>NW_022631155.1:1624774-2224774 GCF_010015895.1 Lontra canadensis | reverse complement strand
TTTCTCCTGACAAAATGAGAATAATAGCACAGCCTGAAAATGACTCAATAAAAGATATGTTTAGAATGCTCAAAGAGACGAAGAAATAACATCCATTAAAAAAAAACCATATACCAATCCAGGCATAAATGAAATAAGAATAACTAGATATAAAAAAGAACCAATTAGAAATTATGAAAATTTCTGCTTTTATTTTCTCCTCCCTGCATTAACAAATCTCTATGATGCTAGACCTAGCTCACCTAATCCATCAGTCCTATGCATCACCTTACTAGCATTTATCTTTATCTTTTCCTTGCTTAGACCCTCTTCTGTTCTGCAGACTCCTTAATTTGTGGCTAGAGCTGGATTAAGGAACGGGTAATGAAGCAGCTAATCTATAAGAGTTGGCTAAACACCACTGGATGCATTGGATATAGTAGGCCAATTTACTCACACACAGTCACCAGTATCTTTACAGTGTCCTTTAGCTTGCCCTTCCTCTCTTTGCATCTCCCCCCAACCTCCCTGTCCCATGTGCACTCCTCAAGACTACATTCTCTAACATGTGAATCATCTCCCACCTCCAGCATCGATGTGCATTCCTTGCCCACTAATAGGAATTCTACAGTTCCCAGGGTATGGTGACTAATTTCACAAGTTCCCTTTCGTTTAGTCATTTACACACTTTCCAAAGACCAATGGTTCTCAAAATGTGGTACCTAGACCAACAGAATGACCATCACCTGGAAACTTGTTAGAAATGCAGATTCTTGTCTCCGACCCTAGACTTACTGAATCAGAATCTCCAGGGGTTGCACCCAGCAGTTTGTGTTTTAACAAGCCCTTGGATGATTCTGACACATGCTTACATTTGAGAACTGCTGCTATAGACATTTGTGTAACCAGTGCTCACAATGTGGCAGGCACTGTGCTAAGTGCTGGGCATGCTCTCTCTCTTGGTGTTACAGATTTTTCTGAAGCCCTCCACAGAGTCACATAGGAGATTCAGGGACTTCCAGAGTGGTGAATGAATGATCAGCATTGCATGGAGCAAGTAAAGAGAAGGAAAGAACAACATTTCTGAGGCCGACAGATCTGAAGTGAGAGGGGAAAGTGAAGGACTATTAAAGGCACTTGTCCAGAGCTGGGTAACAGATGTCATGATCGTAGTCTGACTAAGATCAATAAACAGAGTCATGCAGGTGCTGGGCATCCTGTCAGATAAACCCACGAGCCCCAAAAGCCTGGTGCTGGAGAGGCAATGGAAAAGACAGTAAATGTGATATATTTGTTGATTCCAAGTGAATTTGAAATGTCAGGGATCCACACATGCTAAGTAATGCTTCTTGACAAACACTGATTCGGCAATTGGCCAATACAGAGGGCATTGGCTGAGCTTCTGTTCTGGGGATGCAGAAAGGAATCAGCCGTGGTCCTTTCTTACCAGTAGCTCATGGTTACATGGGGGCAGACACAGAACCAGTATCTGTGGTTCAGTCAGGAAACACACTCTAGTAGAGGGTTGTGGGTACTCCCAGCTTCTCCTAGAAAAGGTTGTGAAAAGATTTTGCAGGGGAGATGTTTGAAGGATGGCTGGGAATGGCCAGGCAGAAAGGATGGCCATTTGCCAAGCAGAGGGGACAGCTTGTATGATGATATGGAAGGGTGAAAGGGAAGAGCAAGGAGTTTGGGATGGCCATGGTAGTAAAGTAGATGGCAGCGAATGGCAGAGAACAGGCAGAAGTAGGTGGGGTTGGAATAGGTTATGGCTCTGGATTTCATCCTATAGGTGATGGGGAATCACTCATATTTCAAAGCAGAGGGGTGACATGGCAGACTTGGCATAATAGGTCACATTGGGGACTGTGTGGACAATGGTGCCGAAAAGGAGGCCGTGAAGCTAGGAGGCCCATAAGGAGGCTGTGCAAACAGGCCTGGGAAAAGCTGGTATGGGTCATTGGCCCCAGCATAGAATGAGGAGAATGGATTGGAAAGATTCTCTCAGGACCAGGTTCTGTGCTCGGCTCTGGGGGATATAAGATGAACCAAACACTGCCCCTTCCCTCAAGACCTGAGCATGTGGAAGGAAGCCTAAGACACATACATGAGGCAAGGGAAAGTGACCCCTTTCACTTTATATGATATACTAGTTTCCTATAGCTGCTGAAACAAGTGACTGCAAACAGTGGCTTAAAACAACACAAATTTATTATCTTACAGTTCTGGAGGTCAGAAGGCAGAAATGGTGTGGCAGGATTGTGTTCCTGAAATGGTGGCTTTAGGGGAGATTCTATTTCTTTGCCTTTTCTAGCTCCTAGAGGCTCCCACATTCCTTGGCTAAATGCCCCACATCACTCCACTTCTGCTTCTTTCATCACATCTCCTCTGATGCTGACCCTCCTGCCTCCCTCTCATAAGGACTGCATGATTACATTTAAGTCCAATCCAGAAAATCAGGATGATTTCTCTATCTCAAGATCCTCAAGTCAATCACATTTGCAAAGTCCCTTTTGCCATGGCAGGTAATAATATCTTTCTAGGTTCTGAGGATTAGAACATGGACAGCATTGGGGAGCCATTGTTCAACCAGACACAACGAGAAGGGTTCTTAACATTTTCATGAATAAATAATGATGATAAGGCCATTTTCTCTTGAGTGCTTACTATCAGCCATGTATTTTCACATTTAACTCTTGCAGGGACTCTAAGAGGGTATGTTCCATACCTCTCCTTTCAGTTGCCAAGAACAACCCAGCTAGGAAGTGGGGGACAGACAGGAAGCTTCTATTCTCAGTGTTATACCTTCTCCCTTTATGTCTATTCCTAAACAGCTGACCACTTTGGTTAAAAAGTTCTATGTTACGTTTCATCTTCAGCATTTTTTTTTGAAAATAGCTTTAGTGTTTTTTGCAGAAAAAAAAATGACACGTACCCATTTTAAAACTGCAAACAATACTGAAAATACAAAGAAAAATTAAAATCATACCCAAAGCTCGTTTTCCAAGGATAACTATTGTTAACATTCTCCAGACTGCTGTCTATGCATCATAAATATGCCATTCTATAAAGCACTTTATCTCCACTCTACAGCATGAATATCTTTCTATGTCAGTACTTGTCAACTCCTCAAAGCAGGCTTGCTGAGTCAAAGGCTGTACATATTGTACATGTTAATACACATTGCCAAACAGCTCTCAAAACATATTAATTTTTACCAAAAGTGCAAGACCTTCACCAGTTTAGTCGGTCTTTTAAATCTTTGGCAATTTGATTGGTGAAAAAGAACATCTTTTCTTGGCATTGCTTTCATTATTATTGATAGCATCTTTCCACATCTTTATTGGCCATCTATATTTATTCTCTTGGGGAATGGTTTATTCAGGGCCTTTGCCTATTTTTCTGTTGGGATGTTTGCTCTTTTCATTATGGATTTGTAAGAGCTTATTGTAGAGAGGGCTGTAAATCCTGTGTCATATCTGCTGCAAATATTTTTCTCACACTGAGTTACTATATATGATATATATTGTATATATTATATATGTTATATATGTGATACTATATATATATATATATATATATATATGATCTTGTTTATTGCATTCTTCCACCTCGAAGGTTTTCATTTATATATGGTCAAATTCATAACCTTTTTTCTCTATGACTTCAAGGTTTTCTGTCATGTTTAGAAAAACTTACCATAACCCAAGATGATAATTTCTATAACGAGAAAAGCTCCATGTGTTCTTCTTGTACTTTTATGGCTTCATATTTAACATTTAAGTCTTTGACACACCTGAAGTTTATTTCAGTGTAAGGAGTGAGGTAGAGATGTGACTCTATACTTTTCTAAATAGCTATCACCATCCTTTCAACACTGATTTGAAATAGCACCTTTATCATATACTAAACTTGCACATATATGTGGGTATATTTTTGGACTCTCTGCTCTAATCAATTGATCTATTTTCCCCTGTGGAGGAACCTTGTAATGTGCTTCCCCAGCTGCTAGGAAGAGTTTGTCCTCATGGTTCCTCTTTCTGAATATTCTTGCCACATGTTTATTTTTCTAGATGACCTTTTGAATAGTTTTACCCAGTTCTGGAAATCCTTTTAGAATTTTTATTGAGTTTTTTGAATTTATAGATCAATTTATGGATAATTGGAGTATTTTTAATATTGAATCTTTATATCTAGGAACAAGGCGTATTTCTCCATCTACCCAGGTCTTCCTTAATGCCCCTTTGTAGAGCTTTATGGTTGTATTTCCTATCGTTGCTGTAACAAATGATCACAACCTGGGTAGTTTAAAACGCCCAAAATTTATTCTACTGCAGTTCTAGAGACCAGAAGTCCAAAATTCATATCACCAGGCCAAAAAAGGTGTCAGCAGGGCTGCAGTCCTTCCATAGGCTCCAAGGGAGCATCTGTTCTTTGTCTCTTGCAGCTTCTAACCTAAAGCTTCCAGCAGTCTTCAGCTTATGGCTACATCATGCAGATCTCCGCCTCATGGTCACAGTGCCTTCTCTGTGCGACTGTCAATCTCTTTCTGCCTCTTTCTTAAAGGAATACGTGTGATAACATTTGGTCCCACCCAGATAATCTAGGATAATCTCCCCATATCAAGATCCTGAATTTAATTACATTTGCAAAGATGCTCTTTCCTTACAAGGTCACATTTATAGGTTCCAGGATGGGGTCCATTATTCAGCCTATAACACTACATTTTGTTACCACTTAGGTTGTGAAACAGCATATTCCCATGACTGTAACTCTTCTTTATACACCTACCAATCTCTCTTTCATTAAGGAACTAACAAATAAAATTAATTAATTGATTGATCTCCGCTTGGGCTAGAGATGTGAGCAAGGAGAGGGTCCTGGAGGGGTACTATGGAGTAGAGGACAGTTAACATTATGTAAGAACTCGTCATAAAGATCTGACTCTTTGACTCCTGAATTCATAAACCCAGAGGTCTCATCCTCTCTTCTAGTTTTGAGGGCTGATTTCTCAATTGCCTCTGAAAATGATGTATCAACTGGAATGCATTGAACACAAATTCGTGTTTGCATATGTTGAGTAAACAGGGAATTGTGGAGAAAGATTCCCCAACTTGTGCCCTTACCCTAAGATGACCTCTTAAAACAGTATTTATTGCCATCTTCAGAGGCAGCAGGCAGCATGGCAAGGTGACTGAGCTTGGAGTTAAGAAAGCTGATTTTTTTTTTTTTTGGTCAGAGAGAGTGAGCACAGGCAGACAGAGTGGCAGGCAGAGGCAGAGGGAGAAGCAGGCTTCCTGCTGAGCAAGGAGCCCAATGTGGACTCGATCCCAGGACGCTGGGATCATGACCTGAGCCGAAGGCAGCCGCTTAACCAACTGAGCCACTCAGGCATCCCAAGAAAGCTGATTTTTAACCTAGCTCTATTCCTGCTAGCTGGATATGACCAATCACTTATCCTTTCTAGGCCTTACTTTCTTTGCCTTTGAATGGGGATGTTGATATCTGAGTTGACCTCCTCACAGGGCAGAAGCTAAGTATGCGTGCTCTTTACGCACTTGCAAGAGTATGGCTTGTGCAGGATGAACAATGATGGCCATCCAAGCATGTATTGCCAAGTGGCAGGTGGTTGACTGGCTTGAAATCTGGGTAGGCCCTGTAGGAGGAATCAGGTCCCTGGGAGACATTTAGGCAAGCATTTGGTGAAGTACATGTGTTCACATACCACCCTGCATCTTAGCCGCCGGGGGCCTGGAAGCTGAGAAATTTGCCATATTGTGCCTTGTAAATGAATAAAATAGGTAATTTCATATTGATATGACAACTACAAGAAAGACTTTACTCATGTTTGCTTTGTTGCCTAGGGTTTTCTTTGTAGCCAACTTTAAGGCTGCAGACAATTTCTATATTCTTTCCCAACTCTTTCTACCTCCCCAGAGAGGTGGGAGTGGTAGATGGAAATTACAAAATGTCTACATTCCTTGGGAAGATTAGTCAGTTTTTTTTTTAATAAATCTGAGTCCTGAATGAACATATTGTTAATGTGGTACCGAGAGGAGAATAGAAAGAAAAATGACAGTACTGTACACTATCTTGGATTCCAGAAAGAGAGAGCCAGTCTGAGAGCGCTGAGGCCTCCTGTCAGCTGACCCTCTGCTCTAAGGCATCCCTGTGGTCTCTCTTCTGCCCCATTGGGATAGGCCACCTGGGACCTCAGTCCTATATTTCTCTTAACGTTGTGCCCTGATGCTCCAATGACCACATAAAAGGTGTGCCTCCCCCATCCCAAGCCCAGTACCCCTCATGTTCTTCTTCCTACACTGACTCCCAACTGCATTTTTCTCCTGTCCTGTGCTGGATAAGCCAGCACAGTGCCCTTAATGGCATGGGGCTTCAGCATCTGTGGAGAACAGCAGTAAGGACGATCTGAGTACTGGGGTGCTAAAAACCACAGACAGTCAACCCATAGCCCATAGAGCATGCAATATGCCTGTGATGCAATCCGTATTGCCCCCGAGCTGTTTCCAGAAGTCCCTAAGATTCCCAAATAGGCTGCCCCAAGCCCTGACTGAGGTGTATTCTTGGTTGCCTACCTCACCCTCACCTGTTGCCATCTTCCATCAACACATATACCAACCTGCCTTCAGCCCACTGCCCCCCATGTGTGCCCTGTATGTGCAGAGCAGGAAGTTACTCCCTTCCCATTTGAGTGAACCTTGGTGCCAGCCAACTCCCTCTGTGTTATGTGGTGACTTATGTCACCAACTCAGGGTAAAATTATCCCTTGCCTGTTTCATTCAGGTCTCTGGCCCAGAACAAGCCTCTCTAGAGCAAAGTGAATCAGGTAGAATCTCCTCAAAGAGATTATTGTTCCCTGACTAGTGCAGACTAAAATCCAAGAATCCGTAATTAGTCCAGCCTTCTTTCTCATTCTTAAGTGGGGAAACTGAGGCATGGGGGGGTCACATCTCCAGTCCTCAGCAGGGTTGAATCCAAGTCTTTTGATTTCCATTCCTGTCCTCTCTCCCCTCCACCACCCTACTTGCCTTTTGTGCATGTGGTTGAGAGGCACAGCCTTCCTCAGCTTGCACTCTCAACATAACTTGGACAAGAATTCAGATTTCACAGCCATGTCAGTGGGGTGTTAAATGCAGGCATGAAGGGTGGATGAACAGTGGCAACTCTAACTTCATGGGGGTCAGCCTATAACTGCAGGACTCAGAGCCAACAGCTGCAAGTCTGACAGGCCTGGATCTACATGCCCATGGCAGTGGAGACAGATTTACCTCAGGGGGCCTGGTAACACTAGAATGGACTACAGTAACAGAGCTTGTTTCTTTCCTTTGATAAATGAATGGATTGGTAGAGTGGCCATGGGGAAATACCAGGTAGGTAGAAGAGCACATCTCAAGTTTGAGCCTCTAGGGCCTTTCCGGGATATTTTGGAAACTTCCACCAGCCAGTTGTCAAAGTGGCCTTTAATCCAGCTGAGTGCAGAACTGGGGGACTGGAGCGTTCTTTGGGGCTAGATTTGAGATGTGCCTCTAGCAGAAATACTTAACGTAAGCTTATTTGCTCTTCCAAAGCCCAAGCAGCCTGGACACAGAGAGTGGCTAAGCAAAGATTAAGGCCCCTTAAAGCACTGGGAAGATTATGCTGCCATGATCTTGTCATGGATTATGGGCCCACCATGCAAACAGTCCAGATGAAGGGCCAAGCTACAGTGGTGGCTCTTGAGCTACACTCAGAGTGTGAGAGCCAACAAGTATGGTGTTGGCAGTCTTGTCCATGGCCTTGTTACCATTGTGACCCTCCAAAGGACTGCCTGCTATTGAGTGCCTCCTGGGCACTGAGCATGTGGTAAGCATTCACTCCTACCCTGATTCTCACAACGACCCTGTGAAGTGGATATGGCAGTTAGCTCCTTTTTATAGATAAAGAAATCAAGGCTCAGAGAGGTAGATTTTCTCACTGGTCTCTCAGCTGCTAAGCAAGTAAGTGACTATGAGGTGAACAGGACCTGGCTCTTGTTCTCAAGCTATATGGAAAAGTATAGCAAATGGATATCCAAGTAAATGGATGAGAACTCCCATTTATTGGACATCCTCAGGAAAATGCAACTCCAGTAAGTTAAGCAGCTTGAGCAAGGTATCACAGCTAATAAAAGCAGAGCTGGGATTTGAAACACTGAGCTAGTGGTTCTCAAATTATTTGGTTCCTTTTAGCACTTGTTTTTTAAAGTAGGCTCCACACCTACCGTGGAGCCCAATGCAGGGCTCTATCTCACGACCCTGAGCTCAAGACCTGAGCTAAAACCAAGGGTCGGATGCTTAACTTACAGAGCCACCCAGGTGCCCCTTTTTTTGTACTCTTCAAACTTACTGAGGGCAAATTCACAGAGACAGAAAACAGATCAGTGGTTGCCAGAGGCTGGGGGGAGAATAGAAAGGGGAGTGACTACTCAATGGGTATGGAATTTCCTTTTAGGGTGAAAAAATGTTCTGGAACTAGATAAGGGTGATGGTTGCACAATACTGTGAATGTACTAAATGCCAGTGAATTTTAAAATTTAAAATGTTAAAAAATAAAATGGTTAATTTTATATCATGTGAATTTTACTTCAATTAAAAAAAGCAGAATACAATGAAGTAAATCAACAATGACAACAAATTTTATAGAGGACCCCAAAGAGCTTTTGTTTATATGGGTTATAACACTTCTTGTTAACCATATTAGAAATAAAATTGTTAAAATATTTAATTATGCATTTATGTGTTTATGTATTTATCTATTTTGAAATTAAAATAATAAACTCATTTCTTGTGAATATAAATAATATTTTAATGAAAATAACTATTTTCCAAAACAAAAACTTATATTGAGAAGAATTGCATTATTTTACATTCTTTTCAAACTTCTCTAATATCTGGCTTGATAGAAGACAGCTAGATTCTCATACCTACTCAATTCAGTTATGATATATTCTTTTTTTAAAATATTTTATTTATTTATTTATTTGACAGAGAGAGAGAGATCACAAGTAGGCAGAGAGGCAGGCAGAGAGATGTGGGGAAGCAGGCTCCCTACTGAGCAGAGAGCCCAATTGCAGGCCTCTATCCCAGGACCCTGAGATCATGACCTGAGCCAAACGCAGAGGTTTAACCCACTGAGCCACCTGGTCACCCAGTTATGATATATTCTTAAGGGTGAAGTATATGAAGGAAATCCAGCCTCACACAGATATGCAATTGGATAAGGGAAGAATATTTTAATTGGTTTTCATATAATTGTTGACATTCTTCTTTGATATGACACCAAAACTTGACCAGTAGTTGTTTCTTATAGGTTAAGTACATGTGGAATGTGAAATGATATTAATGAACTTTCCACACTTGACTCCATTGAGCCCCCACAGGACTGTCTTACACTTTGAATGGATCTTTTACCCAGCTATGGGTTGGTAACATCTTACTTTGGTCACTTGGAAAATATTGGTGCTCTGGACTTAGTAGAACTTCCATATGTTGGCACATTTCTCTCCAACATCAAAATAATCACATTTGTTACTGTAACCATCCATCTCATTGGAAAAAGTCTTTAACTATTGGGAAGCTGTCAAGCTCACAGTGGTGGATACAAGCTTTTCAAATTTTTAATTTTGGCATTAAAGCTGAAGTTTTATCGTTGGCAAAAAATACTGTCAGTTGTTTTCCTTGAAGTGAGGGGCTCACTTCGTTCATTTATGAGAAAATGTCTGCCGAATACCCAAATCTGAATAACATTAGTTAGTCATTCTTTCAAGTAAATACGGTATTCTATGAAAAACCAGCCAATTCAACTCACAATTCAAAATAATCACACGAGTGCTTTGCCTTGACTCAACTGTTGTGCTTTGGTTTCCAACACAAGTGCTTTAAACATATTTCCAGTTCTGTCACACAGAATTTTTAAAATATGTGTATTCAAGGGTCAATATTTAATGAAGTTAACTATTACCACTTCATTTACAACATTCTTAAGTGAATCCAGCTTTTTTTTTTTTTTTAACTTCAAGTGCTTGGCATTGAAGAATCCAATGACAGCTAGTACAATTTGGTGTCGCTGCCCTGATTCACGCTCAGGCATCTGCTGTTTTACACACCACTGCTTTTTTTTTAAGTATAGTTAACATACAGTGTTATGTTATTACAATATTATTAACTATATTCCCTATTCTGTACCTTTCATCTCTGTGACATATCTATTTTATAACTGAGAGCTTGTACCTCTTGATCCCCTCCATCTATTTTACCCAATCCCACCCACCTGCCCTCTGGCAATGACCAGTTTGTTCTGTGTATTTAAGAGTCTGTTTTTTGGTTTGTTTGTTTGTTTACATGTTTGTCCATTTGTTTTGTTTTTCAGATTCCACATGTAAGTAAAGTTATATGGTATTTGTCTTTCCCTATCTGACATACTTCATTTAGCATAATACCCTCTAGGTCCATCCGTTTTGTCACAAGTGGCAAGATCTTGGTAATCCCACTCCTGAGTATTTACCTAAAGAAAACAAAAACACTAATTCGAAAAGATATATGGGTATTAAGGAGGGCACGTATTACATGGAGCACTGGGTGTGGTGCATAAACAATGAATCTTGGAACACCGAAAAAATAAAATAAAATTTAATAAATAAATAAATATTGTTACATTGATTAAATAGGCAAAAAAATCCAAAAAGATATATGCACCCCTATGTTTATTGCAGCATTATTTACCATAACCAAGATATATAAGCAAGCCAGTATCCATTGGTAGATGAGTGCATAGAGAATAATATATTATTAAGATATATATATTTATATATCTTATGTATTATATATATATCTTATATATTATAAAGCTATATTAATATATGTAATATATATACCCCACATCTTATATATATAACATTATTAAGACATATTAGTATTATTAAGATATATATACCTTATATTATATATACACTTAAATATTAAGCTATATTAATATATATTACTTATGTATATATATATACCCCACATCATATATATATATACACACACACCCCACATCTGTATGTATGTGTATATATATACATAAATGTACATATATGTGTGTGTACACACACACACACACACACGCACACAATGCAGTATAATTAACCAGTGCTTTTGCGCTACCAGTGCCAATGTCCATCCAGTAGAAAAGTCAAAGAATGTTTGAGTCTTATTGTGAAAATAGTTTTGACCTTGCAGATCCCCTAAAAGATTCTTCGGGATCTCTGGTGTTCCACGATCTCACTCTGAGAACAGCTGCATGAGGCTATATATACATCATCTGCTCATGCTACTTCCCTTAATCTGGATATTTGACGGCTTCCTATTACCTGCAGAATCAGGCCTGATCTCAGCCCACACTGTCAGCCCAGAACACAGGGTTCTAGCCAGATAAGACCCTCGTCATTCTTCAAGTATGTCCTTCTATGCCTTTGCCCATGCTTTCCCCTCCCCCAAAACACCTTCATCACCATCTCTGGCTATTGAAATACTACTTACCTTCCCAGGTCCAGGTCAACCTATTGTCTCTTCCAGGAGGCTTTCCCAGGTTTTTAAATGAAAACAATCATATTTTCCTCTGAACTTCCTGATCCCACTCTCAAGCTGGATGTTATATTAAAAGGAGGAATATCCTTATCGCTGAGCTCCCCAAAGGTGGGCACTGAGACTTTCCTCTGCATTTCCCCACAGGACAGCCTTGTTCATCACTGGGGTGGGGGATATTTGTTCACTTGGACTCCAGTTCCAAGAATATAAAACTCGAAAATGCCATGTGACTATATCTGTGAGTGCTCAAAGCTCATGAAGCATATTCTGACTTGAGTTCCCAAGGAATGTCACCATCAGTACTGACACTCATCCACGCTTCTTAAAGATGATCTTATTGGAGGGGAGCCTGGGTGGCTCAGTTGGTTAAGTGTCTGACTCTTGATTTCGGCTCAGGGCATGATCTCAGGGTCCTGGGATTGAGCCCTATGTCAGGCTCTGTACTCAGCAGGGAGTTTGCTTGAGGAGTGTCTCTCTCCCTTTGCCTCTGCCCCTTCCCCCACTCTCTTTCAAATAAATAAATAAATATTTTTAAAAAATGATCTTATTGTAGGAATATGACCTACTTCTGGGCTACTCCAACCTCAGGATTCTTGGCTCCTAAAGCGGGAAGAACCCTCAAGAGGGAGAAAGCCCTCCGGACCCAGGCTCAACTGAACGTGCTATGTGTCTTACCTCCTATTCTCACAGGACACAGTTCACGCCCCTGTGCTATGCCACAGGTCAGACTGGAGGCCCAGATGCTCCCCTCCCAGCTTTCCCCAATGGCTTGCAATTTAAATAAGATCATGCTAATGGCTCCCAAGATCACTCAACATTCTGCCCCCGTGTGCCCAGCCCAACCGTGGCTGGAAGAATTTATCTCATTTAGAGCTCATCTTAGAACCTTGCAGAATCACAGTTGATGCCTGAAGAGATGCACTTTTTTGTTTCAAAGGCCAATTTAATTTTGATGCCTTTGGCCTCAATAGTTGTTTCCTGATTTCCAGGAATTGCTCTCAATTTACCAGTTGCCAGCTCATAGCTCTGTGCGCCAGCCTTTTGCCTGTCTGTTGTGCTCTAACTTCTCTCTCCTTGTTGATCACATTGGCTGGCAGGGGCATGGAGGGGAGAAGGAGAGACCTGTGCAGGCTGGCGCATGGCTCAGTTGGAGGATGCAACCTGTGCAGTGGAGACTGAGACTCTGAACCGGGGCCCAGAGAACACAGAGGGCAACACATGGAGATGGGCGAGAAGAGTCAACTGGTCAGTATGAATTGGTGCCCTTATGGCAGGCTCAGATAAGCAGTCAGGGCCTTGGGCTGCATCAACAGAGGCCACGCATTCAGAACAAGGGAGATGAGTGTGCTGCTCTCTTTTGCAGTTTAGTGCATAAGGCATGGACTCTGGAACCGAATCGTCTGATTTGACTTTTGACTACTAATTATCTCTGTGCCTTTGGGCAAGTTACTTAACACCTCTGAGACTCAGATGGTTTGCTTCATCTTTCTAGTGAGTACAATAATAGAAACTACCTGAAAGTGCTGTCAGGAGGATTCATTGAGGTACTAGATGCCAAGTGTTCGGCAGTGTCTGGTCTGTACAGCTCTCCCCCTCCTCTACTCTGGCTGGACACCATCCAGATATTCTGGCTAGTTCTGGGCCTCGCACTTGGAAGAACCCCGTCAAACTAGAGCATATCTGAAGGAGGAAAGGCTGGAGGGTGGATAGAAGAACTACCATTTGCCCAGTGAGAGAGAGCACATCTACTGATGTGGCTAGCAGTTTCCTTAAGGACTGGGATGGATGGCAGAATTGGCTAATATGCAGATTCCGGTGCAATAGAAGGAAGAAGACCCCTCAAGAAATCAGAGTCATGTTAGAATTGGCTGCTTTAGGAGGGAGGAATGTTGAGACTGACGTTCCTTTCCATGGAAGCCTACCAAGGGGGACTAGATAGCCACAGAACAGGAATGGTTCAGGAGCAGGGAGAACATCAAATGGCAGCCATGCCCAGGCCTCCAGGGTGTCTGGAGCGCAACTGTGTTCTGTCCCTACCCCAGGCTGCAAACTGCAAAGGCATTCTGTTCTGGCTTGGCCTACTGTGAGAGGTGTAGGCCATTCCTAGGGACCTGCACCTGCATGCCAGCCAAGGACACCCCTGTTGGAATTGCAGAGGAACTCTGCCAGTGTGGTTGCTCTTGGTACTATAGCAGCTGGAGTCTGGTCCAACCCAGCACTGCCCTTCTCCTGGCCATCACCAGCCACGGTGGCTTCCTGGGCAGCTGTGGGTACCTGAGCCAGGAGAACCCCCTGAGTTCCTTACTCTGGTCTTCTCCTTTTCCAGCTGATGTACCTGAGGCCTGCGGGGAGCAAGGCCTCCCAATGCCACGATGACATGTAGGATGAAGTCACTACCCTCAAAGCTTTGTCCTGCTTTGTGCATGGGGACCCTGAAGGCTTCCCTTTGCAGATATAAATGAGCTGGGCTGGGCCCGGACCCAGCCCTGAGTGCAGCAGGCTTATCCAGGCAATGAAAGACCAGGGGCTGGGCAACAAGTCCCTGCTCTGTCCCTCACTTGCCAGGGGACCTTGAGGCAGGGAAGCCCCCTCCTGTGAGGCTACTCCAGTTCTGAAAGGAGAAGGTGGCAGTTGGTCTTGTCAGTGGCCTCTGTGCTCTGCTAGCCAGACTTCTAAGAAGTCAATGACTTTTGATCTATTGGTGGGAATGGATGTAGTGAGGTAAATGGTGGCCCAAAAAGAACATGTCCAAACCCTAATCTCCAGATCCTATGAATGTACCTTGGTTTGGAAAAAGGGTCTTTGGAGGTTATCAAGTTAAGGATCTCAAGATGAAATCATCATGGATGGTCCCAATAGAGCCCAAATCCACTGACAAGTGTCCTTTTAAGAGACAGAAGAAGAGGAGGACATAGAGCCAAACAGAAGGCCATGTGAAGTAGGAGGCCGAGATTGGGGTGATGCACCCACCACCAGATACTGAAAGACACATGACCCTCCTCTAGAGTCTTTGGAGAGAGTGCAGCTGTGCTGACACCTGGATTTTGGACTTCTGGCCTGCAGAACTATGACATAATACATTTCTGTTCTTCTAAGTCACACAGTTTATCGAAATGTTGCACCAGCCCCGAGAAACTCATACAATGGACCATGCTGCTCCTGAGACTCCGAGCCTGTGGACCATCCAAGGGTCCAGCCCCTACCAGGTGGTACACCAAGGCACTCCTCCAGTACCTTCTTTGGGTGGAGCCCCTTTGCCTTTCACTCAAGGCTGAGGCAGCATGACTGGCTCCATCCCCTGTGAGTCCCACTCACTGCCCATGAGTTCCCAGCTTCATATTTAACCACTTTGGAAGGTGAGGTCGGCATAGGAAGCCTGTCAATCAACAGTGATTAGATTAAAAAAACAAGCCTGCCCAGCACCAGGACAGGCACAGAAAGGCACATCAGGTGTGGACATCTCAGAGGATCCTTCTGCCTGAGTTGCTCCATCCCCTTCTGCTTGACAGAGGCCTTGGGTAATTCATGTCTGAGGGCACGAAATTTGCCAGGGTTATGAGCAGCAACTTAACCTTTGTGTCCACTCTCTCTGGCTGATATGGGCTGAATATTTGTGTCCTTCCACATTTATGTTGAAGCTCTACTTCCCAGTGTGATGGTATTTGGAGGTCATGAAGGTAGGTTCCCAGGATGGAAGACACCATAGCTTCTTCTCTCTCTCTCTCCCCATGAGCATGCACCAAGGAAAGGCCATGTGAGCACCCAGCAAGAAGGTAGCTATTACAAGCCAGGCAGTGGGCCCTCACTGGGAACCAGATCTCTTGGCCCCTTGATCTTGCACTTTCAGTCCCCAAAAATAAATGTCTGTTGTTTAAGCCACTGTGGCAGCCTGAGCAGACAAAGATGCTGGCCTGGTGGTTGCTGCAAGGCGGCTCACCAGGTCTGCAAAGGAGGCATCACAATCACGACGTAGCCATACAGTGTCCCCGGGAGTGGAAAGCAACCTGGCTTGGAACCAGTCCCAGCTGGGGATGCTTGGCTTCAAATTCTCTGCCAGGCCTGGGCTGGTGAGGTGGGGTGGCTGACGAGCTTTTGACAGACAAGGTTTTCTGTGGTCTTGAAGTGGCCCTTCTCTCTGGGCTCAGCTTCCTCCTCCTCAAAGGGGATGATACCCTTTCTCCAGGACGGTTGTGAGGGTCAGAGTTCAATCATGCATACTGGGTAAGCACTCAACAGGCCAGAACACTTTGGGCAGAGTAGTACCCTTGACCTGGAGTGGGAGGTGCTGAGAAGGAAGAGGTAGAAGGAGGATGAGCCCCTCCTGGGCCTTTGGGAGCAAAGTGACTCTAAAGAAATTCCAACAGACCAGGGAAGTTTGATTTGGGTGCAGGGTCCCTGATCCCAGGCCACATCCCAAGAAGGTAGCTGCGGCAGTGGCAGTTCCCAGTAAGACAAAGGATAGGTCAAGTGTCAAAATGGCTCACTGATGATAGCTGGCAGTGGCCAGTGCTCCCACCTCTTACCAACTCCGGACTTCTACTTCACTTTACCCTTGTTCTGGCCCAAGTTGTTGCAGTGGGAGAGAGATGTTGTCCAGGGACACTTGCCTGCCCCTATTGGTGTCCACTTTGCCTGAGACCAGCTGCCCAGTGTGTAGCAGAAAGTATCCAGAAGGTGGGACCAGGCCCTGCCTATGAGAGTCACATATATAGCCATAGTGTCCATAGGCTACTGATGTCCTGAGTGTCTCCTGCAGAGGAGAAACAAGCCACAGATAGCAGGTGGCAAGCCAGAGCCACCAAAAAGCCAGGGCTCCTGGGCTGCCTTTTTATCCCCTTGGGTTTGAAAACAACACCTCTGATGCCCGTTGGTTCCATCTTGGAGCCTACCCGTAAAAACCACTGGCATCTGGTGGTGTAGCCCGCTGGTCAGGGAGAGCAAAGCCACAGATTTCCTGGACCTTCGGAGTGGGCTCTTAAGCACCTAATCTCCTACTCTTTTGAAATTTTGATTACATGATTCACAGCTCTTCAACTGGCCTTCATTCTGCAGCCTTCGGAGGCTCCTGCAGGGGCAGAGAGGGCAGTGGGGCACATGGAGGGAGGCTATTCTTGTGCTAGAGGAATAATACCCAGCACAGTATCACTTTGAGTGAGTCCCAGGTAAGAATTGTGTTTTAACTAAGTTTACCTGTTCCTGTTTTGTTGTCCAGACACATCCTGGGAAGTGCCTTCATCTACTCGGAGGTGGAGGGGGAAGGAGGCCCACCATCCATCTGAACTCTCAGGTCAGCTGGCCTTGCCTTTTGGGATACTCCAAACTTACATGTGCCAGTCCCCAGGAGAGCCAACAGGCTACCTAGCAAAGGAACAGTGTCAATCTTCCAAGCCACACCAGTCCTGAGGGCAGGAAGGCCTCTCAGGGAGCTGCTGGGTGGACCTTCAGTTGGGCCTATCAGTGGAGTGGGGCTGCCTTCACCCAGGGCTACCTTTCTCAGACAACTCAGCGCAGAGTGTGGCCTGAGTGTGAGAACTCAGAGCGGGGCTCCAGCTGCCACTTCTTCTAGAAGACAAGGCCACATTTTTCTGCCTAGTATGTGATTGCTCTTGTCTCTTGTCCTCTAAAAATCATCTGTCACACGGTGAGACCCTGGGGTTCAGAGGGAACTCTGAAAGGAGCTGTTGTCTGTAGCTTTTAGACTTTTCTGAGTCACGAACCCTAATGAGATTCCCTCCACCAGCCCAGAGGCACACTGAGCTCGGCAGGACACCAAGGAAATGGATTCCACCCGAAAGCGTGGGAAGTACAGTCTACACACGTTGGAGCAGCCCAGAGCATGAAGACTCTGGGGGTCCAGGTCCAAGGTTCAGGCAGGACTGAGGGGCGGGGGAAGCTCTCTGCTGCTCCCTCCCCTCCAGGGAAGCCGGAGAGGCCCTACTTGGACAGCTTGTGAAGTTGATCTACTATATAAGATTCCCTTTGGCACAGACTGGTCTGCTACTGTAAAACATTTACAAACAATTCCTGCTGTTTGGCACTGCTGCTGCGAATAGGGGCACTTTGGCCCGGATGGTGGGGCAGGGAGGATCTTACCCAAGGTCACCCAGCTGCTTGGTGAGCTGGAGCCGAAGCCAGCCCTCCCTCTCACTGGCCAGTGGCATCTGTACCAGCCATGTGGGAAACAGGCTGGAGTTCATGTGGGGTGGGGAGGGCCCTGGTGCAGACTGGGTTCCCCGAGAGTGTTCACATTCCCCACACGTGCTGATGCCTGGCACACGCCAGCCCAGCCAACACACTTCACTCATGTGTCCGCTGTGTGAGTCAGGGGAGAGAGAAAGACGCAGAGACAGAGAGACCGAGAGACAGAGGGAGATTTATTTTAAGGACTTGGCTTGCGTGATGACAGGGGATGGCAAGTCTGGAATCAGCAGGGCAGGCCCGCACTCTTGAGTTGAAGGCTGGCATCTCAAGCAGGGTTTCTATGCTGCAGTCTGGGCCCAGAATCTTTTCTTTGGGGAACCCCGGTCTTTGCTCTCAGGACCACCAACGATTGGATGAGGTCCACTCACATAGACAAGGTCATCTGCTTTACTCAAAGTCTACTGATGTAAATGTTACCTCTGAGAAATGCCTTCATGGCAACATCTAGACTGGTCTTTGACCCAACAGCTGGGCACCACGGCCTAGCCAGGCTGACACAAAACATTAACCATCATATCCACAGCCCCTCTGCACCAGCCCAGGGAAGCAGATGTTGGCTTTGGGCCCAGCAGATTTTAAGCCAGACCTGGGAGAGGAGGTGAGGGCACCACAGCAGGGAAGGGTAGGGAGCAAAAGGTCAGCAGGTGGAGGGCACAGCCGGGGGAGCTATAAGGCTCAGCAAGAAGGTAGCCCCTACAGGAACAGGAGGAAGAGCAGGTGCCCCTGTGTCCAGGAGACAGAGCCTATTGGAAGTGACTCCTACAGAAGTTCTTAGTGGCATGCCATGGGGGAAGAGCCCCAAGGCTGGATTTGGGAGCTCGAACCGAGATTCTTCCCAGGGTCAAGGCAACAGTGGAGGATCCTGACAGGAGATGATTTGGTTCACACGTAGTTAGGAAGCATTCACAGAGTGGGGGCACTGTTCAGGGGGCCTGCAGGCAAGGGCTTGGTACTGCTGAGCATGAGTCATAAATCAGAGACCAAGAAGGGCAGAATGTGCTGCTGAGTGGTGGTCTGCCTATGAGGGGAGGGGAGGTAGCCTTGACCCAAGTCCCACAGCTGTTCCCCCATATCTCCACCTGCCGCAGCTGCCCTTGGGCTAACATTCTGACCTCAATGAGGTGAGCTAGATGGGGGCAATGTGTCTGTTGGAGGCCAGACCTGGAAGTCCAGGGTTTGGCCCAATTCTGCCTCCCTCCCTGGGGATACCTGTCTTTGCATTCCCCTGCTCCCCCCAGCCCAGATTGGCCACACCCTTGGGTTTGAACCCATACTTTGACCTTCCATCAAAAGGAGGGAACAGTGTCTAGCAGCTTCAAGGCTCCTGAGAGCAGGCCAAGGCCAGGCAGGGGCAAGTTACTCCTCAGAGGGAATCCAGATTTGTGCAAATGACCCCCAACCCACTATCAGCCTGTCACTCCCCCAGGGGCCCCTTTGTCTGTCCCTCCCCTGTCTTCTGTCCCAAATGATGAAGCTCTTTTTGGTGTCCTCTGGTCTTCTAGCTACCCCTCTGGCATCAGCTGACAATGGCTCTGTGAAAGCTGCTTCTCTTCCTCTCACTGTTCTGGCAGCCCTGCCTTGTGTGTTCTCTTCAGCTCTTCCTCGAGGTTCATCTTGGTGGAGTTCTTTGCCCCGAGGGCATGGCTGAAGCTCAACACTTCAGCTTTTGCCATTGAGTTAGTAGGTCTAGTGGGGTTTCTCCTCTGCCATGAAGAACAGGAGAGTGCCCAGGCTTTCTGTACAGCCTCATGTTTAAGGTCATTGAAATCCTAAGGCAGGTACTAATTGGACTCTCATTTCATGGAGGAGCACTTGAGACTTAGAGAGGGTGGATGGCTTGCCCAAGGAAGTGCAAGGAGTAGAGACAGTCTGGGAATCCAGAACCCTGCCATTCTTAAATGCCTTGGGGTTGTGCTAGTTCCTCCTCTGGTCACACAGTCTAGCAAAAGCCTCTTCCCTGCTCTAAACAGAAAGCCCACAGGTCAGGAACAGGATTGCTGGAAACCCCAGCTCAGACCTGAAGTCATTAAGACCATCCCATATGGAGAGGGGATGTCCTTTGGGGGCATACTCGTCAATGAGGGGCAACCTAAGGGGGAGAAACTCAAGGTCAGGGCAGGGAGAGCTTCTATCCCTTTCTATCCTCCCCGGGGCTATAGTCTCGAGCTCCCTAAGCTGTTGTTTTAAAACAGATGCTTATTTTTTAGTTTTAATTTTTATTATTGAAGTATAGCTAACCTATGCATTATTTCAGTTTCAGGTGTACAACATTGTGATTTCACAAGTCTATACTTCACTCAGTGCTCACCACGATAAATGTAGTCATCCTCTGTCACCATACAGGGTTATCACAGTATCATTGACTACATTCCCCGTACTGTGCTTTTCATCTCCCTGACTTATTTATCTTATAACTAGAAATTTGTACCTCTTCATCTTCTTCGCCTATTTTGCCCATCCCCCTCCCCCGCCCCTCTGGTGACCACCAGTTTGTTCTCTTTATTTATGAGTCTGCTTCTGGGTTTTGTTGTTGTTGTTGTTGTTTATTTGCTGATTTGCTTTGTCCACTGTAAGTGAAATCACAAGAAATTAATCTTTCTCTGCCTGCCATATTTCACTTAGCATTACACTCTCAAGATCCATACATGTTGTTGCCAATAGCAAGATCTCATTCTTCTTTATGGCTGAGTAATGTTCCATTACATGTAAAAGCCTCATCTTCCTTATCTACTCATCTATGGATGGACACTTAGGTTGCTGCCCATTGTCTTGGCCATTGTAAATAAGTATATATCATTTCAAATTGGTGTTTTTGGTTTCTTTGTGTAAATGCCCAGTAGTGGAATTACTGGATCATATGGTATTTTTATTTTTAATTTTTTGAGGAACATCCATAGTGTTTTCCAGAGTGGCTACAGCAATTTACATTCCTGCCAACAATATGTGAGGGTTCCTTTTTCTCTACATCCTTGCCAACCTTTGTTATTTCTTGCCTTTTTGGTACTAGTCCTTCTTGACTAATGTGAAGTGATATCATGTGATTTTAATTGGCATTTCCCTGATGATGAGTGATGTTGAGCATCTTTTCATGTGTCCATTGGCCATTATGTCTTCTTTGGAAAAGTGTCTATTTGGTGCTCATTTTTAATCAGATTATTTGGGGTATTTTTGGTGTTGAGTTGTATAAATTCTTTTATATATTTTGAATATTAGCCTCTTATTGGATATGTTACTTGTGAATATTTTCTGCCTTTTCATTTCGTTGATAATTTCCTTCACTGTGAAAAAGCTTTTTATTTTGATATAGTCCCAATAGTTTATTTTTGCTTTTGTTTCCTTTGCCTTAGGAGACATATCCAGAAAAATGTTGTTAAGGCCAATGTCTAAGAAATTACCACTTGTGTTTTCTTTTAGGATTTTTATGGTTTCAGGTCTCACATTTAGGTCTTTAATCCATTTTGAGTTTATTTTTGTGTATGGTGTTAGAAAATGGGCCAATTTCATTCTTTTGCAGGTAGCTCTCCAGTTTCCCCAGCACCATTTATTGAAGAGACTTTTACCAGTAGCCCATGATCCTGGGCCTGTTGTGGTCCCCAGGGGCAATAGGATCTGTATCAGGCTTCAGATCTGCCCTACCACTATTCCCCCACCCAACCCCTGTCACCCGGCTTGCCTGATACTCCAGGTCCTCCAGGATATGGCCATTACCACTTCTCTCACTTCATAATTTGGAAACTTCCTTTTCCCCCCATGGTGCTTCTCCTGCACCTCCTGCCCTTGTCTTCCTTGACACACGACCGTAAGCCACCACAGCCTCCCCAGTATACTTCCAGTGTATTGTTCAAAGCCCAGCAGTGCCTGCCCCTGCCTCTGGCTTCCCCAAGGTGCCCATTGGGAAGGGTTTTGCCATTCCCCCTTGCCTCCTCAACACCCTCAGTCGGCACCTTAGTCACAGAGTGTGTGTGGTTTAGAGGGGAAGCGCTGCAGGTGGCAGAATCAGTCCACCTAGAAGACTAGAATCAACTGTAGGTCAGCAATCAACTAGCCTAGGTCTTGGCCCAGAGTTGGTGTTCAGGAAATAAAAAGGGAGCTGGCCTTCCTTCACGGAAGTTCTTGGAACTCACCCAGCAAAGACTGTGACAGAAAGACATTCTAGAATCCTAGAACCAAAGTCTGGGGCAGTGGAGAGGGCCCTCAAGCAGCTCGTGCAGAGTGTCCAAGCCAGGCTGAGCATCAGGGACACCGGGGCTGCTGTTTAAAATGCAGAAGTTCTGCTGACCACAGACACATGCCTCAAGGGCATGAGTCAGAACAGACCACAGCTGATGAAGGGCAGCTCCAAAGATGTCAGTGGGAGAGGTTTGGGGATGCCTGGTCTGTGCTGCCGCCCTAGGACTGGGAGCTCAGGGCAGGAACAGCCCCAGATGGAACTGGCAGGAAAACTGTACATCCTTCAGTCCTTCGGTCCAGCCTTCTGTCTACTGCTTTGGACCCAAACGTAGTGTTTGTCCAGCACTCAGCTAGATGCTGGAGCCATAGCAGTGAACATGCCATCAAAAAACACCAAGGAGCAGGGGGCCTGCCACTCAGATGAGGTGTGGGAGGGGCAGTGCAGACAGGGGTCAGCCTAGTCTCGTGGGCAGGACAGACAGACGGAGAACAAGGAGGTAACCCACAGGGATGGGGAACCGAGGGAAGAGAGCAGTGGCCAGCAGAGAGGACTGTGTGTGTACAGGCTCTGAGGCATGCGAGGAAGAGGGAGGCCTATGTGGCTGGATCCCAGAGTGCAAATGGACGAGCAGAGGGGCAGGCACTGGGGCATGGGAGGCTGCCAGAGGGGCGGAGGCAGGGCCAACAAACACATGAAAAGGTGCTCAACACCACTAGCCATTGAAGAAATGCAAATCAAAAAGTGCAATAAGATACCACCTCGTGCCACTAAGATTTAAAAAAAAAAAAAAACAGAAAAGAACAAGTGTTGGGGAGGCTGTGGAGAAACTGGAGCCCCTGTGCACTGCTGGTGGGACTGGAAAATGGGGCAGCTTCTGCAGAAAACACTTCGGTGGTTCTTCAAAAAGTTAGACATATAGTTTCCATGTGTCCCAGCATTTCCGCTCCTGTGGTACCTACCCAGGAGAACTGGCGCGCAGACAATGAAGGCTCATGGCGGCATTATTCATAATCCCCAAATGTGGAAACCATCCAAATGTTCACCGACTGGCGGGCAGATAAGCTGCAGTCCATCCATAACGGTATTCTACTCAACCCTGAAAGATAATGAAGTGTGGATCCACGCCACAGTGTGGATGAACTGTGAAAAGCTCGTGCTAGGGTGCAGAGGCCAGTCCCGAAAGGCTACGGTCGTGCGCCATGTCCGGAAGAGGCCGATCCCTACAGACGGAAAACAGGTTAGTCGTTGCCAGTGGCTGGCGGGGAGGGGAAGAATGGAGTGACTGGCTGATGGTACGTGGGTTTTGGACGGGGGTGATGAAAATGTTCTGAAATTAGTGGGTTAATTAATTAGAGTCAGGCCTCCGCTCAGCGGGCAGTCTGTTGTTTCTTCCTCTGCTTCTCCCACTGCTTCTCCCCCTGCGCGTGAGCTCTCCCTCTCTCTCTCTCAGATAAATAAAAGCAATAATTTTTCAACTGTTACTGACAGATTTCATCACACACACCCTTATTAAGTACAATTTTTTTAAAGTGGGGGCGGGACAACAGGAGGGCCGGTCGTGGGGCCAGTGCAGGGAAGGGAAGGGCCAACTGGAGACCTGGCAGCTTCCTGCCGGTTCGGGCACGTGGCGAAGACTCTCCTCGGAGCCTGCTTCCTCCTTTGCGCGCCCCGCCCGAGCAAGGCTTCCCCTCGCGGCCAGGTTTCCATAGGAGTACGTGGGGAGCTCTGGCACACAGGAGCTGTGCAGCCGTGCTGGGCAAGGAAAAGGCAGCTCCAGGGGACACTGTAACCCGTTCATGGCCATTCAGTAAATGACCAAGTCAGAACTGTCTGGAGTCACACTGCCCGGCTCCTTATCTGGACTCGGCCCCTGGGAGCGCCTTGTCCTTGTACAAAGCGTGCAGCTGATAACAGCAGTCTTTCCTTGCTTCCAGGCCCTCCGAACCTCTGAGCCTACCAGACAGAGCGACCAGCTCTGGGGCCTCTTCACCCCGAAGCCAGGAAGCAGTTTTCTCTCAGGGAACCAAGCGCTGCTCTGGCTCACTCCCTTTGTAGAGACTTCCCAGACTCCCAGATGGATCATCCTCATTCAGTTCAAGAGCAGGAAACATATAACATGTGTTCTTACTTAATGGCCTTTGTTGTTGGCCTGGGAAGTCGCGGAGAGGAAAATCAGAGGCAAGTGCAGGCTCTTTTCCTGAAAGCATTCATGAAAATGTTAACTTTTGAATTGGGTTCTCTGCTATGGTTCCAAGTTCATGAAGCTGTCATGGAAGGTGGTTCCAGAAGGGCAAATCATAAGAAGACGGGGAAGCCCTGAGGGTGTCTTCCCCAGTCCCTTTCCCCCACTTGTCCCTTCTGCTTTATGCCCTTTGCTCCTTCTGGCCCCCTAACCCCCACCAGCCTGGCACCCCAAACTTCTGGTCTCAAAGATGGGGTTCATGTGAAGATGAAAGTATGACACTGAGCCCCATGTGCAGCTTATAATACTTCTTGATAGGGTCCGTGACAATTATGACTTCAAATCATAAAAAAAAAGTACTACTGATTTTTCTCAGGGACCTTGCTTTTTCCAACAGAATTGGTCATCTAAATTGTGAGATTGTATCTTTCCCCACAGGACTCAATAGACTTCTTAATGACAAAGACAAAAAGCAGCTGTCCACCTTGTTCTCTGAGCCGACTCCGCTCTTCCGGGGAAGAAGGTTGCTCCTCCATGGCCTGGACGTTCTCCAAGTGCCTCCTAGGTCTGGCAGGGGTCTCGGGCAGACATCTCCATTAGGCACACGACATACTAGGGCCATGATACTTTTAGCAGCTCCTGAAAATATTTCACTTTCTTTTTAAATCAGAAGGGAGACAATGAACTTTTAGACAGAAGAAAATGTTTTAATAGGTACTATTATGTGGATTCAGAGACATTCATATGAATTGACATCCTCATCTTTATAGCAAGAGTCATAAACTAGAGTTGTTATGTATTTTTTTACTGAAGAAGGGGCCCACAAAAGGGGAAGTGTTGGGGCCACAGAAGTCAGTGCAACCCTGGGCACCCCAGCGGGGAGGCACTTTCCCTCTGGTCATCTCATTTCCGATTCTGATCACTACCAGCAACCTGCAGAGAGGCTGCACTTTGGAAAAAAGAGGTGAGCTCGTTGGTGTCACCCAGTCCTGAATACCCCTTGTTGCCATTTCAGGGTCCTTTTCTGCCATGGAGACATCAGGTGGATGAGCCCCTACTCCGGAGAGGAGAAGCCCTCAGTCCTCAGTCTACCCCCAAGCCTCATCTGCCACCTTCTCCAGCTACCACTGGGCTGCCGGGAAGAGAGCTGCCTGGTCAGACAGCACAGGTAAATGTTAACCACTAATTCTGGTCAGAACCATCATTGTTTAAACCCCCATTTGCTGTGAGGCTCTAGTTGGTCCAGGTCCTGGGGGTGCCCACAGAGTGCCAACCTGGATCAGTCAGGTTCTCCACAGAAGCAGAGCCAAGAGATGAGATAGACAGATGGACCTAGATAGATGGATGTGGGGGGGTGGATGGATGGATAGATGAATGGATGAATAGAGAGGTGGATAGATTTTAGGGAGCTGGTCCCCAAAATTATGGGGCCTGGCAAGTCCCAAATCTGTAGGGCAGGCCAGCAGGCTGGAAACTCAGTCAGGGGTTGCTGATGTCATTTGGAAGCAGGATTTCTTCTTTGGGAAACCTCGGAAGCCCTTTCACTGATTGTATGAAGCCTATCCACGTTATCAAGAATCAGCAGTTTTCTTGAATCAACTGATTGTAGATGTTGCCTACTACTACAAAACACCTTCGCAGCAACACTAAGATTAGTGTTTGATGGAATAACTGGGACCATGGTCTGGCCAGGGTCACACGTAAAGTGACGCTCATGTTGCCCAGGCTGCATTGATATTGGTCAGAACTTGCTGGCTTATTTAACTGCTTGAATCCTCTGTAACTGTCTGCCTGCCTCCCTGGTCAGGAAGACCCAAGTCAGGTTCTCAGCCAGAAGGACCTTGAACCACCCAGCCCAGTGTCTAGCCCTTTGTCTAGGTCAGAGTGATGCTCTGTCCCCAGGGCCCCTTGGTGCAGCTCATGCCCCTTGCTGCCATTCCCTGCCTTGTCCCAGCAGTTGTAAACAATGGCCAAAAGTGAGCACTGTCAGTGCCCTCTCTGGGTAGTCCTGCTCTCCTGGGCTCTGTAGTCCTAGATGCAATGGCAGAAAGGACCAGCCACAGGGTCCTATCTTCAGGGTCTTAGGCTTTTTCCTCTTGTGGGAGTGGAGGGCAGGGACTGAATGTCTTTGCCTTTCCAGCAGAGGAGAAAACGCAGCCCCCTCCAGGGGTCCACACTCAGAGGAAGCCACTTTAGAGGTAGGCTACCAACATAGGACTCCAAACCCCTCCCCCCTCCATGTCCTAGAGCTGGGGGCTAACTGAACACACTGAACACACTAGAAGCATCTAGAGTTTGTTGTTCAAACTACAACTCATGACCCACATGCAGTTGTCCTAAAATCACATTTGCAAGCCTCAATCAGCATATTTGGAAAAATGAAACAGAATAAAAAGAACATAATGGAAAATATTCAAGTGTATCATCTTAGTCCTTGTGGGCTATGATAATAACAACAAAAAACTATACACTGGGTGGCTTAAACAACATTTATGTCTCACAATTCTGTAAGCTGGGAAATCTAAGATCAAGGCAGCAACAGAGTTGCTGTCTGCTAAGGGTCATAGACGGCCATCTTCTCACTGTGTCCTCACATGGCAGAAAGACTGAGGTAGCTCTCTGGGTCTCTTATGATGGCACCAATCTCATTCATGAGGGCTCCACTCTGATGACCTCATCACCTCCCAAACACTCGGTTAGGATTTCAACATATGAATTCTGGCATATTCAGTCTCAGTAAGCATCCTGCCCCTGGCTCCTCAAATTCATGTCCTTCTCACATGCAAAATACATTCATCCCACCCAACAGCCCAAGAAGTTTTAACTGGTTCTGGCAAGAGCTCTAAATCCTAAGGCCAAAGGCTCATCTCTACCTCATCTAGATCACCAATGAGCAAGACCCAAGGTCTGGTTCATCCTGAGGCCAATTCCTCTCCAGCTATGAACCCACGAAAGCAAACAAGTTATAGTGGTGGGACAGGCATAGGATAGATAGTCCCCTTCCAAAAGGGAGATATAGGAAATAAGAAAGAGGTAAATGGATCCCAAGTAAGTCTCAAACCAACAGGGCAGACATTAAACGTTAGGGATCCAGAATAATCCTCTTTGGCTTGATGCTCTTTCAGGCCCACTGGGCTGGCAACAGTACCCTCCAGCTCCTTGGAATGGCCCATGGTGGCTCTCTGGTTAGGCCCTGCCCCCGAGCTGGCTCTCTGCTGGTATCCCAAGGTTATCATTGGCTGGACTCCCAAGCCCATGGCTCCACGTGGCCGCCCTGTCCTTTGAAACCTAGGTGGGGACAGCCATGGCCTGATGCAGGCACCCTGAGCCTTAGGGAAAAAGTCATGTTTGCAGTTGAATAGCATTGCCCTCCAGTCCTATAGGGTCTAAGAAGTCCAACATTCTTTCTTCATTTTGACCTCACTTTCTTTGTCTCCTTTAGTCCCAGGTGGCAGTGTTTCTGCTGGTGTCATCCCACCTCTGTGCCTAACCTTTGTTGATGACGGTCTGTAGTTTACATCCATGCTATTCTCCATATCAAAGGGTTGCTTGGCTATACTTTTAGGGTTCTCATTCTTCCCAATATGGGTGGGCTAAGAATTCTCCCAGTCTGAGTTATTTCCTTTTTGCTGAACAGTCCCATCTTTAAGTCACTTCTTGCTTCTCACATTCCACTATGAGCTGTCAGGAGGAACCAAGCCTCACCTTCAACACTTTGCTAGAAATCTCTTCAGCTAATATTCTATTTCATTCATTGCAAGTTCAGCCTTCCATAAAACACGAGAACATGAACACAGTTCAGCCAAGTTCATTGCCACTGTATAACAAGGATTACCTCCCCTCCAATTGCCAATAACATGTCCTCATTTCCATGTGAGATCTCATCAGTGACCTTTTCCATCCAGAAGACTGAGGCTTTGTCTCTAGCACCACTCTTTCCTTCCTGAGCTCTCGCTAAAGGCCCATGCACAGCAATGAAGGCTCCAGTCTCTACTGTTCCAGAGTTGCTTCCACATGTTTAGAGATTTGTTACAGCAATGTCCCCTTCTCAGTACCAATTTCTTGGTCTGTTTGGGCTGCTGTAACAGAATACCATAGACTGAGAGGCTTAAACAGCAAACATTTCCTCCTTGCAGTTCTGAAGGCTAGGAAGTCCAAGATCAAGGCACCAACAGACTTGATGTCTGGTGAGAGTGTACTTCCTGATTCACAGACAGCCAACTTTTCGCCGTGTCTTCTCATGAAGGAAGAGGCAGGGGAGCTCTCTGGGGTCTCTTTTATAAGGACGCCAGTCCCATTCATGAGGGCTCCACCCTCACAAACTCATCACCTCCCAAAGGCCTTATCTCTTGATACCATCACCTTGGAAGTTAGGTTTCAACATATGAGTTTTAGGGACACAAACCTTGGGAGTATAGTAGTATCTTAAGTAGCAGTCTAAGTATTGATTCATGAAACTTTTGTTACACTTTATACTGATTCATATGCGTACTTGTGCTGGGTGTTGCTGCAAAACGGATTTCTTAGTATAAAAATGTTTGACGGGTGCCTGGCTGGCTCAGTTGGTAGAGCATGTGACTCTTGATCTCAGGGTCATGAGTTCGAGCCTCACGTTGGGTGTAGAGTTTACTTAGAAAAAATTTTTTTTAAGATAAAAAGTGAAAAAATAAGGTAAAAATGTTTGAAGTCATCAATGTATCCAAACAAGCCATTGTGCAGATGGGGAAACTGAGACCTAAAATTAGGGATGGGACATGTTTAAGGTCTTATAATGAGGAAGAACAGAGAAGGGTTAGAATCAACAAGTGGTCACCTGATCTAAGCCCACATCCTCCAAGCTGTCCGCTGAGCTGTGGCAGTAGCCCCCTAGGACTCTAAGACTTGACATCACCAAGGAAGCTCAAGGTTCCCTAAACAATCCCAAGCACATCTTAGAGGAACAAAAGCTGTTTTTACTGTGGGTTGGATTTTTTAAAGTGTGTTCAAGTATGCAATACAGTATTGATAATCATTTTACAAAACATTGGGTCGTGCACCTTAAATATAAACAATTATTTGTTGTCAATAAGCTAAAGAAAAAAGTCTCCAGGCGTGCCTGGCTGGCTCAGTTCAGTGGAACATGCAACTCTTGATCTCAGGGTTGTGAGTTCAAGCCCCGTGTTGGGTATTGAGATTACTGTAAAAAAATAAAATAAAATTTTTAAAAAAACCTCACCCCCAAAAAACTGCATTCACCTTTGGATTGCAGTCACAAATGCAAAGTAACTTTACTACTTAGAGGATGCTGTGTTTTTGTATATTTCTGCCCACCTACCATCCACTCTCCTGGCTTCTAAACTCTCTTTCTTTCAGGGTTGTGGTGTGTATCCACACCATCCAGGGTTGACTTGAAGAATAACAGCCAAGGTATAGAATAACAGGGTTATCGTAGGATGGGACCCACTGCCTGGGGTGGGTGTTGGGGGCTGGTGGAGGGCTCTAAGCATCAGGCATTGAGCTTGCTGTCACCCAGGCTAACAGGAGGGAAAATGAGACATGGGCAAGAACTAGGGCAAACTGCTACCCCCATCTGTCTCTGGCCACCTCCAACCTGGGTACCATGAGTGACCTGCAAGGGAAGCTGGTGCCTCTCCCCAGGAGCTTCACACACACTTGACCCCACTAAAGGAAGAAAGCTGGCAGGAGCTAAGGCAGCTACAGGACTGGGACCCACCCCGTGTCAACAAGAGAAGCCACCAGATCGGGGCCACTGTGTGCAAACTACCACAGCACTGGCTTCTACTTAACTTACGTTTTCCAAAAGTCATTCAATTCTCCTGTGGTCTCCACTGACCAAAAGCTGTACCAGGAAGGGGTTTCGGGCACTGAAGCACTGGTTTCACTAGACTGACATGAAGCAAAGCCACTATCTTTAACCATTTAGTGCAAGAAACAGTAGGGGCTAGAAATCTGGAAAACTCTAACATCCCGAGACTGGCTGTGTGTTTGTTCCAGGGCCTGATGTGGTGGGGAGCAGGCAAAGGCAGCTTTGCACTCCTAACACTGCCTCCTCACAGACTTCATACCACCTTGTAATCTGTGGGTTCAGGGCCTCATTTGCTTATAGATACAGGGTCCTTAAGAATATTAATAAGCCAAAGGCCCAGTTCTTGCCCCTACTTGCACTTAGGCTCCTGAATGTTTATGTCCCTAAATCATGTTTAACCCTTACCTCCCAGTGGGATGATACTTAGAGGTGGGTCATTTGGGAGGTAATTAGGTTTAGATGAGGTTATGTGGGTGGAGCCCTATGATGAAATTAGTGCCCTTATAGGAAGAGGGAGGAAACAGAACACTCTCCCTCTCTCTCCACCATGTAAGGACACAGCAAGATAGTGGCTATCTGCAAACTAGGAACAAGACCCTCAATGGGAACCAAATCTGCCAATACCTTGATCTTGGATTTCCCAGCTCTAGAACTGTGAGAAATGTTTATTATTTAAGCCGCGCAGTCTGTGAAATCTTGTTACAGTAGCCCAAATTGACTAACATACCCCTTAAGTATTTCTGGGAATTCCCGAAGGAGCTCTTGTTAGTGTTCACAAACCATCTTCTTCCTCTTCAAAATTCATTCCCATTTATTGATATCTGCTGCCCAGGGAGCCCCTTATAGAAACCACCCTGCTACCTGGCCAAAAGCCATGCCAAGGGTCTCTTCCTGGTACTGCCCAAACCGCCCACACCTCTTCATGACACAGCAGACTGGGGTTCTAGCAGGAAAAGAGAGAATACCCTTAACTCTCTATCTTGGGCACATTTTATTCTCTTGGCTCTGAGAAGCAAGGTCCATTGGGCCCAGAGGCCATAGGTCCCTCAACAGAGCTGTAATTCCTGCTGCTCTGGATGAAGGGCTTCTCCTGGGATTCACAGTCCCAGCCACCTAACATTTCCACCCTTCTTCTACCTCCTGGTGACCCCACCAGTCCTCAGGCCTGTGAAATGCCTTCATGTTCTTCCCCTGCATGTCTGAGAGCTCTGTGGACTGTTTCTGAATCCTTAAACTAAGCCCCTTGGTAACTGACTTGGACTTTGTGAGTTAGCCTATCTGCTTATTCCCCTTTCCTGATCTCAGCCCCCAACAGGAAAAATGTCTCCCCATCACTCCCTCAAAAGGAAAGTGGTCCTGATTTCCTCCCAGCATCCTTCCCTCAGCTGGGATGGAGGTTCAGCCCAGGCTCCCAGGAGGGATGCGCCCCTTCCAACACTGTTCGTCCTTTTCCAGATGGGAACATAAAAGTTCCAGGTTTTTATGCCCCAACCATGGGCCTGGCTGTTCTTACAACCTTCTGACAACTTTCATTTAGAAAGGGAAAATCCTGCCAGAATAATGCACACTACTTGAGTGGCATCCACGAGTTGGCCATATGAGCATTCCATGTATCATGCTATGGAAGATAGAGGTTGTCATGACAAGAAGAGTGTCTTGCAGGTTGGCATGGGACTCTGGTAGCAGGACCTCACAGGAGATCATCAACAGGGGAGTGGGACAGTTCACAAAATGGTAGCCGTTCTTAGAACAGTGTCCCCTTGGAATTTAGAGAAATGATGGTACCTTTCTTTTCATAACGAACAATGGTTTGTTATGGAACAATGCTTATTTGTCCATCTCTTGTGCCCTCTGCATCCCATTCCACATTACTGTCAACTGTCATGCTCATCTCTTTTAAAATTTGACCTCAGTTCAGAAGAAAGCAAGGTCTGTTCCAGAACAGAACATCTGTAAGTGCACAGTTAAGGGTGTTCCTGGGGCCTGGCTCTGTCCAAAGGAATTCCTATAACTCTATCAAGGGTCACCCTCCCAGGCGTTTCAGGTGAAGGGAAACCTTAGGAAGGCCTTTTGGGGCTGGCCTCCCAACTCACTGCTTTCCCCTCATTGCTGTGGTCAGTTGTCATTAATGGGCCCCCTAGTGAAACCTTTGTTGGATGGCTCTAGTCATTCAGTGTTAGCACCATCTAGCATTTTCCTTGTGTTTCCAGCAGACAGTTGTCCAGTCTAAGGTGGGCATCTTGAAGTATAAATATAGACCCCCAGAATGACTTAGTGGTCAAGGGGTGCCCTGGTGTCAAAATGATGGTTCCACCAAGGACCTCCAGCCTCCCTGGTCTAGACAAGAAGTTCTCCTCAAAGTTGCTTCCCTCATGATGATGTTGCCCGTCCTTTGTCAAAACAAGTTAAAAATAAAAAGGTACAGGGGTGCCTGGCTGGCTCAGTTAGTAGAGCATGCAACTCTTGATCTTGGGGTCATGAATTCAAGCCCCACATAGAGCTTAAAATAAACAAAGAAAGTAAGAGAGGGAAAAAATTAAAAGGTAGAAAAAATTTTCCAATAGTAACATAAGCTAGAAAACAGCACCCTAAAAGGAAAGTAGATTGAGTGGCAAAAAGTAAACAGTGCTGACAACAAAGATGAAGCCCAGCAAAAAGAAAGCCCACAAGGGGCTCAAAGAGGTCAGTGACCACAGTTGTGAGCAGCAATGGCACTGTGGCCAGCCAGTGCCAAGCTACCTTCCCAGCGAGGTCTCCAGAGGTAGTGTCCAAGTCTTGGGAGCTACATACATCCCACCCTGAGCTTTGAATGGCAGCCTCTTAAAGCACAGGTGTGCTTTGGGTGACACAGTGGTCTGCAGTCAACAGATATCTCCTCCCAAGCAGATCAAGGGTAGCACTCCTTGAGAGCATCCTCCTAATTTCATCAACCACAACTCTCTGGAGTGTCTCTGCCCTGAGATGTGCCCTATGTTGGCCCCCCAGGTTTCCACCTAGCTCCACTGCCCATGGAACTCCCAGTCTAATGGGAATATTTTTTCCTCCCCATTTTACTGAGGTATAATTGACAGATAAAATTGTAATGTATTTCAAGTGTTCAAGGTGATGATTTGATACATGTAGACATTGTAAAAGTATTCCCACAACTGAGTTAGTTAACACATCCATCACCTCACATATTTACCTTTTTTTATGAGAACACTGCATTTCTCCTCCCCTGGCAAAGTTCAGTTATGCAATCCAGTGCAACCAACTATGGTCACCATGTTTGACATGAGATCTCCAGACCTTTCTCATCCTATAACTGAAAGTTTGTACCCTTTGACCAACCTCTCTTCATTTTCCCCCACCCCTCAGCCCCTGGCAACCACTTTTGTGCACTCTGTTTCTGTCGCCATGAGTTTGACTTTTCTCCCCTCATTTTAATGTAGTCCAGCTTGTCCCCCTTTCCCTTATGCTTCGTGTTTCTCATGCCATGTTTAAGACATCTTTCCCTACCCTTAGGTCATGAAGATATTCTCCTTTAAGATCTGAAAGCTTTATAGTTTAACCTGTTACATTTAAGTCCTCAGGCCACCGGGTCTTGATTTTTGTGTGTGATGTGAAGTAGGGGACCTATTTTATTTTTTATCCTTGTGGATACCCAATTGTCCCTGCATACTCGACTAAAAAGACGATTCTCTCCCCACTCCTGTGCACTGTCTCCTCTGTCATAAATCAGACTTTATCTGTGCATGGGGCTGTCTCCAGGCTCACTCTTCTATTCCACCAGTCTGTCTGTCCAGCTTTATACCAAAACAACAGAATACAGATGTCTCTAAATAGCTACTGACCCAGGCTGTGTTCACTAGGGATTAGAAGGCTAAAGGTTGGGTATAGCCACATTAGTAAGGATCTAGAAAATCAGTTGGAAAAGCCTGAAGTTGGTGTTGGGTGGGGCACAATGTTTCCTAGCATGTCAGGGAGCAAAAGAGAGAGATTCTTAGGAGGATGAATGGAGAGTCAAGTTGGGTCTCAGAATGGGAGCATGAGGCTAACAAAAGAACACAGGGGTTATTGGGGTGTTCAAGCTGAGATCACAGGGGCCTGGATGAAGGAGGTGGCAGGAGAAACAGGGAGGGATGCATCCAAGAGACACTGAGAAGAGAAAGTTAAGATGATGGCACTTTGTTACGAGTCAGTAGAAGAGTAAGGGGGCTGGAGACTGAAAGATAATGCTAAGCTTTCTGGCCCAGAAACTGAGAGATGATTCTAGTTTGATGAAACAGACCCACAAAGTAGTCAGGGGAGTGTGTTTTCTGCTGTTCAGTCCTAAAAGTTCAGTTGGTGCTCCCGAGAGCCCGAGTGCTCCTGACTGCACACAGAGCCCACATGCCAGGCTGTTGAGCATGACACATCACCCGTGGCTTTGGGCTTTGGGAGTTGAAGGGGGACTTTGAGTCATATTCAGGCCCCCTTGGGTAGTGTTGAGTGCATTCTCTTTGCAGTCCAAACCCGGCTGGATCATAAGGACATCCCCGAACACACCATTTGAAAAGTAAGCCAACTGTCTTCCCAATGGCAAAGGTCACCCAGATTAAAACAACAGCAACAACAAAAAATAGTGACCAAAACTAAAGGAAAAACTAACTTGAAAAACAACAACAACCCAATTAACCCTAGGCTAATTCACAGAACACTATGAAACATATCTAATATTGAGGGGTGCCTAGCTGGCTCAGTCCATAGAGCATGTGACTCTTGATCTTGGGGTTCTGAGTTCCAGCCCCACGTTCAGGATAGAGATTATCTACAGAGAGGGAGGTAAACTCTAAGAGACTCTTAACTCTAGGGAACGAGCTGAGGGTTGCTGGAGAGGGGCGGGATGGGGTAACTGGGGAATGGGTATTAAGGAGGTCACTTGATGGAATGAGCACTGGGTGTTACATGCAACTGATGAATCACTAAATTCTACTCCTGAAGCTAATAATACACTATATGTTAACTAAATTGAATTTAAGTAAAAAAATAAAAAATAAAAAATAATAAAAAATAAAATCTTTAAAGCAAAATAAATAAAAGGTATTGCAAATAGTTTATAAATGCTTAAAATGTTCTTTTTTTCTGTCGGCCTAGTCTGTTGAAATGCATGGCAACCTTCCTCTCCATCTCCTGCCCCTGCTGATCTGTGCCAAAGCATTTAGGTCTCATAGTATTATGGAAAGGCAAAAGCATATTTACAGAGACTGGATGTGTATAAAGAGCAGATAAACCAAGTCTCTTGAGAAAATAAAATCCCAGAGCAGATTATATATGTTGTAAGAAAACTAAAACAGTGTTCACAACTCAATTACACCACCAATCGGATTTTTAGAAAGAGACCATTCACATTTTAGGTCATAAAATCATTCCCTTAATCTCTTAGACAGCAAATAAAATTGAGATTTAAGATAAGATTTGCTTGGTTAATAATGATATGAAAATCTTTGGCAAATAATTAGAAGGGATTTGGCTATATAAGAACGAGCTAATTCCAACACATATTTAACAAAGAATGGGTTAAGGGAGGAGTTGGTGTTTACTTTTTCTTCTTCTATATGAAAATGTAAAGGCCTCTCATTCTGAATACTACTGGTGCTTGCCATGAAATCAAAGGTGCTATGGGAGCACATCCTGGGCATAAGGAAGGGGTTGGATCAGGAAGGCTAGGTGCCCAGAAACATCTTCCCCTGAAAGACAGCCAGAGTCCCCAGTCCACTGAAGCCAAACTGTGGCACGGGCCACAAAGTTGTTATCTTGAGTTTCTGTAGTCACTTCTCCTTTGTTCCCTGGCATGAGAGCCACAGCTGACTTCTCCTGGGCCTCAGAAATCCTACGCTCAAGCCACCCAGCTTTCAGGTGTAAGGGAGTTTGGGCAAAGCTAAAAACCACAAGCGTCCTGAGCCTGGAGACCCCTCCCTGTCGTTCACATTCATCCACTCACTTATCCAGGCACTCACTCCTCTATTAATTCCACCTCCAAAATTCTACATCATTAACTTCTTCCCTTTGTTGCCTCTCTTAGCCACTAGAACGTGAGCTCCATGAGAGCAGAGACTTGTTCAGTGCCGTACCTCTTGGGGCTAGAACAGCGCCTGCCACACGGTGAGCGCCCATTAAAATATCCGTTGAATAAGTGAGTAAATTGTGGGGGAAGGAGGGAGCAAGGTGATGGAGTTCTCTTTAGAAATGCTTCATAGAAAAGGGAATCCCAGAGATGGACCTTGAAAAAGGAAAAGGGTTTCGGTGGCTAGCCAGGATTGACTAGCACCTGGGTCTGGGACAAGCAAGAGAAATGGCCCAGGGGTGGGAAATTGCCTGGCATGTTCAGAGAATAGAGGTGCCCTGCACAGGAATGTAGGTGTCAAATAAGATTGGGACTGAACCAGCAGGAGCGGTCAAAACCAGGTAGAGGCGCTGCGTGGTCTCCTGCGCGTGTTGGGGTCTAGAGAAAGAAATTTGAAGTCCACTTACTCCAAAGGCCAAATGCCTAGTGGATCCAAGACTTGCAGCCTGGGAGATGGCAGGAGAACTCAGATTCCCTTTACCGAGGACCTACTGAGCACCTAGTGTGTCTGCAAGAAAAGTCGAACTCAGAGGGAAAAACTAGCAGCAGAAGGTGTAACAGGAAAGGCCCTGGCAGGGGAGGAGGAAGGGGTGGGACCCCAGCTGGGCCTCCCAGTCTGGCTGTCAGTCCTGTGATGGGGACAGGCCAGCTGATCCCAAGGGCCCCTGCAGGCTTGACATTCTGGGACTCTAATTAAAGAAGCAAAAACTTCATTCCAGAGAGCTGGGAAAATCCTTGGGTTCAATTTTACCTCCCAGGGCTGGCAGTTCAGCACGCTCAGAGGCAGTTAAAAGAAATGGAATGGAAATCCAGAGAGCCTGCATCAGCCTAATTGTCCCTCGGCAGACTTGTTTGCTTCGAGATGTCAGCAACTCTTGGAGGAATGCAGGGGAACAGCCTTTTCACAAGCAACTGTCTGTAGTTCGGTTTCTGATCTTTTCTTTCTACATTGTGAAGAGGATGGGTCCCTTAGGCCAAGAGGAACTCCAAGACCAGGATCCTTCCAAACTTAGCTTCCACGAAACCAGATAAGAAACGTAGAGCTGGGGTCCAGCGGACCACAGGGCCACTCTTGTCCTAAACGGGTCTCCGTTTTCATGGAAGTCAATCCCACGAGCCGCAGAGAGGGAAGTCCCTATTCCAAAAGGCTCAGCTGGGCTGTCCTCTCTGGGTCCAGCTTAGGGAAAAGGGCTCTGAACAGTGAAACAACGGGATGCTGGAAAATCCCCAGAACTCGTCATGAAAAACAAAATAAGTACACACCTCACATGAGCTCTAATTGCAAATTTCTGTGGTTCGACTGAATTTCACTATCTATAAAGGGTGAGTGTCCCACAGTCCAAGCAGGACGCCGACCCCGGGGAGGCCCCACAAAGCCATTCAATGTATGTAAGGTTGAGAGTAAAAGGCTTCCTATCAGTATGGGGGATATGATGTGAGTGAGTGGGGAGGGGAGGGAGGAGGCCAAGTCCCAAGAGGAGTTCAGCCTTCTCACCTGCTCCCAGTGGCACCATTGCTAGGTGGGAATCAGGGGTGTGGTCCGAGGGGAAAGGTGAAAGATCCATACCTGGATCCTAGATGGAGGAGCCTGTGGGTTATTCTAGGGCCGGGGCCTGGGGAGGAATTAGGAAGACAGGGCTGGGCTCCAGAGACTGAGGAACTCCTTTCAGGCATTTCCTTGGTGGGGGGGGGCAGGGTGCTGAAGTTCAGGTTTGGTCCTAGTCCCTTGGAGGGGGAAGACTGTTGGACATACCACTCTGGCACTAGGGTGAGAGGGAAGGCGTGTGAGCTCGCGCAGGGAGCCCCTCACCCACCCTCCACCTCCTCCTTGGTCACCTTGGTCCCCAGGTCCTCCATGGGTTTCTGGTTCAACAAGACCCCTCTGGAGCCCCGGAGCCCTGTGTCTAGGGCTTCGGGCCCCCGCGCTGTCCCAGGGGTGGGGTCCTGTGGGGCCCAGCTGCCTGCCCCGAGTGGGGCTTGGGGCCCCTCACCAGGCGGGCCTTTTCCTGCCCCTGTGTGTCCGTCCCAGGCTCGTCCCGTAGTGGTCTCAGTCTCTAGGGCCTCTCCTCTGCCCCATGGGACCTGCCCCCGCTGGCCCTCTGAGGAGGACGGGGAGAGGGCTCGGTGAGGAGGGAGGCCCCGGATGGCAGCCCTTGGCTGTCTCCTCTGTGCATTCCCACCACACTGGGGTCACGGGCCATCTCCGTGTTGGCGGGCAGGCTTCTGCCACCAGGGCCCTATGTGTGCATCCCCTGGGCCGGGACCTTCCTGTGGGCCAGCGACCCATGTGGCCTGCTGTCCTTTGCTGAGAGGCCCCACACCAAGGGGGGCTGGGGAAGCCACAGGCCCACAGGTGGCAGTGGCCTTCCGCTTGTGGAGAGCAGCCCGTGATTCAAGGGCCGTGGGAGACAGACAGACGTTCACGTGGGAGGCAAAGGGGACCCGGAGCTGAGGCCCTGTCCCTGCATTCCTCTGACAGCCTGGGAAGGAAGGGGGTGGAGAGGGGGGGAAGGAAGGGTGCAGGGAAAGAGGGAAGGAGGGAAAGCCACGGGTGCCCATTGGCAGAGCCCCATCAGCCGGCACCAGGGCCCACTCGGGACCGGGGTGGCTGCTTCTGAGACGTGTCCACTGTTCCCAGGGTCCGTGTGCTCGACAGATGTCCCCTTCGGCAGGTGACCGGGGTCAGCAGACCAGGCCAACCGAGTCCCTAATGAGAAAATCTCCCAGTAGCTCTGGCCTCGGGTCATTTGCTCCTGGTGGGCTTGGATGGGGCTTCTGGGTCCTCTGGAGTCCACAGGCTCCCAGACTCCGCAGAGAGCCCTGGCCAAGGACACAAGGTCCCCGGGCTGGCCCTGACTTGCTTGTCTCCCCGGCTGCAGCCCCTGCCCCCTGGGGGCCTGGTCTCCCCGCCTGTTCTGCGACGTGGTCCAGAGACCTGGCAGACCCGAAGGGCCCTGCCTGTCCCTCCCACAGGCTCTCTGGGCCTGGCCGGCTCAGGGATCCGGGCTCCAGGACCGTCAGGCTCCCCTGAGCCACCCTGGGTCCGCTCTGGCCACCTGATTGATGCACGGGGATGGGAGCCCGGGCAGCCTTGGGTCCTCGGTCTCCATCCCTCCGTCCTGTCACCACTCCAGGGACAGGGTGCTCCCTCCCACTGTAGGGCTGATTAAGAGTATCATCTGCAGCTCGTCCTCCCCCCACGCAGGGCAATGCCAGCCCAAGGCCCCTCTTGTCTACCCAGTGTGGGCTCCTGGGGCGCAGGCTTGGTCCCTGGGCAGTGTCCTTTGCTTGTTTGCTGCCTCTTGTTCATTTTATTTTTAGCCCACTTCACCAGGCTCTCTCTGGCCTCAGCAAAATGGGAGCGTGCCCAGAGAATACGCACGCAGAGGGTCCGCTGAGGGGCTGGGAGGCCAGCTGAGAAGCTGTTTGCTTCGCTTCTCCTATTTACTGGTACACTTGGAAACTGCTATTTATATTTTAACCCTCCAGGGACAGCCATGAATCTGTGGATAAAAAGAGTTGGTGTATTTCCAGCCTTGAAAGTAAGAAATAATCAGTAGTTACGGACCTCACCGAGACTGCCAGGGTGGAAGGCTGTGGGCAGGGCGGCCCTGAGTGGGAGGCCCTGGGAGTGGCTGCCGGGGGCGGGGGGCGGGATTCACCATGTCCCCACCCCCTCAGCTTATAGGGGCCAGTGCGTTGTGACAATCAGTATGAGTCAAGGGCAGAATAGGCCCGTGAAAAATGTCAGGGAAATCATGTAAAGGTTTCACACCTGGGAAAACAGAGACTCCAAACCTGCCCCTGCCACAGAAGGTGCCGGAGGTCCCTCGGACGTCAAGTGGCTAAGCTGGGCCAGAACCAGGGCGAGGGTTCCTCCCCTTGGTGCAAGAAGGGGTCATTCACAGGCCCAGAAGCCCCATCTCCCCTTGCCCCACCCTGCAAGTGTCCGTGGCCAGCCCCGCACCCCGCCTCTGAGCAGGTACAGAGGGCCCCGTGGGGTGGGTGTGAAAAGTGGAGCTAGATGAGGGAGGGCCGGTCCAGCTGCATCCACTCTGGTCCTACCACTGCCTCCCCAGAGGGGCTGACAGTGAGGCCACCGAGAGGTCAGGCTGGGTATGAGAAGCAGGGGTTGCCCCAGTGGATAGTGGAATCCTGTCTCTAGCGCCGCCGCAGCCCAGGCTTTGGGCCCTGATCACATGTCTGACCCCAGCTTTTTGAAGCCGACTGGGAAGACTCCCAATATTAAGACTTCTCCACCAAGAGCTGTTTGGGTCTCAGATGCCCCAGTGTTTGGTCTGCTATAATGGCGATGTTTGGGGATGCTTATCCGTAAGCATTTTAGCAATCTGCCGAGTGGCCTGCTTGTTGTTCTTCGGAGCACTGGCTGCCGTCTGTGCAGCTTACTAACGGGAGACAGTTTAAGGACGTGTGTAGACACAACTGAGTTCTTCCTAGAGCAAGACTGGCTTGCGGGCTTCTCAGAACTTAACAGGAGGAAAGCCACTGAAATCCCCGCCCCCTCCCCCTCCCACGAGGTCTCTTTGCCTCGCTAATGGCACCCAGCAGTGTGCACTCCCGGTGGGGAAGGGGGGTTTCTGTGGAGTCTGACAGCTCTAATGGTCCCTTTTGCCTCGCATTGTGCATTCTCGGCACCAGGCATCTGCTGGCTCGCTCTAGGCCTCCGATGGCGTTGCGGGGGGAGGAAGCCACCACCACCACCGCCGCCCCTGCCTGGGTTACCTGCCCCCTCACCCTGGCCCAGCCTCCGCACCTGAGGAGAGCACAGGTTTAGCTCATAGTTTACAGCTAAATCGACATACATCATAATCTAAAAGCAAACATTCGCCTTTGATCGCTCTAATTTATGCATAGAATCAGTTTACTGTTTGCGTCTTAATTATTATTTTTTTGAATAGCTTGGTGGCAGAAACTCCAAACCTGCTGAGTTTCATATTTTACTCTGCAACTTACTTTCTTGTGTGTTTTTTTCAATGTAAAACATCTCATTAATACAGGTAATCTGGATACTTTGTTTCAACCTTTCATGCTCATAAAACAAACTGAATGAAGATATAGCTAAATTGTAGAGAAGCCTTTTCTCCATTTTGCAGGGGGGGGGTCTGGAGCAAGAAAATGAAGAAAATTCCAATCACAGGTATGTTCAGGGAGTTTCGCCATCCCCAGGGATGTGAGGTTCCATGAGATTTCCGTTAACAAAGCACCCAGGAGGGGCACCTTTCTTTTCTCAGCCTTCATTTCCCGAAGTGTTTGTCAGAGAGAGGCCGCTTGGGCCCCCGCACAGTTTGGTGAGGGCCAGGGGCCATTCAGGCGGGTCTCAGGCCACAGGCCACAAGCCACAGGTGCAGCAAAACCAGCGTCCGCCACCCCCCCACCCTGCCCCGTCCGCCTTCTCCCAGCAGCTCGTCAAGAAGCCCGGAGGTGATCCGAGAGCTACACGACTTCATAGCCTTGGCTTTTGGCCTCGGGGGCCGGAGGAAACTCCTCTCGGACCTCAGCCTGGAGCTTGAGGCTCTTGGAGGCGCCTTGGAGGTAAGAGAGGGTGCTGGAGGCGGAGGAAGGCTCTCCCTCCTGGCGCGTCTCTGGGCTTCGCAGAAGCATCTCCCCTCCCTCCCGAGCCCTGGCCCTGTCGGTCCCCGTGCCCGCCTGCTTTGGCTGGGGACCCAAATCGCGGGAAACAAAGAGGCTATTTAGGTGCAAATATCCCTAATGAATAAAGAAAGGAGATTCATTTGCCAGATTATTTAAAGCAAGTTGTCTAAACCGTTTCTCTTCAGCCAGCACGCTGGCCCCGGGGGCCCTGAGGCACCGAACAATCCTCCAAAGCCGGGAAACCCTGCTGGAACCGGGATGTGCACGGAGCCCCGGGCAAGCAGAGTGCAAAGGTGCCTCCCCCGCGGTCGGGGACGCTCCCGGGAGCAGCTCTTTGTGACTAGGCTCTTCGCAGCCTGCAGATCCTAAATCGGCCTCGTCACCAGGGGACTGAGGTTGAGGAAGTGGCCAGATGGGACTGGAGACTCCTTGGCTATTTCCTAGCTGGCTGGTCTCCTCTCGCCCCTGCTGGCGGGGCTGCCCGGGCCTCCGCTGCCCGCCCGGTGCTCTGCGCTTGGCTGAGAGTGGCTGGCCGGGAGCCAGGCTGGTGAGAAGCTGGGCTGGCCTTGGAGGCCGCGGCCTGGGACTCTTCCAGTCTGGCTTAGGCAAAGGCCGTGGCAGAAAGGAAGAATCCCAGGGCCGGGCCTCATTGCCTTGTCTACCGTTCCTCTCTCTACTCCAGCGTTAAAACGTTCTGCAGGCTCCACGTAACAGCTAGCGATACTTTTACTATCTGTGGATCGAGGAACACAAAAGGGCAAACAGCCATGTATGTACGGCAGATGGTGCCTGGTGTACACAGGGCCCTGGGGTCTCTCGGCTTTTGTGGCCCCCATGACTTCACTCGGCCCACGTTCACCAAGTGCCCACTATGGGCCAGGCCTGGGTTCCCTGCTGGGCCCAAAATGACAAGAAAGACATGGCCCCTGCCTTCTGTAACTGCACAGTCTCCTAGGGAAGGCAGATGGGAACCCTGCATGGTCTTGGAGAAAGCACCACACGGCTGAAATCCAGGTGTCACCCGGTTGGTTCGTGCTCTCTCTGAAGGCTCTAGGAGAGGATCGTTCCTCACAACCTCCAGCTTCTGGTGGCGCCTTGGCTCGTGGCCGCATCCCTCCGGTCTCTGGCCTCATCTTCAATGGCCTCCTTGTTCTCCCCTGCGTCACTCCTCTTCTTAGGACACTTGTCATCGGATTTAGCCTACCCCCCTCCAGTTCATCTTGAAATCCTTAACTTGATTTCATCAGCAAAGACCCTTTTCCCAAATCGGATCACAACCACAAAACCACCCTGGCCAAGTAAGTAAAAGAATAAAGGCAAAAGAAGAGAAGAGAAGAAAACAGAAGAGGAAAAGAAAGAAAAGAAATGAAAAGAGAAGAGAAGAGAAGGAAAGGAAAAGGAAAGGAAAGGAAAGGAAGGAAATGCCAACTTGGGTTCTGCCCTTACTCACAAGGTTTTGACAGCTCCCTAGTGCCTGAGAGATACTATCTGAGCCACTCAGTTCGGCTCTCAGCATCCCGTGGCCCAGCCTACCTCTCTAGCCACGCTCTCCCCCACTCCCCCACCCATCCTCACGTGCATCCATACCCCGTATTCGTCCCCTTTCTCCCCAGCATACCCTGGTCTCCTTTGTCCCTGGGCCTCAGCTCACTTCTTCCTCACCTAGGATATTTTCCACACCTGCTCACCTTCCTTCCACCTTTCCAGGCTCAGCTCACCACTTCCTAGAAGCCTTCCTAGTCCTGCAGAGCTGAGAATGACGCTCTGCCCTAGTCCCTTCTCGAGGGTCCACGGGTCCATATCAGCCTGGCCAATTCTCCTAACAGGAGTCTCTCTCCTCGGGGGATGGAGTTGAACTCACCTTCCAGTCCCCGACACCTCGCACATGGTAAGATACACAACGGATTTCTGCAGAAAGGAATCAAAGGCGATGTGTGTATCTCTCTGCTTCTCCCATTGCTCAGTTGGCAAAGAAGTTAACCAGTTTGCAGGGGGCTGGGTGGGTGGAGCCAGCGGAGAGGGAAGGGGTCCAGAGTCAGCCAGCATAGCACATGGCCTCCAAAGTTCCCGACTCCTGCCCTGGCCGCCTCTGCTGCTCTTTTTCTGCACAGTGCCCTCAGTCCAGAACCTGTCAGGGACCCCCTTGTCTTGGCAAAGTTGTCTTGGCACAGGGACTTGGGGTTCACTCTGTTGACACCTGAGATGAGCGCAGATCTTGCCCAGACTGCCCAAGGTTGTGCAGATGTCTCCCAAGCCCCCTTCCTGCTTCCTCCTTGTTTCAACCAAAGCCAGACATCTCCCTCTCAGCTCTTCTGGCTGCTGGAACCTAAGCCCCCCGCGCCCCCACCCCCAAGACCATGGGTAGACATCATACCCAAACCCAACTCAACAGCGCCCCTGGAGTCTGTGCCCAGAACCTCCCTAACAGGCCCTCCTCAGGACGCACAGCCCTGGGTGGGGGGAGCCATCCTCAGTCGCCCCTTGTGTTCCGCCCACTCAAGGACTGGCTGGTTTTGTCCCCAGCTTCTTCTCGGCCCCCAGCCTCTGCCCACCTGCTCCCACGGGAGCATCAGCCCAAGGACTCCACCCTGCCGTCACTACGGTTGGGCGAGGGGGCAGAGCCGGAACTGTGACATCAGCCTAGGATCACATCCGGGCTCTGCCTTCTACTTGCTTGTGACCTGCTCTGAGCCTCGGTTCCCAGTAAACGCGTTCATTCACTCACGAAACAAATCTTGAGAGCATACTATGTGCTAGGGGTCCAGGGTGCAGCGGTGAGAAGGACAGAAATTCTGCCCTCCTCTGGAGCTCACAGCTTGGTCTCGTGAAGCACGAGACATGCAAATAATCATGATAGGAGACCAGGGCCATAATGTTGGGACCCGAGCTGGGCTCTGACATGACTACACACAGAACCCGCTACCAATTTCCCCTCTCTCAAGCATGATATTATAAAAACACAGCGACAAGCTGGGGGCTAGAGAATCCTGCAGCTGCAATAAAAAGTCATTTCTCCTGCAAGGATTTCAGGAAGAAAGATTTATTTATTTATTTATTTATTTTGAAGAAAAGCTGTGGGTGTGTTTGGCTATCGCAAGCTTAGATAATCAGCTGCTCCTAATGGACAGGATGGACACGAACTCCTCAGAGCCCATCCTGAACAGCACAGAAAGCCAAAGTCAGGTTTCCATGTCACCGAAATACTGCTTGTCCTCGATTTTCGGACAGTGTCCTGGCTAGGATGCAAATAATTTGATAATCCTTTTTCAGGAAGAAATAACGCAGCGGCAGAACTGCGTTGAGAGTGTCCGTGGAGCGGGGCAAGCGTCGCAGCATTAAGTTGGGAGAGGGCATGGGCTCTGAAAATTATCTTGGCACGCACCTCCCGAGTCCCTACTCTGGCTTCCTAGCCCCTTGTTTCTGTCCGACGGGAGTCACAACAGGAGGAACACCTGTGTGCAAAGGGGTGACAAAAAAAAAAAGAGATCCACCAGTGCCCCGAGTGTGTCCCAGGGCTCCTGCTCTCCTGTGGGGCCAGCTCTGCTGTGTTTGGGGAGGAGCCGGGGACGCTAGGAGGTGCTGGGTCCAGCTGGCCGCATGGTATCTCCTGCAGGTCAGAAATTTGTCTTCTCTTGCCTGAACCCATCAGCAGCCCAGCAAGTGGCCCCTGAGCTGTGCTGGTCTAAGCTAAGGCTTAGCCAAGCTAAGGTCTAAGCTAAGCTAAGGCAGGCATGCTGTCCTGCTGCCTGGGCTCCTGGCCAGACTCCCCTGTCCGGACTCCCTGGGGCCAAAGGAAGGCCCCTTGGCCAGGAAAGGGCCTGCTGGGCCCTCGGCAGATGCTCACAAGTGTTAGCTTTGGGACTGGTGGTGGTTTCTTCTCCATTCCTCCTTCTCCCTCCTCCTCCTTCCTTCCCCTCTCTGTGGTATGTACACTGGCTTCCCGTGGCTGTCAAAACAAATGTTAAAAAACTTGATGGCTTAAAACAACAGAAATGTATGATTTATGCAGAAAATTATGGATGGATGGATGGATGGATGGATTCTCTTCCAGCTCTGGAGGCCAGAGTAGAAATCAAGGTGTTCACAGGGCCCTGCTCTGTCCGAAGGCTCTGAGGGAGAACCTCTCGTCATCTCCAGCTTTCTGTCACCTTCTTCCCTGTGGTTTCCAATCTCCTCCCTCTCCAATATCTCATCTGGGGATCCTTAACTTCACTGCGCCTACAAAGACCCTTTTTCAAATAAGGTCATGTTCACAGGGTTCAGGCAGGCATATCTTCCGGGGGCCACCGTTCAACACGCGATGGTGTGAACGTTAGGATCTCGTGTCAACCCCAAGATCACAGGCCATGCCACCCATAGGACACTGAGAGCCAAGTGCCCACAGCCACAACAGGAGGCAAGACCACAGCTTGTACAGACTCTCCAGAACTCGCGGGGAAACACCTGGAGGTTAGATGCCCCAACCCCAGTGGCTAGCCTGGCAGGGGAAAGGGAGACTCTTCCTGAGGCCTCCCTCCTGCTCGTTTTCAGCTGGTGTCCAGAGTGCTTGCTGCTGGGACAGTGAAGTAGAAGCCCCTCCTCGAAGCCACTGGAGTCTTGGGCTCCAGCTCCTGCCCTGTGGGGCTGCTCAGACTCCTCTTGGAGACTCTCCCATTGTCTGATGGGGACGGGGGCCCAAGATACACCAGTAGGAGGCAGCAGGCCCTGGAGCACAGAAGGTCCTGGTCCTGGCCCTGAAATGAAAGCCCCTGATGACCATGTCTGTCACTTCAGGCCCCTTCACTGAGGGCAAGTGGCTGCCGCGCACCAGTGGGGGTGTGGAGCGCATGCACAGAGGGAAGTGGAGGCGTTTTGCAACCTGCAGGGTCCCGGCAGGAGGCATTCATTGAAATGCCTGGCCGCTCCTCCCACCTGTATGGCCTTGGGGCTAGGACTGATCTGTCTCTCGCGTGGGATGGGACTAACTGTCGTCCCTACCGCTGGGAGAAGCAGGGACTGGGGAGAAAGGGAGGGCTGGGGCTGGAAGGCCCTGGGAGGGGGAGCCCTTGCGGAGCTTGGGCTCCCCCTCCCACATTTCTGAGAACGGAGTGATGGAACAGAACAGGAGAAAGACCATGTCTGTCACCGGGGGGGGGGGGGGGGGGGGGGACAACCCAGTGACCAATTTCGGTGATTAGCTACAAGAAGAGGGCCCTTTATTCCAGGCGTGTGCATGCCTTTTAATTTCCTCTTGTGGGCTCCTGAGGGGGCCCGGTAACCATGCAATTGGTATTCCTCGCAGGCCTCAGAGGACGCGGGCACTCTCTCCGAGATGGCTCCAGGTGGTACGGAGTGCCACCTGCACTCCCCGCTTCCCGATTAAGTGCTCGGCACAAACCTGCACTGGGCAGGGGAGGGGAGGCGGTGGCCGGGGACCGGGCCTGCCCCAGGGGTGCGAGAGGGTCTTCTCCGGGTCCGGAGGTAGCAGCGGCGAGGTCCGAGTTGAAGTTGGCAGCTTCCTAGCTTTGCGCGAAACAAAATAAAAACGTACTATAGCGATAAAGGGACCCGGTCCCCTTAAGCAATTGAAGGCCCCTAAGTTACAAAGCGGGCCAATTAGGGGTGGTGATTTGCATTACAAGGACACCCTTTGCTTCATAAAAGCAGTTCTCCTGAGGCGGCAGTAGACGGAGCCCCGGGAGGGTCGAAGATTCCATTTACTGAACAGGGTTTCCGCCCACAGCTCCGCCGCCGCACGCTCCGCGGCCTGAAGCCAGCGGGCATCGGCACCGACTTCCGACCAACCCCCAGGCCCCGCGCTGTGCCCCGCCGCGGGAGCCCGCGGTCCCCGCGCGAGCTGGCACGCGCACACCCCTTCTTCGCGGCGCCCTGGCAGTTTCTCAAAAACAGACCCTGTGGTTCCTCCCCGTGCCATTTCCATTCCAGTCACTGCAGAGCGAAGAAAATGACTTGGAAGCGCCCACTAGAAATAGAGTTTGGGAATAAAAATGAATTTTTCGGGACACCTGGGTAGCTTAGCCGGTTAAGCTTCCAACTCTTGATTTTTGGCTTTGGTCATGATCTCAGGGTTCTGGGATTGAGCCCTGTGTCGGGAGATCTGCACTGGGCATGGGCATGGAGGCTGCTTGGGATTCTTTCTCTCCCTATCTCTCTGCCCCTCTCCCCCCCGCCCCCTGCTTACAAGCTTGCTTGCTTTCTTTAAATTAATTAATTAATTAATTAAATTTTCAGACTTGCCCAAGTTCTGGGACGCACAAAGTAAAGATGCTGGGGTTACTGGGCGGGGGTGGGGGGTAGCAATCTCTTCTTCATCCCCGCCCCATCCCCGCCATTGCTCAAATTGAGCAGTCTGTAGACACCTTAAGGATTCAAAGTAGTTCTTAAAAGTTCTGAAATCCAACCGTCAACCAGAGAGTTGTCAGAGCGAGGAATATGAGGGCTATACAACAAACCAGGGAAAAAGGCAACGGAGGAAGGAGAAGAACAGAGAGAAGCTCAGAGGAGGGGAGATGGGAGAGGAGAGGAGAGAAGGAATGCCGACAGTTCCCGGTGGTTTTAATTTTCACATCGCCAAGTGCCACCCAGCTGTCAGCCATGACACTTTCCCTCACCACCTACTGTGGCCGCTGGGAGGGACCTCGGGGAGGGAAGAACGTGGGGCTCCCTCCTTCCCAGAGCAGCCCGGTCTGCCTACTGCTGTTAGGCCACAAGGGAAGGAAAAGCCTCAGAAGTTTGCCAAAGTTCTCCTCTCTCTGAGGGGAAAGGGCTGGTTTGCACAGCCACCAGAGCGTGAAAGCTGTCCCCAGCTGCCCTCGTGGACTGTGCTCACATCAGTGCCACAGGAGCCTGAGTCAAACAGAAGCTGCCTTGGGTTGGCAGGGACACAGGAATTCAGCCAGAATCTAGAAGCCGCTGGTCCAGTCTCGGTCAGCAATGGACCGACTCCCAACCACTTGGGCCAAGGACCGGCCACAGCCTCCATGCTTCTAGTCCCTTCCTTGAAGCGATCGGGTAAATCATTATGACGCGCCTCAAGCAAGGGACTTCTAGCTGGTGGCTTCCAGCAACTTCCGGCTCCTGAACCACCATTGTCTCCCCGTGAAGCCCTCCCAGCCTTCACCATGCACACTTGGTCCAGGTGTCAGCTGGGCGGCTTGCCTCTGGAGGCTGTGAGGAGAGAAGGTGTTTCCTTGCCCTTTCCAGCTTGTGCCAAAGACCTGCATTCCTCACTTCAGGGCCCTGCCTCCAAGGGAGGGGGGCCCTGCTTCCGGGCTCTCTTCTGTCCCTGTCAAACCACCTCCGCCTCTCCCTTATCGAGACGCTTGTGACGGCATTTAGGGCCCACCCAGAGAGTCCAGGATGGTCCCCGCTTCTAGAGAGATCCGTAGTCACATCTGCAGCCTCCCCTTGACTACATGCCATTCAGTTTCCGGAGACTAGGACACAGAACTTTCTGGATGCCAGTACTTAGCCTACCACACCAGGTGTGGGTCTCTGGGCAACTAAGTCACCTCACTCTCTGAGCCTCACTTGTGTGCTGACCTCTTGGTTCCATGAAGACAGTGGACATCCTGGCACTTTATAAACCATTCAGGGAAGACCAGCCTGAGTGCCGAGGCTGGTTCTTCTCCCTTCCTGAGAAGCCGCGGGCCCCTCAGTTCAGTCACCACAGCCCCCTAAGCCAACGGGCTCCTCCTACCCTGTCCCAAAGAGCGACCACGGAGAGAGGAAGGTCCCTGGGTGGGTGGCAGCCATTCTGGCTTTGATCCCAGGCCCTGGCAACAGATCGTCTCTGTTGCCCAAACTTCCCCTTCCCCTTCTGCCATGTGCTGGTTGCCGTGAGATCCGTGTGAATGTAAATAGGACCATGAGTGCCAAGTCCCGTTTGTTCTCTAAGTAGCGGCTAAAGCCGTCTGTGCTTGTCACCCCTTTGCCGCCTCTGGAACCGACCACAACAGCAAGGCACAAGTGCCCCTTGGCATGGGTGCCACCCTGGTCCTCTGCCAGTCGCTGTCCACATCACTTCGGTGGATCGGGCCCTGCTGTCAGCCTCGGCTGGCCAGCCTGCCCGGGGCAGGTCACGGTTTGCCCCACAGCTGGTAGGAGGTAGGTGACGGACAGCAAGGGCTCTGAATGGAGAGAGTGGTAAAAACCCCTGGGTGCGTGGCCGCGGCTGCCTCCCAGAGCCCAGCAGAGACCATGGAGATCGCCAGCAAGCTTTTCAAGGGAAACCATTGTCTCTCGACCCAAGCCCAGGGAAGTCACATCTGCTACCACATTGGTGGAGGTGGGTGGGGGGGACTTCAGGTAAGCCTGTGAGAAAATGAGAATGAAAGACCCTTTCTGAACTTGGCCTTCCCACCACCTCAATGTGCCAGCAAGGACTCAGGATGCTTGGGGAGTGTGCAGGGAGGAGGAAGGGTGGTGGGGGAAATTTCATCATCATTCCCCAAGACGGTGAGGCCAGTGGCTTCCACTGTGGGTGCTGCCCTGGCCCGTTCGGGTACGGCCTCTTCCTGAGGGGCTCTGACCTCTTCCGGCCAAGCCACGGGTTCTCAGGGTCTTCTGCAGCCATCCTCGTGGCTGGGGTACCTTAAAGCCCTGAGAAGGGGCAGGGTGGTGACACTCTTTCCATTTTATAGATTGGTGGGCAGCCAGGGGTAACTAACTTGCCCAAGTCTCTCTCTCTCTCTCTCTGTGACACACACACACACACACACACACACACACACACGTGGAACTGGCAGCAGAATCCCCCCTGACCAAACTCGGGCCCTGGGGTTGTCGCCCAGTACCCAAAGTCCTCCGCTGTCTCCCGGAGCAGTGTTGGCTGAAGCATTACCGGCTTCTCGCGTCTGTCTGAACACAGTTGCAAGGCGTCTAGTCTTCCCCACCACAGAGCAGCCCCGCTGTTTAGAAAGCCCACTCCGCACACTGTGCCAGATTACCTTGATGTGTGAAGGAGTCATTCAGTCTCTCTAACAGGAAACGGGAATATACCTTTCTCCGTAGCCGTTTGCTTGTTTCTATTGGCTTTTGCTTTGTTTCTCTTTGTGAACAACATAAAGCCCTTCGGCACCAGTTACAGACCCCGAGTTGGTAGGCGGACGCGGTCATGTCCGTGACCTGACCCCAATGCAGGTAAGGATTCGGGAAATAAAATGACTCACTTCCCTCAGGATTTGGGGGTGAGAAAGCAGCCCCCTCCCGAAGCGAGCTTAAGCACCAATGTGCACACACCTGGAGGGGGTCCAGGACACCTGGTCCAGGACTTAGTCTGAGGGCGGGGGAGACATCTGCCTTTTCCACTTGTCTTCTCTCACAACTGCGGTGAATTTTTATTAGAGATGCACCGGTGACTTATGGCAGCCTGGATGCACGAGCAGATACAAGCATGCAGTGGTCTTTTATTCTTTTTAAAAAGATTTTATTTGAGAGAAAAAGAGAGTGAGCGAAAGAGGGAGATCAAGAGGGAGAGAGGGAAAGGGGGAAGCAGACTCCCCACCGATCCAGGAGCCTGGGATCATGACGTGAGCCGAAGGCAGACGTTTCACCCCGCTGAGCCACCCAGGCGTCCCGCAGCTGTCTTCTATTAAGCAAGACACTAAAGAAAGCCACAAAAATGTGAAACGATGTCCTTCTCTTCAGTGGTCACTTTTGTTTTGGAGAATATAGTTATTTATGTTAACACGCAATGGGTACATTATTGTTAATTTATAAATGAATTAATAAATATTTTAAAGTTTTCTCAATCCAAATTCCTAAAGCTGTAAATATCAATAGAGAGACAGAGCCTTCATAGCCAAGAGTCCTGCGAAGACCAAAAAGCCTGAGAACTGCTCTCCTCAAAATCGGGGGGCACTCCCACTGGACATTTGGGGACACTGTGTGGAACAGTAAGATCACCCAGTAACTTACTGGCAGAAGCACGACTTCAATCCAGGTCTTCTGAGCGCCCAAGCCTCGATTTCCAGGACATTTTTATCAAAAGTTTCAGGGACTTGGCTCCAGGACAAAGGCCTAAAAGAACCAACAGGCCGGGCCTTCCCGTGGCTATCAGAGCCTCGCATCTCCAGTGAGTCCAGACTCTCTAGCCACAAAGTAGAGGGTTTTACCCACCAACAACCTTAAAGAATTACCATAAAGGAGAGACACTCACCTAGACCTTGCAAGGAGCCAAGGGCCTTACAGAACCAGGATCTGGGCTTCCAAATCCCCTGTCAATTGCTCTTGTCCTGGGGTCTCTGGCCAGCAGAAAAGACCCTCCCCAGGCCAAGCAAACGTATTACAATTGGCCGTGGCTCATCATTAAACTTGGCAGATTCTTTTTTTTTTAAGATTTTATTTATTTACTTGACAGAGAGAGACACGGGGAGAGAGGGAACACAAGCAGGGGGAGTGGGAGAGGGAACGCAAGCACGGGGAGTGGGAGAGGGGGAAGCAGGCTTCCCGCAGATCTGGGAGCCTGATGAAGGTCTCGATCCCAGGACCCCGGGACCATGACCTGAGCTGGAGGCAGACACTGAAGGATTGAGCCACCCAGGCGCCCCAAACTTGGCAGACTCTTAAAAAGCTGGAGCACCTGTGCATCAGCCCTCTCCCTGGCCCTGTCCCCAAGAGATTTCAGCCCCAGCTTACCTCCCTGCTTTAAGCTGCTCCTGCATCTACACAGAGTACCTCACTGCGCTCAGAGCCTGAAACCCAGGGAGTTCCCCTAACCTCCTCCCTTCTTTCACCAGTTCCCAAGCCGCCACGCAACCTGTGTGTACAAACTGTTAAAAAGTATAAAAAGTGCTGTCTCTGTGCTCCATGGGCCCTTCAGTCAAACCCCATTTGATTTTAATAGCACCGGAGCCCTTGTGTTATTCCAGACATCAGCCTGTCTGAGCTGTGGGATCCATGCATTCTCCATGAATTGTTACTGGAAGGTGAGAGGGGAGGGACCGTGACTTGCTGCTGCCTGCGGCTGGTGTTAGTAACAAAACCCCAGCTCCGCACTCGTGAAACGCTGTGGCTTTGAAGCAAGCCTGACATTCGAGCATTCTTGCTGGTGCTCTTCCAGCCCATTTGCAAACTGAGAAGGGAGCTGTTGAATCTTGCTTTACGATAGACTTCTGTGGCATCCTGGTCCTGAGTCTCCAATTTCCCAGTTCTGGCAGTGGGTCAGGTAGAGAGCTCAGCACTGCTGGGAGGACTGGCTGAGGAAGAAAGGAGAGCGCACTCTGGAGGAGGAGGGCCCCACAGTTCGACTCCCTCTGACACGTATCATTAACTATTAACCAAGAAACATTATTTTTGTGGATTTGTCACAATTGCTTTCTACAACTGGCTTCCTCGGTGCCATGCTAATTACCCATATGTGCTCCCAGGCACATTTGTGAATGCCAATCATTTATTTCCAATTTACATAATCATGGAGGGCTGTTGATAACATGGAAATGCTTCTGAATCAATGCATTAGCATTTGCCTCCAGATCATTTTATGCTCTGTCTTGACAAGTTCATTCCTATCATAAATTAATTTAACCTTTTGCATCCTGGAGCAGCCAGGGAAACCGCCTACATCTCTGCAAGGGTCATTTGTCTCACATAATGTCTCAAGTTAGGTGCTCTCCTGTGCTCAGGGATTTCTTTTTCTTATAGTAAAAAAAAAAAAAAAAAAAAAAAGCTACAACTTCCAAAGCTGACAGAAGAAGAAACAGAAAATTTGAGTAGTCCAATATCTATCAGTGAATTTGAAAATTAGTTTAAAACCATCCCACAAAGAACTCCAATGCCCAGATGGATCCACTGGTGTATCCTTCTAAGCACTTAAGGAAGAAATAACACTAACCTTCCATAAGCTTTTGCAGAGAACAGAAAAGGGGGAACACACCCTTTTTTGATGAGATCACTATAACCTTCTCCAAAACCTGACAAGGATATTACAAGAAAGGAATATTATAGACCAGTTTCTCTCATGAACATAGTCTCACTATAACCTTGACCTTAATGAAATATTAGACTATCAGGGACATCTGGCTGGTTCCATCACCAGAGCATGCAGCTCTTAATCTTAGGGTCATGATTTCAAGCCCCATGTTGGACGTGGAGCCTACTTAAAAAAAAAAAAGAAAAGAAAAAAATATCAGCTAATCAAATCCTATATATATATATATATATATATATATATATATATATTTACTATATATATATATCAATGTATTTATTTATATACACACATAAATATATACATATAGATCTATCCCCATTTAAATTATACTCATATATATGTCCATGCATATTTATTAATATATATTTATTGCCCCATTCGTGTGTGTGTGTGTGTGTGTGTGTGTAGACAGAGAAAGAAAAAGGAAAAGAGGAAACCCTTCACATTCATATTCCTTCTGGTGTTTTCAGGAATCACCTCCTCCGATGCCAATACTTGACCCAGTGTCTGCTTCTAGGGAAAATAATCTAATTCAACAACCAATTAAATTTTATTCCAGTTATGCAAGGGTAGCTTAATATTAGAAAATCAATCATATTAACAGAAAAAAAAAGAAGAAAATCATAGAATTATTTAAACAGTTGCAGAAAAGCATTTGACAACATCTATAGGCATCCACGATCAAGCAGATGAACAAATAAAAATCTCTTAGCAAATTAGGAGATTTTCTAGTCAGATAAAGGCAAGCTACAAAAACTATAGCAACCATCATTATCAACACTGAAATACTAAAATCTTTCCCATAGGTTGGGAATGAGAAAAAGTTGCCCACTATCCCCACTTCCATTCTATGTCATATCAGAGGTCTAATCTAGTTCAACAGAAAATATTTAAATCTGCTATTCACAAACTACATGATTCTATGCATAATAAATCCAATAGAATCTACAAACTATTAGAATTAATAAAATAGGATAAAAGTCAAAGTATAGGACTTTCCTTGATAGGAATCAGTTACATTTTTATACATCAGCAACAAATAAATTGCCGTTAAAATGAGCAAAGATGCCACTTACAATATCAAAAAACATCAAATGCCTAAAAATAAATTCTAGAAATAAATGAAAGGTGTCCAAAACTTCTACACGGAAAATAAGAAAACATTGAGAGAAATTAAGAAAATCTGAATAAAAGGAGGCCTATGCTATTAGTAAGAGGCCAGAATACCAAATACCATAAATATATAAACTTTTCTCACGTTAAACCCATAGAGTTGGCTCAATTCTAGTAAAGATCCAAGCCGGTTTAATGATTATTTTTTACATTGCAAGATATAAAAAATGCTATAATAATAAGACAATGTGACATTGGTGCAAAGGCAGTTAAAAGTCAATTTAAAATGGAACAGAATGAAGTCCAGACTTCATATATATATATATATATATATATATATATATATATGTGTGTGTGTGTGTGTGTGTGTGTGTGTATGTGTTTGTGTATATATATATATATATATATATATATATATATATATATCTCACATATATCATTAGCTGATTATGAAGAAGATCGTCCCTTCAATAAATTATTATGGGCCAATTGAATGTCATATGGAAAAGTACAGTGTGACGACTCCTCCCTCACATTACATACCCAAACCAATTCTAGGTGAAGGATAAAAGGTAAAAACAAAAAACAAAAAACACAAATATTTTAGGGGAACAAAGGAGAACTTCTTCATGACTTTAGAGTAGGCAAAGATAGCTCACCTGGGACACTAAACGCACTAACCATATTAAAAATATAATACATTAGACTACATTAAAATTATTAACTTTTATTCATCAAAAAAGCATTAGCAGTGGAAAAGTGGGGAGAAGATATTTGCAATATATATATTCAGGTCTGCCAGCCTATTCTTCTATTGAAGCGTCTGTCTTTTGCATACTGATTTGTAAGAATTCTTTATATATTCTGCATTTTGGAGAGTTCTCAGAGATATATGTCCAGAATATATATCTAAAGGACTATCTAGAATAGATAAAGAAATCCTGGAAGCTAATAAGAAAACAAAGATATCCCAATAGAAAATGTGGCAAAGGACCTGAATCAACATTTCACAAGGGAGATGATCCAAATGGCCAAAGGATGTGTAAACTCACGAGAAACCAGAAAATGCAAATTACAGCTTCCAGGCAATACCGGTGGCATAGTGTGTTCTGTAGCGCTTCCCAGATTCCCCTTCAGGACTGAAGCACCCAAGCCAGACGGTGTTGACATCAGACAGCTCTCAGATGAGTTCCCCCTCCCAGTGATTGCCCTCACCTGAAAAGAGTCACCTAGCCGGAAGCCACCTCCTCTCCCCAGGAAAAGGGTGCATTCCCTGACTGGCTGCTCTCAGGTGCAAGACTCAGTCCCCAGCCCCAGGCTGGGACAATTCTGAAGGGTCATACAGCAATGTCCGTACTGCCCAAACTGGAAACGACCCAAATATTCATCAGATGCAGAATGGGTAAATAAACCAGGACATATGCACGTATAAATCTCACAAACGTAATGTTGAGTGAAATAAACCAGACACAAAAAAGCAAGCTCTTTATGATTCCATTTAAGTAAAGTATGAAAATAAGCAAACACTGGTAGAATTCAGCATGCTGGTTATCACTGGGTGGTCGTGGGGGCGGGCTCCCATTAGTGATCACGTGGGACACTATGGGGACTTGGGGGAGCACTAGTGTTCTGTTTCTTGATCTGGTTCTGGTTCCACAAGTTGTTCACGTGAAATTTATCTGGTACACACCTGATCTGAGCACTTTTCTATGTATATACTTCAAGTAAACGATCTTGGAAAACATAAAGAGCACATGTACATACACACACATGTAGAAACTTACAAGGCATCGTCTCTGAAGTGGTCTTTCAATTTGTTAACATTCAGTCTTCATTCATTCATGGAGCCCCATGAGCCGTGGCCAGGCCAACGTTCGAAGCGGACCATGTTTCAAGGCAGGTCAGCCTCAACATCTGAGAATGCTCGGGCTCCCTCCTCTGTGCGCACCGACTCCTGAGGCCAGGGCTGAACTTTCGCAGTGGAGACACCTCACTGGCTGGGGGTTGGAAGAGCTGCTTGAACCAAATCAGAGGTTTTATATTCACCTGCCTTGGCCTTTTGATGGGCAGTGCTGGGGAGGGCGGGCCTGGTTTTGTCAGTACTGAGTGGGTGGTAGCTTGGGAGGGGAGACAATTCTCCCTGATGAGTCAGTCGAGATACAAGCTGGGCACTTGGTGTTGATGAAAATAAAAAGCCTTCTTCCCTGCCTGTTGGAAAGGTTCAGCAGGTACGCTCTTTGATAAATGGTCACAGTAATGAAATTCACACTCTTTAATCACAAAGGGCTATAACTTAATTAAAAACACACCGAGGATTGATTTGGGTTGGAGAGCTCTCCCCGTTCCTGGGCTTTATTAAATTTGGTGTTTCTTTGCTCAGCCTCATATGACAGGTTTAAATGCGGAAGTCGATGGCAGAGGAGCTGTCGCTGTCCGGATGGGATGAACCCAGGTTTGGGTCCTGGGCAGTCCAGGATGAAGGGAGATGGGAGCAGGGTACCCAGAAAAGGGGCCCCAGACTTGCAACCACTCCCTGCCTTTGCTTGCAGCGTGTTCTAGGCAGACTAGGAGAAACCGGAGTGTTCACTAATCAGAATCCAAGGCGAGGCTCTTCTTGAGCCCACTGACTTGGGTCCCTCAGGAGACAGCTGGTGCTGGGGAAGCCGACTGCTCAGAGCCATCTTGTGTAGTAAGAGCTGTCAATGTTCCCATTGTCCACCTGGGGAAACCTAGGGAGAAGGAGGAGTCATGACTTGTCCAGAGGGCTGTAGGTGCAAGGGCCGAGGCAGACAGTGTCCAGACCCCATCCCCGGACAGACACCCCACCCACAACACACATACACGCAGATGGACTCCTCTCGCCTCTACACATGGATACAGACCCATCTACACACCCATCTGGACTCCCAACACACACACATACATGCACACACACACACACACACCCCTGTGCAGGTAAACCCAGATGTGGACACACATTTACACACTCGACTGCACTCCCAACACATACATGCTGAAATGCAGACACCTTCACGCACACAAACGTATGTCCACATACCTGTGCACACACACTGGGTTATAGGCACATGTCCAAACTCCCCTACATATTCCCCACACACGTGCACCCTCCCCACATCCACGCTCGTACAGATACACTCAGTTACAGATATCCGTCTGCACACCCATGCACATTCACTGCTCCCCACACACGCATACACGGACACCAACGCCCGTGTAGAGATGCAGATGTGCGAACACAACACACGATGCACACCCCGCACCCACACCCATGAAGATGTATTTGATACAGATGTGCATTCAACTACCCATACACACCCACGTTGCACACACATCCACACTCAGACATACATCTTCTCTACGCCTGCACTTACCCCAATAACGCCCAGACACAAGTACAAACACACATGTGCACATCCCTATCTGCCCACATACCTCCAGTATGCTCATTTACACACACACAGACACACACGCACTCATTCACACATAGGCAGATACATCTAAAGACAGACATGCACCCACATGACCGTGAACATGCGTATCCCTCACACACATACACTCACCTACTACACACACCTAAACACATAGACACACATACACACACACCTGGGCAGATTGGCTCAGACACACACATGGACATCCACGCTATACACACACCGACACAGAGCCAAACACACATACATACATATACCCAGACACACACATTTATACACACATATACATACCCAGGCAGACACACCATGTGTAAATGTCCATCCACGCCCAGATCTGAACACGCATGTGAACACATATACACACACATAAACACACACATATAGCACACATTCACACACACATATGGATACACTCAAAGATACACACACACATATATACACCCACGCACCCACACATACACATGTGTGTGCGTGTGGAAGGTGTGTGTGCACACAGGCACAGTCACTCACATATCTAGACATGGTTATAGTGAACACATACCTACTCACGAATGTGTACACACACTCCTTCACTTCCTGGGGCCACCTGTTCATGCCACGCACTCACTGTGCTCACACTTTCTAGAAATCTGTGGCTGCAGGACAGGCCTGAGAAGTCCGGTCCAGCTGGCATAATGCAGGCTCCCTGCCCACCTCAGCCCTAGAAGCCTTGCTCATGCCTTGGCACGACCAAGTGGCTGAGTGGGGCCCTCTCCCTGCTCTCCCGAGGAAACAGTGGGACCGGTGGCTCCCTCAGGCTCCCAGCCCGCGTGTCACACCCACAGTGCCTCCTCCGGCAGGACCTGGGCCACCATTCCAGGGAGCCCCCTGGGAGCTTTCCTGGATCAATGACAAGAGACAGGAGGCCAGAAGACAACCTTGGAGGGGATGACAGGGCTGCAGTCACAGGGCCTTGTGGCCTTTGTGTTCTGAGCCGCCAGATGCCACTCAAATGTGGGAAGTAGGGGAGAGCTGCAGTGGGATTGGCGCTTATGGGGGACCCCGCTGGGGCCCGGTGGAGAGCGGTGGGCTGCGTGCCACCCGGAAGTGAAGAGGCCAGGCCTGAAGCTGCCTCAGCCAGCCGGGTGGGAGAGGAGAGCTTAGGCCAGAGTGGAGGTAGAGCAACCGGTGGTGAACTGGCCTGGTCACCAGTGGGATGGGGCCTGAGGGACGCGGGGTGGTGGCAGTGTGAGGAGTGACACTCAGATTCCTGGGGTGGGGGACCGGCCCCTCTGGCCCTGGGTATGGCAGGGGCCAGGCTTTATCTGGGGACCACAAGGAGCCACGGAACGGCTGGAAGCTAAGGACGGCCTTGTGTTGCGTTTGTGGGCATCAGAAGGTTACCGGGAGGGGCTGGGTGACCCAAAAAGGCGGGCAGGGCCCTCAGGAACAGTTTCTGCCACTTTGAGCGAGGGATAGGGCTGTGGGCCCAGAGCAGGTCCTCGCCTGGCACCTCAAGGCGGCTCTCCTAGTTCTGGAAGCCAGAAGCCCACAGTCAAGCTGTGACCAGACCGGGTTCCTTCTGAGGGCTGGGGAGGGACTCTGAGCCTGCAGGAGGAGTGCTGAGGGAGCGGCCCCAGGAGGCACTCTGTCTCAGCTGCCCTGGGCCTTCTCCAGAGGGCGTGGGGAGCATGCTAGGAATGGGGAATTCGGGGCCAGTGGACTGAGGGCTCAGACAGAGGGAAGCTCAGGTCACCAGGGACCAGAAGTGTGCGTGGGAGTGTGCTTGGGTTCACGGGCCCGTGTGCACCTCACAACAGACAGAACGCACAGCTTGGGCCGGCGAGCGAGACTGTGCAGGGAGGGGTACAGGTGGTCAGGGAAGGTTTGCGGCAGCTCAGCTTGGCCTTAAACCCCTCAGACAAGTATCAGGTGGCCTCCCGTGTTGCCCCTCAGTCGTCTTAATCCCTCTCCACCTGTCCCAGGCCCCCGGCACTTGGTCTCCCCCCAGTGCATCTCTCTGCAAGCTGCTGCGGCTGACCGAAGTCCTGCTGGGCCCCCGATGGCCGGGCGTGTGGTTGCTAAGCCTTCGAAGGACACGTTGCAGGCGAGCACGTGCTAGCAGCTTGTTTGTCATTTGTTTTCTCACTCATAATCTGGAAAGAGTCTGGCTGCGAAACTGCACATGATCACTGGGGACAGAGGTGACCCAAGGTCTGGGAGAAGATGCAGCCTGTGGCAGCCGAAGCTCACTTTCTTGGGGAAGGGAGAGGGTCAGGCTGCACCCCTGTCACCCCGGTCTGGATGCAGACAGACAGCAAGAGTTCAGACACACACACATACACACACACACACACACACACAAGAAGAGCAATGAGTTGGCACCAGTGACTTTTTGGATTCAGTCCAAAGCCTGCCTTAGGGAAAATTCCTACAAGTTCCTTCTACCCTTCCTCCTTTTGGGAAGCACTGAGGAAAGGCACAGGCACTAAAGCTTCCTGGATCCCCTGTCCCAGCCTCACACTGAGGCTGTGGGAGTCTCTTGGGATAGAACTGTGGAAAAGCGCAAGGCCTAGAGTTAGGATTCCCTGTCCCCTGATCATTTCTGTCCTGGCCCTACCCCCAGCACTCCTGCAGTACCCCAGATAAAATGCGGGCTCTTGAGGCCCCAGGAAAGCGTATCTTCCTCTCTTTGGCTTCTTAGTAAAGGAAATTTCAATGCTCGGGAGGTAAGCATGAAGCCCAAAGAAGCAAGTATTTATACACTTACAGCAAGGCTCACATGTGCCCAGGAGCAAGGCCTTTCTGCTTCTCCCATCTTCCTTGTAAATGGCCACCCAGGTGCCATCTGCTTCTCTTACCGTGTCACCTGAGGCCTCCTGAGGAGGAGCTCCACTTCAAATTCCCATTTCCCAAGTCTTTACAACCTCAGCACACTTTCCTTTTCTCAACACTTTGAAGCCCCTTCCATTGCCCAGACGGCCAGAGAGAGGTGCCATTCTGCAGTTTACTGTTTCGATGACCTTGTATTAGGTCCAGTCATTCACAAGACTGACAGCAAACTTGTGGCCCCGTTGCACGATCACGAACGACTGCATCGCTATCTCCATCTGGTCTCAGACATCTGATCAACCTTCAAACCGTGTATATGTTCTATGTGGTTCTGGGTTCTGCCCGTGTATATTTATATGTATACAGAGAGAGCAAATCCATTGGCAAGGAGAGCTCTCTTGGGCTGGGGTACCTTGGGAGTATCTTTTAGGGGTCCATGCTTTTTGCCCCATGCTTCTCATGTCTGCCATCAGAAATGATGGAACAGAGCCACATGCTCATAGGGAATCAGGCTCTGCCTCTAGAGGCAAGACTGATGGCGAGGAAAGCAAAAGCCATGGCTGGAGAGTGGTCTCCATCATTTGCGATAATAATTACCCTAGAGCAGAGATTCTCAAATATTCTAATCTCTGGATCCCCTTTAATGATATCTATTGATATTTAATGTATCAGAAGTTAAAACCAAGATAACTTAAAAATCAATTCATTGCAAGATTACAAAATAATAAATCCATTTGTGATGATTGATTTTATGTGTCAACTTGACTAGGCCACTGAGTACCCAGATATCCGGTCCAACATGATTCTGGGTGTTTCTGAGATGATGATTTCGGGTGAGGTGAACATTTAAATCAGCAGACTGAATCAAGCAGATTGCCCACTCTAATGTAGGTGGGCCTCATATAATCAGTTGAAGGCCTGACCAGAAGAAAAGTCTGACCTTGCCGCAAGTAAAAGAATTCCTCTTGCCTGATTGCCTTCCAACCGCAAGGTAGGCTTTTCCCTTCCTTCAAACTTGAACTGAAGCATCAGTAATAATATGGAGATATAACCACCAGCTGACAAGGATGGAGGAGAGAATGGAGCAATAAAAAACATCCAAGAGATGGAAGGAAAAGAAAAAGGACATGCAAAACTTCTCTATATAGTTTAGACAGAAACCCCTTATCAGATAAATGATTTATGAGTATTTTCTCCCAGATTGTAACTTGTCTTTACTTCTCTTAGCAGTCTTTTGAAAAGTAGAACTTTTCATTTTGAGCCTGTTAGCTTTCCGACTGGAATGGCCATTATTTCTCCTGGTTCTCAAGCCTCCAGACTTGAACTGGAGCTACCCTGGGCCCCCAGCTGGCTGACCCGTCCGGCACATCTTGGGATTGGTCAACTTTCATGATCATGTGAGCCAACTCCTCGCAATAACTCGGTCTCCCTCCCTCCATACGTGTGTGTGTGTGTGTGTGTGTGTGTGTGTGTGTGTGTGTTGTGCTGTTGGTTCTTGGTTCGGATTCTGATTCTCTGGAGAACCCTAATGTATATTACGTGTCAACACAAATAACATCCGTCTTACGAAAAATGACTATAGTCTTCTAAATAAAAAATGTAACAAGAAGAGTGTTATTGTTTTACACTTTTGCAAAACTCTTTAATGTCCGGCATAAGAGAGGACAGCTGGATTCTCACACTGGCTACTGCGTTCCATCTGTTGTGACATCATATGTCACAGTCTCCGGAAACCTCTAGTAGGTGTGAGAGGAGAGTGGCAAAGGCAACTCTCATCTTAGTGTTATTATGAAAATAGTTTGCCTCTTTCAGACCCACTGAAAGGTTCTTGGAGACCCCAGGGGGGGGCCTAGAGATTTTAACATTCAACTTTGACTTAGCAAAGTCTAATGTTAATTTCTACCTTTCTCTCTCTTCAGGGGATGCAAAGTCCTTATGCTTTATTATTTTTTAAAATTTTTTAAAAAGATTGTCTATTTATTTATTTATTTGACAGAAAGGGAAAGAGAGTACATACCCAAGCAGCAGGCAGAGGGAGAAGCACGCTCTCCACTAAGCAGGGAGCCTGACATGGGACTCAATCCCTGGACCCTGGGATCATGACTCAAACCCCAAGGCAGATGCTTAACCGACTGAGCCACGCCAGTGCCCAGTCCTTATGTTTTAACTCTACTTACCTCTTCTAATACATATGCCATTGTGCCAGTGTATTTGAATTCTACATATACCCTGAGCCCCCATAAGATAGCCCCCATCTTATTGTTTTCTGCAGCCTGTGTTCACTCAGATTTGCCCATAAATTTACCCTTTTATACACCTTTTCTAGTTTTCCTTGAGAAGAATGATCCAGATTACCTAGTTCATGATCAGAAACAGAAATCAATAGCTCTTGGAAGCTGTTTACTCCCTTTACTATTTATCAAAGTCGTAGCCTTCAAAGTTCTTTTGTTGGTTCCATATCCAGAAGAGACGTGCTGAGTGCCCACTGCGTACCAGGCCTTATTCTAGAGCCGTGCTGTCCAGTGGAAACTTCTGTGACGTCCAGTAGAGTGGCCATCATGCAACTCTTGAGCATGTGAAATGTGGCTGGTATAACAGGAACTAAATTCTAAATTGTGTTTAATTTCAATTAATTTATGCTTAAATGGCCACTTGGGACTAGCAGCTTCCCCACCGAGCAGCATGGTTTTAGACACTAACGTGAAAATGACGCAAACTGGCAAAACTCCCTGTTGTCATGGCGCTTATGTTCTAGCAGAGACAGATGACAGGGAACAAGTTCTAGTCCAAGGTTGCTGCCCTGGGCCCTGGCCTGGGCAGCACAGGGGCTCAGTAAGTGTGGCTTGAGCTGAAGGGAGGAGGTCCGATGGGAGGGTCTGAGTTGTCCACCAGGTTAAACAGTCTAGGTTAGAACCCAGCCTCTGGCCACCCACTAGCTCTCTGACTTGGGGCGAGCTTCAGAAATCTCACTGAGAAAGCAGCTGAGGGGCCATGAGAACTGAAGGCCGAGCTGGCACTCTGAAGCGGTTCAGACTTTCCTTTGGCTTCCCGTCCCCCAAGGCCATTCTGTGACTTGGGGCTGTGCTCTGGCCTTGTCCCTGACTATGCCCCAGCTGTAAACCTGCAGGCCATTAACCAGCCAGGGAAATTCACACTAGCTGCTTCAAAGGCGTAGGACCAAGTCTCGGAGGAGATGGGGCCCAGTGGGGACAAAGGGGTGCAAATGACAATGAGAGGAATGTGGCTTTTTTCTGGGCTGAACCCTCGCCTGGGAGTGTGGAGGGCCCAGGCACTTCCCCCAGCCTTGACCCAGTCTCCTCACTCAGCTCAGAGCTGCAGAGCAAGCCAGGCGGGAGGCAAGGAACGGCCCAGCTCCTCTATGCTGGCATCTGTGGAGGGGGGTTTGGGCAGGAGGGACCTTCGAGTGGACACTCCTCTATTTTTCTCTGAGCAGATGTGTTTCTAAGGAAAGAAAAGTTCCAGCCTTTCCTGTGGTTACAGACAGCCTGGGGCCCCAGAAATTGTCTTTCCATCTGGGGGTGCAGCCCCAGGCTAGCCCCACAGGCTGTGGGGTGGAGGGGGCTGCCACTGCTCTTGCATTTTAAGAGGGTTTATGGCGAGGACCTCTTCCCACCTCTGCGATTGCCCTCCCACCCTCCACCCCCCCAGAAAGCCCTGATCCCCCAAGGACCCAGCCCCCTGCCATCTCCCTACCCCCACCCCTACCACTGCCTTGCCGACACTCCGTTGTAACTAGACAGCCTTCTGCCCCCACCTGCCCCCAAATCCCGGCATAATGAGGCAGCCCCAGCCCGGGAACCCCTGGCCTGGAGGAGCCATGAAGGAAGCATCTAGGTCCGCTTTACTTCCCACTGGATCCCCAGCACAAAGGAGGACTTGGTCAACCCCTGGCAAAAGTAAGCATAATCCCAAACTGGAGTGGGCCTCCAAGATCGGGATTCAAGACTCCAACAAAGTCATGGTTCCAGGAGGCCATTTGCAGCCTGACCTCGCTCTGCAGCCGTCTCCCCACCCTCTGCAGCTCTGGCTTCCACACACCTTGTTCCATTCAAAAGAAGGGCCTTGCCCTGCGAGCCGCACAGGGCTGCTGGGCACAGGAGGATTGAAGGTGCGGCTCCTTGTGAGGGACCTGAGGCTCATAGAGCTTAAATCCCTCATCTGTGGTCACAGAGCAGGGCAGTGAGGGGCTGAGATTTGAGCTCATGTTTGGCTAAGTCCAAAGCAGTACCTCAGTCCGAGGGCAAACAAATGACCCGAAGCAAACACACAGCCACACAGACTCCAAACCAGACTCAAAGGTGTGCTGAGCCCTGCAAACGCGCAAAGGGTGGGCAGTGCTTCAGGACGGAAGTGCAGCGGGACGGGCCATCTGAATGAGTCTTCCAGGCACTTCTTGACACAAGAAACCAAGTGACACCATGCCTCCCCTCTCTCACAGAAGGCTAGGGGACCCCGTTGGATGGGGATTGAGGCCAGAGGACCCCCATGGAAGTCCAGAGCGAGAGTCTGTTGGGAGGCATGCGTCACGTGGGGTCACACATTGGGCTGGGCAGAGAAGGCTATATCTGGGAGGCAGAAAGTTGGAGTCTAAATCAGGTTCCTCTTCCCAGTGGGGTGGCCTTGGGCTTTCTCCAGCTCTGCTCCACTGAGAATGTTGAGTTCATTCTGGGTAAGTTCTTGGGTGTTTTAAGGAGAAAAGAAGCTTGATCCTGCTTGCGAGTATATCAGAGAGAGGGCACAGCTGCTCTGGGTGCCCCCCATCAGCCCGCACGCTTGCCAGAGACTGCGCCCACCCACCGTGCGCGAACCCATGGGCACCCACCGGGTCCATGGCAAAGGCCACACTGGCGTTGGGTCTCTGAGGCAGGGTCCAAGGGCAGGGGCAGATTCTGCTGCAGTGTCCAGTGGTGATGGCCTCGTCCCAGACGAGGATGCTGCCAACAGCAGCCTTTCCTGTGGGTGAAGATTTTTCCCCTCTCCAGCGAGGCCCGGGCCCCAAATCCTAGTGTGGAGTAGGGTGTGGAAGAGGGGCAGAACTCACCACCAAAAATCTGCCTATAGGGCATAGGGATTATCTTGAGCTCTTATTTTTAGGAAACAGCACACGTCCAAGGAGCTGGGAAAATGGAGTACAAGTCACCCTTTTGTAGGAGACATTTACATGTCTAAGGGAAATCTCCATGTGTAAGGGTATCCCTCAGCTTACCAGGAAGAGGGGGGAGACTAATCTCTAGAAACACTTATCAATGGAGAAGGCCTCCAATTTATCTGCATAACAACCTTACTCTTGTTTACCCTGCCTTTCCTGATAACCTCCCCTGACCCGCTCCCCCATCCCCAGCTTCTTCTGTCTTCTTGGGCCGGACGTGCTAATTTAGGTCGTGGCTTGGGCCATTTCGAGGAGTTGTGCAGTTTTCTTTGGTCTCTCCCTTGGATTCGGAGGGATCTGGGTTATTAAGCTGCAGTTTGGTTTCCTCCTGTTGATCTGACTTTTTTTTATTCCCGGAGGGTCTCAGCCCCAAACCAGGAAGGGTAGAAGGAAAATGCTGTTCCCACTCCTCTCCCGGGCCAGCCTCCACTATGCTCCCTGCGCGACGTGTCTAAAACGTTTCTTTTACACGACCCGATGTGGCATTGGGGGAGTGTAGACGATGCAAGTGGACATTTGCTTTGTAGGCGGGGAGCAGGACCCATCAGAGACAGGAGGGGTCCAGGCTTCTAGGGACTGACTGCTGGCCTGATGGCCAGAGCTGGCTGTCTCAGCCCTGGCGGCCTGTAATCCAAGGTCACTAAGCAAGGGGCTGTTAATTGAAAAGCGTCTGACACGTTGCACTTCCACACTGTGTTTACGCAGGGATTCAGCCAGCCCCGGGTGGCTCCCCCGCCTCTGGACCAATGGGGAGTTTCCAAGCAGGGCAAAGCACTTCTCTGCCACCCTGGACTTTAATCAGTCCCAGGGTGGGAAAGGATGGTAAAGTGATAAATGGTAATTTACAGATGTGGTGTTGATATCGGAGATCAGCTCTCCCACTTCCTTAGCTGGGGTGGCTGGGCTTCCCTCTGACAAGTCAGCTGGGGCGCTTTGTGGTCCAGTGGTACCTGGTAACAATTCAAAGTGTGCTTCTCCCATCTCTGATTTGTGCATATCGCCTCCTATGTCCCCGCGGCATGGACACTGAGCTGACCAGGCCAGGAGCCTCATGGACCCATAAGATACCAAATACTTTTCCATTTTTGAATGCCAACCACTTTTGATGGAAATCACTTATAATACTGCAATTGTTGCCTCTTCTGCTTGGCCTCAAGCTGCTTCATACATCAATTTAGTTCTCTGGATTTGCCGTGGACAAGTGGTGACCATGAGTATCTTGGGGACACCCTTTCATCCCAGGCTCGGTGGGGAGGTGAGGTAGGGTGATGGATCCAGGGCTTTCCTGACTTTTAACCCAAATTGGACCTCAGCCAAGCATTTCCTGAGGGAGAGGGGGCCCACCAGAGTCCAGGAAGGTTAGAAGCCTTAGGGATGCTCTCTGTTGTGGGGTTCCCAGCCAGTAGAGGCGGGGACACCAGGGGAGAACTCAAACCAGCCCAACCTGGGGGTGGCAGTAGAAGTTCGGGGCCCACCACATGCATGCCCAGACACCAGGGCCAACCGGGAGAGCCAAAAATGGGCTTTCAACACAAAGGGGAAAAAGCCAAGAGGAGCAATGCGGCGTCCTTGGGTGCCGGGCACTGGGGGCATCAGAAGGGGGAGAGAAGTGGCCGCTGCCACTGGAATGTTCTTTTGCTTTGTCCTTCTAGCTTTGACCTCCAACGGGATTTATAAAACACGTGAGAAACTAGCAACTGTAGTCAAGAGCTTTATTCTGTCTGGGGAATCCATGTCCTCTTTTGGTTGGTTGTCCCCAAGGTCCCCCTAGTTGAGGTTGTGGAACTGGTTTATTTACATGAGACCCTCAAGGCTGGGGGAGCCAGAGCCCTCCCACCTCTGAAGCAACTCAGAGTTCTGGGCCGTGCCAAATGGTGTGTTCTGTTGAGGAATGGGTTTGGAGGTTGAGGGGCAACACGTGTTTGAGCAGAGCTAGAATTTGCCAAAGGAAATAAGAAGACCTTGCCAAGCATTAGTGCGCTTAATTCTACAATCCATTTTCCCCACTTACAATATGGACTTTGACAAGAAAGATTTGTTTATGCTCTCATGACTCAATCTCAGTAAATTAGACTTGTCAAAATGACTTTTTCAGCACAATAGAGTTTGCTGGATTTTTGACACCTGTTTTGTGGGGGTACTGTTGTATGTAAATAGTTGGAAAAGCCAGTTACAAAGCAATATGATCACTGCTGTCTTTGAGGTGGCATTTGCCTTTGTAGGCAGAGGGATTCATGTGGGGGTTGGAGCCTGGATTTTCCCTACATCCCCTGGGACTAGCCCCACCACTCCAGTCTCCTCTTTGGTCTCTCTGGGTCCAGACCGGCTCTCAGAGAGCAAGGTTCCTTGACCCCACATCTGCCCGTGCTCCTTCCCTGCTTCCATTCCCTTCCATTGCTTCCGTCTGTTTGTGGAGTAAAGGCTGAGCTCTCCCCCGCCTCGCAGAGGGTCCTCCCTGACCTGGTGCCAACCGGCAGGTCTGGCCATACCACCTCCTGGGTCCTCTAGGTGCTTTGGTCACAACAACTCATAAGGTTGTTTAACAGAACCCCACCTGTGACCGTGCACTGGGACCGTGGCCGTTCTCCATCCTGCCCTGGTCTGGAAGGGGACCCTACCAGATCACAGCAAGCTGGGAGCAAAGCTGGATGGCCTCTCTCAGCTCTTTCGGTCCCTTTATGTGCCACTGGCATTTTGCTAAGAAATGTGTGATGGTCCTAGAGCGGCAGGTATTGAAAAAAGAGCCGTGGAATAGAAATCAGAAGTCCTGGGTTCTTGTCCCCTCTCTGTAAGTACCTCCCAGGGAGTTGGACTTGGGGGTTACTGGGATACTGGTCAAGTTAATGCCTATATCCTCATCGGAGAAATCAGAATATAATAAGAGCACTTACCTACAGGGGTGTTGCCCTCTCCTCTTCCTGGACCGGTTGGGTGAGTCACCACTGAGGTTCGGGGATTTTTCCCCTCACCTTGTACTATATTTTGGGGAAAGGGGGAACCAGGGAAGCCTTAATTGGTGGAATATATAATAACGCATAGACACAAATGTGCACAAACATGCACACACACAGGCTTACTCACACACAAACGCATGCTCATGTGTGCACACACTCGCACACCCATGCACTTGCACATGTATATGCATACACATTTGTACATAGACCCACACATGCTCTCACACACAGCCACTCTCATCTCTGTGTTTCTGGTCTCCACGGGCTGGCGACTCCCTCTCTCCCCACCTTCTGGTCCCCCATGCCCCATGGCAGGCTCTGCCTCTTTGCAGGCCCCAATCCAAAAAGCCTTGAGTTTGCTTCTTCTGTGCTTATCCTTTGTTTATATTGTCTTACTTCTGCCATCAGGTGGGGCCCAATTGGGCAGAATCAGGGGACCGCTGGGATGGTCCAATGTCATCACACAGCTAATTAGCGCCACGTTGGAGCCTGGGCCCCTGGGGCTGCTGCTGGGAAGGCTCAGGGCTGCACATCCAGCCGTTTTGCTTACTGCCCAGGTGATGGGCTGGAAATGGTGCCTGCTTCCCCCTCACTGGTGCCCACCAAGGGAAGCCAAGAAGAGGAACAGTCCCACCATTCGTAAACCATTGTGTTACTCTTGCAAGTGTAGTCAATATGCCCACTTGAACTTTGACTCTTGGTCTTTTCCTTTGTAGCTTGGAAAATCATTTTGGGTTCTAAGCCAAATACTTTTCCCACAGCCGTCTTCGTGAAGCATACATGGGGTGGGGGTTTTTTGTGTTGTTGTTGTTGTTGTTGTTGTTTTTCTGGTTTTGTTTGCGTCGTTTGTTCTTTTTTTCCAACCTCACAGTAACCTCCTCTACTTTTGTGGGGCTCTGGGAGAAGTGTCCCTGGCAGCCTGAGCATCAGGAAGAGCACCGGGTTTGAATTCTGATTCTGCCATAAATCTTATGATCTGAGGCAAGCCAGTGGACAGATGCTCAAGGCTCCTGGGGGACTGGGTGACAGAATTCAGGTGCAAGAAGGGGCCTGGGACCAGGAGAAGGATGACGGGTGTCAGAGGAAACATGGAAACGATAGAAAATAAAAATTGGGGGATCCACTGTTTTTTGTCATGCTAAGTTTCCCAGGGTTGACACCATAAAGAGAGTTTAAAGGCAATCCCCTCAGATCAAAAGACTTTGCACGCATTTGAAGGAAGCTCTGAACAGCTTGTCAGCTGTCCTGTGCTCTCTGGCCGAGGTGGGTGGACTGGGCTGAGACGCTCAGCACCACGTCTGCGGGGAAAGCGCACTATTAAGCACACCAGCCAGTCTGCCCGCTGTTCCAGGAGAGAAGTGGCTGTCCACAGCCTGCTAATATCCAGAGAAACAAGGACACATAAGCTCTCTGAGACGGACCCAAGCCACAGCTAGCCTCACTTCCTCAGAGAAAATGGCTTCTTTCCGGGACTTGAGTACTTTCTGAGTTAGGTTTTGAAAATGGTTCTTCCAAACCGTTCCACAGTGGTTGAGATGACAATGTTTTGTTTTTCTCCTTCCCGAGTAGCAGAGCTGAGATGGCCTTGCTGGCAAGAATCCGATCTGGGCTCAGAAGACAGGTGGCTTGGCGCTCACGTTGCTGTCGCTCCTGGAGGTACTGTTCCTCCCTCTGGGAGAGACTCAGGAGGAAGCTCTCCTCATCCTCTCAGGGATGGGGCTGTTGCAAACACCCGCCTGCAAGTCTTTGCCCTACCAGGACCCACCTGCATGCCTAAGGCAGTTCACTAAACTCAGCCATGGGAAGGAACCCCCAACTCCAGGTCGACCCCCGCCCTGCTGGAGCCAAAGCCCTGTTGTTTGGGGCTTTGCTATGATTGAACACATGTATTTGGAATGAGATTTAATTAAAATTTAAACCTCATTTGTAATGTCTCAGGGAGTCAGATTTTTCCAAACTGGGAGATAAATAAGGTAGGCGTACCCCATGTGACAAATGGAATCACTGCTCTGAGTTTTGCAGACGTGGTCGGGTGGACCGTTTGTTGAAGGTGGATGTCTCTGGATGGTTGCTTTGTTTTCTGTAATCTCTTTTCTGTAGCAGACTGGGGAGAGGTCACTTTTGACTAAAAGTGTTTTTTAAGAGCAATTTGCTCTTGCCATCGGTCTACACCCTGCTTCTACCTGGTTGCTATGACAGCATCTGGGATTCTGGAAGGGACATTCAAGTACAGGGGGATCAAGAGATCCAAGGGATCCCAGAAGATCCTCCCAGCTCTGGTGTTTCCAAACCCATGAACCAAAGGTCAGTTTGTGGAAGAAAATATTTGCAAATCATATATTTGATAGTGACATGTATCCAGAATATGTAAAGAATCGGACAATAAAAGGACAAATAATCCAATTAAAAATGAGCAAAAGATCGGAATAGATATTTCTCCAAAGAAGATATATCCATGACCCATGAGCACACAAAGAGATGCTCAACGTCACTGGTCATTAGGGAAATGCAAATCAAAACCACAGTAAAAGAACACTTCACACGCACAAGCCTGGCTCTAAGTTTTTTAAAAGGAAAAGAAGTGGTGTGTGGATGAGGATGCGGAAAAACTGGAACCCTCCTATGCTGTCAGTAGGAAGATAAAATTGTGTGGTCACATTGGAACAAAGTCCGGTGGTTCCTCAAAATTCACACCGAGTGACCACGTCACCTAGCAATTCCACTCCGAAGTGTAACCCTGAAAGAACTGAAAACCGATGTCCACACAAAAAAGTTGTACAGAAATGTTCACAGCAGCAGGATTCATACCAGTAAAGAATGAAAGCAGCTGAATTTTCCATCAACTGATGAGCGTATAAACAAAACGTGGTTTATCTGTACTAGAGACTATGAGTCAGCCATGAGAAGAATGAAGTGTCGCAGAGGCTGAATGAGCCCCTTTATGCAAAATGTCAGCCTTGGGGAAATGCACGGTGACACACAGTGGACCAGTGGTTTCAGGGGGTGGTGCTGTGGGGAGGAGTTGTGGGGAGTACCTGATAATGGGTACAGAGTTTCTTTTTGGGGTGATGGAAATATTCTGAAATGAGATAGTGGAGATGGCCCCACAACCCTGTGCATTGACTAAAAATTGTACCCTTCAAAGGGTGGATTTTATGGTATGTGAATTACATCTTGATTTTCAAAAATACAATGAATAAAGGGAATAAAAAGACCTGCTAGGGACTCCTCACTGCCTCTTGAAAAAAAAAATGCATGCTTGATATTATTCTTGGTGACATCTGGGGCTCTGCACCCTATGGCCTCTGTTCTTCTCCAACTTCTACGATTTGCTAAGGCCTCTTTGACCTTGATCTCTGCCATAACCTGGGAGTGGGGAAGGAATAACATACAGTGCTGTGACTCCAGATGACTGGAGTGGGACCACAGGGGTCAGTAAACCAGAGGCTTGATTCTGTTTCCCAGAGCTGGGTTCCACATGGCTCAAAATGGTCCCTCCTGGGACAGCATCTGCCCTCTAGTCTGGTACTCTGTTCCAGCAGAGCCCGGCCTGGTCCAAATGCCTGAGGAAGGGCACTCCAGCCAAGCAAGCCTGCAGCCCTGTGATGGAGACAGGGCTCCGTCCCTCTCCTTCCTCCCCCCATCCTCCCCCCACTCTGTGGTGTTGGACTGCTTTCCCACCTGGTCAGAGAGGAGCCTGCTCCTCCCCTGGCCCGCCTACCTCCCTCTGGGGCTTGAGGAGGTCGGGCTGGGGTCCAGCTGAGCCTGGGGTGCCTGTGGCTTGTTCATTTGGATTCCCAGTGCTGGATGAGCCCACCGGTGCCACTTGCCTGTGCACACCCCACCCGCCAGGTTTGGCTGAGTGCCCCAAGTGCCAGGCCCACTGAAAGGTGCTTGCAGAAAAGTGCGGTGGGGGCTCACCCAAATAGGAGTTGATTTGCCAAGTCCTTCTTTCTTGACTGCAAGCAGATCCAAGTTAGACACTTTCTTGAGAACGTTGTCTTGTGGCAAAATATACCTAACATACCATGTATCATTTTAACCGCTTTAAATGTCTACTTCACGGATAATAAGAACATTCCAAGGCCATATGACCATCCTACCATCTGGGTGTTTCCAAAGTGGGGTCCTCTTATAGAAAGAATACAACGGTGGGAGGAGAGAACACAAGGGAAAGCGCAGGAAATGGGGTGTCAGCATATCCCAGGGCTCGCCCCCTTCCCCTGTCTCCTTGCAAAGCTGGGTCCTGGCTGAGGAGAAGGGAAACCGGGGAGAGCCCTTGGGAGAGAAGGAGCTGATCTGGGACGTGAAGGGCCCTCTCACGTGTCTCTCCCCAGCCAGGCAGCAGTAACAGAGGGGAAACCCCCTCAGGGAGTCTTGCGGAAAGAGGCCTGCTGTGATCCCCTCTATTCCGGAAGCAATGCCACCAAAACCCACCCTTCAACCCTCTATCCCGGAAGCTTCCAGGTGACTGGCCTGCCTGCCAATCAGAGAGTCACTTGGGAGGACAGGAGAAATTCCATGTGCCTCTGACTTCACAAAGATCTGTAGTATTAGCACACTGCTGGGCTGATGCTGGGGTTCAAAGGATGAGAACAATGCTTCCCAGGTCAGTGTGTGTTAATACATCACAGTCATTACACAATTTGCGATGAACTTTGAAAGCAGCCTATTGGCCAAATTGGGAATATCCCATTACACCCACCTTTGTTGAAGGGCAGCCCCCTCTAAAACTACTGGCCCACGATGTGGAACGTAGACATGTTTGTGGTATCATAAAGCCCCCCTTCTTCTCTCTTAGCCCCCCTCCAGCCTGGCACACTGACCCCCACCTCCACAGCATTGGCTGACAATTCCTGGACCCAAGGAGTCTGCCTGCTGTGGGTTGGTCCTAGGTCCTAGGGGCCGCCTTGCCCATATTCGAGACAGATGGGGGAAGTAGTGACTAGAAGGTCCCAGCGTCGCAGCTCCTGTGCTCCAAATGCGCAGTCATTCCAGTCTGGGCTATTTCAGTTCATCTGGGAAGACTTTCTATCATGGGCTGTGAGTGGCATGAGCATTCCGCCTGATGGGCCCAAATCCAGACACGAGCTGCTAATTTTCTGATGAAGCCATCAGAGTTGAGAGCTCTCTTAGCTCTCTTAGTTTCTCAAGTTAATCATGCTTGAAAAAAGAGGGTTCAGGACACAAATTGGACAAATCTACGCGTGGCTGGGCCTCTGGGTAAAAAAAGCAAAATCCTTCTCTTCTTTGGAGGAAATGTTTGACTGAGGTGCCTGTCAGCAGCTCCCATGGCTAGTGGGTCCAATGGCTCAGTCTCCTTCCCGGAAGGACCAGAAGGAGGAAGACACACTGGAGGCCAGAGAGCAGAGAGTCAAGTCTCAGGATGTACTCCAGAGGACGCAGACGACTTAACTCAGTAACATTGCCTCAGACCCTAGCGTGGTCCCCGCATCACAGTGGGATTATGCGACACGAGACCACCATGATGGATTGGATGAAGACTGGGAAGCAGACTGGGGGATGAACGAATGAGGCAGGCACCCCTCTGCTCTACCCAGCTAGGGGCCTCAGAGAACCTTGGAAAGCCCAGGGCTCAAGACAAGAGCCCTGGGGCTCACTGTTGGAAGTCTCCTCCAGAGACAGGGGATCCTAACTCCTACTCCATGCCTCACCTTCTGTCTCCCTACCTCCAGCCCAGGACTTTATTTAGAGGAGCCAGAAAGGAGATAGCATTAGAGAATAAGTCTACAAACCAGGAGCTTTCTCTGGGCCCCTCTCTGAGGATGCTGATGGGGTGAGGAAAGAGGAAATACAACTTCAATGGGCCCTCAGAGTCTTAAAAAAAACAAAACCAAACCATTGAGAAGTGCTGGGGAGAGGGCTAGTGGTTAAGGGAGAAGCAGATAAGGGGACCCCTAAAAGGAGTAAAAACCAGCCTGCTAGGCTAAAATGTAAATACAAGAATTTGCATTAATAAAACACTCAATGAAATAAATAATTCAGTCCAGCCACGCCTTTTGTTTTGATCCTAAGTGGGAAGATGGGTGGCAGCTCTTACCAAATGGCCCCCAGCGACTTCCTCTGTGGCCAGGACAGACCCCAAGTGGTGGACTCAGCCCCTGCCCAAGCCTACTGCATTCCCAATTAACACTTTTCAAAATGAAATTTAGGGGGCTTTTTTTCCTTCTTCCTAATGAGGTTTCTTCCTTCCCTGCTGTCTTGCTACAAAGCTTGATGCTGTCTGAGTGTGTTCATATGGTGCTCGAGTGCGTTATCTGACCTTGATTGGTGTTTGGGGAGCCAGTTAAATAGATTACATGGGGGTTACCTTGGCAACTGTCTTCGCTGATTTAGCAATGCAGTTCATTCTTGGACACGGGACTTGCAGGCAACTCTGCGATCCCACTGCTGTGCGTTAATCATTAACACCGAGCTGGACAGCAGCTCTGCCAGCCGGCAGCCAGGACGGGGCTGGGGAAGGGAGGGCCTGTCTTTTCAGCTACTACTGAGGTGGTCCCCAAGGAGGCCCAAAGTGTGGGGCCCCAGAAGAAGGAAGCAGCCAGGAGCTTATCCTTCGATCTGTCTGTTCTTTTGCCCACAGTCCTCAAGGGTGTTGAGGAAGATCACACAGCTCAGTCCACTGGGCTGGAGATAGGTCTGTAACCCAGGCCCACTTCCTCCCTAAGCTGGCATGGAGGCCCTAGCACCGCTCTGCTCTGGCTTTGGGCAAGTCACCTCACTTCCTGGACTCTTGGTTTCCTTTTCCGTAGACAACGTGGGGCAAAAGTGGTGCCTCCCTCCTAGCCCTGGCAAGGACCCAGAAAGCACCTGGCACCCCACCAATGCTAGTGATGATTATTACCTGGCTCTGAGGCTCACAGAGCAGATATCTAGCCATTGTATGCTGACATAACTGTAATTATTTAATCTGAAGCCAAAACTCACCCAGTGCCAAATTAATTATTACGTCTGCTTTATGTATGAGGCTGAGGCTCGGAGTGGCTCCCAAATCCGGGTTGTACAGCAACAGGGCTGGTTGTACAGCAACAGGGCTGGTTGTACCCCAACAGGGCTGGGATTAGAACTCAAGTTGGTCCGATCCCTATCTTGGGCTCCGGAAGGGTGTCTGCCCAGGAATAGTCATGTTGCAGGGTGCCCACTGCTCCCCCAGAGTGTGCGTTAGGAAAGCGGCCCCTCCTTGAGCTATGGTTTGAGGCCCAATGTGCAAAGCAACTAGAGAATTGGCCCGCCAGGCCTACGACCTGTTTAAGCTGACAAACTTAGATGACAAGGGACGACATCACCACACAGCCAGAGACCTGCACCACCCCAGACTCTGGCTTTGGGGCTGAGGGGACTGACTATTCCTTGTCTTCTCGGCACCAAGAGGGAAACAAGAAGTTTATGCTCAATAAACCCACATACCTGTAACGCACTGTGCGGTTTGCTAGAATGTCTATGTCCACTTTTCCCTTGACCAATCCAACAGCCTAGGGAGGAAAGAGAGCGGGGACTCATCCTCCCATTTCATTAAGAAGGGGCTGAGGGCAAGAGAAGTTACCTTGTAAGTAGTAGATGCCTCAGTATTAGCAAGGTTGAAAACGGGCCTCCAAGAGGACAGACAAATCAGCGATCAAATGGCTTCCCAAGTGTTGGAATTTGTGCTTGTCCAAGCTGCGAGCATCCACGGAGAGCCCCCATCTGAGCCCTGGATCTTCTTCCTCGCTTCCCATGTGTCAGGGCCGGTAGGGAATGAGCTCGACTGAGGACGGTGTAGGAAAGACCTGGCGTCTCTTGGCAAATTTCACATGCCCACTGCCCCTCCAACCCATGTGGTACAGGGAAAGTGCATGGGCTTTAGAGAAAAGCAGAGCTGAATTCAAACCCTGACTTTGCTCTATACTCACTGTACTGTTTCCTCCCAGTGAATCAGTTTCCTGAATAATAGCTACTTTCCTAGGTTGTTATGAAGAATGGAGGTAATGTATGCAAATTACTTTATATTGTAGGTAATGGAATACTCTTGAACATTATTTCAGCAAAAGTAGCATGAGACCTGTGTTTTAAGAGCACGTGAATTGCTACAAAGAGGATAGAATGGTTGGGGGGAGGGAGATTTGGAATAATCCCAATCAAAATGATGATGGCTTGGACCACGGCAGTAGTGGTGGGCCTAGAGAAAAGTGGATAGGTGTATTCTGTATTTTTAAGATGTAGAATGGAAAGGACCAAGTGAGGGAGGGAGAGGAATCAACAGTGACAGCCTTCTGACCTGACCCACAACAAGGGCTGTGGTGTGATAGGGCCTCATGCCAAGATAGGAAGACCTGGGGAAGAGGTGGGTTTGAGGAAGGGGAGGGGGAGGTGATGAGTTCCATCTGGGACAAGTTGGTTTGAAGGATCTGTACAGTGTCCAGGGGAGATGTCTAGGGGACACTTTGTTACATAGACTCTGTGGCTTATGTAGATAAATTGTTCAGGGAGAGTGGCAGCAGCAGGGAGCCCCAGAAGTGTTCCAGGTCGGGACGTAATATGATTGTATGTGCAATAAATGTAACGTCATGAGTCGTGGAAGACAGATTAGAGGGAGAGACCACAGGCAGGGGACCAGTCAGAAGTTTCCTGTAGGCCCATGAAGGGTCTGGTGGTGGGCCCAGGGAGGATAGGGCGGATCCCAGACATGGAGGAGTAGGATGGACCAGACTTAGTAACTGGTAGGCTGTGGGAAATCAGAAAGAAGATATCCATTTTGGGTGACAGGGAAGAGGAAGGGGCATTTACTGAGATGATGAGCACCAGAGGAGGAGCAGTTCTCAGGGGCTACTGCCAATGTGAGGGGACCTCCTGAAGATGTCCATAGCCAAAACCCAATGCCCAGGAGAGGGGACCAATGGTAGGCAAGAGGTCAGCCTGCACCATCAGCATCTGCCCTCCCCTGGGGACTTGAAGATGAAGCACCACAAAGACAGAGGCCCGCCCATGGCAGGTGTTGGCAGCACTGAGCCCATGGGCAGCGTGCCCTCCAGTGACCCGGAATGCTCTGCCATCTTGAAACCCCAGTTCTGAGGAGGAAGTGACAGCTTGTTGGGACACCACGTCAGATTCTAGGCAAACACCAAGGGACTTAGTGGGTCAGTTACCACAAGTGAGGGTGTGAAGTGCACAGCGCCCTGCTTTAGGTGATGTGGGGGGAGGCCAAAGAAGTCAAACCCCTGAGTCCTGCACCCCCTGCCCAGGAGTGTCTGCTATGATCAGAAAAAAACTCTTCCAAACTTCCAGTGAGTTGTGAGGCCTCGATGGCCAAGCAGCTTGTGGTTGCTTCCCAGAATACCCATGTTTTAAATATTGGGGCACCCAGCAAATGCCACAAAGGAGTTTGACTGGCAAAAGAGTGAGGCAAATTGTCACTGGCAAAGGTTTAAGAAGGGACATGGGGGAGGTGTTGAGGGCACTTAACATGGAGATGGAGGGAAGACAAGAAACCTATCTCACATGCAGACTACCCATGTTTTCCATGGCTCTTGACATCCCAATACCTTCGAAGCAAGCCCAGGGCAAGGACTAGTCTCAACATTTGACAGCTGGGGAAACTGAGGCTCAGGGTAGAAAATGTGTGTTCACAAGGATGAGCCAATGAATCCAGTCCCATGAACTGGTCCTGGACCCAGAACTCCTGCCTCTCAGCCTGGTGCAGCTTCCATTTCATCATTTGGCCACAGGGAGCAGTGAGTCAGAGCTGGTCAGCAGTAGTTCTGAACAATGATCAATCTTCAGAAATGATAGAGCCAGCTGACAGATGACATCACGTTGGGAGTTTGAAATCAGCTACGATGTGAATATTTAGACCATGGGAATCAGCAAATGCTACCAGCTCATCACGGCTCCAGGTCACTACGGACCCATCTTCCAGCCCCTATGGCTGTGCCTGCCACCAGGGGCTGTGAGCTATGGTTTGGTAGCTGTGTGTGAAGAATGTCCACCTTAGAATTAAATGATTAAGGGATTTGGGGTCAGCACTCAGTCCTGGGCCTTACAAAGTGCTTCTAGAACCCACTCCAGGGATACCCACCTGGTCATGCTGATTTACTGCTGAGATTGATAACCAAATGAGAATTTTCACTCCCTCCTCTTGCCACACCAAGTCCTATTATGAGTCAGAGCAAAGGTGGACCCTTCAGCATGGGGTCTCATTTCACTTCCACTGTATTATTTTGAATATTGAACACATCTGTCTTGGCCTCTTACCTGGCTTAGATCCTTACAGAAAAGGAGAAACATGTCAACACCAAATCCCAAGGAGGAAGATTCAGGGATGTAAGAATCCCAGGCGATGACAGACACCATTTAAGAACGAAATCGGAGCTCCACAAAAATAGGTATATTATTCGCTGTACATCATCTTATTTCATATGGGAAAGCAAAATGAATTGGAGGGTTTGCAGGCTCTTGGAGTAAAAGGAGTTACAGAGAAGACAGTTTCTGCTGTTCACCCTTAAATAAATAGCTGCTGTTCTTGCTTGTTAAAATGTAAAATTTCCAGATCTAAATGTCAGAGAATTCTAGGAAAAATTGCAAAACCATTACTTCATAAACATGTAATTGTGCTATTACTTCTAAATGCGATGACATTCTATAAATATCACAGTTCAGGCCTCATAGTCTATAAATAGACCCAGTTAATCACCGGAAATAGATTTTATTTCTTGAATTATAATGGAGTAAATTACAGAGTCTCCATTTTCCAGTGGCAGAGTCCACTCCCAGTTTTGGTGGTATCTTTCCCTCTGCTTGGGCTCCTCCATGAGCTATAAATACTCTTCAGTGAATATCAGGACAAGGACAGTGGGAGGAGGGGATCGGTTCTATTTGCCAGAGCCCCAGTCTAGAACCCCAGGAAGTGTTTAGACTACCCTGCTGAAGCCTGTCCGCCCAATACTGGGATAGCTGCATGTAGGCAGGACTGAGTGCCCAGCTCAGGGTACCATTGTTAGGGGTGCTTGAGGCTGATTAGATAAGCATGAGATGCCGTGAACTCAAAAGGGGATGGATGGGTGATCTGGAACGCCTTCTATTCAGCACCAAGTTAGGCTGGAGGGTCCCAGATGGTTGAAACTAAAGACCCTGCATCTGTTGTTGATGCTTTCCCAGAATTCCCTACTATAAACACCTCACTAGGCCATAGATTTAGCTCTTGTGTAGCTTAAACCATGCCCCAGCTTATACAGTGAAGACTAGGGCATGGTTCACTACAAAAAGGAAGGTATTCTCTATTTCCCCCTTGTAATACACACATCAGTGCCATAATGGGGTTAGAACAGAAAGTTGGATATGCTTTGTGGTTTCTAAGATTCTGTGGCCAAGGGGAGTTATTGTCAACTACTTGCTTTTGGGGGGGCCTCAGTTTCCCTATTTGTCAAACCAGGGGGCAGGAGGGATGCAGTGAGATAGAACTGAAAAGGAGTGAGGAAAAATTTCTTCCAATTCTGACTTCACCTTGGGCCATGACCTTGGGTTAGTCTTCTCCCTTCTCTTGGGTTCAGTTTCCAACTATATTATGGAAAGGAAGAGGGAGAATATTGGCCATTTGGTCAATGCTGCAGGTCTGCACATTGACTCAGTTAATCAGCCATCTCTTCTAAGGGAGTCTCCTGGAACCCTGTCTTTTAAGCACACAGCTGGGTTATGATTATTATTGTAGAAAGGCTTTTCTCAAACTATGATTTGCATACCCCTACTCTGACTCTATAAAGGATTGGGGGTACAGTGGGCATTGTCCAAGTTTATAAAGTAGGAACACTGAGAAAATCAGTGTTCAGGGGAAGAGGGAAGAAGTAAACCTGATATTTCTAAGTGTTCACATAATTTGGGGACTAAACATAACATTTAGCCAGGAGCTTACTGGCAGCCAGAGCAAAAAAAGAAAGAAACAAACCAAGACATGTAGAACTCCAGAGTTTTCATCATCAGAAAAAAGAAAGCATATTTTTCTCCTCAGGGGGACATATTTTCCCCCAATAGCCCCAAATCCAGAAAGAAAGGAAATGTTCTAAACCCGAGGTTTTAGAGTTAAGATACTCAGTGGAACACTAGTCAAGAGTTTCAAAGTAAATTCAGAAGACAGTCATAAGGCTGTTTCTAAGATTAATTTTTAACCAAGTCTCAGGCTCAGGAATCAAGTAGAGCTACATGGGAGCAGTTCTACCAGGGGTGGGCCTTTTGGACTTGGGATCAGATGTGTTGAGGTGTGACTGTCTTTGTATGGTGCCCCCAAATGGGTAATTTTTTCCCCTTGACAAATGTATCCCCTTCACTTTGGGGTGGTAGCTAGTAGCAATTTGGTTCAATGGCTGGAGTCAATCTGCGTTTGAAAGGGTCAGCCCCTGGCCAGGTCTAATGTGCCAAGAGGGGGAAGGAGACACGGGATCGGGATCGGGCCTCAGGGGGTTTGTCCTCAAGGCAAGAGAGAAGATGTCTCCCAGGGAGCTGTCCCATGGTGCCCCAGAGGTTCCAGCCTTCTTGAAGGAAGTACCTACCTCTCTCTGCCCATGCTGACCAAAGCCAGAGGGGGAAAAGAAAGGCTGGCGGAAGTGTCCATGGTACTCAGCATTCCACCTAGCATGGAGGTGAGCAGAGACTTGGCGGAATCTCCCACCCCATGATGAACAGCAACCGGATGTTTGTAGGTTTCACTCATGCTGCCTTCGGGGTTGGCGCCATCTTGCCATGCAGGATAGTAGTCCTCTCACACAGGATGCTCACAGGGCTCAGGGAGTCCTGCTTCCAGGGTCTGAATTTCATGCGTCTCAATGAGGTCCTAGGCCCGCTGGGTTGGAGAGGTGATATGAACAGCAGGCCTTTGATGACATGGCCCTGTACTGGGCTTATTTCCTGTGTCACTCAATCTGTGTCCACGTGGAAACATGGTCCCTGAGATTCATTCCACAAAGTTGTTCTAAGTGCCTAGTCCATCTGTGTGCCAGGCAAAGGAGGGTCCAAGCATAAATGAGGCCAGTCAGCGTCATCGGATTTCACAGTCTAATGGGGAAGACAACCAAAGGAACACTGTGGCAGGAAACATGAGAAGAACCCTAAAGAAAGAGGAGCAGCCAGGTGACTAGGGGGTATTGGTGGGCTGGTAGTGGCAGACCTTGTGGGCCAAGTTGTTGCAGGGGCAGATCCTATAGGGCCTTGCAGGCCATGAGAAGGGACTTGAAATTCATCCTGATGACAATGGGAATACGTGGGAGCCTTTGGAGTAAAGAAGGGACATGATCAGGACTATATGCAGGGTACACTTCAGCTGTGCAGGACAAACCAGAGGAAAGAGCTTTCCTGAGGAAGAATACAGAAGTGAACCCTAAGAGATTCTGCAGGTAATATGGCTCTTCTGTTGGTTGAATGGGTAGGAAATGAGAAGGCAGCCTTGGCCTTATATGGACTTGAACCATACTTTTGCTGGATGCTCTTAGGCAGCCATTGATGGTCGTGAGATTCCTGTACCCTAAGCGTACAGCCCTTATGGCTCCGCAAATGTGTCATGAATTCCTGTCCCTCTGCTCCTTACCAAAGTGCTGGGGATTTGGCTAGGCAGAGTTCAAAGCAGAGGTCAAAGGCCCTACCAAAATCACACAGCTAATCAGGACAAGGGAAGGGATGCTGGAGCCAGGGCTATAATTCCTGGTTTTCCAATACCCCAGTCAGGTCTCTGGGCCATTTTGCCCTGCCACTAGGTGTCAGCCCCCTCCTCACTGGGTGTGCCTACATATGTGAACCTAGAAAAGCTATAAAGAAATTATTTAGAAAATGTTTAGAGGATAGTTCTTAAGGTCAAGGAGTGAGGTGCACCCATTGCTAACAATGTCCTTCCTCCTTGTCCCCCCTCTTGCCTGCCCCCCAGCCTGCTTTCCCCCTCATGTACCACTCATGGAGGAAGGTGCTCTGGGCGTGGGTCTGTTCACTTTCATCCAGCCTGATGCACTTTTCAGCTAGAAAATATGAATGTCCCTGGAGGCCCAGCTGGCTCTTTGTTCTCTTTGTTTAGAAATTAGCTTAGAGATATCAGCTAGCAGATTAAAAAGCCCATATCAGATCTGCTAAAATCTCTTCCCTTTCAGATTTCATTTCTGCTCCTTCAGGAAATTTCTGCTGTTCTTTTAGAATGATGGATTTTCTTTCTGTTCAATTCCAGGAGAAGATGACTCTTATTCCAGAGAAGCTCTGGTGAGGCTCTGTGCTAGAGGTGGGGAAAGGCTGCAGCAGGACTCACCTTGCTCTCCCGGTATGGGGCCTCAGTGGGCGTGATCTCTGAAGAGTATAGCCCCTGTACCCTCCGCCTCCCTTCTCAGTTGGCTCTGCTTCCCAGCAAGGCTGTCCCTGGTAACAGTCCCTTCCTTCCATGCTCCTACCCCCTGCCAACCCCTATCAAGCCCTCCAGGGGTGGTACAGAGTCTCTGTGCCTTTGCCCCGGAGGATCTGAGAGGCAATCTGGATCTCTGCTGGGAACGCCATCCATGGGGCCGGAAGTGAGAAATGGCTGGGCATGATGCGTGCTGCTGTCTAAGCCTTTGAGCGAACTCACTTCCTAATGCCCCAAGCACTGGAGTTTCTTGCTAACTGGGCAAATGTCCTTCCTCTCAGCTGATTTTTGGAGATGGTGGTGGAACAAGGCTTCACTGGCCACAGCTGTTTCTTCCATCAACTGTTCCCTCTCTCTAGTGGCTCTAGCCAGGTGTGAGGTTCATAGAAGGAGGAACCTAGATGCTTTGCAGTTTGTGGTTCTCTCTGAGAACCTTAGATGGACAGGATGTATTGATTGAACAAGGACCCAGAGCAAGTAAGATGCCAAGCTATGATTCACACCCAGGTCTGTCTGGTACCCAAACCAGGCCTTGTTCCATTATGCCACAGCTGGACACTGATGACCATGGGAGGGGTTCCAGGGTCTGTTTGCAGACTGGACGGGCCTTCTGAAAACTCAGCAGTGAGGAACATTTAACACCAAGGAACAATAAGAAGCTGCAGATGAGGTCCCCTTATGGACTAGATGCATGAATCCCCCAAGAGATCAGGGGGCCAATGGGGAGGCTGAGGTACAGTTGATGGAAACTGGTTACTTCTTCCAAGGAGTTTTGGAAGTAGGGGATAGCAGAGGCTGGGGTCCTTGTGGGCAGGCGAGGCAAGGTGCCCAATGGAGAGCCAGTCAGAGGTGGGTAGGAGGTTCTGTTGGGTTAGGGTTAGGTTCAACTGCTTCCAGGGCATCCCTTTGCTACTGAGAATCTTGGGCTTGTTCATCTGTAGAGTGGGACTAAAAGCTCTACCTGGTCGGCTATGGGGAGGTTCAGATTATGGAGAAATACGCCAAACTTGGGAAAGCATGCTGCCAGTTTGCAAGGCAACTAGCCAATCAGTCACTCAAGGAATCTATTTTTTAGCCCCTGCTACACACACTAGTCTGGGCTTTGGGGATACTTCCAGCTCTCAGTCCTCCATTCTTTCTGTAGGAGAAGATACACCCCTTGGCCAGAGAGGTTGAACAATGCAGGCAGAGGTGAGGGAGCAACTCATTCACTCTTTCTGAATTAAAGAGAGGCCTTTGGCTGGGACAGGGATTTGGGGTTCTTTGGAGGCTCCTTCTCCCCATCCCTTGGAGTGGCATCATGTAAGGCCCACTTCTGGGTGGGCTTGGAGTTGAGTAACCTGGACGAACGTCTAGCCCCCTAGCCAGCTTTGCAGTCCCTTTCCCCTTTTCTTTTTAGGAATTGTGCTTTTCCTGGTGTTTGGGCCTATTCTTTCCGTAATCTGAAATTATCAGATCTACTCTAATGTTTAATATTATGTATTTAGGAACTAAATTCTTCAGCTTATATAAAATTGAATTTCTCAGAAGCCACAGGCAAGAAGACAGGGATGCAGCTATCCACAGGACCATCTTGACCTTGTATCTGACTGGGATACATTGTCTTGCTTCCCATTGTCCAGGTACACTCTGCCTAAGCACCTATGCCCAGCACTTAAGACCCTCTGTGACTTGACCTTGCTTCAACTTCTCCAACTCCATTTCCCCATGTTCCAGCTGCTCCAGCATGGTCTCCATTCCCTGAGTTCTTTCTGTGCTTTCCAGTCTCTCTGACTTGGCTCATACTGTTCCATCTACCTATAATTTCTTTCATTTCTTTCTCTGTCTGTAGGAATCTCACTTACATCTTTTAAGGGCCAGTGCAGTGCCAAATCTTTTAGACAGCTTCCCTTATGGCATGACATGCAAACTGATTAATACAGTGCTTGAGATCACGTAGATGCTTAAGAAATGTTTTTGCCCATCACCTTTGCTGACTGCTGCTTCTTCCCTAGGCATTATTCATCTCACCTTCCTCTCTGTTCCTGCTGCATATTTGCTTGTTCTTTGATCTAAGAAATCTTCTATCATCGAGGTTAATGAGAGGATTCAGGAATCAGATAACTCTGGGTCACCAACTAGCTATGTGACCTTAAGCAAGTCATTTTCAACCCTGAGACTCAGTTTTCTCTTCTGTCAACTGATCCACAGCACTGCACATGGATGGAATGGGATAATATACAGAAAGCTTTCAGAAGACAGAGTACCTGGTCTATAGTACGCATTTAATATGGGTTTGTCATTCTTATTACTTTGATAAAATATAGGGACTTCCGGGTCCAGCAAAGATGGAATAGTCCCATTCCTCCTAGGTCCTCTCTGTGACAACTAGTGAACCCTGGACATAATGCAAAAAGCAGCATAGGAAGACCCCAAGAAGCAGAAAAAAGATAGAGGACTGTCTAGGGACCTTGGGACTTGGAGGAATGACATGGTGGTGAGTTCCCTGGGATTCCTTACTGCCTTCCATGTATCCCTGACAGCACACTACAGACACTTCCAACCTGCAACTGGCAACAGGCATACATGAAATGACCAAAGAGAAAATGTCCTTCTAGCCAAAGAACTGGGAAAATGTGACCTAGTGGAACAGAAATATTTTGATGCTACCTGTCTTACTTCAGCCAAACAAGAAAGAAAAAACTACTTTCTCCCTGTGGTATCAGTAAGGTCAAGTGGGAAACGGAATTTCTGGCCCCACCCCAATAACAAAGAGGTAGAATGAGGCAGTGAAAGGAGGTGCTAGTTGGCACTGAACTGTTTTAGATATGGTAGTGTTAATGGGGCCCAGCAGGAAGATGAACTTCTACTTCTACCTTATGGGAACAAGACAATGCCAAGTGGTATAATTTGGCACTGCACTTTTGTCAGGATGGTATTGTTAGGGCCCATTTGTGAGTAGAGCATCCACCACCAGCTAGACCCACATATTACACCTCAACAGGGTGACTATATGCAAAAATCAAGATTAAATAGATCCAAAGTCTCACAACATGATTCCCAAAATGTCTGGAATATATTTGAAAAATCACTTGCCATACCTAGAACCAGGAAAATCACAACTTGAGTGAGAAGAGACCATCAACCAATGTCAACACTTAGATGACAGAGATGTTGGAATGATCTGTCAAGGATTTTAGAGCAACCACAGTAAAAATGCTTCAATGGGCAGTTATGAATATTCTTGGAGCAAGTGAAAAATAGAAAGTCTTAATAAAGAAATAGAAGACCAAAGAAGAACAAAATTAAAAATTTTAGACTGCAAAATACAACAATTGAAACAAACAAACAAACAAACAAACAACTCAGTGGATGGGCTTAACAGAAGAATGGAGGGGACAGATGAAAGAACCAGTGAATTTGAAGATAGAACCATAGAAATTACCTAATCTGAACAACAGAAAGAAATAGATTTTAAAAAAACCCTCACAAATGAATAAAGCCTTAGGGATATGTGAGAACATACAAAAATGTAATATTTTTATCATCAAAATCTTAGAAGATGAGGGGAGAGAGAGAGAGTGGGACTGAAAATATTGGAATAAATAATGGATGAGAAATACCCAGATTTGATAAAAGATATAACCCTCTTGATTCAAAGAGCGATGCAAAACCCAGGCAAGATGAACACAAAGATATCCACACCAACACAACATAGCCAAACTTCAGAAAACTAAAAGTAGATGAAAAAAGAACCTTAAAAATAATTAGACAAGTGGTTCATGACCTATAAAGGTATGACCTAGTCTGCTTGGGTTGCTATAATAGAATACCATAGGCTGGACTGCTTAAATAACAGAAATGCATTTCTCACAGTTCTGGAGGCTGAGAAATCTGAGATCAGGGTGCCAGTGTGGTCAAGTGAGGCCCTCGTTCTGGTTTGCAGATGGCTGTCTTCTTGTTGTTTTCTCACACAGGGAAGAGAGAGATCATCACTCTCATTTCTCCTCCTATAAGGGCACTAATCCCATTTTGGAGGGCTCCAACCTCATGACATGATTACCTCCTAAGACCCCACCTCCTAATACCATCACCTTGGGAATTAGGATTTCAACATATGAATAGGGGTGCACACAATCAGTCCAAAGCAAAATACACTGATTTGAATGGTGGTGTATTTCTTTTCAGAAATTCTGGAGGTGAGAAGAAGGTGGCACAGCATTTTCCCAGTGCTAAAAGAGAAGAACTATCAACCTAGAATTCCATACTCAGAGAAAATAACCTCAAGGAATGAAGGCAAAAGGAACAAATTCTCAGATGAAAGAAAACTAAGAATATATCACCAACACATTTACCCTAAGAAATGGCTAAAGGAAGTTCTCTAAACAGGAAGTAAATGTTGAAAATAAGAAAGCCTGGAACTCAGGAATGAAGAACAACAGAGAGAATAAGAGAGTTTAAGTTTTCTAAATCATGTTAGATGATTAAAGCAGAATTTATGACATTTACTAACAGGTGTCTAAACAAACATATATAGAGCAGCACCTGGCTCAGTCATTAAATGTCTGCCTCTGGCTCAGGTCATGATCCCGGGGTCTTAGGATCAAGCCCCACGTCAGGCTCCCTGCTTGGCTGGAAGCCTGCTTCTCCGTCTCCCACACCCCCTGCTTGTATTCCCTCTCTCGCTGTCTCTCTCTCTCTCTCTCTCTCTGTCAAATAAATAAATAAATAAAAATCTTTTAAAAAATAAACATATATAGAGAAAATATTTAAGACATTGATACTATAAAGTGAAGGAAGGCAAAGGGACATAAGTGGAGATAGGGTTTCTACACTTTACTCAAACTGGCAAAGTGTTGACATTAGTAGACTGCAAAATAGCTACTAAGAAAACTATATGAATAGATACCCTCAATAACACTGTAGAAAAACCAAAATGGAATTCTAAAAAGACAGATCCTGACAGAGTGGATTGAAAAACATGACCCAACTGTATGAGGTCTATAAGAAAATCATTTCAATACAATAATATAGGTACATTGAAAACAAAAGGACAGAAAAACAGTATCATGCAAACATTTATCAAAAGAAAGCAAGAACAACTATGTTAATATTAGATAAAGTAGACTTCAGAGCAAAGAAAATTACCAGAGACAGAAAAGAACATTATATAATAATAAAAGGGTTAATGCACCAAAAAGACATCTCAATTCTAAATGTGTACACATCAAACAACAGCACTTCAAAATACGTGAAGCAAAAACTAATAGAACTGAGAAGAGAAATAGACAAATCCACAATTATAGTTGGAGACCTCAACAGCCCTCTCTCAATAATTGATAGAATGATTAAACATAAAATCAGCAAAGGTCTAAGAGAACTCAACAATACCATTGTGTAGCAGGATCTAATCGACAGTTATAGAACCCTCCACCCAACAGAAGCAGAATAGGCATTCTTTTCAAGTGCCTAGAGAATATTCACCAACATAGACCATATTCTGAGCTATAAAACAAACCTAAACAAATTTAAAAGAATCAAAAATATACAGAAGGAGTCCTGTGACCACAATGGTATCCAAGTAGAAATCAAAATAAAACACCTTGAGATTTGTGAGATACAGCTAATGCTGTGCCCAGAAGGAAATTTATAGCACTAAATGCATACCTTAGACAAAAGGAAGAGTCTCAAATAAATAGTCTAAATTCCTATTTCAAAAGTCTAGAAAAGAAGAACAAAATAAACCCAAAGCAAGCAGAAAGGAGAAATAATAAATAACAGAAATCGATTAAATTGAAAACAGCAAACAAGACAAAAATCAATGAAGTAAGAAGCTAGTTTTCTGAAAATATCACTAGGGTTGACAAACATCTAGCAGTACTGATGAAGAAAAAGAGAAGAAATAAGGAATATCACTGCAAATCCCACAGGCATCAAGAAAATAAAAAGGGAATATTGTGAACACCTCTGCACACATAACTTTGACAACTTAAGTATAGTGGACCAAGTCTTTGAAAAGCACAAACTACCGAAGTCACCCAATATGAAAAAGAGAGCATGAATAGACATATGACCATTAAAGAGATTGAATTCATAGTTTTAAAAAAAACTCCTGAGAAAGAGATCTCCAGACCCAGACGGTTTAATTGGCACATTCTATCAAGGGTTTGAAGAAGAATTAACACGAATTTTATAGTGTCTCCTAGAAAATAAAAGAGGAAAGAAGCTCCAAACATATTTTATGAGATCAGTCTTACTTGATACCAAAGCCAGATAAAGATGGTACAAAAAATGAAAACCACACACTGATACCTCTCATGAATGTAGAGACGAACATTCTTGAAACATATATTAGCAATAGAATTCAGCAGATATATGATAATAATTGTGTACCTTGACCAAGCGGGTTTTAGTACACGTATGTAAATTTGGCTCAATATTTGCAATCCATGTAATTCATTATATCAACATGCTGAAGAAGAAAAGTCGCATCGAGCATGCAAAAACGTGGCAAAATCCAACAGTCACTCATGGTAAAAAAAAAAACTCACAACAATTTAGGAATAGAAGATATTATGGACTGAATTATGTCCCCCTACAATTTCTGTGTTGAAGTCCTAACCACCAGTGTGACTGTATTTGGAGATGGGGCCTTTAAAGAGACAATTGAAGTTAAATGAGGTCATAGGAGTGGAACCTTAATTCAGTAGGATTGGTGTCCTCATAAAAAGAGAGACACCAGAGCTTTATCTCTGTCTCTGTCTCTCTGTCTCCCTACCGTGCATGTGCATGGAAGAAAGTCCATGTAAGGACACATTAAGAAGGTGGCATCTGCAACCCAACGAGAGAGCTACCACCTAGACCTTGGACTTCACAGTTCTGTGAGAAAATAAATTTCTGTTGGTTAAGCCATCCAGCCTATGATATTCTGTTATGGCTGCCCAAGCACACTAATACAAAGGGTAACTTTCTCAACTTGATAATATCTATGAAAAACCTATTGTACTTAAAGGTGAAGGAATGAATGTTTTCTCTCTAAGATCAGGAACAATTAAACTTTTACTCAACAGAGTATTGGAAGTCATAGCCAGCTCAATAAGGCAAGAAAAGGAGGGACCAGGAATATAGGTTGGAAAGGTAGAAGTAGAACTGTCCCTATTTGCAGATGGCGTGATTGTCTACACACAAAAAATCCTAAGACATTTACAAAATGAGCGATCAATAAGTTCAGCAATGTTGCAGGATATAAGAACAAGACACAAAAATTAATCCTAGTTTTATATATTAGCACCAAGCATGTGGAAACTATAATTAAAGATAAAACATCATTTCCAGACAGTCCTGAAAAAGAAAGAAATACTTAGCCATAAACCCAACAGTGCAGTACTTTTACGCTGAAAACGAAGAAGATCTAAATAAATGGAGAGACATACCATGTTCAGAGACTAAAAGACTCAACATAATAATGATGTCAATTCTTTCCAAAGTGATATGTGAGTTAAATGCATCATCAAATAAATCATCAAAATGTCAGCAGGACTTTTTGGGTAAATACAGACAATATTATCCTTAAATTTATATGGAAAAACAAAGGAACTAAGATAGTTAAAACAATTCTGAAAAAGAAGAATAAAGAGGAGGAATTGCGCTGTTTGTTATTAAGGCTTGTTGTAACCGGGACAGTGTGGTTTGGGCAGAGGAATAGACACATAGATCTGTGGAACAGAAATAGACCCACACAAATATGTGCGACATATTTTGACAAAGTTGCAAAAGCCATTCAACAGAGAAAGGATAGTCTTAAAAGAAAATGCTCCTGGAGCAATTGGACATCCATGGGCAAAAACAAACAGACAAACAAAGGAAGAAAAGAAATCTAGATACAGTCTGCATAAGTTGTACAAAAATGAACTCAAAATGGATCAGACTTAAATGTAAAATATATAACTACGTAAAACATTCTGAAAAGAAGAAAATCTTCAGGACCTAAGCCATGGTATATATGGACCTTCCTATGTATGGACCAGGCCATGCATAGCAGAACCACAATCCATAAAAAAAAAAAAAAACAGATCAATTGAATGGCATCAAAATGAAATACCGTGTTAAGAGGATGAAAAGACACATTACAGAGTGGGGGGGGGAATTTTCCAAACTACATATTTAACAAAACACTTTTATCTAGAATATATAAAGAGCTTGAAAATATCAACCAACCACTCCCATTAGAAAAGAGTCAAAATATATGAAGAGAGATTTCATGGAAGAGAATCCACAGATGGCTAATAAGGACATAAACAAATGCTCAATATCACCAGGTATCAGGAAGTCCTAATTAAAACCACAATAAGATATCTTTGTATGCCTATCAGAATAGCTAAAACTAGAAACAGCGATAACACGAAGTGCTGGAGATGACACTGAGAAACTGGATTGCTCATACATTCTTGGTGAGAATGCAGAATGGAACTGCCATTCTGGAAATAGTTTGGCAGTTCCTTATAAAACTAAAGAAGAAACGACTGCATGACTCATTTGGCCATAGATCCCAGAGAAATGAAAACTTATTCCACACACAAAAAATCTACAGAGCAGCTTTATTTGTTTCTTTTTAAGAGTTTATTTTTAAGTAATCTCTATACCCGAAATGGGACTCCAACTTAAAACACCGAGATCAAAAGTTGCATGTTCTACCGACTGTAATAGCCCCAAACTGGAAACAAGCCAGCTATCCTTCCGTGAGTGAATGGTTAAAGAAACCGTGGGGATACTGCTCAGCAAGAAAAGCAAAAGTGAACTAATGATACACACAGCAACTTGGAGGGTTCCCAAGGGCATTATTCTGAGTGAAAAAACTCAATCTATTTACACAAAATTCTCAAAATGAAAAAAATTCTGGAGATGAAGAATAGATTAGTGGTTGGGAATGGTGGGATGGAGGACAGAGAGAGCACGCACATGCACACATGTGAGTGAAGGAGTAGCGCAAGGAATATCTTTGTAGGGGGAAACAGCTCTGTGTTACCTGTGTGACACAATGACACCACACTGTATACAAGCCGTAGCAATACCAACTTCCTGACTCTGTTACTGTGCTGTAGGAATGTCGTAATGGTGGGAACTGGGTAAAGGGTCTACAGGACCCCTCTGTAGGTCATATCTCTGCACCTTCCTCTGAATCCATGGTTATTGCAAATGCAAAGTGAGAAAGAAAAAAAAAGTAGGCTCCAGGTGTGCCACTGTGGGAAGAACATGGGTTTTGAAGTTAGCCAAGCCTGGGTTGAAGCCTGTCTGGATTTATAACAAGCCAGCTGTGAACTTGAGAAAAGGTGCTTCATTTCTCTAAGCCTTGCTTTCTTACTCTGCGAAATGGATCTAATAATAGGGTCCACCCCACTGGATTTTTGAGAGGGTCCCAGGGGCTGTGGAAGTGCTTGGCTGGGGGCCTGACCCTAAGGATAGGCTGATTTATTGTGACTTGCACTTGTTTTGTTTGTCTTGGGATGAAAGAGATTGGGCGTCCGGCCAGCTGGCACCGTCTGGTGTCCTGTGCTGCCACCCAGGCTGTAGCCCAGTCCCTGTGCGGGGGCACATGCAGCGGCACCTGCACTCCTGCGCAGCAATGAGTGCAGAGCTCTGGAGCGGGAGGCTTGGCCCGTTCGCAGACACGGGCACGACCTGGTGTGCAATGTCTGCATGCACTGGTTCCCTGGGGATTGGCACCCCAGGACCCTCTTGGGCCCATGAATCGTGGCAGGGTTTCAAATTGCTTGTCTGGAGATATACAGTGGGAAGAGACCTTATCAACTTGTTTTCATGCAGAATGGTGGGGAGTGGAAAATAATCCCACTGTTTGCTTACTGTGGGGCTGTTGTTCTGCCCTACACCCACTTTTGCTCAAAACTGTCATCCCCCCCGGCCAAGACCTCTTAGTCCTGCCTTGGCCTTGAGTGTCTTCTCCACAGAGGCGCCAGCCTACCTGACTCTGTCTATCACTATGCCCCTCACAGGCTTCCTCTCCACTCTAGATGAGAGCCAGTGCTCCTGCCCTCACAATGTGGTCCTCCAGGCCTTTGCCAGAGCTGTTCCCTCGCCCTGGATTGCTTTTCCCACTCCTACCATGTTCTGCTCCTGTCCTGTCACTCATTCTGGCCTCACCCAGCTCTTCTCCCTTCCTGCGACATCTGCTGGGGTCTGTGCCCCATCCCCCAGCTTCCCCAGACAACCAGGCTGTGCTTCTGGATGCTCACGCCTCCCTGTGTTCCCCCGCCCCGCCCCCCTAGCCAGGAAGCTCCTGGGCCCCCAGTGTCTTGTCAGTAAATGTTTGCAGAGCCTGCGCCCGATGCCCATGGCCTGCGTACAAGGAAGATTGGCCTGAGCCCTGCCAGCCCGCGACTCAGCTTTGCACTGTCCCCACTGACGCTGTGGAAGATGGAGACTTTCCAGTCAACGGGAAGGGGGAGCAAAGGCCAGAGAGTGCGGACTCTGTCATTGGCTTGGCAGTTACCCAGCATGCCCCTGGGCTCACAGACGGCCATTGAGCGAGCTTCATAAAGGGGGCTTGTGTCCACAGGCCTGACACAGCTGGGCCGGGTACTTGCAAAGCCAGTTGATATGCTGGATGGCACAGGCCATTTCCTGTGAGTCGTCATGGCCCAAGACCTAGTCCTACCCCCACCCCTGCGTGGGTCAGGCAGCCTCGCAGCTACTGTGGGGCTGCGGCAGGCTGAGAGGCAGGAGCTGGAGAAAGCGCACTAGATGGAGAGCCCGGAGGCAGCTGGGACTTTTTAGAAGCCGTGTGTAGTTCAGACCCGTGAGCGCCATACAGCTGAGCTGTTGCACCCGGGGGCATTCCCGAGGCCTTCCTGCTGGTCCTCTGTGGCTGCTTTGTACAGCCACAGACTGGAGTTACCCCTCAGGGGGGACAGTTAAACAGGCTGTGGTACATCCATCCATATCGTGGAATGCTACTCAGCAGTAAAGAGAGGCGAACCACTGATAGGCACAACTCAGAAGCCTCCCTGCGGAATGACGCAGGGGGAGAAGCTCCCCAGGCTGGGCTGGGGGTCCTATGCTCTGGTTGTTTGTTCCCTCAGGATGGAAGGCTTAAGCCTGAGCCACCAGGAGCCCCAGCTCTGTGGTCCATCCTCTGGGATGACCCGCTCAGCCTCAGACACTCTAAATACAAGTGGAGAAGTCCAAGGTTGTCTGTGGGGTTTGCCACCAGGGTTCCCTGTTCTTTAGCTGGGTGAAAGAATACCAAATAACACCAGAAGGTATTATTTATCCTGAAAAGTATTCTCTTCCCTCCCACAGGGACTGTACGTGTAGGTGTGGGGCTGTAGTCAGGGAAATTAAAATATGCAAATGAAAAATGCAAATGAAAAAAAGCTAGGCATGGCTCGCCCTGGTGTTCCCAGGATTTTCTTGAATAGCAACAAATTAAAGAAATGCTATGTAATCAAAGTTTATATCAGGCCTTAAGAAAGAAAAATTCCATTATCTCTAAATACAGCGACATGTTTCAATGTGTGCCTTTGCGTCCTGAAATTGTGTATGCCTCGCCTCACTGAGCTAGTGCATACACAGCACTGGGTTTTGAGGAGTGTTGGGGATAGGGAGCCTCCCCCTTTTCTACTCTTTTTTGAATGTAATTAACAGATTACAATTAGCAGAGAAATGTAATTTGCACTACAAACCCTTTTTGGCCCAGATTTGGTCCCAGTTTTTCTCCTGTGCAACTGGGTTTGCCAATTCCCACTTGCAATTCCAGTCTAAGGGAGGGGCCACAGCAGGAGCTGGGAGAGGTGGTTCTCCATGAGCTTGCCCCCCTCTACTTGGTCCTTGGTTGTCAGGACTGGGCCTCAGTGCCACCTCCCTGGAGCCACCCACCTGGGCTGTGCTTGGACTGCCCCAGGGACTTGCACATTGTCACGTTGGTTTGGACTTTGTAGGTGTTACACTGAACACGCCTTGCATTTCACGTTCCATGACGGAGCCAAGTTAACCAAGATTTCCACCTCCAGTATCTTAATAAGAGACAGAGCCCTTATCAAGGAACTTGGGCCCTACAGGCCGAGGTGCAGCACAGCTCAGCAATGAGTTCACCCTGCTTCCCTCGAGGTGAGCATTTACTTTGGGCATTTGGTGACGCCTGTTATAAATAAGGCTGATGTTTTGACTAGGGCTTGAAATGTCAGCAACAAAGAAGAGGACTTTCAATGCTGCACCGTCAGGAGTAGCTTTGGGCACAGGAGATGGAGAAGGACCCAAAACTTCAGAGGCAGCAAAAGAGCCGGTGGCAGTGTCCCTGTTTCAGAAGCGAGGGAAGGCTAGACAACAGCAACCATGTCCAAGTATCTTTCTACTTGCCCTAAAGAGACAACATAGCCCCTCTGGAAGGGTATATACAGCTTTCTGATTATCAGGCCAAATTTGGGGGATCTGTCTGTTGATCAGAAAGCAAGTGGGTTCGGGATCTCTCTGCCAACAGCAATCTCAAAATAAAAAGTTTACTTTAAAAACTCATCTCATGTGTTGTCTCTTCCATAAGTCTTATCTGCAAATGCTTGGCCCACATTCACCCTTTTCTTAACCTTTACTTAGCCCCTCTGTGCCTCAGTGGCCAGATCTGCAAAATGAGGATATTAGTAGGATCCACTGCAGAGGGAACGGCTGTGAAACCTTGCAGGATAGGGCTTCTTCCTCAAGTGATAAGAACCAGTGATAGGGCTGTGCTCATACAGGGGTGAGTTGAAGCAAAGATCTGTTCTGCTGCCCTTGTAGTCTTTGCTAGAGTAGACTCATGATGCAACCATGCCCAAACCCCTTCCTCTGTCTGGGCCACAGATTCTTTCTCTGTAACAGGAACAGAAAGGCACTGGGGGAGTCAGTGACATGGAGAGGAAGCCACTTTGCACAGAGTGGTGCTGTTCAGCGCTCATGCAAGTTGTCCTGTCGCTCTACCATCTTGCCTGAAGACTGCCCCCGGCATTGAACTATTGGCTAAGTCTAGGCACTTGAGTTGTTCATCTGGCTCAAGAGACCCTTACGAAGATTATTTGTGTTTTTATTTCTGTCAGGGCAATACTTGTAAATGCTTTAAAAAGCCAACTAGATCACCAGGTTTATATAAAAAATGGTTCCCCTTGTCATACCCCTCCTCACCTCCAATTCCTACTCTACAGAAGCAGCCACTCCCAACTCTTATAGCTCTTCAGCTTCTAGTGTGTACTTCAGTAGCTCTGCATAACAGGTTTGCACTGCAGTATCTTGATTTTATCATTGTAGAAAATCATTTGACTTCCTACTATGGAAAACAAGGATTTATCTCTCTTGGGTCCTCCCTACATACTCTACCCTTTCCTACCCCCGAATTCCCAGTATATGCATATTGCCATTTTTACTTAGATCAGAGTTCGAGGTTTCCATTATGGAACTGGCCAGTTCCCCATCCTGGCTGTTGGCATTCTGGAGTCCAAGCAGGGAAGAAGGCTGGGGGTCTTCTCATCACCAGTTCCGCAGCTTCTGACTAATCTCTATTCTCAGTAAGCTACTTCCCCTTGTGGGCTCAGTGGCCTGCCTCTCCAGCAAGTCGGCCTCCTGTCCTCTTCAGAGTGGTCATACCCCAGTTCAGGGAGGGGATTTGAGGGCTAGCCACTCTTGATACACATTCTGAACCAGTCTTCTCGTTCCTGGCCCTATCTCGTGCTCCTCATTTAAGAAGACCCTGGTGCCTCCAATCCCTGAGTCCCCACAGTTTACACTTCCACTCTCTGCACTGCCGATTCACTAACCACTCATCCATTTACTTTCTAGATGCATCTCTGGCTCATAGTTGCCTCCTTTCTCTCTTTTCTGCCCCGAAGGGTATAGGCCCCTCTTTATTTCTTTCCTGCCACTTGAGTGGGCTTTGGGGAAGGAAAGAGATAAATGTCGGTTTTGAGACTCTTGAGGCCAAGAGTTTGGCTAGAAAAGGGAGCATTTTACCTTTTGGTCTCAACACCAGCTCCTGCTCTACCCGCACACCCCGCCATGCCCAACATCAGCAGCCCCTCTTGGTTGAATGCAACACATTCAGGCCAGACTGGTCACTTGGACTTTTGGAACATTCTAGACCACAAACCTGGCTGATCACAGCAGAATCACCAGGCTAGGGACCAGCAGGAGCAGCCACTGAGAGGATTTTGATCAGGGAAAAAACAATGGTTTCAATCAAGGGATAATGATCCTCTTTCAATTCTAAGAAATAACTTTGACCTGAGTGGCTCCAGAAGACAGAGACCACAGGGGGATATGGGAAGAGGTATCTTATTATGATAACTCAGTTTTCTTCCCTGCAGAAAAACGCCAGCCCTCTTGCCTGGTGACTATGCCTTTGGGGCCCAGAGCCACTGCTACCATAGCAATGAAAACACAGACCCATCTGGCATTTTTGGCAGCAGAGATTGCTAGTAAACACCTGTTTCCCACTGGCTTCCACCACAGAGGGAATATGGCTTGGGAAATGGTGCTGGGGGGCCTAGGCAGCCTGGCCTGGGAAAGCCAATGAGATTTTTTAAGCAAAACCTGTACCATCCCCCTTTATTCCCTTCTTGACTTTCCCGCACTTCCCTAAGATCTCTCCTGACCAGGGATGGCAAGAACCCTAAACACACGCCATCACCCTCTTCCTGCTGGCATGGCAGACATTGCTAATCAATCATGATGTTCATCCCTCTGAGCCAGGACCTAGTCACTTCCAGTCTGTCAGTGTTGGAACACAAGCAGAAACCCATGTGCCATTCTTGTCCTGGAGTCTGAAGGTCTTAGTCGTTGAGAGGACTCTCCATTAGACAGGCAAAGCCCCTCCCGAGTGTGTGGGGGCTGCAGATGTCTTCCACATGGTCAGTCTGCCCCAAACTCCTTCAAGGGTGAGTCACACCCAGGCCAGATCATTACTGAGGTCAAATGGTAGTAGAATCCTCTATCATCTCAGCCTCCTGGACATCATGAACCCCCAAATCTGGGTGGGGCAGAATGACAGAATACACTCTCCGAGGCCTGCTCTATACCCTCAAGAAGTGAAGAAGTAAGTTAGGGGGACACACTGTGTCTAGATAAAAAGACCCATCTGTTGTCTGGCCATGCTTGTCAATTTCTGGGGGCCATTCTCAGTCAAGAGTATAGCCAAGACTTCTCCATGTCACTGTGTGGCTTTAAGATAGTCATCAACAATTCCCCAGGCTGGTGTGGTGGCTTTCTTTCTTTCTTTCTTTTTAAAGATTTATTTATTCATTTTAGAGAGCACATGTGCTCAAGCTGGGGAAGAGGCAGAGGAAGAGGGCGAGAAAGAGAAGCAGACTCCCCACTGAGTGTGAAGCCTGATGCGGGGCTCGACTCTATGACCCCTGAGATCATGTCCTGAACCATAACCAAGAGTCGGATGCCTAATTGACTGAGCTACACAGGCATCCCAGTGGGTTCCTTCCGAAACAGAAGTCCAACCCCTGAGTCCCAGGTGGTATTCCTGCCTGGGTGGGTGTTCATTGTTTTTCCTCTGAGAGATAAGCAAGCACCTACCTGACAAGGATGAGAGGGTCCCTAGCTGGAGGACCAGGGCTAGAAATATGAGAAGAGTCACATCTTGCTTCCTACACTTTGTCTCATCTTCTCTGCTTCCCAGGGCACCCTGAATGCCAGGGCAAGGAGGAATCCTGCCGTACCAGGCACATGCCTGCCTCCCTGCAGAGAGGAGGCTCTGGCAGGCAGGGGCCCCAGGGAACAGGAAGCCTGGCCCATGTCACAGCTGCAGGCACCAGGCCAGAGGCACAAAACTGCCAGGCCACGAGTCGACCCCACACCTGGGGGCATTAGCAAGCTGGCCAGCCTGGCCACCCAAGCTTCCCCCTGTCTCAGGAGCCAGGTACACAGCCCGACAGAGCTCAGGGCTGGCAAATGGGCTCCCAAAGGCCAGACACAGGCCAAGAACTAACACAGAACCCTGAGGTTTCATTGGTGGCATGGCTTCCCAGCCTGGTCCCCAGCTCTCCACAGGCATCCATCCCTGATCCAAGGGCCCAGCTGCGAGAAGACCCTCAGTGGGTCTGTGGCTCCTGCCTCCCCCAGTGTAAGCTCATGCCCAATGCAGTGCTGGGCACAGGAGAAGCCCCATGTTCCTCGAGGCTCCATATCTGAAGCAGGTCTTGCCCCAGGGTTTGGCCAAGACTGGCAAGGAGCCAGGATTCCGTGCCCTCAGCAATCCTGTCAGTTTAGCCTTCTTTTGACAGAGTGGAGTCAGGCCCAAAGAGGAAACAAACTGTTAGCTGGGGAGGCAGGACTCAGCATTGGGGAAGTAAGGTGGGGCCCGGGCTCCAATTTCTTTTCCATTTCCTGTATATTCTGCACTGCTTTCAGGGTTTTAATTGATTACATCAACCATGCTCATTTCCCTGGACAAATTGGTCTTTACACAGAAGAGGCAATTACCTGGGCTTGTTCCATCCAATCAGCAGAGCAGGCAGGAACCTCATTGGGGCCCCACAAAATTATATTATCTGAAAAGACTCTGAGATTTAAAATGAGGGCAATTATTTCAGCGTTATAACCTTTTTTTGTTTACCTGGAAATATCTGGTACCAGTGTGGGTCCTACAGGGCAGGAGGAACAGTGACCTAGGTCTACCTAAAGGCCCTGAGCTCAAGAGGCTTTGCCTCGTGGCTGCAGGCAATGTGAGCAACCTGCAGATCTGGGAAGGAAATTGGGCAGAGTGAAGGGCTGTGTTCACTTCGCTGCTCTGACACCTGTAGGCTGGTGTGGCCTTGGACCAGCTGCTGACCCTCTCTGAGGCTCACCTACCAATGTAGGACACCTTGCTAAGATTCTCTGCCTTGAGATCTTGGGTGTCGATGTGTTTTGTCAACACCCAATGCTCTGCCCTGGGGAGGGTAGCCCAGGCACCCAAGGAGCATCTGTGGGAGCAGGGAGCCCATGTCTGAAGGAGGAACCCTCAGAACCAACATGGAAGCCTTCCCTGGAGCTGAGGCAGACATGGACCATTTGTTTTGAATCCTGATTGATTTTTAAAGATTTATTTATGTATTTGAGAGAGAGAGTGGAGGGAGGGGCAGAGGGAGAGAATCTTCTAGCAGACTCCTTGCTGAGCACAGAGCCGGACACAAGACCTTGATCTGATGACCCTGAAATCATGACTTGAGTCAAAATCAAAGGTCAGACACTCAACTGACTGAGCCACCCAGGTGCCCCAAGATCCTGACTGTTCTAGAAAGACTTGTGGGGATCCATCAGTGCTTCTGTCATAAGCAGATATGGCCCTTGGGAAATGAGGCAGAGGCTAGCAAGGATGTAGGGCAAATGCTAGACTGGGAGGAGGAGGCTGGCTTCCAGGTCATGTTCTCCCAATGCTTCACACCATAACCGTGGCTAAGTGCACACCTTCTCTGGGACCCAATGAGCCCATTGTACTGTTAGGGGCCTGGCCTGGGTCATCTCCAAGACCAGTTCTAGCTCTGACATTCTCTAAAATGATGACCTTGTGGGTTGCAAATTGTCCCAACTCTGTAGGCCATGGCCCCAGTCTGATGCAGACTGGTTAATAGGCAGTTCACGGTGTGCCTCACATCCCTTTTCTGACCGCCGGCTGTGCATCTCTGGGGAAAATGCTGTGCCTGGGCCCAGGCGGGATTGATTGCTTTGTTCTGACCAAATTGAGTCCAAAGCAGATGCTGAGTTTGGGGTTGGGGATTTTCAAATTCTCCAAAGAAACAAGGCCACCTTATGTATGAATCATTGCCCAATTTTCTTTTTGAAAATGAAAGCTTTCTTATTTAAAAAAAAAAAAAAGAAATGGATACTATTTAATGTGGACTTTCATGCAGATGAACATGTAAAATTTGGAAATGATTTTGTGGAGTTCATTTTCAACGGTGCTTGTTTCTAAACCAATGTGTTACAAGTGAAGGTCCTTTGAATCACACTTCATGTAAAAGTTAGAAATCTTGGAGGAGCAAGGTCTCTAAACAAAGTGCTGACTGGGGCTTCACATGGAGCCTTAGGTCTTCATGCTCTCTCTCAAAAGGGACTTTTCATGAGAGCTGTCCATGTCCTCAGCTCACAATACAACTGCTCTGGGGCAGCAATGACTTGGAACACAAGCACGTATGCCCATCTGAAGACCTTTGATCGGACCCTTGGTGCTATGTTCATGGCTTGCCCATTTCTGGTCAACTCTTCACCATTGCTTGCCCAGACAATGGCCCCATCTTCCTACCTATCTCCTGCTTCCCCACTTGCTCCTTCAAATGTGCTTCCCTTCCTGCAACTCCACTGGATGTCTGAATTCTTGAATCTGACCCTGGCATGCCTCTGCTTATAACCCTTCCATGGCTCCCCCATTGCCCTCAGGATCACGTCAAAGCTCCTAATGGTGGCCAGCAATGTTTGCCCTGCTTCTCTAGCTTCCTGTCCCACTGCTCCCACCCCAGCCCATACACAACCACCGGCGACCTCTCAGGGCTCCGTTGGCACTTCAGCCCCATCATGCCTGTAGACCTTTGCTAACGCTGGTTCCTCTGCTGGCAATGATGCATGTCAGAAGATGTGGCTCTTCCTTCACAGCCCAGCTCCACCTCGACATGCTTTGGAGTCCCCACAGGTCAATTAGTGTCATTCCCCCAGCTCTAGGAACATCCAAACCCAGAGCTAACATAATACAGCCGGCTGAACTGTTGGTGGTGGTGCTTGGGTCTATCTCCCCCATTAGATTGTGATGAACACTGCATATTGGGTTTGGTTCACCTGTGAGCTGCCAGTCACGGCCATGTGACTGGCCCAGAGTCTCAGCTCAGTGGTTGATGGTACTTGGGAGGACCCAACCACAACTCTCTTTAACTCTGTGCCTGACACCAAGGAAACAATGAAGGCCAGCCACTGTCACTGTGAAATCTTAGGAAACACAGAATGAGTGCTGCTTGTCTACTTTATAGATGAGAAAACAAGGCCAAAGAGGTAAAGTTGTATGTCCAAGGTCACTGTCTTCATCTGCTCAAGCTGCTATAACACAAGAGGATAGACCAGGCAGCTTGCACAACAGATTGTATGTCCCACAGTTCTAGAAGTTGGACGTCTGACATCAGGGTGCGGCTCTAGAGATAGGTCACTTCCGGCTTGTGGATGGCCGTCTTCCCACTGTGTTCTCATGTGGTGAAGAGCAGAGCTCCCACAAGCACTTGTGCCTCTTCTTCCAGGGGCACTAATCCCATCCATGGGGGCTCCACCCTCATGAACGAAGCACCTCTCAGGAACCCTCCCAAATACAATCACCTCGAAGGGTAGGTTTCAACATGTGAATTCAGAACTACACAAACATTCAGTGCACAGCGGTCCCACAACAAGTAAGAGGTCTCACTCTGCGCCCACACTGGGAGCCTCCCGCCTCCCGCCTCCCACACCAGTGTTCCCTGTGAGTCCAGAAGCATTGCACACTGTGGCACCTGGTTTAGGATTCCACTCACGTGCAGCCCACAAATGGGGGGGGCAGTTAAAGGCCCCATAGGGTGAGCCCCTGACCAGTGGGAACTAGAGATCTGTAGACATGCTCTTTCCCTTTCTGCTCTGAGACACGTGGCTCTGAGATGCAGTCACACAGGGTTGTGTGGCCGTCACATGTAGCAGCAAGCACCCATGTCTGGTCACTGGTCCTGGGGAAACCCAGAGGAAGGCACTCTGGCATCTGGCACAGAGCCCCCCACAGAGCAGCTGTTCCCTATGCGCCAGGAGGAGATCCAGTATGCCGGGAAGGTGATCTTGCAGAAAGCCCTCTCTGGGGTCCCCACACACTCATGGTCAGCAGTCAGCCCGAGAACCAGTGTTCATCGTAAGGTCTGGGACTGGCCTCGGCTCCTCCGCTGTGTGGGATCCCGCTCACTTTGCCGCAGCGGGGAGCGTCCTGACCTCAGGCCTCTTGGGTTCAGACCAGAAAGATGGCGGCGGGTTCTCAGAGTTACGCAGTGTGCAAAGCACAGCAAATGGGCAAATGGAGAGCTCACTCAGAGACGCTGCTTTCTCCCAAGGGCTCAGCCCTGTCCTGGTGGCCTGCTTTGGGCAGCTTTCCAGGGCCTGCAGGGGTGTGTTTTGGTTTGGTCTGCTTTCATCAGATTCTAGGGTTGTCGTCTGTGGGGCAGTTGGTACCAAAGTAGCTACTAGAGCTGGAACCCCACTCCCTAACCCCTGGACAGATTGGCTCCCTCCTCTCCGAGACCCGGCCCAAGGCAGGAGGGGGAATCGTCCCCATGAGGAAGGCATGACGGGTGGGCCTGGGTACCTCTCCCCCTGACTGGTTGGTCCACAATAGACAGTGACACCCATACCTTGTGCTGCTCCAGCCAGGGCCAGGAAGCCAAGCATCCCTGGCTTCCAGTCCCTTCTTGGTAAGTGCTTCTGGCCACAGGTCAGCTGACCACTAGCTCATGACAGTCCCCCAGGTGTGGAGAGAACTCTTGGCCTACCTTCCCTTGGAGATCATTGGCACTGATCAGCATCAGTCCTCTCCCGGTTTCTAGAAATTCTCCTATGGGGGAACTGCTCCCTTCCCTCAGCTTGGCACCCCTTCTTGGGAGGCTATTTCTCTCCTCCTAGGTCTTTGACCTATAAGCAGAGTGGGGAGGGATGGGAAAGTGTGGCTGGGGCTTCCCCCTTGCCTTTGGGATGGAAGACACCCAGTCACAGGATGGAGGCAGGTCTGGAAGACCGTCCTGCACCACGTGGAGACAACTTGGTGTGAGGCCTAGGCAGGTGCTGGCAGGGTACAGGGTCTGACGCTGTCTCAGGAGAAAGGGGCAGGTCAGGCCAGTGCCAGAAGGTGGGATGGATGTGGGGCTATGCCTCAGTTTCCTGGGGCTGTGGTAAAAAGATCGCCACAGCCTAGGTGATGTCCAACCACGCACATGTGCTCTCTCACAGGTCTAGAGGTTGGAAGTCCAAAACCAAGGTGTCAGCAGGGCTGGTTTCTTCTGGAGGCTCGAGGGGACAATCTGTTTTCTTGTCTCTTTCAGCTTCTAGAAGCTCATGGCCCTTCCTTCATCTTCAAAGCCAGCAAGGGAGGGTCTTTAAATCCCGCTTTGCTGCCGCCCTCTCTCTTGTAAGGACCCTTGTGATCACATCAAGCCCCCTCATTTCCTGTAGGATGATCTCCCCGTATCAGGATCCTTAACTGAATTGCACCCACAAAGTGTGTCTTGCCATGGAGGGTAGCATTCACACACTTCAGGGACCAGCATGTGCCCTCACAGGGCAGAGAGCTAGAGCAAACTCTCTGTGCCTTTTCTTATAAGGACACTAATCCCATGATGGCGGGGGCAGGGGCACCTTCATGACCTCATCTAACCCTAATGACCTCTCAAAGGCTTCATGTGCAAATACCATCACATTGGAGGGGTAGGACTTCAACACGGGAACTGGCCTAGGGGAAGAAACATTCAGTTCACAGCAGCCCCCAAGCAAGCCTCATGTAGCACCAAAGAAGGCCAGCAGGACAGGAGCAGAAACTGAGCCCATTGCAACAGGAGCTTAAACAGAGGCCAGCAGCAGCTCATAAGCAGGTCGCACACTGGGATCTGGACATCGGTCAGCAGGGCCGGGGCTTCAGTACCTGGGCCAAGACGCTGGGCATGAGCTGGGCTGGGCTTTAGGCAGACTCCAGGCCCCATGGACACTCACAGGTTCCTGGGGGCTGAGCCTGCGGTTTGGGGCCAAGCTGCCCCACAATTGGGGAGAGGAAGGAAACCGGCTGGGAGCCAGGCAGAGCCTGACCCCAAGCCTCATCCTCATTCCGAGAGAGCTGCAGCTGTGTCTAATTGGGGCATGATTCGATTTGAGAAAGGTCGCTCTATCCCTCAGTCAAGGCCATTTTGCCATCACTGATTGAATACCTCGCCTCACGCTGGCCGGAGGGCCAGGCTTGGTCTCTGTCCTTCGAGCTTGCAGGAGAACCAACACACAGTGTACACACACACACACACACACACACACACACTAAATAACCATGCTGGGGTAATTTGTTAGAGGGTCAAAATGAACTAAAACAGATTCTAAAGCAGTCAGGAAAGGCTTCCTGGATAAGGCAGCTCTCAGGCAAACAGGCACGATTTGACTTGGCAGAGGAGAAGACATCCCATGTGAGAGGACAACCAGGCACACAGGCTCTGAGGCAGGGCAAGCACAGCACTGTCTAGAAGACTTTGAACTGCTAGTCTGGCGGAAAATCGGACCGATTAGCTGTGGCAGGCAGGGAATGCCCCGCCCCCTACCAGAGGGCTTTCAGTTCCTCTGCAAGGATTCAGGACTGTGTCCTTGACCCAGCGCCTCCCCGGAGGTGCCCTGAGTGGCTGTGGGTGGAGTCAGTGGGCAAGAGGTATGCCTGCACAGCCTTGCCGGCTGGTGCCCCATTTGATTGGCCAGGGACTCCTCGGGTCTGAGTAGCTGACAGCTACGGTTGGTCACTGTCTAGATGGCCCACAAGTCTAAAAGATTGAGAAGGACCCGTTTACACAATGAAGAATTGTCGAGACTCTGAAAGCAAAGAAATAAGCTACAAATAGGTCTTTCTAAGCCTGCTAGTAGTTGAGAGGGCGTGTCTGGAAACCCCACAGGAGGGTCTCCTACTGATCTAGGGTAAGGAGTGTAAATGAGGGTTCAGAGCAGCTGGCTTGGGAAGGCAGGGAAAGACAAGACCACGGAGTCTTGATTCCTTGTCTGCCTGACGGGACAGCGAGTCCTGCAGGAGGCAAGCCCCTATAGGCCTAATTCAATGCCATGTATATCTGAAGAGTTGCATAAGTTCTTGTGCTGTGCGGACTATTCTAACGGCCTCCTGTTCTTGCATGTGATTCTCTCGGGACAGCGCTCAGAATGCCTTGTCTCTTCTGCAGCTGTGTAGTGTGCATTCTCTCTTGCTTTTAGAGCTTATGTGTCCATCAGTAAACTCATGTCCTTTTGCCAGCCTTGGGCCACTTGTCATGTAATGACGGACAGTCACTAAGGCATGCCTCTCGGATAGACGGCCTCTTCTTGTCTAAACTGGGCCACACCGCATCTTGTCCCGGCCCATCCAGCTGACAGTCCAGTCTCATGCTCTGGCCTCTGTTTGTAGAGTGGGTGGGGTGGTAGTTGGCCCATTCTAGAAGCCGTGAACATGGAAAGTGGAACAAGGGCTTTCCCAGCATGCTGGCCAAGGTCTGGGGTCACTGGGCCATTCCAAAGCTCTGTAGTGGGTTGAATGCTCAAGTACTAATCACCGGAACTTATAAATATCACGTTGTACAGCAAAACATGTGATTTAGTTAAGGAATTTGAGATGGAGAGATTATCCTGAATGGCCTGGGTGGGCCCTAAATGGAATCACACGTGTTCTTTATAAAATGGACACACAGAGGAACACAGCTATGTGAAGACAGAGGCAGAGACCAGAGTGACGTGGCCACAAAACAAGGACACCTGGGGCCACCTGAAGCTGGAAGAGGTGAGGAAGGGGTCTCCCCAGAAGCCTCCGGAGGGAGCGCGGTCCAGCCCACACCTCGATTTCTCATTTCTGGCCTCCAGAACTGTGAGAGAACACACTTCTGGTGTTCTAAGCTCCCAAGTTTGTACTGCTGTGTTACAAGAGCCACGAGAAAGGATTAATGTGGGAAGTTCATGCCAATGGAGTACAGACTGTCCCTGGTCCAGGAACAAGATCCTCTGGGGCAAGACCCCACCTTAACCCAACACTGATCAAAAGGCTGTTAGCTCAGACAGCTGGGAAATTTCTTCTTTTCCTATAGAAAAAAACATAATGGCGACCAGTGAAAGAATACACAGGCTTGGGCGAGGCACACGGGGCAGGCAGGTTGGCTCAGGACTCTCATCGTTGTGCCAAATATGGGCAAACACCAAGGTCAAAGGGGCAACTCATGTATCCAACCCTAGCTCCAGGGTCCCCAGGGGGTCTGGACAATTTGCACAAAATCATAGGGAGAAATACGAGATTCTGAATCTCAAGGCTGTCAACCATGTGCCCCAGCACATGGCGACGGAAGTGGGCCTTGGCCACAGGGAAATGTGGCAGCCAGCTAAGCCTGGGGACACATTAAAGAGGTGGATACTCCTTGGTCTCTTGGCTCAGCTCACTCTGGGTCCCTTGCTGTAGGAGGCCTGGAGCCAAACACCAGTGTTGTAGGGGGACAGACCCCAGATGGGAAGGAGACACAATCCCCCACAGCAGCTGAAGTGCCTATGGGGGTCCTGAGTCATGTCCTAGGCTCTCCAGAGGGCTGGCCTGGGGGTCTTGGGGCCCAGGGCTGTACCTTGAGGCCTCAGAGGCTAGAACAGCTGTGGAAGTCCCCAGAAGCAGATCAGCACTCCCCACAAGGAAGCACTTGAAGGCAGCCAAGTTACCAAACGTGAAAAGTTCTGCCATCTTGTAAGTCGTTTCTGAGGCCAGCTGGAACATGGGGTTTAAGCACAATTTGTTGCTTTAAAGGGTAGAAAATGATACCTTGGGAGACCAACCTCTCATCCCTGGAGCAATGAGTGGGTCTCCCTGACAGCGGCTCTGGCCTCCGTGGAGGCCTCCCCGAGGAGGCTGGGTGTCAGGCGACAGAGTTTCCCTTGAACATTCAGGGGCCTGTACTGAAGATTTCAAAATAGGTTGGTCAGAGTTCGCTCATGAGGACAACGTGACGGTCACCTTCGTTTTCCAGGGTGTAGGCTTTGTTCTTCTAGAGATTTCTGTGTGAAAATTCCAAAAGGCGGAATGCCAGTCTTTACTGGGACAGTTGGTATCTTGCTTAGGAGATGGCATTTATTTTTAAATGAGCAGTAATACCCTTTCTATCTATTCTTGGGGATAAATCTAGAAAGGCCCGGCACGGGTGTGGGTGTGGTGGTGGCTGCGGGGGCTGTGCTGAGGACCCGGCAGCCAGACTGAGGTGTAGGTGAAGCAGCATGTTAAGAGGGTCCAGCTCTGGATTCCTCCCCCAACCCCCGCCCATGGCTACCCCTGTCTGCTGAAAGCCCCCTGCACCGGAGCTAGGTGGGCTGCTGCAGGGCAAAGGCACAGAGGGCTGGCCAGTCTGCCAGGCTGCTCTCCTGATATTTGGGCCAGACAGTACTAGAAAGACTACAGCCTCCATAATGGGAGGCTGGCCTCGGCAGAGGCCTTGGAGCCTGACACCTTCCTCGAAGCCACAGATAGGAGCCACCTTCTGTATATCCAGTGTTCAAGCTGGGGTTTTGGAAGCACCTGCTTGTGTGAGACAGAAGTTGCCTATGAGGAAGACATGTTGCCCCGGGGGTGCAGGGAGGGCTGGGCGAGCCTGGGTGTGGTAGAAAGAAGTCTGGAGGCTGAGGAAGGGAGTGAGCCCTGCTACGGGAAGCTGGAGGCCGGAACCAGAGGCCAGCAGAGCTCTGAGGCCCAGGAGGACAAAGGCTCTAAAGACATGAAAGGTGGGGAAGCCACAGGCAGAGGGAGGCTCCCTGGCGAGAGGAAAGGTTCAGAGAAGGAGAAGGTAGAAAGCAAAATCTCTTGAGAGGAACAATGGGCAGGTGACATGCTCACCTCTAGGAGTCAGGAGACCGGAGACACCCTCAACCAGCAACCAGCCCCTCACCAAGCCGAGACCCTTCCTCTCTCAGGCGGGGCCTCAGTTTCCCTGTCATCAAGCAACCTGATCCAGATTATTGTTCTACACCCTTCCAGCATGGCCCATTCGTGATCTTTCCTCCTTTTCCCAGAAAAGGGTCCTCACCTCAGCTGACCTGTGCTAGTTTCCTAGGGCTACCATAACAAAGAACTGTAAGCTTGGGGCTTAAAATGACAGAAAAGCACTCTTGCACAGTTCTGGAGGCCAGAAGTTCAAAACCAGTATCGCTGGGCTGAAGTCCAAATGTCGGTAAAGTCACGCTCTCTCCAGAGACCCTCGGGGAGTTCTGCGCCTCGCCTCTTCCGGCTTCTGCCGCCAGCTTCACCTGGCTGCCACCTCTGAGTGTGTGTCAGATCTCCCTCTGCTTGTCTCCTCGAAGGACGTTTGTGGCTATATTTATGGCACACCTGACTAATCCAGGGCAATCTCTCATCTCAGGATTTGTAATCCTATCGACGAAGTCCTTTTCCTGCCATATGAAGGCCAAAGGATTGTGACTTGGATCTTTCGGAGGACGATTTTCAGCCTACCATACCACCATTTGGGCCTTTCTTGGTTATTTCTATAGCTTTCCCATGTTGACTCAAATGTTTTCATAGGATTTACTTGTTTTCAGTGGTCGAAGTCAGTGGACAAACACCCAGAACTCCTTATCTCCAGCCAACACTTAGCCATGTCCTGGTATATTGAGACAAAAGTCTCCTGTGGTCCACTTCAGACCTCGCCCTTCAGCTGGAACCCAGCTGCACCTGTCACAGAATCCAAGTCCAAACACTCTGAGGGCCTCCAAACAATCTTTATGGCATTTGGCAAGGCTGTATGTGTGTATGTGTGTGTATGTGTGTGTGTGTGTCTGTGTGTGTCTGTGATGGGTGTGGGGGCAATGAATGGCCATCTAGGGAACGCATGCGCAGGAAGATGGAGTTTAAAGTGTGAATGGTAATTCACCCTCCAGCCTCTACACACCCTGTAATGATGTGACTTAAGGGCCACCGAAGATACTGTCACACTCTCGCTTCAGAAAAGCAGCACCCAGACTCCTGGGATTTGCTTCTCTCATCCTAAAGTTTGCCCTGACCAAGACAGAGGGCAGCTGGGGATGATGCGGAGTAGCCAAAATCGAGATGTGTGTGATGGTTAATTATATGTGTCAACTTGGCTAGGCCACAGTGTCCCATTGTTTGCTCAAACACCACACTAGAGATTGCTGATGGAGGTATTTTTAATATGTGATCAACATTTAAATCAACTGAATTTGAGGAAAGCAGATTATCCTCTAGAGTGTGGGTGGTTCTCATCTAATCAGTTGAAGGCCTCAAGCGCAAAGGCTGAGGTTCCCTAAAGAGAAAGAAATTCAGTCTCTAGACTGCAGCAGAGAAATCCTGCTTGAGTCTCCAGCCTTCAGCCCCGAGACAGCAACATCAACTCTTACCTCAGTGTCCAGACTGCCAGGCTGGCCCACAGATTTCAGACTTGCCAGCCCTCACAATCATGTGAGACCATTTCTTAAAACAGATAGATTAGATAGATGGCTGGGGGGTAGCGGGGAGAGAAAGATGAGAGATGGATAATTCTGCTCCTCATGAGAACCTTGCCTAACGCAATGCCCGTGTCCATCGGTCCTTCCCTCCAAGACTCCCTCCCCAGGGCAGGCTCACACCCATGTTGGGACATGTCCTCTACTACCAGCTCCCAAGTTCTCCGTGGTGGGCCCTGACCTGGGGAACTCAGCCTCTCGGCTCATTTTCAAGAGCTCGAGTTCAAGTTCTGGCCACGTGCAGATCACTTCCTACAGAGGAGGACAGGAGGACCCCTCCATTCCCTGTTAGCCATTAACTCATCTGGTTCTCACAGTAACCCTAACAGGTGGGGGCCACCCTACCCACGTTTTCAGACGAGGAATATGGGGTCTCAGAGGTTCCGTGGTTTGCCTAAGGTCACGCAGCTGATGTGGAGGGAGATGAGAGCCAAGCAACTTTCTACTCCTCTCGCCACCCACAGTTGCGCTTCTCTGCACACGCAGCTTAGAAACGAGGCAACATCAGAGACGGGCTGCTCCCGACACGAGCTGCCTTCAAAGTCACATGGGGCTGAGGCCCCGAGAGGGGTGAAACTGATCAGCTGCGGTCACCTGTGCGCCGCTGGAGGATGCGGCTGCCGGGAGTTTGAGGCTCTCGAAACAGAAATCTCTTCAGAAGTGGATTCTGCCAGCGGGAGTGACAAATTACCACTGCTCGTCTGACCAAGTCGGGGAGGAGTCTAAATAGAATGGAGCATCTGAGGAAGAGAGAGACTTTTTTCCCATGACAGTGTTGTCATTGAGCTTGAATTTCAATGGAGGTGGTGAGGGGGAAGAAAAGCCCAAATTCATCTCCAGCCAGAACAGCAGCCATGCTGGAGGGAAAATCAAGAGAGGACTCCCCACCAGGGCTGCGGGGGGGAGGCAGAGAAGCCCGGCCCGTGACGGGGAGAGGCGCGCACGAAGTTGGGCCCCGGAGCCGTGTGGGGCGGTGCGGAGAGAGGAGGACGGCTGCCCAGCGGGCATCTGATCTCCATCCCCGCCGGCTGGTGAGCGGAGCTGAAGAGACTGTTGATTATACTTCCAAAGGCATTTCGGCTCTGAATCAGAATCAACAGGCAGAGCAAATGAGAGACATTGGATGAAGGGAAGACTGACCTTGGCTGGGGGAGAAAGCCCTTTAGGAGAAATGCAGCTGTCCGGACGATGGGGACACGGGGACAGATAGGATGAGGGGCTCAGGGCCTGTTGGTGGGTCCCATCAGCTCTCCATTTGTCTGTTGAGCCACCCATCCTTCCATCTGGCTTCCATTCCATGCCTCCCTCCAAGCCCGCCTGAATACTGGTCGTGGGTCAGGCCCAGGACTGGGCTCTTTGGTGGAAAGCATGGACAGGAATCTGACAAGCAAATTGGACAGGTCTAATCCGCCTCTAACGAGAAGCCATTCTCCCCACGCCCACCCCACCCCTACCCCACCCCTACCCCCAAAGAACTGGCAGATGGAAAATGGTGCCCAAAGCTATCAGGCCCTCATCCTCAAAACCTGCGACTGTTCCTTTATCTAACTCAAAGAATGAATGCAATTATTTAGGATCTTGAGATGGGGGAGATGATTCTGGATCATCCAGATGGGCCATAAATGTAATCACAAGTGTCTTTATAAGAGGTGGATTTAATATACCGGAAGACAAGGTGACGTGTCCACAGAGACAGAGATGACAGTGATGGGGTCCCAAGCCATGGAGAGCCCGGAGCCACCAGAAGCTGGAAGGGGCAAGGAACAGGTTTCTCCACCAGCGTTTGGAGGGACTGTGCTCCTTTTGACACCTTGATCTAGCCCCAGTAATGATGGCCTCAGAATTTTGACCTCCAGACTGTGAGAGAAGAAATTTTGGTTGTCTCAAACCACCAGGTTCATGGTCATTTGTTAGAGGAAACTGATACCTCCTGGCAGCTCGGCTATACGGGTTCACGAAGAGCCCATGTGAATGGTCACATCACTGAGCATTAATGGAACATCCCAGGCCAAGGGATTACACGATAAAAGTCCGGCTGAGAATTGTAAACTCTCCAGCCTCCGCAGACCTGGTTCCATGGAAATCCTCACCGTTCTATGAAGAGAATCAGAAACACGGTTAATTTGATTCCTAAGTCGACTTCCTTCTGTCTAATTACACCTTTTCCACCAAGCCTCATAATGTCTCAGGGTTGGGACAGGAGCAGTTCAGGATCTGGGTCACATACAGTATCTCTGGGGAAGTTCCTCCCAGGACATAGCGAGACTTTGTCCTCTCCGGGGTTTCAGGCCAGCTAAGCAGGCTTTGGTCAGCGGGAAGCACCTGCCAGGGCCCGTCTCACTCAAGACAAGCCTTGACGACCACTCACCGAGGACGTCTCCTTCCCATCATGGGGCAGCATTCGTCAAACCAAGCTACACGAGCCCCATCATCACACAGCCATTCTATATGATGCAGGAAAATATCTCCCGTCTTGCCTGATCACAGAAAAAACTACGTCAGAGAGCTGGGTTGTGTGTGTGTGTGTGTGTGTGTGTGTGTGCGCGCGTGCGCGCGCGCGTGCGCAAATGCATGTGGCTGTGCTCAACAAATTGCTGGGGTTATGAGATGTTACCAAGAGCCTCATTGTGCAGAAGCCAGATGAATCTTCTTCCCCGGTCTCCTAAGCAGCTTCCTGCTCAGGCTAAGCAACAGTTTGTTATGAATCTTATCCGATAACAATATTTCTATTTAGCAGCACATATATAAGCTCGGCTTAGTTCAAAAAGATGTAACATGAGATATGTCTGCTCAGCCACTGTCTGGGGCCCTGTAATTGGAGCTTTATAATCACCATGATGTCACCAGCTTGGTTCTGCTCAAAGGGCACAGGGTGGGGTGTGAAAGGTGGATTGCTAAGGGCCCATCCACAGGAAACATTTTCTAAATACTAGAGAGAAGGCAGCCAAAGAGCTACTCCTCCCCATTGCCCACAGACCTCACTGCTGTGCCAGCCATTCCCCTTTTGGCTAATACCAAGGTCTGGGTCATCCACACCCACTCTTCTGGCATGGGATACCAGGTGTCAATGAGCCCCAAGGTCAGATGGCCTGGTAAGAACGGTTTGTCCCCTTATTTTTGCCTTCTACCCACACCCCCAGCCAGGCTTTCTGCACATGAGTGAGAGCTGGAACTGCCTAGTGGGTGCCAGCCCCCAACTGGACCCCATCCACAATGGAACCAGGGTAGGAGGGAATCAAAGAAAGTTCTAAGTTACCTCTGTGCCAGGCTCTCAACTAGAGGCTGGTGACTCATCAGAATCAGGTAGCAAATCCCCACCGAAGGGGCTTCTCAATCACAGGAGAGCCAGAGGCATAATCATTTAGAAGCTCTAGAACTTTTGGCAAAGTCACTTCACCTCTCTGGGCCTCAGTGCCCTCACCTGTAGACTGGAGCTAACGGGGGTAACAAATTTGAGTATCCAAGGAGATAAGACATGGGCAAGTGCTTCCAAGACCATAAAGAGATGGCGAGTGTCACAGCAAGCCCATGTCCCACCATGCCTGCCATGCCCAAGGAGCAAGAGGAAGCCAGGAAACTTGTCACATCTGGTGACACATCTGGTTCTTAGAATTCCCTCATTCCATCATCCAGATGTTCTCATGGCCTGTTTGTCTCTGTCCTCCTGAACTAGGAATTTCTGCCACCCTGTCCACAAAGGTGAGCATGAGGGAGGTTCCCACTCCCTACCCTGAGAAGGCATGGGGAAAACAGAGCCATTGCCTCCTCCAGATTGGTACCAAAAACCACCATGTTTTGTGTCATAGAAAAAAATCTGAGCCAGGAGTTCACAGCCCTGGCCCTGGCCTGAGGTATCTGGGTGACCTCCTTGGGCCTCACTTGCCTCACCTGTAAAATGGAAATAAATTAGTACCTGTCTCACAAGGTTGTTATGAGGATGAAGAGAGAGAAATCGCTCCCAGAACACGATGGTGTAGATATATTTGTCCTTATTTCCTCTCAGTACGTATGGCAAACCTCCCAAACATTATATGTAAGACAAAAGTAGAAGGACTCTGAAAGGTAAAAGAAACAGACCAGCTGGGGACCAGGGGACCTGGGCGATGACATAGTAGGGAGGTTCCTGGGGTTCTTTCTGCCTCCTATGTCCCAGACTTGGAGTTGAAGGAGCAGAGTGTGGACCCTGTACTTCCACTCTCACCAGGCTATAGTGAGGCATCCCCACCTCTCCCTGCTTCAGGGGAGTATCTCCAAAGCCCACGTAAGGAGCCTAGATCTTCACCCCCTACCCCCAGAACAAAGGAGATCTCCACCCTTCATGTCATGGAGGTCACTTGGGGACCAGTAAGAAGCTATCCCCCTACCCCTTTTGGCCAGGCAGGTGGCATCAATAGGAGGCCCGAAGGACAAGGTGAATTCCTACTCCCACTCAGCAGTAACAAGGCATCCCTTCCTCCCCACCCCACCCCATCCCCAGGGCGTCAAAGGAGTCTGAGTGCCTAAGCTGGACTTGCAACCCCATCTGGCGATAACAAGGCAGCACTCTCCTTTTCCCACTGGACAGCGTCAGGCGAGGCTGACTGTAATAGATTTCAGGAAAGCCTCACAACGTAATACCTAAAATGCCTGGGGTATAATCAAGACCACTTGTCATACCAGGAACCAGGGAAGTCACAACGCTAATGACAAACGGTAATCAACAGACACCAACACTGAGACGAGTCAGATGTTGAAATTAGCCGGCAAGAATTTTGAAGCAGCTGTCATAAAAATGCTGCAGCTCTCGATTACAAACATGCCTGAAACAAGTAAGAATGTAAAAACCTTAGCAAAGAAATAGAAGATACAAAAAAGAGTTCGATAAAATTTGAGATCTGAAAAATGTAATAAGTGATGTGAACGTCTCTCCAGATTGGAGGATCCTTAGTGAATTGGAAGCTAGGAGAATAGAATTTACTTAATCTGAACAACTGAGAAAATTGACTGGCAGAAAAATGAGCAGAGCCTGAGGGACCCATGAGACTCTGATGAAAGGTCGTTAGAGCATCATGTCATTAAAGTCCCGGGAGGAGAGGAAAAAGAGCGTGGGTCTGAAAAAGTATTTGAAGAAGTAACAACCGAAAATGTCCCAAATTTGTCAAAAGACACCAACCTACAGATTCAAGAAGCTGAGCGAAACCCAAATGGAATAAATTCAACAAAATGCATTCCAAGACACACCACAGTGCGAAAGAAAGAAAGGAAGGAAGGAAGGAAGGAAGGAAGGAAGGAAGGAAGGAAGGAAGGAAGAAAGAAAGAAAGAAAGAAAGAAAGAAAGAAAGAAAGAAAGAAAGAAAGAAAGAAAGAAAAAGAGAGAGAAAGAAAGAGGAAAAAAATTGAATGAAGTGAAAGAGACGCTCCTTTCCCTCTAGGAACCATTTGAACGATGGACAGATAGCTCCTCAGAAACCACAGAGGCCAGAAGGAAGTGACACCACATTTTTTTCAAGAGCGGTCAATCCAGAAATCTAAATTCAGAATACATATCATCCTGAGGGAAAACTAAGAGAATTTGTCACCAATAGATCTGCTCCCAAAGAATGGTGAAGGAAGGTCTGTAAGTAGAGAACAAATGAAAAAAGGAGTCTTGGAACATCAGGAAGGAAGGACGACAGAAAGAGTAAAATCCTGGGCAAAGACATACAACTTCTTTCCTCCCGAGTTTTCCAAGTTATGTTGCAGCAAAATTGATAACATGAGGAGGGCTCCGCTTAGGGTACCTAGACAGGTGACAAATGATTCAAGCAGGGTACTGATGTGTGTATACAGTAAGGAAACTAGGTGTGGGAATATAACTGGAAAAAATATGGCAAAATCTTAAGCAGTTGTTCCTGGGAGAGGGAATTATAGGTGGGTTTCCCCTTGGGTTTTTTTTTTTTTTTCTCTCAATGCTTTTCTATTTTTGCCTGAATTGTCTCTGTAAGCCTGCTTGGCCAATCAGAAAAAGAGAAAGCATTCAGCAGAATGACTGATAAAAACATTGCTCTTAGAGAGTAGAGAGGAGAGTGACTTATTACGCTTGGGAGAATTTAAGAGGACTTCACGGAAGAGGAGGCATTTGGATTTGCCGCCTGGAAGGATGCATGGGGTGGAGAGGGCTGGGGAAGACGTGCCAAGCTGGAGAAGCAGCATGAGGAAAATCACGAAGTTGGGAAAGTAAAGGACATGCCAACGAGGATGTTGTCCTGTGTGACCCACCTGTAGGGCTTAGGGAGGACCCAGTGGAGGCCTTCTGTACTCTGCAGGTGCCAGAGTGAAAGGCAAAGCGTGCACTCAGTTTGTGGACTGGCGAGCCTTAGGACCAGGGGGTTTCTGAGAAGTGTGGGCACCTGCCGCTTGGGCCCACGCCCGATGCTCACCTAACCCGCCTTCTTTCCCAAAGGAAACGCGGAGGCTTAGTCCCAGCCTGTGCATTTCCTTCTTCCTTCCTTCCTATTCTCCTGAGAGTGTCGCTTCCTTCCGGGGGAGGATCAAAAACAACTCGATTGTTCTCCCCATCTGCACCGCCCCCCACAACCGAACACACATCTTCTCTTCTCCCCGTCCCCACCACCTTCTTTCCCACACTAAGTCGCCCTCTCCCCCCTCACACACCTGTGACACAGGCAAGCTCATTCTAAAGTCTCCCGGTGCTCTTCTCCCAATCCATGTGTCTGTGTGTGTGCGCGCGCGCATGTGTGCCTTTCTCTTTCTGTCTCTCTCTGTGTCTGTCTCCCTCTCCCTCTCTCAATTTTTAGATCAACAGCTAAATCAGGTTCGGGCCTTGCAGCATGACGAACGCCATTTTTCTTCAGGTGCGGAGGTTCTGAGGGTTGTCTCCGCTGACTAATCCTTCTCCGCCAGCAGAATTCTGGCCCCGAAGCCAGGTTGAGGCTTTCGGTGGTGGTGACGAGGGCGAGGCCCCTCGGACGAGCATTCCTGACCCCCGCCTCATCCAGCCTCAGGACGTGAGACTTCAGGGCTTCCCAAGCATCAAGCCCAGCCCCTTCCTTCTCCAGTGGGCTTCAGGGGAGCCAGCTTCCCTGGCCACCAGTCTTCCCAAACCTGCACCCGAAGTGGTCGTCTTGGGGACCTAGGCAGGGTTTCCTGTTTCCAGCCATTGTCCGGGGTCTCGGAGGCCGGGTGAGATGGGGAGCCAGCGCCTGTCTTCCCCCTCCCGTCGCCACAGTGCTGTCGGTCGCGGTCGCCCCGTTCCGTTCCCGTTCCCGTTCCTGCGGAGCTGGGAGGTGGGGCTCTCCCCAGGCAAGTCGCCCCCGTCCCCCTCCACCCTCTTATCACCTTGGCAATTTGTACACTTAATAGCATGACTAAGTGACGATTACATAACTTGCCCGCCTCAAGCCGAGACAGAAAATGTTGTGGCTGAGGTATTTTTCTTTTTTACTTTCCAAGCTTTCCAGGACGTCCGCAGGCAAGAACTCTCGCTCCATTTCGGGTCGGCGCCTCATGAATACAACAGGAGAGCCTGCCAGATTCAGAGCACACCTTTCAGCCTGTCCCCGGAGGGCTGGTGGGCTTGCCTGTCCCCTCCCGACTTCCCGGATTGGCAGGAAGTCCCCGCACCACCAGCCTTGCCTCGTGGCTCCTAAATTCCCCCGAAGCCAGGGTCCAGAACGCATTTCCTTTGATGACAGGCGACCTGGACGCCGATAACAGGGACTTCCTGCCTGCTGGGCTTCCAGGCTCCTCCTGGGGCACCGCGTGTGGACTGGTGCCCACAGCCTCCGCTGGCTCCTTTGCCCTCTCCTGGGGCCAAGGGTGCCAACCAGGGGCTCCTCTTCCTTCTGACACACTACGTTTCTGAGAACCCGGGGTAGCTCCGCCACGGAGGGCTTTGTCTAAAGTCCCTCAACTACCTCGTGGTGTTTTCTGCCTCCAGAGGTTGGGTGTCATTACCCACATCCATCTGGATTTGCCACGTGGGCTCCAGCAAGAGTCTTTAGCCAAATACGCTTTCCCTCAGGTTGGGAAACAAGTTCTGTCAGAAGGGACATTTCACCTTCACGCATTTGCCTTGTTGACCCTGGAACCCTCGAAGTGGGACCTTGGGAATTTTGAGGGAGGCCCTTTTCACTTTCCTGAGACTTCCACGAGGGGCAGGGCACTTACCGCTTCAATCCCGGTCCCCTTCCTTTGTCGGTAGAAGGTCTCAGTCCTCCTGAGATGGATCCTCCTTCCATGAGGATGGAAATCAGTGCGAGAAGTAAGCTATATTTTTCCGGGCTGCAGGCCGAAGGGTACTAGGTGCGGTTAAGGGCCTCAGCGGGTACAGGAAGGAACATAAAAGAAGACTAGATGTTTCTGTAACAGGTAAATACGTCCATGAAACCTCAGCACAGAGGAAATCAGAGGTTTATTAAGGGGTGCTGTAAGGAGGAGGCTTGGGTAATTAATTCTTATGGAGGCCAGAGGTGATTCTACTTCTTGAGTCCATAGAAGGGAGGTGTGGACCCACAGACCTAGGCCCCCTCCCACCTCCCCCAGGTCTTCCCACATGTCTCTGCAGCCGGCTCCTCCCAAGACCCACACTGTTTTGCCTGTTGCCTGGCAGCAAGACCTTTAGGCTCCCACGGGCTTCAGAGGCCCATCTCAAGAGTCAAGAAAAAAGTCAACAGGGATTTACAGAGAAAGGAGTTCTAAGGTCCAAGCAGTTGCAAAACTCTGCATATCCTGTCCCCATCCTAGCAGATCCTAATGCACATGACACAGTAAAGGCCCTGAGAAGTCCTGTGGTTGCACTTTGAAGAAGGTAGCATTTCTCAAACATATTTAAGACATTTTGGCATGACACCCCTATTAACAAAGGGTCCGTGGAATGTGCCACAAAGATGGCCAAGAAACATAAATAAATAAATAAATAAATAAATAAATAAAACAAACCTAGAGGAAAGGCAGGGAACAGATTCTCCCTTAGAGGCCGAGAAGGAACCCACCCTGCCAACACCTTAGCCTCAGACTTCCAGCCTCTAGAAGTGTGAGAAAACACATTTCTATTGTGTAAGCCCTTTGGCCTGTGGGCCTGAAGGCAGCCGCAGGAAACTCGGGCATTCATGTTCCCCTCCCCTGCCTCTGACTCACCCTCTCGCTTACTCTCGGTGGAGGGTGTGATAATTGTGTCCAGGTCATGCTTCCTATACCTTTAAGCTAGGAGAGGTTTTCCGTCAGTCCCGGGCTGCCGGCCTGACCAGCCAGAAGCCAGCCTGTTCTCCTTTAGACAATGCAGGATCGAGAGCCCTGGAAATGCTCAACATTTTGACCCGTGAAGTCTACCTCTGAGAGTCTGCCCTGGGAAAATCACCTGAGTGCAGAAAAGTTTCGCACCCAGAGACATCCACCTCAGTGTAAAATGGAGGAAAACCAGGAGCCAACGGGAAGTACCTCCAAGTGAGTTGGGTTAAGATGACATGCCTCCTACTCCCTGGGACCGCTTCCCAGAAGAAACATGTTGGACTCTCCTTCGGGGAAGGACACAAGCTAAGATAATATTCTGGGAAGTGGTCCCAGGGAATGGGAGGAAGGGGTGGGAAGGAATGAAACGGGTGTGTTTTCAGTGGGTCGGATGTATCATCTGTCACAGCTATCTTACCGGAGAGCTCTGCTGAAAGTGGGCACACCACCGCCATCGAGCAAGCAGGTGGAAGGAGGGGCATCTGAAGCCACAGACCGGCTGACACAGGTGGGGAGTGACAGATGATACACCCAACAAAGACGTGGTTATGTGGACAATGTTTACGGTAGCGAGAAATCTTGAAGAAGGGATCCAGCATTTTCGTCTTGCACTGAGCCCCACAATTTATGTAGCCAGTCCTGGCTGGGCTCTGCTCCCAGAGCATCTGCTTGACCAGGGGCAGGGCCCGAGAATATGCATTTCCAAGAAGCTCCAGGTGATACAGTTAATACTGCTTTGCGAACCGAACTCCGGGAACCACCGATGAAACAGCTCACAGGTGCATTTAAGAAAGTGTTTACAGACCGTTGACTACTTTGGAACAGAGAAAATACATTGAAGATCAACCAGAAATGAAGATATGGCAGCTTCCCAACGAGAGTGCAAGTCAATGAGAGATCCCAGAATGTGGTTCAGGGACGATGGGACCCCTGGAGACGTGTGAGCTGTCTGTTCAGCACGTGGCTTGGCACTGGTTTTGATCCACTCCCTGTGGGTTCCCATCTGTGGTCAGCACCTTTCCCAGCGGCAAGAGCATGGGGGCTGCTTAACTGGGCCTGGTCTTAGATCCTTCGGGAAGTGGGATAACAAGGTGTGCTTCATAGAGTTTGGGGTGGTGGTTGAGATCTTGAGGCCCTAACTTATGATTCTTGGGAACACATACCCCTGGGGGACGCCCCTTGGCTCCACCAGATGGTGAGTTCTTCCTGGGCCTGGGACCCCCGATCTGACCTCCAGGGATCCGCTGGTCTGGGCTGTTCAGAAGCCCCTGAGGACCTCGGAGGGGAGATGGGGTTGGGGGTTGCAGCGTTACCTTACACAACACCAGGGCTTCCTATAGTAAGATTCTGCAGGAGACCCCATGGTGTCCTCAGTGAGTCAGAGCCAAGGAAAAGGGACTGCTCTCATCTTGTGCTACTGTCCCAAATAGTGCTATAAGTCTGCCTCTGGCATTGCCCAAAAGGGGCGGTCCTGGCAGCAAGAGGAAAGGACAGAACACAGATGTGGGAGGGTCTGCCCAACATCCCACTCCCTGGTCTGCTCTCCCCGACCCCCCACCCCCAGGCCTAGACTCCAGTCTGGTGAGATGGGAGCCCACGCATCTCTCCTCTGCTCTGGCTGTCATCCCCATGGGGTGTCACGGCCGGCCACGTAAACTGGGCTGCCTCCCAGCCACTGCTGTTGTCACAGGCTGGACAGTCATCGGTGCTAATCCGAGCGGCTGGGAAGTGAGGCTTCCTGGATCAATGTTAACACCTTCTTGTGCTATTCTGATAGGTCTCGCCAGGGCCAGTGAAGAAATTCACTTTGCCACGCCAGCTACTGTGCTGGCGGGCTAATGGCTCGTTGCTTGCGTCTGCTGTTGGATAGGGCCTGTTCGACCCATAAATCAGGGCCAATGACCTCACACAACAGAACGAGTGAGCCGCTGGCCATCAGGGGCCTCGGCCCTGCCACCATCTGACGCTGGCCCAGTTGGGTGACTTGGCAAAGGCCCTGTCCCTCTCTGAGGCTCCATGTCCAGCCTGCCGGGACACAGGTGTTCAAGACCCCTTTGGTTTCAAGGCTGCCTCACAGCTCCACGGGCTCCCTGCCCCTCCAGGCATTCTAGACAAAGCCTGGGGTCAGCGCCCAAGCGTGGGTGCTAGAAAGGGCATCCTATCAGGGGCTGGAGGCCACAAGACGACCCTGATGACCAGCCAGCCCCAGGTTCCCAGAAGGCAAGTCTGGCAGGACCCAGAACAGCTCCTTCCTTCTCTAGTGCTGCAATGACCGCTGGTGAATCTATCTCCTTCTTGGCGGATCCTTCCCCACCAGAGGCAGTGGGAGAGCAGAGGGCCCGGGGCCAGTCCTCGTGCTACCACCTCTCCACTGGGTGAACATGGGCCAGCCGCTCCTCCATGAGCCCCATCTGTAAGAGCTTGCTGTGCTCACAGGGACCGTTATGTGGAGCAACACACATTTATGCTCTTTCTCTTCTGGAGGTCACAAGTCTGAACTGGGTGTCACGGGGCTGAGCATTCCTTTTGGAGCCTCTAGGGGAGAATCTGCTTCCTTGCCTTTTCCAGTTTCCAGAAAGTACCACATGCCTGGCTCATGGCTCTTCCTCATATCGCTCCACATCTTGCTTCCATAGTCACGTGTCCTACCACTGACTCTCACCCTCTTATAAGGACCATTGTGATTACATTTAGGGTCCAAGATGTGTTGACATCTTTGGGGGAGGCATTGTTCTACCAACCATACCTTCCTGTTCCTGACTAGGCCACTTAGGAGCCAGCTCAGGGTCCTCAGAATTGGGGGCGGGGCTTAGAGATCACACATCGCATCCGGCTTCGTCTATTCCAGCTCCCTAGCTAGAATATCAGCCCCTGAAGGCAGAGCACAGCTCATCATGTTCACTGCCCAACATGAGCCCTGAACGTGCTCCTCGGCCCAATACAGAGCCCACCCGAAGTTAGCCCTTGATTCATCGGTGCCGCTTGCGTGTTGTGGGATGAACTTGCAGACACTACGTAGACGTCTCCTGATTCTCCAAATTCACTTTCCCCCCTCCAACAAGGGTAACAACTGGTTTACCTATTTCTTTTTTTTTTTAAGATTTTATTTACTTTTTTGTTAGAGAGAGAGCATGAGACAGAGCAGCGAGAGCGCAAGCAGGGGAAGCAGAGGGAGGAGCAGGCTCCCTGCGACGTGGGACTTGATCCCAGGACCCTGGGATCACAACCTGAGTGGAAGGCAGATGCTTAACTGACTGAGACACCCAGGGGTCCCTACCTATTTCTCTTTAACAAGTTCTTAGGATGGTGAAACTGAGGCCCAAAGCCACACAGGGATGGAGCTGGCATTCAACCAGGCGTACAACATTCCAGGCCCAGCTGTGCTTCCAGCAACTGTGATCCACCCCCCAAGCCCGCCCTGACCCCCAGCCCCTCTCACGGCCATGGACGGGCCAGGACATTATCACTGGTCTGGGCTGCTCATACCCATCCTGCCGCACCGGCATCAGCATGGAACCAGGTAGCGGGTGTCGGGGGCTCGGTATTTCTAAGGGGGCCAAATAAGGGCTGCCGCCTACAGTTCACACACTCACACGCATGCACATTGGTACACACACACACGTGCACACACGTGCACACACGGACACACAGAGGCCAGTTGCATCTCTCGCGGGCCAGGCTCCATGCTGCCTGCCCTCCCCCCACCCTAGAACTGCAGCCTCTGCCTCGAAGGCCCCCACCGCTTGTCCCTTTCCTGGCGCTGCAGGGATGGTGGCATTGGGGGTGGGAATCGCAAGCAGAGACTGAAGAAGGGACTTTGATCCAGTCCCTCTTGGACTGTCCCATCCAGGAGTCCTGGGACAGGATCCTCCATGCTTTCTGAAAGGCCCACTCAGAGTCTCAGCCTGTGCAATGAATGGGACACTGAGCGTCTGTTCCAGACTTGGCTCCCATTCAGACAGCGGAGCCTGCTGACTGGATACCCAAGCGCACAGAGGTCTGGGGTACTGTGTAAAGGGGGGGCGGTCACTGTACATATGCCGTGTGCACGGGCATGTGGGCATGTGCCTGGGAGGGCGCGTGCCGTGAGCATGCTTCTGGAGGTGAGCACACGTCTGCAGGGAGGCAAGTGAACGCTTCTCTGGATGTGTGTGCGCATGTGTGTGCGTGCCCAGCTGTGGGGCGTGTGCCTGTGTGCGTGTGTGCCCATGTATGTGCACGTGCGTATGTGCTTATGTCTATGTCTGGGACAGTGTTACTCAGCTCAGGCCACTATAACAACATATCAGAGGCCAGAGGACTTAATCCACTGACATTTCTTTGTCACAGTTCTGGAAGTACAAGATTGAGGTGCTTTCGGATTTGGTTCCTGGTACTCAGCTCTCTTCCTGCCTAACAGACACCTTCTCGCTGTGTCCTTATATGGTGGAGAGACAACACTCTAGCCTCTCTTATTATTATTAAAAGGACACTAATCCCATAATGGAAGCCAGCACAGGGATCTGGGGGGACACAAATGTTCCCTCCGCCGGGCTGCTGACACCGTTGTCCCCTCCAGATTGCCCGAGTGCGATGGCCTCCTGTCTTCTCCACACAGGCATCTGCAGCTCCACACTTGTCCAACCCAAGCACAGCCTGATAATCACCCCTGTGGCATGGCTGTGGAGACAGTAAACAGATACAAGGCCCAAGGCACCCTAGAGCCTGATGGGGGCTTCCACACCCTTCCAGCATCCCTGCCCATCATTCCCTCTGTGTCTCCTTCTGCCACATCCCTGAAAGCCAGGTCCCATGTCCCCTCCCTGTGAAGCCTCGCTTGTCTGGCAGCTTGCACCCCAGAAGCCTTAGTCACTCGCTTGCCTGAATTCCCACAGTGCCTTTCATGAATTCCCACAGTGCCTCTTCCTGCACTTGCCAAGTAGTACTTTTGATATTTCTATCTCCACAGCTACCGAGGCAGCACCTGGCGCCAGCTCACTTTGCCATACGCAGCTCCCGTTTGTCAGGTGACCGACAGCCTGCCTACCATTGGCCCATGGAGACCCTGGGGCTGTGTCCCGGGGGACACAGCTCTCTGACTAGGCCCACTCCTTGGTTATGAAGCCCCAGCAAGACGGACCTGTGGGGGGCAACACAGGGCATGGAGGTCACTTCCTTTCTTGCCAGACACATGGGTGGCAAATGGACAAGGCAGCCAGGTCTGAGGTTCTGGAAGGGCTGTGGCAGCTCCCAGCACTGCAGCCCTCCAAGGCAATGAGGCTAAGAACCCCGGATTTCTCTGAATGGAATCCCAAAGAATGGGCTGCCTACCACCCATCACCAGCTCTGTCCCCTGTGACCCGGCCGAGCCTCAAGTGCATTTGGGGACTTTCAAACCTCCGCTGCTGGTCAGGGAAGGGATCCCGGATAGTCCCTCCTGAGCTTGTGGCCCAGGAAGCAGTGGCCCAGCTGGCCTGACCAGAAATGGCAGGGCGGGGGTGGGGGCGGGGCAAAGGGTCTTGGAGGGTTTATTCCTTTTGCTTTGTGATGACCGGCTTCAAGCCAACGCATTTCTTGAATACATAATAGAGAGCTGGGTGAGACCGCAGGAATAAATGTTATTAACACACAATCACTGGAGTCCCAGACAGGGCCTTCTTTCTCCAGGTCGGGTCAATTAGCAGAATAATGCCAGGCGGCTTTTCGTTTTAAAGGGTTTAATTAAAGTTTGGGTACAATGAACATGCAAGCCACCAATCTGTCTTTCAAGGCATGTGTTATCTGGAAATTGATTGTAACTTACGCTCATTTCTAGAAGTGTAATTCCTTGGAAGACATTGAAGGCACCCCCCCAACCCCTGCCATCCTCTCCCCTCCCCGCAACCGCCACCCTATCCCTCCCTTCATAATTCAGTCAGCGGTACCCAGTCTTGCAGCCCTTGGGATCAAATGTGTACTTGGATTCATGCTAGGAACCCAGCCTGGCTTCTTCCCTCACTCCCAGAGCTGTAGGCCACGGAGCCAGCTCTCCTCTCCCCGTGACAGCAGAGGTTACCAAGCGCTTCTCCAACCAGCCCCTGTTGCCTGGGACGACAGGCTCAGGGCTGACTGCTGGGATGGCAAGGGACAGCGTCTTTGCAGAAACAGCTTTTCCCTTGCTGCAGGCCCTGTGGGTCAGGACAGGCCTGTTAAGGGAACTGGCTCGGTTTAGCTAGCTGGGTGACTCCTTTAACCAGGTGATCGTTCCAGAAATGCCAACCGGCTGTCTCTTTTGTGTGTGGCGTGGTGCTGGGCATTGGTTGGGGTGAGGGCTAGACAGGGTCTTAGCTCCCAGGAAGCAACAGCCTAGAGGCTCTGGGGTCCTTCAAGCCTGGGTTGGGACTCCAGCTCCTGGAGCCACGTCTGCTGGGCACGGTGTGGCTTTAGACCACCATTTCCTCAAAAGTATGACGGAGACAGCAAGAATACCAGGGCCGTGGTATGGACCCCAGGGAATGATGACTGGGGTGAACCTCGGCCTAAGCCTGGGAGAGCCCAGGACCCTCTTGTCTCTGCTGTCCCTTTCACATCTGTAGCTTTGCATCACCATCTCCATCAGAACTCTGGGTGCCCCGTGAGGACCTCCAGGATCAGCACTACAGTGGGGAGGACTGCTCTACAGAGCTGAGGGATCACCCTGTCCCTGGAGTGGTGACAGGACGGAGGGATGGAGACCGAGGACCCAAGGCTGCCCGGGCTCCCATCCCCGTGCATCAATCAGGTGGCCAGAGCGGACCCAGGGTGGCTCAGGGGAGCCTGACAGTCCTGGAGCCCGGAGCCCTGAGCCGGCCAGGCCCAGAGAGCCTGTGGGAGGGACAGGCAGGGCCCTTCGGGTCTGCCAGGTCTCTGGACCACGTCGCAGAACAGGCGGGGAGACCAGGCCCCCAGGGGGCAGGGGCTGCAGCCGGGGAGACAAGCAAGTCAGGGCCAGCCCGGGGACCCTGTGTCCTTGGCCAGGGCTCTCTGCGGAGTCTGGGAGCCTGTGGACTCCAGAGGACCCAGAAGCCCCATCCAAGCCCACCAGGAGCAAATGACCCGAGGCCAGAGCTACTGGGAGATTTTCTCATTAGGGACTCGGTTGGCCTGGTCTGCTGACCCCGGTCACCTGCCGAAGGGGACATCTGTCGAGCACACGGACCCTGGGAACAGTGGACACGTCTCAGAAGCAGCCACCCCGGTCCCGAGTGGGCCCTGGTGCCGGCTGATGGGGCTCTGCCAATGGGCACCCGTGGCTTTCCCTCCTTCCCTCTTTCCCTGCACCCTTCCTTCCCCCCCTCTCCACCCCCTTCCTTCCCAGGCTGTCAGAGGAATGCAGGGACAGGGCCTCAGCTCCGGGTCCCCTTTGCCTCCCACGTGAACGTCTGTCTCCCACGGCCCTTGAATCACGGGCTGCTCTCCACAAGCGGAAGGCCACTGCCACCTGTGGGCCTGTGGCTTCCCCAGCCCCCCTTGGTGTGGGGCCTCTCAGCAAAGGACAGCAGGCCACATGGGTCGCTGGCCCACAGGAAGGTCCCGGCCCAGGGGATGCACACATAGGGCCCTGGTGGCAGAAGCCTGCCCGCCAACACGGAGATGGCCCGTGTCCCCAGTGTGGTGGGAATGCACAGAGGAGACAGCCAAGGGCTGCCATCCGGGGCCTCCCTCCTCACCGAGCCCTCTCCCCGTCCTCCTCAGAGGGCCAGCGGGGGCAGGTCCCATGGGGCAGAGGAGCGGCCCTAGAGACTGAGACCACTACGGGACGAGTCTGGGACGGACACACAGGGGCAGGAAAAGGCCCGCCTGGTGAGGGGCCCCAAGCCCCACTCGGGGCAGGCAGCTGGGCCCCACAGGACCCCACCCCTGGGACAGCACGGGGGCCCGAAGCCCTAGACACAGGGCTCCGGGGCTCCAGAAGGGTCTGGTTGAACCAGAAACCCCCTGGAGGACCTGGGGGCCAAGGTGACCAAGGAGGAGGTGGAGGGTGGGTGAGGGGCTCCTGGCGTGGGCTCTCAGACCCTCCCTCTTCCGCCAGCACCAGAGTCCGGTCTAAGGATATGGTTTCACAGCTACTGCCCCTTCTTTCCCCCTCCCTGCAAAAGAGAAAGGTGGAACCCGAGAGCCTAAAGGATTCCTGAGATTCCGGCCCTTCCACATTTAGCTCTGGAACGGGTGGACACCCCCAACGGGGCTTCTCAGATGTTCTGTGTCATGACTACGGGTCCAGATCCTGAGGCTTATTGAAGGAAGGTAGGCCTGGGCACCGAGGGTCTAGGGACTGCCTGTTAGCCACCCCCACCCCCCGAGAAGGAAAGAAAGCTGGGGGTCTGGTCATAGGGATGAGGACCAGGCTTTCTGTTCCCGGCGGACGGTTAGCAGCAGGCTAACTGCCGGCAGAACAGCATCTGTGTGGCAGCAAAGGAAACCAGTGTTTTAGTGTGAGGGGGCTGTCACAGAATTCCAGATTATCCTGTGAAATTTCAGGAACGTGGCTTAGCTAGCAGGAGCCAAGCCCCTATTCTATAGAAAGGCACAACATGGACGCTTCAATATGGGTCAGAGAGGCACAAGAATGCCACTGGGGGGCCAGGTGGCTTTGGGCATGTCTCTTCCACTCTGTGCCTCTGGGTTTTCTGTTGTCAGGTTGGCCCACCAACCGGACATCCCACACAGGGCACGCATCAGGATGATGTCAGACACCTGGGCAAGTGCTGAGCAGAGGCGGACCAGGCTATGATGACAGCTCTTGAAAAGCCTTGACTGCCATTCCGAAACTGAAGGCAAATGTGTGGCAAGAGAAGAGGTCATGTGCTCCCAGCCCTGGAGGACCCTGCAAACGATTGCCCAAAACAGGCTACCTCTGGTCCCTGCTGCCGCCCAGCCAGCCTTCCCTCCTGCCCCTTTCTGATATTCCGACGTCCCCTGGACTCCGTTATGCTGGGGCCAGTCAATATTGGGTCCTCTTCCCTTCAAGACCCTTCACAATAGTATGGCAAAATAGACCCCAGAGGTCTAAGGTGTGGGGTCTGATCCCAGCCTTGTCACTTATTAGCCCAGTGACATTGGATAAGTCACACTCCTCCCCATTCTAAGCCTCAGCTTCCATACCTGTCAAGCGCAGGTTCAAGGCACAGAGGAGGGGCCCAGCGTTGGCTGGTTCCCTCTACATGCTAAACACAGCCACACCCGCAACATCCCTCGACAAATTGGGTCATTCTCTCCCTGGGCCCAGCCTAATAACAGCCCCCCTCTTCAGGTCCCTGTCACCCTGTCCCACCCTTAGGTGTCAGGAGCCCCAGGGCTGAGCCTGGCCCCACAGGGAGGATGGGATATCAAGGCAGGTGGATAAGGTACCCTGGTTCCCTATGTGCTGGCCTTCTCTCCACCCTGCCAAGGGCCTTGGGTTTATCGCCAGGTTCGGCAAGAGGCCGCCAGTGCTGGACCTCGTCTCATTGGCTAAGCTCACCAGATGACAGTGAGCGACAATCTAATTGGCAGCAGCTGGGAGTGGGTGGAAGAACTAAGGGAGGGTGGCGAGGAGAGGTAGAGGGAGCCGTGGGCTGGGAGCTAGGACACCTGGGACAGAATGCCCCTGCCTTGATCTTGAGCATGGTTTTCCCTGCCCCCTTTTAGAGTGGCAGTGGGCTCCCTGTAGCCTTTGAAACAATTCTTTGTTCCTTGTCTTTCTTGCCCGCCAGATGGCAAGCATCAGGAGGGCAGTGACGAAGTAGCTCATAGCCACCGCTCTGCCTCTCGTGCTAGCTCCTGATCCACATACAGTGGGCGACAGGACCAGCAGATGGATGGATGAACCGAATGGACAGGAACCCGTTCAGAAATCTGTAAAGAAGCCAAGGGAGTCCTCTTATGGAAGCCCAGTGGGCCAGAGGCAGGAACGAGAACTCGGGCTTCTAGGCTCTTCTTCCTGAGATGTCCCAGCAGAGGGTACCTCCTGGAGTGCCTCAGCTGGGCCAGCTCTCTCTTCTAAACTTGGTGTTGGTCAGGGCTGCCCTCGCTATGATCAGGGTTGAGGCCCAAGGATAACCACTCGAGGGCCCGGAAGGAAAGAGGGGCCGGAGCCTGGGCATACACATCTGTGGTCGCCTTCGGTGAGGCTCTGAGGCCCCAAGGCCAGCCCACATTTGCACGGCCTCCCGGAATCCTGACATTTTTCTTTCGGGGGTAACGGGGGAGTGTGTGTTAAACATGAGGGGCGTGAGGGATGAGGGGCGGCAGGGGAAGAATGCTGCTGCTCACCCCCTCCCCTCCCTGCCCCTGTGATGCATGGGTGCCTGCTGTCCCTGTTCAGCTGTGCCTGGGGTCAGATGACAGTGAGGAAGGGAGGGAGGGAGAGAGAAAAGGAGAACGGAGGGAGGAAGGAAGGAGGGAGGGAGGGAGAGGAAAAGGAAGGGAGGGAGTAATCGTCAAGGCTGCTGTTCCTAAAATTCCTGATTCTTCCCAAGTTTTATTTGTCTCAACTGCCATCCCTTGACCCTAGAATGGTGTCCCCTACTAGAGCTTTTTGGGGTTCTGCTTGCTTTATGCAAGTGTGTGAATGACACACTAGCTGTCTGTAGCCAGCTCCTGAGACCGAGCTCCAGGAGAAGAGTCCTCAACAGCGTCCTCGGGAAAGTGGCTTCAAACTCTGCCATCCAAGGCTGGGCTGTCAGACAGAGAGCCCACTAAGGATCATTCTGGTCTTCCCCTCTCATCATACAGACGGGTTTGCCAAGGCCAGTGGGGGGAATGTCTCTCCCGATGTCAGCATGCCAGCCAGGCCCAATCCCAGGGACGGTCCCCTCCCCAGCCCCTGGCTCCGGCCTCCCCTGAGCTCCCATCCTCAGCAGACACGTGGCCTGCAGTGTAGCCCTCTGGCCAGCATGGGAGGCACTTCTGGACATTTTACGGAAGCTTGTCCATTTGGGAAATTTGTTGCCACGGTCCTGGCTTGGGGTACTAGCCGGGGCAGGAAACTGCAGCTTCAGACTTGGGGGACAGCTCCTGAGCGGGGCTCTAGAGGACAGAGATTTCGAGTTCCACAGTTCCGACCAGGGGGCGAGTCCGCACTCCCCGCCCCCGCAGGCCTGAGCACACACGCCCGGGAAACACGAGCCGGAGACACTTCCAAACAAACATGCAGGCAAATAAAGCCCAGACAGGTGCCAAGTCTCTGCCGCCTTTGTGGGAACGTCTCCTGTCAGCGGAAAATCTTGGGGAGGGGGTGCGTAACCTCCCCCTCGGCCTAAGGCCACGGCCGGCCTTGAGCCTTGGGCCCCAAAGCCTGACCCGGAGCCGGGGGTCCCCTCCCCTGAGAAACTGACTTTCAGGGGCCAGGCTGCTCTGTGGTGTAGCCGGCTGTGGTGGGCAGAGCGCCCTCTGAAATTAGGCTACCTGCGTTCCGATCCCACCTCTGTCACGGGCCAGCTGCTGGCCCTAGTCAGTGGGAAGGCCTTAGGAACAAAAGCGTGGTTTATGGAGGAGGAGGCAATTCTGCCTCGAGGTGGCAACATCAGCTCCTGCCTGAGCTTCCAGCGCGCTGGCCTGTCCTGCGAAGTTGGACTTGCCAGCCCCCGCAATCGCGTGAGCCAACTCCTTAATACACTCCTTATATATTTATAACGCACTGGCCCAGTTTCCCTGGCGAACCTTGCCTGCTGCAGAGAGTAACTGTAAAGCACTCGGGCTGGCATCTGGGACGTAAGGAAGCGCAACACAAGGGGATCGTAGAACAGACACAGACAGGTGGCAGCTTGGGCCGAGGGCGGGGGTGGGGAGTGACAGTCCGGGCGGCACTCGAGCACGCACATGTGCCCCCACGTCCACTCGTCCCCAAGGAAGCTCAGGTGCCCAGGGGACTTCTCCACTGAAGTAGGGGTGAAATTCATGAAACCGGTTCCCACCCAAACCTGGTCAGTAGGAGGCGCCCCAGAACCCTTTTAATCCAAAGCCTCCGTAACCTCATGAAGACTCATGCTGTTTAACCCAGGATCCCCCAAGCTTTTCTGATCTCAGAATCCTTTTTTCTTAGAACACCTCTTCTTTTTCTGGCAAAACTCGTGGTCTAGCCCCACAAGGTTAGGATCTTCTAAATTTCCACAAGACCCATAAAGCTGGTTTGTTCTCTAATGGTCAACCATTTGTCGGGATGTTGGGGATGTCACGGCTGAGCATTTGCAGCGAGCATTTCCCTATTTGTTTGGTTCTTATGCTCTGCCGATGAGTTGTACAGAGCAGCACAGGCCCACGGCACTGGGGGGTCCACCAAGAAAGGGTCACAGTGTGCTTCTGGGCACAGTGTGCTTCTGGATCTTGGTTAAGGGGTTGAGAAACTTCTCTTCTGAAACTTCTCTCCAGAAAAACGCCCAGAATCTCATCCATGGGCACACCCTGTATTCTGCACCCACATCCATGGCTCTCATCAGATGCTTCCCTGGATTCCCTACAGATCCCTGGACTTGGCTTAGGAGACCCTGGAGTGGTCCTTGGGCTCCTGGCCAGAGCTGGCATTCTAACGGGGTCCTGAGATAGGTGCTTGCCATCCCCTAGCCCCGGCTAAATTCGGAAAACAACAGGAATTATAGGAGTGCTTGGGACAAGAGGGCCAGTCTGGGGTTTCTGCTGAGGGGTTGGAGAATGGTTGGTATTAATCACAAAGATAGCTCCTTAGAGGTGGGGCTTGAAGCTGCGATTTGAGGAATGTGGGTTGTGGCTTGGGGGGGATCTGAGACCAGTTGTTGCTTGCATGAGGGACGACTCAGGCAAAGGCTCGGGGATAGGAAGGGGGATGCATTGGAGAAAGTGGGGGTGGCAGTAAGAAGGAGAACCAAGCACGGGTCAAAGGGAGGGTAAGTGTGAACTCACAGCAATTTAGGCCACAAATGGCAAACCCACCCTACATTCAGCAAACATCTCAAGGCCCTCCTCTATGCGAAGCTCCGTCTGCCTGGCAAGCAGGTAGGGCCCGAGGTGCTCCCTCCGTCAACTCAGTCCCTCTGGAATTCCCCACAGCAGCTGTCCTGAGCCTGGCCACCAGCCTCCTCCAGCTCAGGCCCCACCCTGACTCCGCCAGCAGCAGGCTCAACTCAGGCTTTGCAGAGATGACCAGAGTCATCCAACTAGAAGCTTCCATTGTCATCTCCACCTCAGAATCACTGCACACCTCCCTTCCTCTTCCTTCTTTATCTTCAGTCTCAAAGGAAAAAAGGTGGTTCCTTCCCCTGTGGATGGCTGACCCATTCCTCTGGGTCCTGGAACCCCATCCTGTCCTATCACCTCTGGGGCCTCACTTCTTCTAGAAAGAGCACTCTGCTCTGGCTGGCCCCATATCCCCCACATCCCCATAACCACCACTGCTTCCAAGGTTGAAACAGCCAGCAATCTCTGAGGCATCCTCTCCTCCCCTTATCCCTGCAAAAACACTTCTCCCCCCAAAACACTGGCTCACACCCCTTTTTCCTGATGAACCTTCTACTCATGCTTCATATATCAGCTAAACCATAGCAATTTAAGGATACCCTCCTGAGCACCTCTCCCCAGATTACTTAGGACTCTTATGATCTCTCACACTCCTGCAGCATTGGCCAGAGCCCCCATGTGAGACACTTTACACTGGGTGTACAAATGTCTTATATCTTATCTCTGCAACCAGTGTGGAAATTTAGTGAGGACAGGCATGTGCCTTCTCTCTTACATTGCACTCTCCAGAAAGCTGAATCTGAGACAAAGACTTAAGTGGGAATATTATTCAGGGGAGAGTGACCCCAGGGAGCAGAAATGATGAGCAGGGGTAGCAATGCAGGGAAGGAAAGAAAGTCAACACAAGGGACATCTGGGTGGCTCAGTCGGTTAACCCTCTGCCTTCAGCTCAGGTCACAATCTCGGGGTCTTGGGATCAAACCCCATGCCACACTCCCTGCTCAGCAGGGAATCTATTTCTCCCTCTCCCTCTGCCTGTTGTTCCCCCTGCTCCTGCTCTCTCTCTCTTTCTCAAATAAATAAAATCTTTCAAAAATTAAAAAAATAAATTTAGAAAGTCAACACAAGAACACGTTTATCAAGTCGGACGCCATGAAAGGCAAAAGACTGCTTGGATCTATGGGACTGTCTCAGGAGCCATATGAAATGCATCTTGAAATCATCCATGATGGAAGAAAAAGGCAAGCAGTTATTTCATGGGGTGTTAATACCCCAGAATGCCAGGGTGCGTATGCATGGGTGCTGAGTGCATTCCCAGAATCCCATCCCTTGGTACCAGAGAACCCAAAGGTATGAGAGAAGCATCCACCAGAGGCATTGCAAGGTACTGGCATGTCGCACCAGCGTGAAGGTGGTCAGAAGCTCCACGGAACTGGTCACCACAACAGGGCTGGAATAAGAGATGGGTGAGGTAGAGAGACTCTGGAATGTCTGACAGTGTCCCATACCTGTGCCACTCAGATTTGCTTGTGTTCTCCATCATGCCCAACTCCATATAACAATGCGGCACTTCCGTTTTTGAGAATATAAAATGCTCTCACTTTTTCTTGAGACATGCAAAGTCCAAAGACCAATCCATCCCAGAGGTCCCTTCAGGGTGATGCCAGCTGTAATCTTTGCAAAGACTTAAGGCAAGAGGGTTGGTGATAAAGTGATAGTCCCTGGTGCCCTGTCTGATCCCTGGGTCATAATTTTTTTTTAAAGATTTTATTTATCTATGAGAGAGAGCAAGGGCACAAGCAGGGGGAGCGGCAGGCAGAGGGAGAAGCAAACTCTCCACTGAGCAGGGAGCCCAGTGCAGGGACTTGATCCCAGGACCCCAGGATCTGGGCTGAAGGTGGATGCTTAACTCACTGAGCCACCCATGTGTCCAGTCCAGGCCATAATTAATATTCGTCATCTTCCTACTCCACCCTCTCTTCTAGAACGTTCCTCCCTGGGCCAGCACTTTGGCTGGTCTGTGTTGCTTGCCTGGTGAGGTGACTGAGGCCTGTATTCCCAAAGACTCTAAGCTTTTAGCTGCCTTGCTCTCGTGGGGCCATGATCTCTGCAATTGCCCATTCACCTCTATTAGTGGACATTGAAGCATCAAGATAAATGGTCATGTTGAATTCCCTGAGCTCTAAGTACATTCCTCCCTGCCACCACTGTATGCCAGCAACTCTAACCCCTCCTTTCCTTTCCTGCTGATTTGCTGGCATGAGAAACCGGAACTGACCAGATGGTCATTGCGGCTTCAAGTTCAATGGAATCCTTTCTGTGACCCTTGGTGGAAACATTCTGTCCCATCAGACCAGAACCTCTAATCTGGTAGAGACTAAAGCTGCGGGGAAGGGAAGCACAAATTCAACAAATGGGTCTCTGGGAATGATGGTGATTAAGAACCATTCCTAGATCCATCTCTTGGCTTCCACATCTGTGGGTTTTAACTATTGGGGACCATATATCAGTCATTGGATCGATGTACACCCTGCATCCTGAAGGATGGGTCCTCAAATCCATAGTGTGTTGCCCCCCTTTACTAGGCTATTCTATGACACCTGCCACTACTGAGGGATTGGCTACACAGTAATCCCAGTGAATCCTGGGCCCATTGTTGTGCCTCTTTTGCCATGAACATGGTTTTCCAAGTATGTTCTTTCCAGGTTCCTAGCCAGCTACTGTATTAATTTTCCTACAGCTGCCAGAACAAAGTAGCGCAGACTGGGGGGACTTAAAGAACAGAAATATCTTGTCTCCCAGTTCTGGAGGCTGGAAGTCCAAACTCAAGGCATAAGCAGGGTTGGTTCTTTCTGAGGCCTGGGAGGGAGGCCTGTCCTTGGTCTGTAGATAGCTACCTCTGCCTGTGTGTCTCCACGGGCTCCTCCCTGTGTGTGTCTGTGTTCTGATCTCCTCTCCTCATAAGGACATAGGTCATTTTAGATCAGGGGCCTGTCCTACTCCAGTAGAACCTCATCTTAACAAATACCATCTGCAATGACCCTGTTTCCAAATAAGGCTCCAATCTCAGGAACCAGGGTTAGTTAGGACTGCAACATACTAATTTGGAAGATGGGCAAAATTGAACCAATGACAACTAATGAAGCCAGCTGCCACTAGCCAGTGGTTCATCATTTCATAGGCCACTTCTCCCTCCACCCAAGTTGATAACCAACTCTACCCCTTGCAACTCCACACCCTAGGAGTATTTCCCGTTGCCACTGCTCTTTACTCCCTCTCTGAGTGGGGTGGGAAAGTAGCCACAGCCCATTTCTTTGTCAGCTCTCGCCACTACTTTGTACCGACCCATCTATGAACCAGGCCTAAACTTCTTTATCCTCTATCAGTTGGTCATCGGGAAAATCTGTAAAGCCACAGGTATGAGCTAAGGGAAAGGTGTGGTCAATGCCACTGATGTAGATGACACCAAACTTGGACCATCTATTTGTGTAATTTAGTCGAGTCCATGGACCTTCTTGGATCTAAAGTCAAATGACTCTTTTCATCATATAAAGGATGGGCTTGCCCAGCCTCATGAGGTAATGGATCTAACAATACTAGCTCACAGGGGACAACGGCATTCTTACAGTTACTAGAGGTTCTGTGGTCAAGTGCTAATTCTCTTCCAGAGCCCAGTAGCGCTCCAGGAACTATTCTCTAAAAGGAAAAACTTCTCTGCTACAGAAGGCATGACCTTGCTCTAAAACCTTGGGGGTCCGCACCATGACTCTGGTACTAGAGCTTGCCGAAGCCCGCACGTGGCATTCTCATCTACTGCAAACACATCTAGCACCACTGGATCTGATGAATCATTAGGCTCAAGAGGTAAAGTAGCATGTACTTCAGCCTGGGCCCACCACAGAGCCCTCTCTTTCTCCAAAACCCACTCAAAACTGGCACTCTCTGAACAACCCAAGAAATACCTTGGAGACAAATTCCCAGCTACATGCTGTGCTGCCTCCAAAATCCAAAAAAAAAAAAACCCACCGAGTTCCAGGTCTCTTTCTTAGTGGTAGTCAATTCAAGGAAAAATAATTTATTCTTTTTCTTAAAGGAGATGTCATGGCATGGTTCGATCATTAGACCCCTACCCATTTCACTGACATGGCAGCCTGTGCCTCTTTTGGGGGTCTATCTCCCACCCTGTCACTTGTATGTGTCCTACAAGGACATCCAACATAGTTGCCACTTGATGCTCACCAGATCCAACTAGAGTGAGGTCAGCAGTTCTATCAACATGGCGAACTGGCAAGTGTTCTACGAAATATCAAGAAGACCAAGACCCCCACGGATTACATTAGGAGAGAGCTGAGAGCAGAGAAGTCCCCTCACCCTGGGGTGACATGCTTTATATGTACTGCTGGACTGCTCAGATCAAGGCAAACTGCTTTTAATCCCACTTATTGGCAGGGATTAAGATAATGCATTCTCTGGATCTCAGGCCACATGCCGAGGGCCACGGGATGTTCTGGTCTGCTTTAGCAAAGATAGCACGGGTGCTGCAACCACCTGGGGAAGTTTGCAGGAAGCTGTTACCATCATCTTGCCACAACCCATCTGGTTTTTGCTGGAGCCGTACAGGTGAAGTGGATAAGGATCTGATGGGAGCCATCACCCTTGCATCATTTAAGTCTTTGAAAGTGGAGACAATTTTTGCAATTTCTCCTGGTGTTGCTTCTGATGGGCTATCTTGGCTGAGGCAGCTGAGGGAGTGGATGGTTTTAGTGCTTTTCACTTGCTTCTTCCTACCAATAAGCCTTACTCCACAAGCCAGGGTATTGATAGGAGGGTTCTTCTAGCTGCTAAAAATATCTACTCCAATTATATAGTTTGGATTCAAGGAAATGACCACAAGACGGACCCAGAGATCCATCAAACCACTGGACCAGAACTCCATATATCAGCTGACTTTCCTAAGTCCCTACTCTAATGAGGAAACCATGGTGGCATCTTGGATTTCCTGGTGCCAAGGAAAGCTCAGACCCTATGTCCAACAGCTCTTGAAAAGTAGAAGTAGTTCCCTTTCCCTAACACAGTTACCTTCACAAATGTCCTTAGTTCTCTTTGGGCAGGGTTGGGAGAATGTTTGTCATATGTAATTGTGGTGACACTTCTTCCCCAAGGTGACCAATCTCCCCTTCCACCTGGGCTCTGGGCTTGGGAAGTGATGTAGATCTGGAACCTGGGTAAGGAACTGAATTTTACATTGTTGTGGCTAACATGTACCCTCTGCTTATAATGTTTAGATATTTTTTAATTATCCTAATCAAGGGAAAGCTCAGCTATCCCTCCATCTATCTATCCTAGGAACACAACGGTTTGTTGGTTATCATACAGAGCCCTGCAGGCATGGTACCCCGGTTGCTACTTGGACCTTGCTCCCCACTATAATAATGGCTAAGTGTTGCCACTGGCCTTTGCTATTTTAGAGTCTCACCATGTCTACTGACACCAGGGAACCCACTTTCGTGGTGTCGTCCTCATCCTATAAAACCCAGCCTAGAGAGGACAACTGCCTATCAAACTTCTCAAAATTGCTAGTGCCCCTCTTCCCTAATGCCTCTATAAAGGAAATGTTATTTGTCCCATGCAAGGAACACAGGCAAATGGTGGGTTTTCTGGTGCCACATAGTAAATCTGTTCTAATACCTCTCTGGACATGATACTTCCATCCTTAATACTATACCATCCAAGTTACAGCAGTCCCATCTCATTTATTATAGGCCATTGTCACGTTCAAGTTTCAGGGAGCCTTCCCAACAGGGTATTAACACCCATTCCCAATAATTTTGAACACTGAGGGCCTAGGTACTAGTGAATGCTGGTAGGTCACTGAATTCTCCCCAGTCGACTCCCTGGGTCCAGCACCTTCGATACCTAAGTCCCATGAGCACTCTCGCGCCTCTCACGGGCACATCTTAGCCAGTCTCCGCAGTTCTGTTGGCACGCAAGCTATTTTCTGTTGGAATGAGAACTGTATTTCCAAGCTTGGACTATACTGATATCTGACCCTGGCTCTCAGCCCAGAAGCCATGAGAGATAGTGGAGGTCAGCCTTGAAAAGGAAAAACATCTTCTTGCAAAGCTCCTACATCAGGTGAGGCCATGGCAGGCTGTCCACACAGCGGGAGGCTCCTCTCCTCTGGCAAAAGAAAAGAAGCACCAGCATGGAGGGTTCGGGAGAATATGGGGTTTGAGCTTCTCAGGCTTAGCCACCCAGAGTCTCTATCCCAGGTCTCAGGAGCCCCACCGTTTTCTTCTTTGTAACACTATTCTTACAATTCGCTGTTGGGTCTGATTTTCATCATGGTCCACCGTGGTGCTGAAGGAGGTGAGGATGGAAGCCGTCTCCCTTTCACAGGGTTCTAGAGTTGATGGTCAACTGACCCAAGCCTGGCATTGTCTTTGTTGCAAGTTTCTCAAAGTAACAAAAGCCAGGCAATCCCCGGGAGTAAGAACTGAGGGGGCAGGGGTAAGACAGGGACGGGGGAAGGAAGAGACCAAACAAGGCTATGATATCTAATTCTGTACCATCATGTGGGACTGGTTGTCTGATGCCATATCAACCCTCTGAGAAGCCAAACGTAACACGTCTCAGAACCGGGTTGGGTGGGGGCAGCAGTCATCCTTCCTCTCCTTTCCCCACCAGGCCAAAGTTTCTCTCCATGGAACTTACCTCCCTGACATGTGTGTGCATGGAACAAGTTCCCTAGTATTCCATGCCATGGTGTCAAGAGAGAAGGCCAAGGATGGAGACATAGAGTATAAGCCTGAGGCAAGGTGCTGTCCAGCTGTACCCATGAGAAGTTTCTTGGATCCCACACGGAAAGAACTGGTTGTTTCAGAAATGGCAGGAATAAGAGACAGACAAAGCTAAGCAGATTTGATATGGTAGCTCAGAGGTGTTGATAGCTCTCCTTTTGTTTATTTATTTATTTATTTATTTATTTATTTATTTAATTAAACAGATCTTCCTTCCAGGACTAGTGTGGTGGCGGAGCAAGATGCTCAGGAGACACTTGGAAGAGAGCGTGGAGCACCTGCTCCTTCCCAGGCTGGAGGCTGGGGCTGGGAGTCACGGACAGGGCCAGGGAAAGAGCTGGACTGCCTAGCTTATGTTTGTTTCCAGGCCCAAGACTGTTGGTAGGAAGGACCAAGGCCACAGGCAGCAGAGACTACTGGCCCGGAGGCATCTGCTTCACTTCTGCCAGGAGATGGAGGCCACCATTTTCCCAACTAAGGGACAATGGACCAATCCAAAGGAGTAGGAATCCTTTAAGAGGGAGGCTTCTGAGGAACAAGGGGGTAGCGTTGGGTTTTGGGAAGAGGCAACAGGATCCAGTCAGGGCCATGGGGAAAAAAAATTATAAAAGCATCCACTTAAAGTCCTGTCTGCTTGCATCTGTAGCTGAGGCTTTAGAGGAAGTGGGATGGAGGGTTCTTCAGGAAACAGTGAGTGGAGACTGAGCAGCAGGAAGCAGCACTGGCCACCTCTCTGGGCTCCTTTGGCATGAGACGAGCCGCTTACATCTGAGCCCATGGCCTCAAGCAACTAGATGGACATCCACAGGCAGGATGACTTCGATTTGTACCATCCTGCAGTCCCAGGAAACCACAACTGAAAATCAATAATCACTAATAAATCGCTAAGTAATGTTACACTGGCAAAATGGCCATTTCATTAGCAGGAACAAGCCCGAGTGGAGAGCAAGAGGAGTTGGCATGGAGTTTGGCGGGGGACAACTAGTTCTGGTCTCCGACAGGGGCAGGAAATGTTCTCTGCTTGCTGTTTATCCCACTATCGAGAAATGTGGTCCCTCGTGGCTACAGCTTTTCGAGAGCTACAGAAGTTTCTGGGGGCTTCTGCTCTTGCTCCCCTGGCCTCCCTGGTCCCACAGAGAGTCATGGCAGGTGGGGCACGGCTGTAGCTTCACAGACAGGGCCAGGATTCTGGAATAGACGATGATGCATCCTGGGAAGGACGGTTTCTATGGGACCAGGCTAGTGAAGGGTGGAGGGTGGGGAGGAAGCTGACTCCTGCAATCCGGCTCTGGGCATCACGTTGCCGGCAATAGCAATAAGATGGAAATTTGGCTGCAGCAAAAGGCACCGATTTTCCCTTCTTCTCTGAATCTCCTTTCTCTGAACAGCAGGGACATTTCAGTCCCATGTAAAGCACACACTCTTCCTCCTGGCAAATTCTCAGTACCGTAATTCCCCATATAGTGCCACCTTGGAAGTCCCTTGGGCAGCATCTGGGGGCAAGAAGACTGTTCTGCATCGTAGGTCCTGAGACCCTGTGAGAGAAATGAGGTGCCCAGGGATAAGGCCCCTGGGGAGCAAGGCATCTTCTCAGCCTCACTTGCCTCTGTGCTCCGGAGAAAGAGCTGGAGAGATGAACCGGCCCAGTTCGGAGGGAAGAGCGGCAAGCTGCTTCCTGGCCCTTCAGTTGCATTACTCAAATTGTACCAGATGCCATCCGTACTCATTCCTCAAGGCGGGATGGTGGCTGCATCGTCACAGCTCTGACCCAACTAGTGGCCACCTGCAGCCCAGGACTGGCCTCTCGATCACCAGGGCAGGCGAGGTGGGATGGGGAGGGAGTGCGCCTTCCAGGAAAATGCTGCCAATGGGAGGTCCAAGCCCAGGTGCGAGCCAGACACTAGAGCCAGGAGAGGGAAAGGAGTTTGCCCGGGCTCCTGTACTGGGGCAATCACAAGACTGAGCCAAGTCCCCCCACTCTTGCCTCCCAGGCCAGGCCTCTTAGCACTTGAAGGAGCTGCCCCCACAAGACACCCAGCATCAGTGGCTCCTGAAGGGACTGTTGCCTCTGCATGCTGATTTGCCCATGTTGCCTATTGGTTGCACTAAAGTCATTTCATATATATGAACAATGTCCTGTACCTGAGAGCTGGAGGGGCCCTTGGGACTCACCCGGGCAGCCCTGTGACTGGGAGATGGCCGTGCTTTGCAGCAGCAGGCTGCATAGACACAGGCTTCTTGGGAACAACAGCTAACATCCGTTAGATATTAACTCACAAAATCCTCACTCCAACCTTGTGACGTAGGTACCCCAATTAGCCCCATTTTACCAATGAAGAAATAGAGGCACAGAGAGAGTAAGCAAGCTGTCCAAAGTCACACAGCTGGTGCGTGGCAGAACCTGGGTTGCATTCAGGCTGGTTCCTGGTTGCTTGCTTCTATGCTACACTATCGAATCTCTCACGGGATCGGCGCAAGGGTCCGATGAGTCAGTACATGTCAGGTATCTGCACCTGCTGCTAAGGGCTCTTCCGGCTCTCAAGTGAGGTTCATCGGTTGTCTCTAATGCATGTGAAATGATTTGTCCTTGCTCCCCACCAAGAGTGTACCGCCCGAGTCCAGCACTTTGCACACAGCAGGTATTCAGAAAAGGCTCCTTTGTGCAGGCAATTGCTTGGACACGCCAGCGTTTGTATATTGCACACCAGCTGGGAAGACAGGACAAACCAGAGCTGATGCCTGAAAGCGGGAGAGCCAGGTGCGTCCCCAGTCGTGGGCTCAGGAGGGCAAGATGGCACTAGAGTCAACTAAGTCACTAGCGGTGCTTTTCCTAAAGGGACAGCTCCTTCCCCGGGGCCTGGGGAGGAGGTGGTGGGTCAAACAACGTGGGGCGGAAGAGAACTAAGGCTTCAGCTGAGTCCTGACGGCTGTGGAGGAGTGCCTCGTGAGCTGGGAAACGAGGGCTTTCTGCTGCTGCAGGGAACACCGTGTGCACAGTACGGAGGTGTGAAAGAACAACGTGTTCCGCAACAACCAGTTGTTTGCTGTGTCCATCACACGTGTTGTCTTTGAGGGGGCTGGAAGGCACACCTGGAGGACAGACCATTGAGCCAGAAGATTATTCTCAAGCATTACAATCAAATGGAATTTTCCCTGCTAGGTTTCAGGGGGGCCCTGATGTAACTCCGGGGATCTGAAGGTCCAAGAACAAGGAGCCCCAAAGCCTAAGGGCAGGGAAAGACGGATGCCCCAGCTCAAGGGAAGAGAGGGAATTTGCCCTTCCTTTGCCTTTCGGGTCCGTCTGGGCTCCCAACAGATTTGGTGGTGTTTGTCCACAATGGAGAAGGAGCTTCCCTTTACTTGAGCTACCGATTCTTGCATGAACCTCCTCACAGACACACCCAGCAATGAGGTCTTTTCCCAGCTAGCAGAGCATTTCTGAACCCAGTCAAGTTGACACACAAAAACAGCCGTTACAGCCACTGCTACATTTTGGAAGCAGACAATTCGATACTTTGCTCCACTTGCTCACAAACAGTGAGGAGTTTTTTGCTCAGGATGAATTGTATCCCGAGTCTCACCCATATCTGATTTTTGGTGTTGGTCTGGGTTAAGGCTTTGGGGGGATGTTGGGGCGGGATGTTGAATGTATTTTGCATATGAGAACGTGTGCTTTTGGGGTCCAAGGGGCAGACCATGATGGGTTGAATTGGGTCCCCCCACCCCAAATTTGAATGTTGACTTCTAACCACGAGCACCTCAGAATGGGACCTTATTTGGAAGTAGGAGCATGGCAGATGTCATTAGGTTCAGGTGTGACAACACCCGGTGTAAGGTGGGACCCTAATCCAATACCACGGGTGTCCTTATGAAATGGGGGGGGGGGATTTGGACATAGAGGTGTGTTTTGAAAGAGACACAGGGAGAAGACGGCCACCTACAAACCAAGGAGAGATCTTTCCCTCCCAGCCCTCAGAAAGAACCAGTCTTACTGACCCCCGGATCTCGGACAGTGAGTCCAGGGGACAGGCTGCAGGAGGAGGGGGAGGAGCCGGATTTGAACCAGACAGTCCAGCTGCAGCACCTGCATACATCCAGCCCCGATTTACAGCATTTTGCCCATTTCAGCTGTGTAGGTACTCCTGCCACGGCCAAGTCCAAGCTACTGATGAGTCATCAACAGGTTCACGACATTTCTGAAAACGTAGCAGTCCTTTCCCAGGAGGTGGTATGAGCCGGCGGACCAGCCAAGCGCCAGGCATAGAGCTAGTAAGCCGGGGAAGCTCAGGCTGCCTCCCTCCTCCACGGTGAACTGTATCTTACCAGGATTCCCTGGAGGCTGCTGAGCCCCAGACAGCCCAGGACACTGAGATCTTGGTTCTACCGGTAAGTGACGGTGGGATCTCAAACCAGGTGCTGAGCTTCTCTGAGCCTGTTTGCTCAGCTCTGCAATCAGTTTTTACAGGGCTTCACGGAGCTCATGACGGGAAGCCGAGGGCCTGGTGCGTAGTAGGTGTGCCCCAAGCTTTAGCTGTTTTTATTGTTTATATGATTGTGTTTTCCAAACCCAGAAGAGTGGGAGTACATTTTCTGCCTAGACAGTGCGCCTGCCCAAAGGGGGGCCCTGGCTGGTTCCCTGGCACTAGGGGCATAGTGATGTGCAGCAGCCTAGCTGGTTGCTAGGACAGCCACAGGCCAGTGTTCTGTCGTATGTGTGGCTTTTTCTTTTTTTTTAATCACAAAATTGCAAATGGTCCGAAGGGTCCTAGAACAGTGGCTGGAACGTCTTCCCATGTGGGGCCTAAGTCGTGCCTGTGCTGTTGTAAAAAGATGTCATTGCATAAAGACTAATAATTAGCAAGCCATCTGCATACTTTTTTCTATATAAAAGCTTTGATGATGTCTTTCAGCTGTATGTATGGCAGCCATCTGGGTTTACGTTAATTCCCTAAATTATTTATCCATTTCTGTTTAAATAACCATGGCCCGGTCCTTATCGATGCGTTGATGGTATTACCTATGGCATTCTGGAAGTGGCATTCGTGGTAAGCAAGGAATGGTGGAGGGGGGGGATTGACTTGTAGCCACAGTTTTCTGGTTTCACGGTAAAATCGATACAAGCCTTTCTATCACCCCTTAATTAACTGCTCGCTTGCTAATGAGGGCCTTTTTTCTTAAAGGTTCCTAGTTTTTAAAATCAGGGACATTGCCAGGAAATTGCAATCAATGTTTTAACAATTTCCCATTTGTTTCCATTGTGATTTTAAAAAATGCTTACCGCCACCAACGTCCCCGTAAAAATTAAAATTGCTTAAGAACACGGTGAGGAGAAATAGTTCACCTCATTTCCCAGGGGCTCTCCTTGACCCCACATGTCCTCTGCAAGCTCCCCAATCTGGCTTCCTACCTGGCAGAGACTTAGCTTGTGCCAGACTTATCAAAATGCCCCCAGTTTGCCCAATAGCATATGGTGTTGGGACCTGAGCTTTCGTCCTACTGGGTGTCGTCTTAGATTCAACACCTGCCTCCTATCTTTGGGGGTTTGGGGACAATAATCATAAGGGTCGCATCCTGTCTGAGGACTAACGACCTATGGGTCATAGAGGCCACAACCTCAACTCCATCGCAATAAAGCAGATCCGACTATGACCCCCATTTCACTAAGGAGAGAGCGAGGGCTGCACCTGCACCCATAGCTCCAGCCTCCGGGATCAACCTCCACTTCTTCTGCATGGGGCAACTGCTACCTTGGGCCTCCCCGAGGGCATCTGTCTGTCCTGGTTCCTGTTGGTGGCGGCCTCCAGTCCGCTGTGGTCACGAGGGTCAGGAGTGTCCGAGGAGGAGTTGACAAGCCCCGAGTGGATGCTTCAGGAGCCTAGAACTCAGAGCCTGGGCTGTGGGACATGGTCTCTGCATGGGGGGAGTGCGGCCACAGGGGGCTGGGAGACAGGGTAGAGGCGGGGGGAGCAGGGGCAAGGAGTGACGTCCAGGTCGGCACAGCCAACAACCTCTACATATGGACAGTGGTGGTGGGGGACTGGCAGGGAGAGGCGCCATACCCATTACCTGTCTGCTTCCCCCTGGACCTGGATTCTCTCATCCAGAGGGCACCCTGAAGCCCCTCTGGCCATGAGCTCATCAGACAAGCTTTGGGGGAATCCTCAAAGGCTCTGGTAAAACAGTGAAATGGGAGGAGCCGAGGGCAAGGGCATGCAGAAGTGGAGAGATACAGACAGGGCTGCGGATGGCCAAGGGTGGGACTTTGACAGGAGACCTGGAGTTCTACGTGGGGCATGCATGGGCAGAGGTGCAGAGGTGGGAAGAACCGAGAATTGTTTGGAGTCCAATGCACGTCCGGCCAGGCAGGAGGCCCAGGGACATGTATGAAAGCAACAGGTGACAGATCTGGAACCTGGGCTCACCGATAGAGGGCCTTGAATGCCAGGCCGAGGAGCTGGGATTCGGCGCCACTAGTAGTAGGGAGCCATCTGTTGCTTTGGAGCAGAGGCATAATGAAGAACAGAGCAACCTGTTGTGTGTTTCTTATCTGCAGTCAGCACGCCTGTTTTCCAAATCCTAAAGGCTGCCTAATTAAGCCCCCAGCATTTGTCACAAGAACTTGGGAAAACTTAGTATGTGTTCACAGGAATAGGACAAGGAATGGCAGATGGCCACGGATTGTTTTCATATCCCTTGAGCTCCAGGTTTGGGTCAGACCAGAGGCAGGGCCCACATAAGCCTTGGTATGGATATCCCGGGGCCAGTCTCCAGGCAGCCTGTCAGCAGGAGGGCCAGAAGTTTCCGCTGGGTTGAAGAGCAGCCCCGGAGAGCGCTGTGGGATTCCTTGCCTCACCTGGAACCAGCACCGCACACACTTAATGTGAATGGCCACATGGCAGGGGAAGCAGCCTCAGCTTTGGGGCCCAGCTGTTTCCCACTCTGCAACTCTCTAGCTGAGTGACCCTGGACATGTCCCTTCACCTCTCTGAGCCTCCCGTTTCCTCATCTAGAACATGGAGCGGATGATGGCTCACAGCTCATTGCGTACCGGGACTCATGCAGGTGGAACACAGAGTAAGCCTGGGTCCGTGTAGGGAGCTGTTACCTCCAGATTTGGTCTGCATTTGGGTGGCAAAAAGATTATAGAGCCAGTCTCCTCAGCAAGGAGAAAGCCCTCACCCAGTTCTCCGTCTGCCTCAGGATACCCAAAGTGATAACGACAAGGGACCCTCTGTTTCCTATAGTAACTGAAAGAACCACAACACATCTGGATCACAGCGCCCCAGGGTGACCGGAGCTGAGGTGAGCTTCATGGTGCTAATGCAAAGCTCTTGGCCTGGCCTCCATCCTTCTTAACCTTTGCTCAGGTCATGAAACTCCTTAAAATGTACCACAGTTATGCACCCCTTTCCCAGGGCATGTGTCCAATTCTGTAGCCCCCAGAGGGGGCTGAAAAGTTCCGGGAAAACAGAATCCAACTAACATTCCTCAAACAGATACTCCCTGCCAGGGACCACTGTGCTAGGAGTGGGGAAGACAGCAGAGAGTGAAAGGGGTTCTGGAGTAGGTCACAGAGGGAGGCCAGGTGACATTCGTGTTGATATTAAAGGAAAGGAGGGAGCCAGCCCCTTAGATTTCTGGGGAAATGCATTCCAGTGGCGGGAAAAGCCAGTGCAAAGGCCCTAGGGAGGGATGTGCTTGGTGTGTTGGGGAAGAGTTGGGAAGCCTGGAGCTCACTTACAGAGAGAGGGAGGGCAAGAGGGAAGATGATACCATCCAGAGTGGGGAGGGGGGCATGGCATACAGGCCCTTTTAGGCCACCAGAAGCAATTCCCAGTCACCAAGTGAAACAGGGAGCCACGGCAGGTGCACAGACATCAGGGATCCGAGCGGGATTTGGGAAAGAGGCGACTGGGGAGAGGTAGGAAACAGAGCCACCTGTTAGGGTTAGATGCTGGTGGCGGGGAGTGAGGGCAGTAGTGGAGAAGGAGAGAAGGCTGGGAGTGTGGATGCAATTACAGATGGAAGCAGAATTGTCCGTTTCTCTGGATGTGGGGTGTGAGCGTAAGAGAAGAATCAAGGAAGACAGCAGGGAACCCAGCTGGGGCAACTGAGTGATGGAGGTGTCGTGAACTGAGGTGGCCGACTTGAGGAGACGTTGGAGTTGGAGAGGTCTAGTGGTGGTCCAGGCGGGGGGGGCTGACTGACGGAGGTGCACCTGTCATCTCACAAACTCCCAGTACACTGGGGGTGTGGACATCACCCACCCCACTGGGGAAGCAGAGGGGAAGCGACATGAGAGTGGAGTGGAAGTGTCTGGGAACAGAGCCCCATCTTCACCCTCCTGGACCAGTGCACTTTGAGGAGTGGGAAGAATTTTTAAAAGCACTCTGCAATGCTGATAGACCGTTATTCAGCCCGGGGCGGCTGTGTTTAATCATATTCTCTTCAAGACTCTCGGGAGTTCTCTCTTGCTGAAGGGGTCATGGTGGCAATTGGATGACTCTCCATCCTTGCAGGAAGGGACAGGCCAGGGGCCAGGAGCTCACTTGGGCCTTGTCAGGGGTGAAGGCAGGGACTGCTATCAGTTCCATCACAAGAGAGCAGTAACTACTCCAGGCCCATGGCCCTTTCCAGAGCAGCCTCGGCTGTACCCCGCCAAGGTGGAGAACTACACAACAGCCTGGCTGAGCTTTGCACCCGCAAGGTGCCTCTTTGGGCCTTGCTCGCTCAGGTGCACGCGGGCTGCGAAGAAGGGGTCTGACACCTGTGCCTCGCCGTAGGCGCTGACGCCGCTCCTCAACCTGGGAACTTTGGGAAACGCTCTCGGAGGCAAGCGCCCAGCTCCGTCGCGCCTACGTAGCCCACGAAGGGACTTTAGTTGGTTCTCATAGGGGGCCCCAGCGATTCCCGCGGGGCCGAGGGCGTGGGCGCAGAGAGAAGGAGGGGCTAAGTGGGCGGCGGGCCCACCCCTTTATTCCTGTCCCTCGGCGGCCGAATGCGACCAGATGTGGTGGAGACAGGTCGCTACTCAGAGGTGCGGGCAGGAGCTGTGATTGGGCTCTGGGGTTTTCGCAGGCGCTGCTGTCGGACCAGACGCGGCGTCCGTGGGCTGAGCTCAGCCCCCGCCGCTGCTACCACCCAGGAAAACCAGGTTAGGAAACGCAGCCCGGCCGGGAACCCTGCAGAAGGGGCGCGGGCCAGTGCCCCCAGAGTATGGGAGCCGCTGACCTCCGCGCCAGGGCAGAGGGCGGATAGCGCGCTCTGACCCTCTGGGCGGTTCACAAGGAACTCATGTTCCTACAGAAGCCGCAGGTGTCTGCCCTGGGATAACCCCTTGCAGAGAGGGGGCCGGTCCAGCATAGCTCGAGAAGGGGCTTCGCAGCCCCGGGCCAGTGGGGAGGGAGACTGGCTGGCGCGCCTGGGCTCCTTCCTGGCTGAGCTTACCCGCGGGCAGCACAAACAGGGTCTGCGCGGAGGCGGAGGTGGGGGTGGGCAGTGAAGGAGGGGATGGTGAGGGCGGGGGGGAAAGAAGAGGGGGAAGGAGGATGCCAGGCGAGGCGGTGGGGGGGGGGGGCGCGGTGCAGTTAAGTAGCCGCCACCTGAGAGCACTGGTCCCCACTGCCCTCACAGCAGATCGACTTGGTTGTCCGAGCGGGAGCCAGCTAGCAGAGGCGTGGGACGGTGCTACCCACCCAGCAGCCACCACTGAAGGTGAGCGCCCTCCCAGGCCGAGGGGGGGAGGGGGTCCGGCCGCCAGCTCTGGGGTCAGTTTCTGCTCAGAATGGGAAGGGGGTGTGTGTGGGGGCGGATTGGACAGGCTACTTTACGGTGAGACTCCGGTGCCTGGGACGCTCTGGTGTCTTCCAGGGATCTGTTCTGGCTCTCTCACCCCTCCCTCTGTCCACCGTGGCGTCCCTCTACCACTCTGTCTCCGTCGTTCCGTCGTTTTCTCTCGGTCCGCCGGTTTCTTTCTTGGTCCTTCCCTCTGTCCCTCTCTGTCTCTGCCAGACTCGCGCGCTGTCTCGCCCTGGCGCTGGTGAGTGCTGGCTCTCCCGCTCTCCGGATCGCTCTCCGTCTGTCAGGGACGCGCACGGCTTAGCAGCCAGCTCTGCCCGGACGCGGGAAGGCTACCTGCCGCGTGCGGATTTCCCAAGCGCGCGGGACTCCGCCTGGTGCCCTCGGGCGAGCTCCATTCGCCCGTGCCCAGGGGCCCTCGGTCACCGCGCTCTCTCTCCTCCCCACCAGCGCACCATCTAGACGGGCCACCTGCCGCCGAGGGCACCCATCGCCTCCCGCTGCGCGCGGAGCCACGAGGTAAGTGAGACCGTGGCCCTTCCTTCCCTTCCGCACTCCCCCTTTGCCCTGGCTCCAGTGCGCTGGAGAAACGGGCGACCGCAGCGAAGCCATCCTGCGGCCGCCTTCCCTTTCAAAGAGTGGCAGGAGGGCCGGGGAGGCCCCTTGGGTGGTCGCCGCGCTTCCGCCGCCCCCGGCCCCATCCGGCCTGGAAACTCCGCGTTTCGGGGGCTCAGGTCTGGCGGGGTCGCGGGCGGGGCAGCGCGGCTTCCCCTTTAAGGCCGGAGCCGCTCGTCGCCGTGAGTGTGAGGGTGTGTGAGTGTGCGGCGTGCGTGTCTCCTCCTCCCCGAGTGACACAGCAGTGAGAAATGCCTATCAGTAACTTAAACCCCCGAAACTCCACCTTCCGGGCGCGCGGCGCGGAGCCGGGCGGTGGGAATGGAGCGAGCAGATTGAGGCCGCCACTGCAGCGCCGCCGGCATGAACTTGGCCGCGAGCTGAAGCAGCCCGCGGCGGGCGGGCGCGGGGGCACCGGCCGCTAGCCAGGGGGTGATCTGCAACCGGGCCGGGCCGGTCAGCGAGTGCCCGAGGCCAGGCTGCCTGCGCCGGCGGCCGCCCGCCCCTTGGGCACTGCCCCCGCCGCCGCCAGGGAGCTCCGCAGCACGGTAAGACTGAGGGCGGGAGCGGGAGGTCCGGCTGCTCTGGGGGCTCCGGGGTGCATTTGTGGCCCCTACTTGTGGTTCCCGTCGCGGAAGAGCTGGGGGACCCCAAAGTTTGCTCCGAGCACACAGCCCACCTGGCGCTCCGCGCGGCCGGCCCCCCTCTCGAACTGGCCGGGCCGGCCTGGGCGCAGCTCCCATCGCCCAGGACTTCGGCCTCTGCCTGCTCCCTGGCGCCCATCGGGTGTCTGGAACCAGGCGGGGGCAGTTAAGTACCGGGGGCCGGGGGGGGGGGGGGGTGGCTGTTGCGGAAGGCAGAGGGGCTCGAGCCACACGGGCTGCTCCGGGCTCACTGGGAGGCTCCCACTCCGTTCTGATGCCCCCCGGGCCGCTGGCGGCCCGGATGCCACCGGCGATGCTCCCATGGCATGCCAGCTCCCTGAGCCTGGGCCAGTCGACAGTGGGCGCTGGGCACAGGATTCCAACCCCCCCCCAACACACACACCCCAAGCCGGTTTGCCGCCACTGAGCGGGAGTGTGGAGTGTGCGAGCGCCGAGCCCGCTGCCTGGCGCTCCCTCCCCTGCCAAATCCTCCTCTGGAGAGCAGCCCCGAACAGAGCTGGCGGCTCAAGGCAGCCCCGACTGGGCTCCTGCCCGGAGCTCCCGGCGCCCCCGCGCTCCTAGCTCCCAGGCCTCGGAGCGTCGGCAGAGCCCGGCGCCCGGCGCCGGGAAGGGCGGGCGGGAAGCCCCCCGGAGCGCCGCCAAATACTTTTCTGGGCCAGTTGGCTCGGTGAGGCTCTGTCCCGATGCAGGGTGTCCGAAGCCACTTGGAAAGCTGGCCGGACCGTCTGATTTTGATCGGTGATTAAATGCGGACTGAGCAGACACTAATAGGATTAGCTTGCCAGAAAACTGCCCTGAAGTCGTCGGAACCTGAGCAGACTGACGCACCTCGGGCCGGGGGCTTAGCCCCACCGCGCTCCCGCAGCTCCGTGCGGCTGAGCCGGGCGCCCCGAGTGTGGGTGTGAGTGTGTGAGCGGGAGGGAGCGCAGGATGGCTGGGGGACGTGGGGGAGAAGGGACTCCACTTGCTGGGGTGGCTTGTCGTCGTTGTTTGGCAGCAGAAGGAATCCCCCCCGGGTGCCGTGTCTATAGCGAACATGTCGTTTGCGGGTAGCCGACCGAGGCCGGCTCCGGGACATTGTCTGCGCGGGCGAGCGAGCCGATCGAGCGAGAGGCAGCCGCGCTGTAACAAAGACGCAAAGTCTCCCTGAGCCTAAGCAATTTCCAAAGAGTTGGCGGGGAAGAGGGCCCAGGTCTCCCAGGGGAGACCCCCGCGGGAATTGTGCGGTCCCCACCGCCCCGGCCCCGCGACCCGAGCAATCGTGTTCCCGGGCTGCGGCGAGCCGGCGGGCAGCATCGCAGCGGCGCAGCCCAACCCTTGGCAGGCGCGGGCCGCCGCCCGAGTGCCCACGGGCCGGGCGGGGTGGGCCGCGCACCCGCGGGGGCTTCCCGGCCACCCGGCCACCCGGCCGCTTGGGGCTCCCGGAGGCCGCGCAGCTTCTCCCCCTACCCCACCTCTTCTTGTCTTTATAGATCCCCCCTCCCTCCTACCCCTGCCGCCGCAGCCGCCAACAATCCGCTTTATAAAAAGCCCCTTTGTTTCCCTGGAGGCTGGAGAGAGGGAAGGGGGAAAGGGACGCAGAGGCAGGGGGGCGGGGGCGGCTGCCTCCCAGTGGCCTTGAGCCGCTTGGGACAGGAGGGCAAGTGTAGGCGGTGGGGGAGGGGGTTGTGTTTCGGAAACCTTCCCCAGGAACCCCAGAAGGCATGGGGAGCCCCTGGCTCCTGGCGCCCATGGCGCGCCCCGCCTGCCCGAAGCGGACACCCGGGGCTCCAGCGGCCGGGACGGCCCGGCCGGCGGTGCGGCGAGCGGGAGGACGCGGAGGCCAGAGGCCGAGCACGCTCCGCGGGAAGGGCAGACGCGGCTCGCCGCGGCGCTCGCCGGACGCGGGCATAGGGGGCGCCCTTTCCTCGGTTTCGCTTTGCAGCCCGGGCCCCTCACCTCCCCGCTCCCGGCGGCTGTCGCGTCCGCGGGTGGCTGAGACGACGGCAGTGACTGTGAGGCTTTCGCCACCCTGCGGCTACACTCACTCCTTCCTGCGCCCTCCTGCCGGCCACCCTCTCCCCCCACCCACCACAACGCACACCGGGACTCAAACGCTCCGCGGTCCCCCTTTGTCTGGAGGCAGGGAGGGAGTTGGAACGGCCACCTCCGAGGTTCGGGCAGCCTAGACGGGCTGTGGGGACCGTGCGTGGGTGTGTCGTCTCCGCACGGACCCAGTGCCGGACAGTTGGGGGTGCCCACCACGCGTGGGCCGCTGGCATTAGTTGGATTGAGGATTTAGCGGGTCCCATCCCCTACACCTGCTCTCTCCCCGCCCCGCCAAACTTATGGGAACACGGACTTGCACTGAGGAATGTTAAACCTGTTAGAAGTAACCTTTCGCCTGTCGGCCTGCCCCGCCTCCGCCTCTACCCACCCAAAGCTGTTCGCTTCTCTCCTAAAGTTTTGCTCTGTTGGGACTAGGAATACTGACAATAAGAAAAACTGACAAATAGGGAGAAGTGGGCGGGGTCCAAAGAGCGAAGTCGAATCCCCCCCCTCCCCCCCCCTCTCTCGTCGCCTCCCTCCCCCTTCCCCTTTAATCTCGGGCGGGATATTATTTGTGCCTTTTTGAATTTATTTCCCCTAATCCACTCCACTCCCATCTCTGGAGGTTAGTGGACAGTGTTGGTCAAACATTTGTTCTCTGGTGTTTGGAATCGAAGGTGAAGCGTTAAGGTTCCGGACCACCCCCCCCATCCCAACAGCATCTAAAACCACAAGGAAGTACTCAAATGGTAAACCACAGGTTCTACCTTCTCCTCCCCCTTTTGTGCTTCCCTTCTGGAGCAAGATCATTGGAAAATAAAGCTGCTGATGTGCGAGATGGAACATATGGTGCCTCCATAAGAGAGTAGCAGAAATGGCCTTGAACCTGCCGGACAGACCAGCTGTTTGCTGCCAGCCGGAGCAGCTAATCAGCTTCTTTGCCTTAAAGTAACATCCCTCTTTTCTCTTGATGACCAGTTTGCATATTAAATAGAATATTCTCCAGAGGAGAAAGGAGATGGGCTTCTACATTGTTTTCTGTTTTGGTGGTTCTCCCCACGCCTGTCCCTACTCTGGGTGCTGACTTGGCTTCTCTCCCCATGCTCCCCATGCCAACCGACAGTACGACAGTGCGGATGTTCCCTTTAATACTGATAAAAGAATGTTGCTCCAAGTGGAACTTGGGAAGGAGGCAGGAGAGGGGCTGAGATATTTCCAGATGCCTAGGAGGAAATCTCTCTGTTTTGTTCCTATTGGCTTTAGAAGAACTAGCAGCTCTCCCCCCCCCCAACACACACATATTAAAAATATCACAAAGATCTGCAGCTCTTCCTTATAAGATCTCCTCAGAAATCATCCCTTCCGGCCGTGACCATTTTCAGTTTTCCTTCAGTACAATGTGTTTGAGAGGAGGAAAAACAGTTTGGCTTTAGAAGAAGAAAGGCTTCAGGAGATACAAGGAAATTCCATGTTAGGAAATCATTAGCAAAGGGTGACTTCGTCTGTTTTCCTGCCACTGACGCTGACAGTGACACAGATGTGTGGGTTGAAACAGGAACGTCATTGAATTTTTAAACTCAACCAGGAAATAGCCTGTTGCTGGGGTGGGGGTGGGGGCTACACGTTCACTGCATCTTCAGGTAGTAGATCTACTCTTGTCCATCCTTTTCAGTAGGGTAAGGGATTTTTTTTCAAGCCTGGCCAGCATGTTTAATTTTTTCCCGTTTTAAGCAAATCATCCAAAGGCTTAAAATGCACCTGTTAATAGATCATCCCTAGGAAACTTGGTGGCTGTTCAGGCTTATGAAATGGGCAGAAACTGATCTTAGATCAGTGGTTCTGACAACAGTCGGACTACCCTCCTTCTTTAAAGGGGCTTCCTCTATGCAGTTAACCTTTCCTTTCTTTTTCTTTTTTCTTTTTAAAGAGTCTGATTTCCCCCCCCCCCCCGCCCCGCAGCAGTACATTGGAGGGATAATTAGCCTAGGAGCTGGGAAACTTTTGTTCTAGAATACTTTCCACCCTAATTAGCTGAGTGATCTTGGGCAAGTCCATCCCCTCTCCTTGCTCCTCCTATCCTCCTCCCTGACCTCCTTCAGGGCCTGGGAGTCTGAATCCCTTCCAGCTCTAACACACTGCGATTTGTAAATGAAATAGTCATTTTCTGTGGAAGTAAAACACCTGTGGGGAAAATGGCTGCATTTACAAAGAAATGGGGCTGAGATTCTGAGGGGCAGCAAGAAGAGGGAGGAGAAAATATGGCAGAGAGCCAATGAAAACAGTATAAAAGTGGGAATTACTCCCTCTCTTTGTGTCTTTTGCTGGTGTGACCTTCTCCCCAGAAACAGAGATGGTGGAGGCTGCGAGGCGTCCTGGAGGGCTTCTCGTCCAGTACCCCTAATCTGGGGATCTCAGGGCCTATTGACGGCAGGCCTCCTAGTCACTGGGTCGGTTTTCAGATAACAGGATCTAAACTCTTTGAAATTAGACCGGCGTGTTTCCAAAGGACTCATTTAATAGCAGATTTGCCGTTTTGCAGCTGTTTAGCAAAGGTCTCAAGGACAAAAAGGACTTCCGTCTATACACGCGAGCCTCGCTGGAGTTGGGGCTCTGAACTCACTGTCAAACCTTTTCTTTTCGTCCGGGTCCAGCTGGGTGTTTTCTAAAAATCACATTTCCAACTTTGAGGACGCAGCAGCCATGCAAGAATTCTTGCTTGATTTTAATATTGATTTTTTTAAACGTGGTTGGGGGCGATGCAAACGTTATGAAGGAGGACCTTTTATCCTCTGAGCTCTTTGGCAATTATCTTGCTGCCATAAATGTTGATACACATATAATGGATGTAACTAGAAAATCTCCTTATCCAAGCAGAAAAGGCTGAGTGTTTGTTGGAGCAGACAGATGTGGCCGGGGAGGGAGATAGATGGCGGGAAGCAGGAGCCCGTTACCATGCACCAGCACAATAAACTGATTCCCATCACCCCCCTCCCAGCACCGACACCCAGGGTAACCTAGGCAGCATCAGTCAGCTGTATGGCAGGAAAGAAGCCTCTCGAAGCTCACTTGGAAGCAGTCTGATTTTGCAGACATTGAGTCCTGAAACATCTTCAGGTCCTGAGTAGGGAAGCTTCCTGAACCTACTTGAACCCAATGGGGTTGTCTGACAAGGCTTATTACTTGTTGCTGTTGTCACTCCTGTCCTCGTTTGGTTGCAACTGTGGCAAAGGAAGAAGATTCCCCACAGAGCCGCTGGCCGGTGGATCAGGGGTCCCATGGAGGTGAGGGCCTGTCGCTTGTGTTACATTTATGTGGTCTTTACGTACGAGGACCATGGGCGCATGATCGCAGTGGTGTCCTGCTTCCAAATGAGCAGCCTGGGGCTTCTGAGCTCAGAAGTCAGGTGTCCTCCTCCCCCACGCTGGTGCTCTCTTTTTTCTCCCTGTTCACAGAGCCTCCCTGATTTCCTTTGGGCCCCAAGTCCACCCTTAAAATCTGACCTATTCAGATTTTCCAAAGCAATCACATTTGTCGCAGCCCCCAAAGATCTCCCAGGGTGAGGCGTAGTGAGGGGCTTTGCTGACCCTGGACTCCCCAGAGTAAAAGCTTCCAGAGACAGAGACAGGGTCTAAGGGGCACCAGAAGGAAAAAGCCTTTTGCAAAGTCTGTGAGAACTTTCCTTGCCCAGAGGAGTTCCTCGGGGCCTCTCAGGAACCCCAGCTTCAGATTCCCCTTCCCTCCCTGGCCCGCATGAGGGTGGGCTCCTCCGCCCACCCACAGCAGCGCAGTCCTGCTTTGGCTGCTGCCTTCTGACCCCGGGGGCCGTCAGTGCCCCTTTCTGTACAGCCTGGGTCCCAGCCTGGAAATTTCCTCAGGGTGGGGGGCCCAGCTGTCTTCCCCTCCCAGTGTGCCCCACTTCCCGCTCTGCACAGTAAATAACCATTAAGTGGGGGTTTGGACAATGCTGTTTTCTGAACCCTGAGAACTTGTCCATGAGGCCCAGAGGAGGATGGGGATGACCATGGGATTCAATCAGGCTAGAAGGAGGCCTGGCCAGCTGCCCCTTGTGTTTCCCCCTTCCTTCCGCCTGTGCAAGTACCTGGACACTGGGCCATAGGGACACATTTTTGCCGATTCTAGAGAAGGCCACTGGATGTCACCAGGTGTGAGCTCGTGAATGGCACCTGCTTTCATATTTTGCCCAGTGTTTGAACCTGAACCCCCCACCCCTAGCTTCTTTCAGAGGCTCGGTGACACAGAGGGGCGGGCTTGGAATCCTCTCTGCCTTGCTTTATGTGGCCCCATTAGTCTGTTGCCTACATGCCTGCACATGGTTCCAAACTCCTATAGTAAAAGATGCACATTGTTCTAGCTGGGAGAGTAGAGTCCTGTAACTTTACAGAAGAGGAGAGTGAGGCCCAGAGAGGGGAGCGGCCTGACTTTCCTGAGGGGACCCTGACTCTCCGTCAACCATCTGAGTCCAGAACACCTCCTTTGCACATCTGCTGTGGGCGCGCAGGACTCTCCTTTTGAGGGAGAGCGAATGTGGGGGTGGGGGGAACGTGGTGCGCACTGCTTAGGAGCCCTGTTATGAAGGCGCAGGGGCGGATTACAATCTGAGTTCCAAGTCGCAGGGAGCGAAGAGGGCAGGTTGTAAATTAAGGAGCAGTGGGGTGCCTGGGCCTCAGGACCTCAGAAAGGAGTGTGTCTCCTCTTGTTTTCGAGTTGCTGATGGAGAGTCGAGAGTCGGGCAGCCAGCCCCTTGGAGGGCTCTGCTGGGTGGGCTCTGTTCTCAGTTTGGGGGATTGTTTGGGTTTTGCTCCTAATGAGATCTCTGGAAGTTGCAGCACCGACCTTGGAATTTTAAGTGGAACAGTAGTTGTGGCGCGCTTGCCAGCGTCACGTGAGAGACTGGCATGCGTGACGCTGGGTTCGGGGAGGAGGCCACAGTGTTTCTAAGCTGCTTGTCTGTCAAGGATTAATTTAACCTCTAATTACTACATTTGCTTCTCAGTTTGCTGCATGAACATGGTGCAACAAAAGCTCAAGGAAGTGTGCCATTTCATTTCGCCACCGCTCTAAAATTAATTTGGGGGATATGATGGAGTTAGATCTGACACACTTGGTGCTAGAACAATCATGCTGCTGTTTGGATGAAAGGGAGCAATCCGGCTGTTTCTAGGGACACCCCAGCGGTGGGGTAAAGAGCATTAGCGACTCAATAGCTTCCACAGCCCTGACACTGTGGAGGAGCGTCAGGGCCCTCCTGCCACCCCTCCTGCCACCTGGCCTTGGCCCCCTTGAGTCGCCCTGGAGGGGGACGGGGCCCTGCCTGCCGCTCTCAGAGGCAGGGCGGTGGGCGCTGCGCCCATAGCCCAGGTGAGGTCAAGCTGGAGTCTCCCCCAGGTCTACTCCCCAGGGCTCACACCCCCTCCCGCAACAGGAGCCTCCCAGCAGGCTTCTCTCTCTCCTCCTCCCTGCATCCCTCCGGAGTGACTGCCCTTTGGCAGCCCTACAAAACTCTCCGTCCTCTCTCGCCAAACAGCAGCGGCAGTGGGTGTGGGAGCCAGAGGCTGTTCCCCTCCCTGGGACGGCGAGGGTGGCTGGCTTCTCCGACCCAGGGCTGGAGGTCCTCAAAGCATCCTTTGGCGCCAATGCCCAGTCGTATTTCTGAGTCCACAGCGGAGGCTAACCAGGTCAACCGGACTTTTCCTGTGGGGCACTTTGCCTTCTACATCACATGTCACCCCAGAAGCAGAGAACTAGAAGCTGATGTCTCTCTCATCCTCACCACACCCTTTCGGGAAGGTGGTACCCAGGTAGAAAGGGCTGGGTCTGAAGCCCTTGTCTCCCACATGGCTGGGGACAGGCTTTCCGACCTTTTCAGTCACGTCTGTGGGCTGGCTCTTTGCAAAATCCTGAGCAGGCCAAATTTGGGTTCAGTGCCCACACCTCACCCTTCCTGGCTCCTGGGCCTGCCCCTGCCCCTCACAACCCCTCCCTCTTACCTGCAAGGGTGCCCTCCCCAGCCCTGTATGTCTCGGGGTGCTTCCCTTCACCAGGAGAAGCTGGAACCTCCAACTTGAATTATGGGATGTAAGTGTTGCCATGTCTTGGAGAGCATCTCTTTTTAGGATGCCAGTAGGAGGTGTTCAGTGTTTAGGGAGGTCCTTTTGGATAGCCCCCTTACCAAGTGGCACCATGCCATGCCTAAAGCTCATTCTGATCATGAGACTGGAGAAGAGCTAGGACCGCCTCGCTGCCAAGGCTCTCCTGAGCTTGCCCTCAGGGAGGCCAACTCCAGCTCATCTCCTGAGCCCCAAATCATGACAAAGATAATTTCTGTCTCTCTGGAGCAGGGACAGTCCTTGGGTCACAGCCTTCTTTCGGAATCTAATGAAAGTTGTGGGTCTTCTCAGACCACCACACAAGAATATGCAACGCTGTATCTAATTTCAGGAGCTCATAGACCTTTCTGGAAGCCCATTCATGGTTCCCTCAGGGATTCTTTGAGACAGGCTAAGAACGCTTCACTGTAGTGCCTTGGGCTGTGCAGATTGCACAGCCATCCCTGGTCACCTCGTGGGTGTAAAAACATTGTGATGTGGTGGGAGGAATAAAGAGCTTTGCCTTCCGGCAAAGGTCATGGACCAGCCGCGGGATTTTCGGCAAGTCCCTGCCCCTACCTGAGCTGCAGGGTCCTTGGGTGACAGATGGGCGTATGAGAAGGCCAGTCCCGCCCAGCGTAATAGCCATCGTGGGGGATTCCAAAGTGCAGGTGTTGGTGACATGGTCTTGCAGACATCAGGCTCAGGACACACTCAGGGGTTCCTCTCTTTAGGGTCACTGGCCACTCTCCGTTTTGCCTTCTCATGTGGCCTGAGAAATGTAACAAAAGAAAAGCAGGTCTCTTTTGATACCAAAAGTCCTCTTGTCCCTTCTTTTGATCATCGTGTGAGATACACCCAAGCAAACTAGCATGAGAGAGTCCCTGGCTTGGAAGGTCATGCAGTGTTTCTGGGATCTAGACACTCTGGAGGATTTGCCTGCTTAGAGATCCTGCTTGTCCAGCCTTCTGCAGCTCCTGAGTGGGGCCAGGCAGTGTGCGTCCGGCCCAAGACCCTGGAGGAGGTTCCATGTCTGCCTGCCACGGAAGTCAGTAAATGGGATCTGAGAGGGCCACTGATTTGGTTGGGTTTTCTACATTTCCACTGTCACACCTGGCATCAGGAGGGAAAAGTGGGTCTTTGACTCCCCCCAAATCACTGAAAAGGTCTGACCAGCTCTTTGAGAAAACTGGGTGGTGGACCTGCCCGTATGTCTGGCCGGCGCCCTTCCTGGGAGATGGGGCGTCATGTTCTCTTTGGAGAGAAGCCTCAGGAGGAGCGGTGGGGCGCGTGCTGGGTGCGATTCAGAGAACCTCCCCCACCGTCCTTGTCCAACACTGCAAATGTGGAAAGGCTTCTCATGGCAAGGCCAGAAGGGCTCATAAATCACAGATGGGGAAACTGAGGCTTTGAGTGGGGCTGTGCACTCCCCCTTACAGTAAGGGCTTTTTACCTCTCTTAAAGACCACCCTGTCATCCGATTAACCTGGCCCTAATGAGTGCTCAGGTCCTGAAAGCCAGCCGAGAACATGGAGAGTAGGTGTGGGAAGCCATTTGAACCCTCAAAGGATGTCGCCTGTGTGGTGACTCACATTTGCTGATCTGGTTGTGCCCATCCCCCCACACTCAAGGTAGAACCTCTGGGAAGGGAGGATGTTGCTAGGAGCTCGGGCTTTCCCTCTCCTTTATGAAGAGATAAGTGCTGGTTTGCTTTGAACTGGTTTGCATACAGATTGAGGTATTCACCCCCCAGCCCCCCCCCCCCATCCTTTGTTTCTTTTGCTAAAGAAAGCCAAATTTGCCAGGGCTGGGTAAGTCAGGGTCATGGTGAAGATGAGTATTCAGTTTTGGGTCCTTATGCAGAGCGGCGCCCGCTCTGTCCCTTGCTGGACCGTCTGGGCCTCTGCTTTATGACTCATCTGGAGGGAGAGAAGTCGAGCAAGTTAGTGGAAAGTCGGTGCCATCCAGCAGTTGGAGGCATCGTCCAGTAATCAACCTGAGATTGGAGATCCTGACAGTTAATCTTACCCTTTGGAAGAGTCACTGTTTGGGACCAGCTTTGAGTCTGGGAGGGATTCTTTGTGCTGTAGTGGGTAGAACATCCACTGGGGGGGGGGGTCTAGCTCTGAGCCTCGGTTTCCCCGTCTGTACAATGAAGGACTTGACTAGGGGAAATCTGAAGGGCTCCTCCAGCCATGACATCCCACAGTGCTATGAGTAGCAAATTAAACTCTTAAGTTACTTAAAATGTTTGAAAATGATAAATCATTTGCTCTTTTTGAAATGACCAGAGACTTGACAATGTGGGGGGTTTGTGTTAGGTTGGTAGGTGGGGGCTACGACTGTTATATGGCCAAGAAGAGTTCTGGAATTTCGGGTAAAGATAAAAGCAATTGGTATGTGTTTATGTAGGACCAAAGAAAGGGAAAAGTGGAAGTTCCCTTAGAGACCCCTGGTTTTACACATGAGGATGCTGGGGCTGAACTAGTCCAGGACTCAGGCCTTCCCACTCCCAGCCCACCCTGGAGCTGTTTGTGTCGCCGGTTCACAGACTCTTACAGAAGCATCATTGAGCTTCCGGCTTGTGGGCAGCAGAAGGGAAGATGGGGGTGATTTTGATTTCTAGCTATCAAATGGTAGCTTATCAAAAAGGATTTTTGCCCTCTGTCTTTACCCTCCAGTAACAAAGAGTTGTTCCCAGCTAAAGTAAATATTTAATTCTGTTAGTACTAATGCCTAATTTAAGATAAAACAGATTTTTAAAAATACTGGGATAAGGGGTGTAGGGATGTGGACTTTGGAGACTTGTTATTTGGAATTATTTTAATTTAAACATATGGGCTGTTTTAGGTTTGACTTCATATTTGCTAATTTTCATTATGAAAAAAACCCAAACTACCCCACCCTTAGTTTTGCAGTGAGTAACAGCTTGTCTCCTCTAGAAGAAGCTGTAAGTTTCTCAACTGCTTGCACCCACAGTACTTGGCATGTTTGCTTATTGTTTGTTTGTTTGTTTGTTTTGAAAATTACTTTGGGCTCCAGGTTTATACTGACCCCTGACCTGTCCAAATTGGAGAGGAGAAGCAGCCCAATGTGCCCTACTACCTGTGAGGGTCCACAATAGAGGAAAGGGTCTGTGTTTGGCCCCTTTTAGCTCATGGAGCATCTACAAAATCTGCCCAGCTTATCCCCACACAGCTCTGAGACTGTTTTCCTTGGTTGTAGCCTAAGCACCTCTTATCTGAGCCTAGCCACATCCCCTCCCCTGTCCTGAAACAGGACCAGTGTCTGGGAGGAGGCAGCCTGGGTGCCAGGCCCAGATCTGCTACCTTGCTGTGAGACCTTGGGCAAGTCACCTACCCTCTCTGGGCCCTGTGGTCCCCATCACTCCAATGAAGGGCTGAGGAGAATAGAGGGCTCTCTGAGATTTTTTTCTTCTGGGGTTGGATTACTGTATTTAAAGGCTGTGACTGGACCAGTGGATTATATGACCTTTAAATCCTTTCTAGAGGTAAAACTCAGTGATTGACTGAATTACTGGAAGAGGAAGGGAAACATGGAGTCCAAGAGAACTGAAATGGACTAGCACTTTTTAAATATGTGTGCTTCTTGGGGGCACCTGGGTGGCTCAGTCAGTTGAGTGGCTGCCTTGGGCTCAGGTCATGATCTCAGAGTCCTGGGATCAAGTCTTGCAGTGGGCTCCCCACTCAGCAGGGAACCTGCTTCTCCCTTTGCCTCTGCCCTTGCTTGTGCTCTCTCTGTCTCTCCTGAAACAAACAAACAAACAAATATGCTTCTTTGCCTGCATAGTTCCTGATGGCTGTCTGCTTTTGGGATACATTTGGAAAAATGTATCTATCTCCAGCCCTTCACTTGGATTTGTTAGGCGCTTTGGCTCCTAAAAGGGAGTGGGGAAGGGAGGACAGTGTCCAAGACCCTTCTCTCTACTGTGGACCCTCACAGGTGGTGGGCACATTAGCCTGCTTCTCCTTTCCAACTCGGGCAAGTCAGGGGTCCGTATGGAACAGGACCCCAAAGTAATTCAAGACTGGAACTTGGGTGACTGATTCAGGAATAGGTCAAAAGTCATTCTGAAAATTTGATTCAAGGAAGATGTTTTGTGTATCTACTGTGTGCCTGGGCTGTGAAAGGTGGACAGATGGACAGGACAGATAGATGAATGGATGGACAGACCGACTGAAGGGCGGAAGGAAGGATAGGCAGCTATGTTAGATGTTACAATGTAAAAGGCTACTGAGTACCCATGGTGAAGAACTTATGCAAATTAATGATTTGTCAGGGTGATGATACAGAGCAAATGGAGCAGACCAGAAATGCTCCTGGAAGGTCATCCAGGGGGAGACTGAAGGAAGACAAGATTTATAAGTAAAAAATGCTGTATGTCTGAGGTGATAAGTGATTTGCAGCAAAATCAGTCAAGGAAGGGAGCAAGGGAGTGACTGGGAAGGGTGTCCTTCTAAATGGGGTAGGCAACAAGGATTTTGCCAAGAAGGTGAGATTTGAACAAAAACTTGCAGAACCATGAATCCACTAGGCCAGTGTTGTCTAATAAGTACATTGAAAAAGTTAAAAATCGGGTGGAATTAATTTGAATATATCTTATTTAACCCCAACTGTCTAAAATATTATTTCAACAAGTGATCAACTTAACAATTACTGACGTATTTGTCCATTTTTTTTTTATCATGGAAAGTCTTTACATTCCAGCATGCGGTTTGCACTCACAGCACATGTCAATTCAGACTGACCACATTACAAGTGCTCAACAGCCATATCTTAACTCTCTATCTACCCATCCACCCATCCATCCAACCATTTGTCCGTCCATCTGTCCGTCCATCCATCTACCCATCCATCCATCCATCCATCCATCCATCCTCCAAAACAACTCTACCTGAAAGGAGTTTTGATTCTCAGCTTTTCTGCCTTGTGGGCTGGCCATATGGAGTCCAGTGAACCAATTGGTGTCAGCCACACTGAGCAGGGCTCTGCAGACCACTGGCAACAGGTCTTTTGTCTGAAGAAGGCTCCAGTGTTGACCTGAAATTTATCAAAATGAGAGCAACCATTCCCTGAATGCCCTCATACACCTAGAGACCCCTGCCCTGTTGCTTCATGGGAATGCTCCCATCAACTGGGAGCATTTTCTAATAGTTGGCGCTCAGGCCTCTAGTCTGTTCATCCTGGGGGTTCGTTGATCACATCTAAGCTTTTTTTCTTTAATGTTTTAGACTGACATGAATTCACATTCAAGAAAAGTTGCAAAAAATAATATAAATGATTGCTGAATACCTTTCACTTCAATCCCTAAATTTTGACATTTTACCACATTTTCTTTGTTTTATCCACTCCCTTCCCCCCGCCACACATGCACACACTATTTATTTTTCTGAATTGTGTGAGAATAAACTGCAGACATGATGCTCCCATTCCAAAGTAAGTGAATGTATATTTCCTAAAAACAGAGGTAACCTCTTGTACAAGCACAGGATGTTGATCAAAATCAGGAAGTTAACATTGTTTCCAGTCTAATCCAAAGACCTTATTCAGATCTTGCTGATTGTCCCAGTAATGTGTTTTATAGCAAAAGAAAGTTGAGGTTTCTGAACTGGTGCATTTGGTCATCCTGCCCCTTTAGTCTCCTTTAATCTGTAATGATTCTTCCATCTGTCTTTGTGTTTGGTAGCATTGATGTTTGTGAAAAGTATAGGCCAGTTGTTTTGCAGAATACCCCTCGTTTTGGGTTTGTCTGATGTTTCCATGTGATTAGATTCAGGCTCTGCACCTGCGGCAGGAACGCTGGAGAAGCGATCCTGGGTCCTGGTCCGTCCCTCAGATCACAAGGTCATTACTGCTGATGTTAACCTTGATCACTTGGTTAATGTGGTGTCTGCCAGGTTTCTCCACTGCCAAGGTACTAGTTTTTCTGTTGTAATTATCTTATGGGGATATATTTGAAGAAATGTTAATAGCCTGTTACTCTGAAAACTTTCACTCACTAATTTAGCATCCAGTGATGATCCTTGCCTGAGGCAACTTTATTATGCTGGTTGGCAAATAATGAATTTCTAATTTCATCATCCCTTCTCTATGTATTTTTTGGCTGTCTACCACAAGAGAGAGCTTTCCTTCCCTCCTCGTTTATTTACTTGTATATTCATTTATATCAGGTAACCTAGTGGGGTTTTTTTTTATTCAATGAGTTATAATCCTTTACTATCATTATTTATTTTGATGCTCAAATTTTCCCAGATTTGGTCAGTGGGAACCTAACCCTTTATGCCAGCTCTTAAGTCTTTTTGACATGTCCGTAATCATTCTCTGAGCACAGCCTTAGTTTCTGGCATAGCAAGGTGTTCCAGGCTTATCTTGTTTGTTTTCTGCCTCTGCCCTAAAAATCAGCTACTTTTCCAAGGAGCCTTAGTTTCTTTTGGTGGAGAATGATATCTAGAAACCAAGATCCGGGTACTAGATATATGCTCATTTCTACAAGAGTGTCATTGCTAATAGAACCTCTCAGTCCACAAAGGTAGGAAAATAATTACTTAACCTTCATCTATATTTCATTTTATTAATTTCCATTATTGTGATAATTTCTCTATCTACCCACCTACCTGTCTGTCTCCTATCTATCTAAAATCCATGAATTCACACTGATACTTCTAAATTCTAATCCAATAGCAAAGTCAATTCTTTCCCCATCCATATTTATATTTCCCTTTTATGACAGTGAGAAATCTAGCTGCTACTATCCATAATGTATTTACTCATTTACTGAATCCTAGTATATACAGAAGGTAGTTTCATAATTGCTAACTCTTATCTGTGTGAGAAGAAGCCCATAACTAGACTACGATATTTGTTTAGAATTCTCTTTGTCTTTTGCTTGAGGTTATAACACCCAAAGACAGTATTGAAAAATTACCTGGGCTAGTTTTCCATCCCCCTTCCCCCGGGGTGGTCATTTGAGTGTGGTTCAGTTGACTTATTTCTGTATAGATACTTTTTGGGGTTTTTGTTTCTCCACATTTGTTAATTTTAATTCTTTTCTGAGCAGGTGAAAAATAACATAATTCTGTAAGTTAAAACCATAGAGAAAGCAACACCTCCCATTACTTCTATTCTTCCCACCTCGCTCCATTCATCTCCACTAAGTAACCAATCTCATTTGTTTTCCTGTGTTTCTTTTTGTACAAATGAGCAGACGTCTGTGTATTTTTTTTTTCTTATATGAAGAGTAGATCCTTTTTTGAGCTTCACTTTTTGATGGGATGGTACATCCTAGTGGTCACCTCTTCTCATTTCCTAGAGCTCTTTCTCATTCTTTGATTACAGCTGCCAAAAACAGCAGCGCGGAGGTACCGTATATGATTCAACCCTTCCTATGTATGAGCTTTGGGATGTTTCCAGTATTTTGCAATTACAGCGCGGCAGTGAGCAACCTGGTGCATATGTATTTTCATTTTGCCAAAGGTATGTGTTCAGGGTAGATTCCTAGAAGTGGAATGGGTGTGTCAAAAAGTAAACACCTATTGGTTTTGTCAGGTAATTTCCAAATTCCCCTCTTGAAAGGTTTGTACCAATTTGCATTCCTCTCAGTAATGTGTGAGAGGGTCCTTTTTCCTAAAACCTTGCCAATAAAGTGTTTGCTATACTTTTTAATTTTTGTAAATCTGATGGGTGAGAAGTGGTATCTCAGGAATTTTAATTAGCATTTTTCTAATTATGAGTAACTTGGAGCATCTTTTCATATGCTCCGGAGCCTTTTTGGGGTGTGTGTGTGTGTGTGTGTGTGTGTGTGTGTGTATTATCTTTTTATGTCTTTCCTCCCTTCCTCGACTGAGTTTTTGGTCTTTTATCCTCAATTTTAAGAGTTTTTATATTAAGGCTATTAGTTTTCTAACCTGTGATAAATGTTGTAATTTCTCCCAATTTGTTGTTTCCTGATGGTGTTTATTTTTCTTTGCCATGCAAAAGCGCTTTAAAAAAAGATTTAATTTTTAAGTCATATTTACACTCAACATAGGGCTAAAACTCACAACCGCAAGATCAAGAAGAGCTGCACGTTCCACAGACTGAGCCAGCCAGGCCCCCAGCAAAAGCGTTTTTACATAGTCAAATATCAACCCTTTCTTTTATCACAACTGGATTTGAGTCACAGTTAGAAACCCTCTCCTCACACCCAGGTTAAAGAGGAATTCACCCAATTTTCTTCTACTGTTTGAAGGCTTTCGGGTTTTACATTTAGATTTCTAATCCATTAGGAGTTTATCCTTATGGCTGGTTATATGGTTTGGATCTCTGCCCATTTTCAAATGGTGACTCAATTATCACAACCCCAGTTTTTAAACATCTGTCTTTGCAAAAACAAACCATATACATTATGACTTTAAAACTTTTATTTTGAGATAATTGTAGGTTCACATGTAGTTTTAGGAAGTGATGCAACAGAGATTCCATATACCCTTCACCAAGTTTCCCCCAGCAGTAACATTGTGCATCACCGTAGTTCAATATTATAACCAGGACACGGGCGTTGATGCCATCCATCCACTATATTTGGACCTTACCGATTTTACATACTGTTGTTTACCTCCGAGCATATGTATTTAATTCAAAGCAGTTTTGTCAAATGTGCAGACTCATGTGATCTCCACCATCACCTGGAAGATCCTCCGTGTTGCCATTTTGCAACCAACACCCCCTTCTACCCCGTCCCACCCCAAGTCCCAAACTCATGGCAACCACTCACTCATTCTCCACTTCTGTAATTTTTTCATTTGAAGGATGTCATAAAAATGTAATTAAACAGTGTAAACTCAGAGATGGGCTTTTTCCAAGCAGCATAATTTTGGTGGTGGTGTAGTGCAGTATATGGGGGAGTCCTTTCCGGCCCATGTAGAGTGCTCTCTCTTGATGTTGTTTTACTTTGCATTTCCCTAATGCTTAATGACACTTCTTGAATGTACTTGCCATCCATGTGATCTCTTCAGTGAAATGTCCGTTCATGACTTGGGCCCACTTTCTAATTGGATTATTTGTGGGATTTTTGTTTTGTTTTGTTTTACCATTGAGTTTTGAGAGTTCTGTTTACATACTTGTCCATTATCCAGTATGTAATTTGAAAATATGTTCTCCCTGTCTATAGCTAGTCTTTTCATCCTCTTAACAGATTCTTTCGTGAGAGGATTATTTTATGGACCATGCTTTTGTTGTTGAGTCTAAGAACTCTTATCAAGCTCTACGTCCCAAAGATTTTCTCCTATTGAATAGTTTCATGGTTACATGTTTTACATTTAAGACTGTGATCTATTTTTTTAAGATTTTATTTATTTATTTGAGACAGAGCGGTAAAGAGAGAAAGCACGAGCAGGGCAGGAGAGAGGGAGAAGAAAGTTCCTTACTGAGCAGGCAGCTGGAGGTGGAGCTCGATCCCAGGACCCTGAAATTATGACCTGAACCAAAGGCTCTAGCACCATTTGTTGAAAAGGCTCTCCCTCCTCCACTGAATTATTTTCATACCTTTGTCAAAAAATGAGTGGGACATATTTGTGTAGGTATGTTTCTGCTCTGTTGATCTATGTGCCTATCCCTTGGTCAATGTCACACAGTCCCAATTAATGTTGCTACCATAATAAACTTTAATAGCAGGTAGAGTGACTCCTCCCATTGTACTCTTATTTTTCAAAATTGTTTTATTCTAGTACCCGAAGCTTCCATATAAATTTTATTATAAGCATGTCCATGTCTGCAAAATGTCTTGCTGGGATTTTGATAGGAATTGCATTAAAACCATAGGTCAGTTTGAATTGAAATGTTTACTGTGTTGTGTCTTCTAATCAATAAACACAGTTAGTCTCTTCATTTATTGAGCTCTTTATTTCTGTTTTGTAATTTTCTAGATACAGATCCTATGCATATTGTCTTAGATTTTAGTATCTAAGTACTGCATTTCCTTTGGCACGATTGTAAATAAATGGTTCTGTGTTTTTTAAAACATGGGCTTTTTTGGGTATAATTCACATACCATAAAATTCATTTAAAGTGTGTGGTTTTTCTCGTATATTCACAGAGGTGTGCAACCATCACCCATTTCTAATTTCAGAATATTTTAGTAGTTACCCCAAAAAGAAACCGCACACCCATTAGCAGCCATTCCCCATTCCCCTTCACCCTCAGCCCCTGGCAACTATTAGTCTTCTTTCAGGCCCTATGGATTTGTCTCTTCTGGACATTCCTGTAAATGGTGGTGTATAATAGGCAGCCTTTTGTGACTGACTTCTTTCCCTTAACATAATATTTTCAAGTTTCATCCATGTTCAAGCTTGTGTTAGTGCTTCATTCTTTTTTTATTGGCAACTAATATTCAGTTGTATGGATATACCATAGTCTGTTTATCTATTCACCAGTTGGTAGCAATTTGGGTTGTTTTCACCTTTTTTCCTGTTCTGAATAATGTTGTGCAAGTTTTTATATAGATGTAGCTTTCATTTCTCTCAGGTTTGTACCTACAAGTGGAATTTCTGGGTCATATGGTAACTCCGTGTTTAAGATTTTGAGGAACTGACAGAACGCTTCACAAGTAGTTGCACAGTTTCACTATCTCCCCAACAACATAAAAGGGTTCCAGTTTTTTTCCACATCTTCACAGACATCTGCTATTTTCTTTTTGATTATAGCCACTGATGTTGAGCATCTTTGTGTTTGTTGGCCATTTGTATATCTTCTTGGTGAAATGTTTATTTGGATACCTTGCCGATTTTAAGTTGGGTTATTTGTCTTCCTATTGTTGAGTTGTAAGGGTTCTTTATGTATTCTGGATACTAAACCCTTACCGGATTTATGAATTACAAATATTTTTCCCATTCTCTGGGTCATTTTTCCACTTTCCTGATGGTATTTTTTAAAAAAGATTTTATCTATTTATTTGAGAGAGACAGAGAACAAGCAGGGAAAGGGCAGAGGGAGAGGGACAAGCAGACTCCTCACTGAGTGGGGAACCTGACACTGGCCTCAGTCCCAGGATCCTGAGATCATGCCATGAGCTGAAGTAAGATGCTCAACCGACTGAGGCACCCAGGTGTCCCTTTTTTCTTGATGGTATTATTTGTAGCGCACAAGTTTCAATTTTATGAAATTTAATTTATCAATTTTTTTAAACACATGCTTTTGATGCCATATCTGAGAAACTCTTGTCTAACTCAAGGTCACAAAGATTTACTGCTATGTTTGATAAGAGTTTGGTAATTTTTGCTTCTACATTTAGTTCTGGCTTCCATTTGGAGTTAATTTTTGTGTATAGTGAAAAAGGAGTCAACATCATTCTTCTGGTTATGAATATCCAGTAGTCACATCACCATTTGTTGAAAACACTGTTGCTTTGTCTTGGCACTCTTGTCAAAAATGAATTGAACATAAATGGAAGATTTATTTATTGACCCTCATTTCTATGTCATTAATCTAAACATCTATCCTTACGCCAGTATGTTATTGTATTTTTAATTTCAGTTTCTAAAGGTTTGTTAATAGTATATGAAAATGTGATTGGTTTTGTGTGCTGATCTTGTGTCTTGTAGCCTTGCTGAACTCATTTGTTAGTTCTAGGAGCTACTTTGTCAAGTGTTTTGGGATTTTCCATGTAGACTATCTTGTCATCTGCAGATAGGGACAGATGTAGTTCCTCCTTCCTGATCTCTATGACTTTTATTTTCTTGCCTTATTACACCAGCTACAACTATAAGTATTTTGTTGAATAACAGTGGTGACAAGACATTGTCTTATTTCAAAAAAAAAAAAGATTTTATCTACTTATTTGAGAGAGAGAGAGAGAGAGCACACACAAGTTGGGGAAGGGGCAGAAGAGAGGGGAGAAGCAGATTTCCTGCTGAGCACAGAGCCCAATGCAGAGCTCAATTCCAAGACACCGAGATCATGACCAGAGCTGAAACTGGGAGTCAGACACTCAACCGAGCCACCCAGGCTCTCCTCTTGCCTTGCTTCTGATCTTAGAGGAAAAACACTCAGTCTTCCATCATTAAGTATAATGCTAGCTGTAGAGTTTTTGTAGATGCTTTATCACATTGAGGAAGTTCTGTTTCTAATTTTATGAAAAATGGGGTTTTAAAAATAATGAATGGGTGTTGAACCTGTCAAATGTATTTTCTGTGTCAATTGATATGATTATGTGCTTTTACTTTTTCAGCCTGTTAATATTGTGGATAACATGGATTAATTTCCAAAAGGTGAACCAACCTTGCAATCCTACTATAAACCCCACTTGGTCATTATCTATTATTCTTTTTAGATATTCCCAGATTATGTGCTAATGTCTGGTTGATTTGTTTTTAAATTTAAGTTCATAAAAGATAATGGTTTCATGTTTTCTTTTTTTGTACTGTGTTTGTCTGGCTTTAGTATCAGAGTCATGAAATGAATTGGGAAGTTTTCGTGTCCTTTCTGTTTTCTGAAAGAGATTATGAAAAGTGGTACCCAGTTTTTAAATATCTGGTAAAAATTTCCTGTGAAACCACCTAGGTGCGGAGCTTTCTCTTTTGAGAGGTTTTAAACTACAATTTCATCTCCTTAATAGTGCTAGGGCGATTTGGGTTATATATTTCATATTGTAAAAGTTGTGGTTTGCCGATAATTTCTTTTTTAAAAGATTTATTTACTTATTTGATAGAGAGAGAGAGAGAGTGCATGAGCCGGGCAGGGGCAGAGGGGGAGAGAGACAAGCAGACTCCCCACTGAGCAAGAAGCCCAACACAGGGCTGGATCCCAGGACCCTAAGATCATGACCTGTACTGAAATCAAGAGTCACATGCTTAACTGACTGATCTACCCAGGCACCCCATTTGCTAGTAATTTCTTAAGGGTTTTGGCACCTTTATCCATGATGGGTTTTGGTCTCTAGTTTTCTGTCTTAGGCTGTTTTTGTCTGGTTTTCATATCAGGGCAATACTTATTTTATAAAATGAGTTGGAGAGTCCCATCCTCTTTATTTTCTGTAAGAGGATGTGTAGAGTTGGTATTAATTCTTTAATATTTGGTAGAATTCTTCAATGGAACCATCTGGGTCTGGTGTTTTGTGGGAGAAAGTTTTAAAATTATGAATTCAATTTCCTTAGTAGTGACAGGGCCATTCAAGTAGTCTATTTTGGTAGCTTGTGCTTTGGAAGGAATTGGTCCATTTCACTTACGTTGTCAAATTTGTGCATATAAGGTTTTTCATAATATTCCTTTATTAGCCTTTTTGGTGTCTGCCAGGTCTGTAAGTGATAGCTCTCTGTTTCATTTCTGATCTTGGTAATTGGTGTCTTCTCTATTTCTTTTTAGTCTTGCTAGAGGTCAAGTTTGCTGATCTTTTCAAAGAACCAGCTTTTTGTCTCATTGATTTTTCTCTATCGTTTTTCTGTTTTCAATTTCATTGATTCCGCATCTTTATCATTCCTTACCTTCTGCTGCCTTGCGTTTATTTTGTTTTTCTTTTCCTAGGTTCTTGAGGTAAAGCTTAGATTATTGATTAATCTTACATATTAATTTGAGAGCTTTCCACTTTTCTAATGTACACAGTTAGTGCTATAAGCTTCCCTCTCAGCAATGCGTTAGCTGTGCGCCCCACACTTTTGTAAGTTGTGTTCTCATTTTCATTCAGCTAAAAGCATTTTTTTAAATTTCCTTTGGGACTTCCTCTTTGACCCATGGATTGTTTAAAAGTGTGTTGCTTAATTTTCAAGTATGTGGAGATTTTCCTGATTTCTTTCTGTTGATTTCTACTCTGATTAAAGAACATTGTGACTAAAGAACATATTCTGTGTGATTTCAATGATTTTAAATTTGTTGAGGTGTGTTTTAGGACCCAGGACATGGTTTATCTTGATATATGTTCTATGGGCCCTTGAAATGAGTGTGTAATCTGTTGTCATTGGATGGAGTGTTCCCTAAATGTCATGTAGAACCTGTTAATCAACAAAGTATTGTTGAGTCCTTCATTGTTGTTGATTGTGACTAGTGGTTGTATCTATTGCTGAGCATGGGGTGTGGAAGTCTCCCAAGTATCAGGTGGATGTGTCTATGTTTCCCTTTAGTTCTCTTGGTTTTTGCTTCATGTGTTTTGATACTTTGCTGTTTGGTGTGTACACATTTAGGATCGTTATGTCTTCCTAGCAGAACAATTCTTTTATCATTATATAATATCTGTCTGTCTCCCATATGCTTTACTCTCAAGTCTGTTTCTAATGTTAATACAGCCACTACTTCCTTTTTTAAAATTAATGTTTGCATGGTATATCTTTCTGTCCTTTTACTTTCTACCTACCTATGCTATTGTATTTGGAGTATCTTGTAGGTAGAATTTAGTAGGGCCATTTTTTATAATCTACTCAGCCAATCTCTGTCTTTTAATTGGTGTGTTTAAACCATGTAAATGTAAGGTAATTACTGGTATGTTCCAGCTTATGGGTGCTGTTTTATTTTCCTCTAGTTTGTGTTCCTCTGTTTCTCTTTCTTGCATTCATGTGAGTTACTTAGACATATTTTAGGATCACATCTTGATTTATATTTAGTGTTTTTGAGTATCATATTGTATAATCTTTCTTAGTTGTTACTCTAGTAATGACTTAATGTTACTCTAATAGCAGTATACTAATTTATACAGTCTTCTAAATAATTTATCACAGTCTACAATCTATACTTTATCACTTTGAGTGAAGTGTAGAAGTCCTACTTCCATGTAGATCCCTTTTCTCTCCCTGCTTTTAAAATATAATTGTCTTCGCCATTTCTTCTGTACACACTGAGAATGAGATGAGATGGTGTTACAATTTTTGCTTCATCCATCAAATATAAGATTGAAGAAACTCATGAGGAGAAGGGCTTATTGTACTTATCACTGTTCTTACCTGTTCTGAATTTCTTCTTTCCTTTATGAAGTTTCTCTTTCTGTTATTTCTTTTCTGCTTGGAGAACTTCCTTTAGCCATTCTTTAATGATGTGTATTAGCAATGACATGTCTTATTTTCCTTCATCCAAGAATGTCTCGATTTCCCCTTCATTCCTGAAGGATTTTTTTTTTTTTTTTTGCCAGAGAACTAGTTTGGAGTTGACAGTTCTTTTTTTTCAGCACTTGAAAAATGGTATGCCATTTCCTTCTGCACCCCACATTTCCTGAAAAGAAATCCCCTATCTTTTGAACTGATAGTTCTCTATGATTTTTCTCTTTGTCTTTTCATTTTCAGAAGTTTAATTATGATGTGTCTTGGCAAGAATTTCTTTGGATTTTTCCTGTTTGTGATTATCTCAGGTTCTTGAGTAGATTTATGATTTTGGCAAATTTTGAAGGTTTTTAGCTATTATTTCTTTGACTAATTTTTCCATCTCACTCTCTCCTCTTCTGGGCCTCCAACAATACAAATGATGAATCTTTTGTTGTTGTTGTCCCACAGGTCCCTGAAGGTCTTCTTTAATCTCTATCCTACTAATTAGCCTTGTCAGTGAGTTATTTTATTTTTGTTACTGTACTTTTCAATTTCATAATTTCTATTTGTTTGTTTTTATATAACTTCTATTTCTTTTCTAAGATTTCTTATTTTGTTAATTTGTTTTAGGAGTACTTGTAATTGCTTGTTGAGCTGACACTACACCAGTGGGCAAATTAATGGGAGCATGTTTGGACCCCTGACATCTCTGGGCAGAGGAATCAGAGAATGGCCATCCATTTACTTTGGTTTGGGGTGAGGGTGAGAAGGAATATCAGCTTCGCACTTTGCCTGGCTGAAACCACAGGACAAGGATGGCTTTTCTGTTGGTGTTGCCTGGGGCAGGGTGGGGAATTTTAAGAAAGTTTTCTGTCATTTAGGCCACCTTTCTATCAGTCTTTTGCTTAGTGGGAAAAGTCTTTTATAATAATAATAATAATTATTATTATTATTATTATTATTACCTGTGCTTATTGGCAGTTCCAGTTTGGAAGTTTCCATAGCAGCCTTTCCAGGATATATGGGAGTAAATAAGGGAAACCCATCAAACTCCCTGATGTGCTGTTCCTCAAGTCTTTAAATCCCTAGATTGACCACCCACCCTCTCTTTCTGCCTTTAGAGGTTTCTTAAACTTGTTTGTTATATTATTTCTAGGTTTTGTTTGTTTCTGCAGTTTTCTTTTTAAAAACGTTCTAATCATGGTAAAATACACATAATGTGAAATGTAGCATCTTAATCATTTGTAAGTGTACATTCAGTATTATTAAATTCATTCATGTTGTTAGGCAATGTGCAGGTTTTTTAGTTGCAAGAGGGAGGACCTGGGAGAAATGGGACTACTCTGTCTTGGTTGGAACCAAAAGTGCCCTATAATATGTCTTCCTGGTTATTATTGTATATTTATTTTTCCACATGAAATTTAGTATCAGTTGTCTAACAGCTTTAAAAAGCTTGTGGGTACTTGTTTATCAAGATTGTATTTCATATTTATACACTAAGTTAGAGAGAACTGATGATGTCTTTATGAGTTGAGTCATCCCATTTAACAGCAAAGAGTATCTTTCCATTTGTTCAGGTCTACTTTCAGGCCTTTTGGAAGTGTTGTAGCATTTTCTTCATAGAGGTTTTGCACATGGTTGCTGTGTTTCTTCCTAAGAATGTTATTTTCTTTGTTGTTTCTATAAATGGGGTTCTCTTTCCTATTGTGTGTGTCCCCTCTTTGGTTGTTTGGGTACATGAAGTAAACTAGTGACCTTCAAATCTCCATCTCCAGCCTGTCATCTGAGCTTCAGACCCAGTGAGCCTGCTCCCTGGCTGGTCCTCCCACACCTTCAGGTCAGTGTGTGCAATGGTCACTCGCTCCTCTTTCCTGCTCACTCCAGTAATAACAACAACCCTCACCAGAAACTGTGTGGTTATTTCTAACTCCTCCTTTTACAGCCCCTCACCTGCTGATTAGTCATTCAGTCCTGATTCTCAAGCAGTTTAGAAGCCAGGATCATGAAATCTCCATGTTAGATGGAATCATAAAGTCATCTAGCATAACCACACTTCTGGTGTCTAAATTCTCTATTTGTTTTCTTCGTTATGTTGTTTCCTGTCATATGCCTGAACATACATTTCCAGCGGCAGGAAAATTCCTCCCTTATGTGGCAATCCATTTTATTCCTGCCCATTTCTGACTCTCTCTTTATGTATATATAGACATAAATAGATATAAATAGATATATTTCATATTCAAGAAATATATATGAATACATAATGTACATGCATGAATATATATATAATGTAATATAATGAATAATAATGAAAAAATTCATATCAGGGCATTTTCTGAGCTGACCCCAGCCTTCCACTCCCACATCATCTCCAACTACTCTGACAGGCAGGAGTTGGGGGCGTAGGTGGAAGGGAGGAAAAAAGAAGGAAGAAAAGGAGGAAGAGAGGGAGGAATAAGGAGTGAGATTGCACTAGCTTTGCAAAGTCTCATATCAACATTGGTTGTGAATATACCTTTCTTCCACTCTATCAGTGCAGGTAGAAAACTGGCAGCATCGGCATCTTTAGGATGAAGGCTGTCAGTGATAATTACCGCAGAGCATTTTCGGTGTGAATTCAATAAAGGAAGTTCAGCAGCCATTCCCTACTCCCTTGACATAGTTGGGGTGTAGTGACACACATATGTTGCCATGAGGGACCTTCCAGACCAGTGGAGGAGACAGGCCAACAAAGAAATATAACATCAGTGACCATAAATACAGAGCAAACTATAGAATGCTGCCTCCTCCATGAACCTCCAAGGGACATTTCTGTTTTCAGAAGGTATTTGTTGCCTGCAGCCTTAAAGCATAATTGTTTCTAGACAGTTCTTTTAGGGCAGGAACTGTCTTTGGTCTATCTCAATATATCTTCCACTCTGTCTTGTTTCCCTATCGGAGTCCCATTCGTTCATTAGGGTCACCCTCAGATGTCACTGCTCCTGGAAACCTTTCTCTAGTCTCCTTAGTCAGAATTCATTCCATAGATGTTTCTTAAGCAGCTTCTCTGGGCCAGGTACTGGGCTAAGCACTGAGTAGGAAAAGCTGGTGTGGTGTGCTTTCTGCCTTGTAGGAACTTAACAAACTGGTCAACTTTATCACCCTCAAAGCCTTTCTGTTTTGGTGTTTTTTTTGCACCTTCTGACGTGTCACAGGTCAGCCCACTGAGATCCAAGCTTAACGCCCAGCCCACAGTAAATGCTCAGGGGGCGGATGAATGGCTACCAGAAGGGTCCAAACAAAGTGATATTTGGGTTCAGGGAAGGGAGGAGGACATATGGTGCTGACGTCATGTGGTGAAGAAGAGGTCATGCAGGACACAAGCCAGCACCCAAGCACCTAGGCTTTTGCTTAGGCCCTGAGGTGGTCAGTTTGGGAACATCGGGGGTTCTATGGGGCTGAAGGCAAGACAGAGAGGGGCTGACAAGTGTGGAGAACTCCAAAGGCCTTATTCTGGAACTTTCCCCAGAGGGACTATGGTACCACCCATATTTTTGAGCAGGGAAGATGGTCAAATTAGTGTTTTGGAAAGATCAGTCTGACTATAGTATAGAAGACAAACTGGAAAGAAGAGACAAGAGGCAGAGGAGGTCCCCTGAGAGGAGGCTGTGGCAGGAGTCCAAGGGAAAAATTATGAGGCTAAGCCAGGGCAGTGGAAGGAGACAGGCCTGACAGAAGGCTGAGAGGCAGAATCAACAGATGGCTATTACTCCAAAGACAGGCTTGACTGATGTTTCACCCACACAGAGATGTAGGCTAGAATTTGTGATTAAAAAATGTTATTAACAAATGTAGAAGGTGTTCATCTCAGAGACTTTAATGGTATTGTGGGTGGGATTGTGTCCCCAAAAAAGATACGGTGAATCCCTAACCCCCACCATCTATGAATGTGACTCTACTGGGAAATGGGGTCCAGGCAGCGGTACTCAAGTTCAGAGGTGGTCATTAGAGTGGGCTGACATTAGAGTCGTTGAATTGAACATTGAACGTTAGAGTCGTTCAATCTGACTGAGGTCTTTACAGGAAGAGGGAAAGGTGGACACAGAGACACACAGGAGAAGGCCCTGCAAAGATAGAAACAGACAGGGAGTGATGCGGCTACAGACCAAGGAACACCAAGGACTGCGGGCAATGCCAGGAGCTAGAGCAAAGCCATGAAACAGATTCTCCCTCAGAGCTTCCAGAAGGAGCTGACCCTACCCACACCTGGATTCCAGACTTCTGGTTTCCAGAACTAGGAGAAAATAGATTTCTGTTGTTTTAAGCCACCGGTGTGTGGTAATTCATTACAACCACCACAGAAAACCAGTACAAGTAGTGTGAAAGATAAGTGAGTGGGGTCTTGGGGACTATTGAGGAGGTTCTATGGGGACATTCATGGCCTAAAACTTTGGCAATGGCTGTGGTGGTTTCAGAAGAGATTGTCTTTTATTTCGGACTGAGCTTTTGTCTCATTGGTCTTTAAAGCGAGGTTCATCTGAAATAAAAAATCCTGGCTGTTGCTCGGAAGTTGTCACAGGCTCCTGTCAGAGACACAAGATGGTGGCCTACAAATCCATTCTGTCCTGTAGGTTAAATGCTTACTCCTGGTCACAGGCAGGAGGTTCCCTGAGGAGGTTAGAACTCGGACTCCCAGAGGAGTGTTCTTCCTGCTCTACCTCAGACCACCTCATCTCATCCTTCACTAGTGACAGTTGAGGAGATGGCAACCAGTATGTGTTCCCGCCAGAGGATTTTGACTTGGAAAGTAGAGAAGAAGCGAAGATACTAAAAGTCACTGTAGTCCACGTGCTGGAATATTCTTCAGCCATGAAAAGGAATGAAGTCCTGATCTATGCTATGACACGGACGAACCTCTCAAACATGCCAAGGAAAAGAAGCCAGACACAAATTATAACACACTGTAGGATCCCATTGGTAAGAAATGTCCCAAATAGCGAAATCCACAGCCACACAAAGCAGACTAATAGCTATCAGGGGCTGGCGAGGGGAGCGGGACATGGGTAGCAACTGCTAATGGGTGCAAAGTTTCCTTTCGGGGAAAGAAATTGTTCGGCAACCGCAGAGAGCCCGTGGTTGCACAGCATTGTGACGGGACTAACTGCTCTGAATTGTGTGCTTTAAAATGGCTAGCTTCGTGTTGTGTGATTTTTTTTACTTCAATAAACAAAGATATTGCAGGCTTGACACCAGAATTTATTATTTGGTTTCTGAAAGTTGGGAGGTCGGTAAGCCTCTCTGTGGGGTCCCCGCCCCGCCACCCTCAGCTGAGCAGCAGGCAGCCGCAGAGTTCCCATCTGTCCACAAGGAATAAAGAGCAAGGTAGCTCACCCTCTTAAAAACACCCCAGGGCCTCTGAGTGGTTGGGCGCTCCCTGCTCAGTCTGGCTTCTGGGTAAGTGAGTCGTACCCTGTGTTGGAAAGGGCAGAAGGCAAGCACAGGGAGCCCAGGCCCATGTCACGTACTCCATTGCTGTTCAAGGGTCTCCATGAATGGTTGTGGTTCTGGACTGATGGACTGATGGACTGATTTCTTTCCCTGGTAGCTTCTCCCTAGGCTGGGACCTCCTGGAACCCTCTAGAAAATTCGAGTGAAAATGCACTGGAGACTCTCATCCTGAGAGCTAGGAAAGCCCAGGCATCAGAACAATGAGAAAAAGTACATTCATGCGTCATATGAAATGTCAAAAGTTGCCCATATTCCCTTACTCCGAAACTCAGGGAAGCTGGCAACTGAGCAGCTATCCCATCGTTTGACCGCGTCGACTGAGGTGTAACGTACAACAAACGGCACGTATTCGATCAGTTTTGACACGTGCGTGTCCAGATAATGATACACTCACACCCCTAAAGTTGCCTTGTGCCCCTAGGTAGTCCCTCCCTCTTGACCCTCTTCGTCATCCCTAGACAAGCGCTCATCTGCTTGCCATCCAGGTCGAGCAGTTTGCACCTTCTAGAGTTTTGCATAAAGGGATTCACAGAATAGGGACTTCTTTCCGTTCTGGCTCCTTTCATTAGCAGAATGACTGAGATCCAGTCACGCTGTGTGTCTCCATTGTGCATTCCCTCTGATGGTCGACTAGTACTCACTGGTACAGATGACGTCACAGTGGCTTATCCGTCCACTTGTTGGTGGGCATTTGGGTCGCTTCTAGTTTGGGGTTGCTATAAATACAACTGCTGTCAACGTCCGGGTAGGAGTGTTTGTGTGGACACAAGCTTTCATTCTCCTGGGTAAATATCCAGCAGTGGAATGCTTGGGTTGTAAGGTATATGTTTAACTTTTATAGAAACTCCCGAACTGTTTTTTCTGAGTAGTTTTACATTCCACACTGGTGTGGTTTTTCAAATCCATGCCTTTCTGTGGGTTTCGCAGAGGCTCATAGTTTTTTGACCGGTTCTGCAGCAAACCTGACATTGGGCTGTGTCCAGAAATCACCTTTGGTCTAGTTCCAGGGGCTATATTGTGACACAAGATTGGAAGGAGGGGCAAGTGGTGAAGAGCAAAGTGGATGTAGGGGACAGAGGCACGTTGGGGACAGGGGAACATCAGCAGGAGCTCTGCCAAGGGCCAAGGGAGGGGCGGGGGGCAACCAAGTGGGTGTTCAGAGCCTTTCTCCGGGCAGTTTTCCAGGGCCCCCGCCTCCAGGCCCTGGAACCCACCTGTGTGGCCACGTTAGGGCCTGGGTCTGGGAGCCCCTGGCCATGGGGCAGTACACATCTGGCTTCTGACGTGGAATAAGTCAGACAGAGAGGGCCGGTGTGACTGGCCTGTTTTCCACCTGTTGCTCACTTCTGCTTGTGCTTAGCCTTTCATTCTCCTGTTCGCTCGTTAAAGGCCGACTGGAGAAAGGCCAAGTGGAGAGGGGGCTTGGGGTGAAGTCTTTGCTCCCTGTCACGTGGCCAGGGAAGATGAGATCCGAGCACGCAGGTCAGGAAGGAAAGCACGTTGTCCTGAGACCTCCGTCCCCTCACAGAGCCTGGGTAGCAGTGAGCAAACTCCAGGGCCACCCAAACAGAACTCCTCCAGACCCCACACCGCAGCCTGGCTTCCTCAGCCTGTTGGAATACAAGTGCGCCTGGGGTCCTCTGGGTGCCTTTGGGAGCCCTTGATGGCCAAGCCGGGAGGAGGTAGGTGTCATACTCCCCGGAAGATCCACCCCGTTAGTATTTTTCCATCAAGATAGCAACACACTCGTTTTAGAATTTCTCTGTGGCGGACGTTGGCAGGGTTTGGGGCCCCACCAAAGGAGACACAGGCAGAGAAGCCAAGCTGCCCTGCAGTGATTTGGCCCCGGGAGGACAGGCCAGTGGCCCCTATCCACGGAGCAGAGCTTCTAGGAGAGCCTAGAAGTGTGGCTGGGGTCTGACTCAGCTTCTCCCCCACCCCTCCCTCAGTCACCCCCTCCACTTTGTTCTCATCTCTGAAAGCTGCTTCTCAGCCATTTCCCAGGAATGACTGACTCATGATCCCAAGCTGTCTCACCAGGGAAAAATGCTGCAGCGCCTGTCCACGATTGCAAGCCATGGGCATGGCCTCTGTCCGAGTGGGCCCAGCCATCCTAAACAAACAGGCATGTCTGTTTCTGGAAACAAGACACGGAGCTCTCAGGAAAACCTCTCTAACAATCAAAAGGCTCATTATACCTGGAGATGGGGTGGGGGACGCTATAGATTCTAGGATTCGTAGAGCAGTTGTGATGGGGTGGCTCTGATCATTCTGGGACCAAGCTGGTCCTCAAGGTTCTGGAATGGAACAGGATCCGTCCTGGGCGCCAGTAAAAGTACCCTCAAAGGCTGGGATTCTTAACCCTTTACAAGATGTGGATGTCCTTGGCTTTTTTGGTGAACCTTATGGACCTTAACAACAACAACAACAACAAAAAGCCGTTTCTAAATGGGATCACAAAGGATACCAGTTAAACTGAAATAGTTATCAAAGTAATGAACATATATAAATATATCACAAATTTGTTTTGTTACTAAGTGCTTCCTAACACATTAAATAAGATCTACAAGTAGGTATCATAACTACTGCAATTTCAAGGCAGTGATGGTTGGAGATTCCTTCTATGACCGTAATGTGAAATAAAAATGTCTGCGATTTCTCCTGGTGACAAAGTCATGGGTTCTGTAAATATTACAAGAGTGTGTTGCCAGCATTCATAATTGAACGGAAATAACTTTCAGTTAGAGGTCAGTGAAAATAGAAATGTAATTTTTTCCTGCGTACAACTTTACGGACTCTCTAAATTCCGTCTATGAACCCTAGGTTAGAAGCCCCCTGCTAAGGCAACACAGAAACCTAGTTAATTGATGGTGGTGGTGGTGGTGGTGGTGGTGGTGGTGGTGGTTTTTCCTGATTCTTGAGCTAAGTCAACTGTTGACTTTACAACTTTTTCTGATACAGTACTGTACTTTCTTCTTACTGCCAGAGCACAACCAGGGAACTTAGCTTCCGGTCCCCGCTCCCCGCTTGTGTGCTGTGTGAAGTTGGGTGACCTGCTAAACCTCTCTGAATTTAGTTTTCTCCTCTGTGAAATGGGAATAACAAGAGTATCCTCCACCTAGTGTTGACATGAGGATTAAATGAGGCGGTGCTTGTAAAACATCCCGGCCCTGTGTTAGCCCTTAATAAAGACTAGCCGTGATAACTACCCACAGGGAAAGAGTTCAGAAGCCAAAAGCCTGTCCGTGTGTGACCATCAATAGTCATCTGCATTCTCCTTTGGTGATTTATCTATTTGCCATCTCTACGATCCCAGAGTGGAAGGCAGGGGACACACAGACAGGGGAGGGGCACCGGTGTGCTAGAGCCGGCGCATACCTGCTCCTGAAAGCCAAATATCACATTTGCAGGAATTTTGTTGGTGGCCAGAAATCAGCCCCAGTGAGAGCTTTTCCCCCTGAAGAGCTGCATGTTAATTATTCACCAGCACAGTCCTGGAAGGTAGGGGGGTGAGGGGCTCCTCTCCCCACTGGGATGGTGGGACAACCTCTGCTATATCTGGGGAAGGTGTGAAACGTCAGATGGGTTTCGGAAGAGAAAACTAACTGTTCCTCGTGATGTAAGTTAATTTCATTTTCAGTCTATTGATTCTTCTATCTACAGAGTTTGGGATCAAGGAAAGAACAGGTTTTTCTTGATTAATGTTCTCAGTTCTTGAGAATTACTTCCATTTCAGCAATTCTGCAAAAGGATCTGTTTTGAGATAAGGCAGCGGAGTGGGGGGAATCTCTGTTCTCTTTATCTGCAGAGTACAGTATTTTTTTTATTTAAAATCCAACATTTTTATGTTCTGGTAACTTACTTCCATGTCAGTTTTTATCTAAGATTCCAGTGCCATCCTCTTGGAGAGTATTGCAAAGGCACACAGCAGAAAAGGGAGTTTACTGATTATGCAGCCCTGTTAGCATTACTTGAGTCCAAATGTTGGCTTAGATGGTGTTTTCAGAACCCGTAAGTGGATGTTTATGTCGGCGAATGGAAGCGCTGAGTAGCTAGACTTGCAGGGCCAATGCGGGGGAGGCCGTCCTGGGGTAGTGGTTTGCTCAAACATTGGCATTTGGTTGCATGAGCTGTTTTCCAGGGCTTCTCAGCTAGCTTGCCACGGTCTCTAAGCTGGTTGTATTTGCTGCTCTCCCCCTGGTGTGGATACGAACACGTGATGGAGAAAGGAAACATGGCGGAGGTGGCATGCGAGAGGACTTGGGACTGCAGAGAAGGATGGCCACAGCCTCTCGTGTGGGCATGCTATGGGGTGCTCCACAGGAGAAAGCATGCAGCTCCACTCTCTGTGGCCTCGGGGAGTTCTGCAGGGACAGGGCGGCCCGCTGAGCTATTGGTCCCACAGTCTCCCCGCACCCGCATGTGGTTGCCCTTGGATCGTAGGCGTTCTCATGAAATGTGGGTACAATCAATTGGTTGGGTACTTTGAGACATGCCACTCTTTCCTATATCTGTGATCAGCATTACTAGGGTCCACACAATGGTAGCCCATGTCTCTGGCTCTCCTCTTGTGAAAACCTCACTCGATTGGATAATATGTCTGGCTGGCTGCTTGGTAGTAGATAGACGAGCTGGCCTCATCATCTAGACTGGATATTAATACGGTCATTACCCAAAGATGACAAGGAGTTAGGAATGGGGCCCATCACTGCCAAGATGGGCTCTGGCTTCTGGAAGCAATGGACAACCTAAAATAAAACAAGCCACTCGAGTAGTCTGGGTTCATCCATTTCTCTGGTATGCCATGGTTCGTGCACTTCAGAGAAGAGAGAGTGGGCAGCCGAGTAGCCTTGCCACAGAATATGTGGCTCTCTCAGCATGGTCTCCATTCACGTGGGCTTATACCTGTGGTGATTGCAAATCGTTCCTATCAAAATGTACCTGCTTTCCAAAATGTGTTTTTTTTAATATAAGTTTCACTTAGGAATGGGGTGGGGAGGGGAGATGAACATAATACAAAGTAAAGCAGAGAAATTAGCTCCTATAATTGACATAGAAATGGGCTGTGGGTATCATTGTCAGAAATTGAGCCTGACCTTGAACATGAGGGTAGTGAGCCCATAGGAACTGGGTGGGTCCCTTCCCCCTCTTGTTTTGCTAGTGCCCTGTGTGTTCTGGGCCCAGATGGGAACGGGACTTCCTGGAGGGCATGGATCATGGTCCCACCTCACATTGTTTGTCACCCAGAGAGGACACTGAGACCCATAAAAGGGGCAGGGACTGCCCAAATCCCATGGCAAGGGAGCAGCGAAGCCTCTCAAATCCCAGCATCCTACCTCCTGCGCCAGCTCTTGGCTCTGTAGACTGTCTGAAGCCTGCTTAGGTCTCCTCTGCTGTCTGTCACCCAACTGTGTTTGCTCCCAAGCTAGGAATTTTCAAACGTTGGGACCCTTTCCAGGGGGGATTCCCACACCTGCTCCTTTACTGCATGCCAGGCCCTCTTCCAGGACCGAGTGTTCAGCATGGGGCTCACGTTCTCGTGTCAGAGAGACTGGACAGAAAAACAGCCAGCGTTGCTCTGTGACCATGACAACATTTCATTCCACCAGGCAGTGATTGCCACATTGGCCTGGTTCCCCTCTGCCAGGACCTGGATTGGGGCCCAGAGGCAGACAACGCCATAAGCTAACATTCTGTGGGGCTTACTACGTGACAGCACCTGTTCTGAGCACATTACAGGTATCATGCCTTTGATCTTCATCACAGCCCTATGGGCAGAGGCAATTATCACCGTCTCTCTTTTACAGTTAAGGAAACATAAACAGAGAGTTTGAGTCACTTCCCCAAGGTCACATAACTAATCAGTGGCAAAGCTGAGATTCAAACCCATATCATCAGGCGCCAGAGTCTGGGTTTTAACTGCTCGGGTACTATACGGCCTCTCGGGACCGCACAGAATGTCAAGTCCAGATCCCACCCAGTTCAAGGAAGGCCCAGCAGAACAGCCATTCCGGGGTCCACCCTAGGTCCTCCCCACTAAGGGTGAGTGCCTTCACTCCCAAAGGAGCTCTGAGGTAGCCAGCTGGGTATCACAGGGCCCGGCTAGTACCCCATTCCCCTTCCTCAGCCAAAGCACCCCTCTCTGGGATAGGAACCCCAGCCCTGTTTGCCTCACAAAATGGTTGTAAGGCTCAGAGGAGCCAGCTCTGATAGCACCAGTTTCTGGCACCCCTTGAAAAGTTTAGCAGCGCTGACCACCCCTCCCTGCCCCCAGTCTAGCCCCAGCAGGTTTTGTAGATAACCAGAGACTGTTGTCTTACTGGACCAGCTGGAGGAGACCTGTGCAAGTTAGAGCAGCGGCTGCCTAGAGGCAGTCTGTCGGTTTGCTTGGGATGCTGTCCCCACAGCCCACACTGCCCAGTCCTGAGTTCGACCTGCAAACCTGCCCAATGGGACCCTTTGCAGCCAGGGTGGCTTTCTCTGGCCCATTTCCTTCTGTCCTGGGTCCCAGCAAGCCCGCTGTGGGAGCCGCAGAGACCACTTGATTTTACTGGCCTGTGTGCTTTACAAATCATTATTTTTGGTCAAATTTAAGGAATCGAAATATAGCAATTAAACCCGTGTGATCTATGACAGCATTAAAAGTTAAGGATGTAAAAGTGCCCCCACAAAATGTTTTAGAGCTTAAATGAAATGCTGTTAGTGTGGACATACAGATTCTCATCGAAGGAAACGTAATCACTCAGGAGGAAGAGAAAAGCCCATGTGCCGGCAAACCAACAACACTGGGATTCGCTTTTGTATTTCTCGCTGCAGACGATAAGGCGGGGGCCCTGAGATGGGGGACCCGGCGTCGGAACACATCAAATCAATCATGAGTGCGAGAGGGAAAGAGGTCAGTTGTCTCCGCAGACCCACTCTCAAGCCGGGCGGGGACGGGGGGGACAACAGGTGACAACAAGCTGTCTCCAGTTCTCCTCACTCTGCACCCCTACCTGGCACCCCTCCGTCCCCAGGCTTCTGCTGGCTGTCACCCATCCACACAGCTGGAGGAGGCCCCCGCTGCCCTCAAACCCACCTCTCCGGCTCCATTCTCAGGCTGTTCTCTTCAGGGGGACTCACCTCAGCCCACGCCCTGCATCGCCTGCATTCTGTCTGGGAAATTCAGCGATAGACAGTCAGCCATCTCTGGAAGGTGGGGGGGGTCGCAGGGAAATTCCCAAGCTTACCCCAGACCCTTTACGAGTCTGTTAGGGAGGTGCACCTTTTCCCTTCCCACCCTACCCAGGAACAGTGCTTTCTGACAGAAGATTGAGTCAGGACCGGGAAGAAAGCCCTGAGACAGGGCAGACCAGAAGAAAGCCTCTTCGGCTAGGAAGAAACAAGTGTTTAGAGCTCATCACACCAAGAGTAAGACTCCAGATCTCCTGGAGATGCCTCAGAGTCAGGGGCAGAGAGAGAGCCAGGGGAGGGGTGCGCCCCCAGAAGGTGGTGGACAGACACCACAGCCTGGCCTTCCCAGCTTGGGAAGGGACTCTGCACGCAGAGATCTAAAGGGCTGGTGGTGCTCTTTGGTACTGAGGGGAGAGCACTCACTAACAAGACCGTGACCCCTTGTCACGGAACATTAGGGAATCACACACATCTGCAAAGAGGAACCATAAACCACCAGATGGGCACGCACTTCCAAACTGCTGGAGAAGTTCCCCGTGCTGGATCTCTCACGTAGCGATGGTTAGGGTGGAGCGGCTTCCTGGAAAAACTGTAGAACGTGCCCTTTGAAAAAGTGAGTGAATGCGTGCTGAGAAAAGGAAGCCAGTGAAAAGTGAGTCTAAAACAAAAGCAGAAGGAGTGGGGATCCCTCGGAGCCTCCAGGGGTTCATTAGGAGCAACCTGTGTGTGGGAATAGGCCCCTTTTCTGGTGGAATTGCTCACTCGGCAGGTAGGTCAGAGAAAAGGAAGCAAGTGTTGTTAAACCTCAGCAAAGCATTTGGCAGTGTCTGTTGTGAAATCCTTGTTTACAGCCCAGTTATGTGATTGTGTAACCAATTAAAGGACTGAATCCCAAGGCCATGGGTAATGGATTAATGTACTCCCTTGGGGAAGGAAGTGTAGAGGCAAGTCCCAAGGCTCCCTCCTGGCTGGTTTCACTCATTCCTCCATGATCTGGATGAGAATACAGAAACCCAGATCTGGTATTTGACCGTGACATAATGCCAGAGGGTGATGATTCTCTGTAGCGTGAACTTGGGATCTGAAGAGATCTGAACAAGCTTGAAGTTGTCATGGGAAATTTAACAGGGACAAGTGGTAGCTCCTACATCTAGGTTGTGAACCCATCTGCCCAAGTGTAGGATGAGAGAACGGTGGCTTGCGAAAAACTAGGGACTTGTAAACTTTTAATTGACCATGACATCAGTGTAATTAGCAGTGAGCTGAGCCTGCCAGTAATGTCACCATGATCTTAGGCTGCGGTGCCCATGATGACCCATTGGGTGTGATGGTGGAACTGCCGTTATGTCTGTCCCTGGAGTCTGGAATTCAGTTCACATCAGGTGATACAGACAAGCAGAGGTAGCCCAACTGGTGGTGAGAGACGGTGATAAAGAGGCTCACAATTACACACATGTAGCCGGTAACCTTCTGAGCCGGACTTGAACCCAGCACTCTTACTCCAACTTCAGAGTTTTTTCTTTTTCTTTTTTTTCAAGACTTTATTTATCTATTTGACACAGAAAGAGACAGCAAGAGGGGGAATACAAGCCGGGGGAGCAGGAGAGGGAGAAGCAGGCTCCCCACTGAGCAGGGAGACGGATGTGGGTCTCGATCTCAGGACCCTGGGATCATGACCTGAGCCGAAGGCAGATGTTTAACCCACTGAGCCACCCAGGTACCCCCAGAGTTTTTTCATAAACACCCAAGCAGGACCTTGAATACCAAGCCTTGCATTCATTTCATTCTGATTCTTCTGAGTATATTGACAAATGCCGTGAGAGTTGGAAACATTTTAATGGAAAGCAGAGACCCTATCAGCCTCTGTAGATATGCAGGCTACTCCCTCTAACTTCTGATACCCAAGAGAAACTCAACAGAGATACTCTTTCATAAAAAGCAATTTCTTAGAGGTGCTTGGGTGGCTTAGTGGGTTGAGCTTCTGATTCTTGGTTTTGGCTCAGGTAGTGATTTCACGGGTCGTGGGATTGAGCCCCACGTTGAGCTCTGCCTCAGTGGGGAGTCTGCTTCAGGATTGTCTCCTTCTGCCCCTCCCCCCCACTCCCTCTTTCTCTCTTTGAAATAAATAAAATAAATCTTTTTAAAAAGAGAAAAAAAGGGACGCCTGGGTGGCTCAGTTGGTTAAGCTGCTGCCTTCGGCTCAGGTCATGATCCCGGGGTCCTGAGATCGAGTCCCACATCGGGCTCCTTGCTTGGCAGGGTGCCTGCTTCTCTCGCTGCCTCCGCCTGCCTCTCTGCCTGCTTGTGTGTACTCTCTCTCTCTCTTTCTTTCTGTGGCAAATAAATAAAATCTTTAAATAAATAAATAAATAAATAAAAAGAGAAAATAAATTTCTTAAATAAATATGAACTGAATTTCAGAAACCACCAGAGGTTTCTTAACCATTTTAAAAAGTACATATTATTAAAACAATACCTTTTGGACGCGCTAAGGTTGTATAGCTAAGAAGTTTACGACACCTTAACTTTGCTGCAATAGAGAATGAAAAGTTTGTCTCTTTTCTTGTACCTTCTGCACAAGTCTCTCATCCTTTTTTTGGATAAGTGAAAGAGGAAGGATGAATCAGGATGACACAGACAGCTTGCTTAGAGGAATGAGTGGACGGCTGACCGGATGGATGGACTGCAAAGTCTTGGCACAGAACTGTTTGTTTGGAATGCTTCTGAATTCCTAACCAACTTGGTGCACAGTGGACAGATGGTAATGCGGGACAATCCACTGAAGAGCTCTAGCTCTTTGAACCCTTAAACCCCAGGAACATACATTTGCATTTGGTCTAAAGATGGAGTTAACTATATCCACCCTTGAAGGAGTTAAAGCAGGGACTCGTAAAGTTGTGGAGGTGGACCTGATTCAGATCATGAAGAGACTGGTCCAGAAGGAATAAATGCAGTGGATCAGGTCGGACTCAGGAAAAGCTTGAGTTGTGAGCCTCCTAAGCCCGACACCACCCAGTCGTTTTCCTGAAACTTCCTCCTCGTGATGAACTAGCACATGGCACAGGTGGCCTCCACAGGGTTAAGCTCCAGCTGATGGCATGGGTTTGTTTTTTTCTGTCTCAGCAAGACAGGTTTGATCAAGAAAAGATGTTTGTGCAGTCCGTCTTAGCATCTGGGTTTATGGGATGGGTCAGGTGCTTGCATTCAAGATTGGCTTGGCACTCGGCAGTCTCTCTTTCACTCGGGGTAGATCAGAGCAGCGTGGTCTCATGTTTTCTAAGGCAGCAAATGTGGCATAGGACTGGCACTGGAAATTGCCTCATAGAGTTTGAACTGTGGAAATTCACTCTTGGCGATCGAGCAGAGCAGCCTGCGAAAGTATTCGTGTCCGTCTTGCCTCTCGGCTTGTGTAGAAGCCAGGAGCCGGCTTCTGCACACATTGCCCTCTCTCGCCTGCTTATTGTGCCCACTCGTCTGTGTCTTGGTGACTGTGTCCTGGGAGGGAAGTCCGCGAACTGTTTCCAAAATGCACAGCAATTTTCCCACTTTCTTTGGAAGCCAGAGCCATTGTTGCCAAGTCGTGATAAATATCTTGAAAATTAGATTGTTTCCTCCAAAGACGTGGTAGCAGGCTTGACTGTTTTCTTTCATTTGTGAAATAATATCAGAAATATTTGCAAAGAAGCGTTTCCAAGAATAGACAGAATTTATTTCATCATAGTAAGTCCTGAAAGCACATTTTCCTCCCATCAAACGAGATTTCACCTGAAGTCTGTGAGTGTCACACTAGGGTTTTTTCCTATTATTCTAAATCCATCTAAAGAGTGGACTGTGTTAAGGAAGACAACTTAAACATGGGCTCTCCACAGATCTTTTCTGGCCTAATAATAGTCTTTATTTTCAAAGAAATGGCTGCTCATTTCCTTCTTTTAACTCACTGCTCCTACAGGCCACTGGCTAAGCCCTGTTCCTTCCTTCTGTTTGCCTTCTTAGGCAGACTGCTCAGTTGGACCCACCACAGTGTAACAGGAGATAGAAGGCTGGACCGAGGGTGCAGACCTATGGGGACACCTCCTCGCCACAGTCGAGAACAAGTGCCCACATTCCCCAATTAGCTGTGGCCTTGTCTCCTCCCACTTTCTTTTTAGAATGCTTTGGCCTCTGAGGGGGATGAAGAATTCTTGAGCATTGTCCTACTTAGAGATCCAGGGCCTCTGATCCCCAGATCTCCTTGTTTAGAAATCCGGGAGTGGGGGAGGTGGTTTCCTGCGGAAAGAGAGGACCCAAGCTCCACCCAGTCCCACTGGGAGTCCAGAGCCAATCATCCTAAGAGCAAAGGGGATCATGGAGCCTGAGGTTCGTGGTGGTCAAGGGATTTGGGTAAGATGGAAGTGGAGCCCAGGTCCCCTGGCTCCCATGTTCCACCCACGATTCCTCCTCGGCCACCAGCTAACAGCACACTGCACACCTTTACTTGCCTGCTTTGGCTGTGGTTATGGCAGGCACCTGGGCCCACATGGCAGGTGTTTACAAGCTCTTTCTGCACTCTGAAGCTATTGCCTTCTGAAGTTCCTGCAAAAGCAAACCATGCCCAATGCTTTCCTCCTCCCTAGCCCAGCATCACCAGTGACTCTTGTATGTTAAGTTCCTGGACAACACTGTTTTGGCAGTCATTTCGAGAGGAAATGAACCTTGCTGGAGTGTGTGCCTTAAGGCAAGCGGTAGGCAGGGCTGGAAAGGAGGAGTGCAGCTCCAGCCCTCTTCCCTCTGCCGGCCACTGCTGGAACCAGCTTAGAGAGGGAGCACTTTCTCCAGGGCCCCTAGCGCCATGGTGTTTGCCAGGGGCAGAGATGGGGGGAAATCTGTGTGTCCATGTCTGTCTTTGTGGGTCTGCCTATGTGTGTGTGTGTGTGTGTGTATCTGTGAGACAGTCTGCATGTGTCTGTGTCTGTGTGTGTCTGCGTACCTCTGTTTCTGTATGCACGTGGGACTGTGTGCATCTGTGTCTCTGTGTGTTTCGGGATGCATATGCAACAGCATCTGTGTGTGTGTGTGCGCACGCACGCACGTACATGGGTGACTACATACTTGTGATTGTGTATGTGTTTCTGTGCGCATGTACAACTGTGCACACCCGTGTCTGCTTGTGTGTATGTTCATGTCTGGCCCTGCAGAGGACACCAGAGCAGTTTCCCAACACCCTCCAACACAACCCCAAATTGTGTAGTCTGCTGTGGAGAAGCTCAGAGAAACTGGGCTTCTAGGTATCCAGCACATGGAAGGGGCAGCACGTCGTGGGCCCGGCCTTTGTTTGCGCAGCCATGCTAAATCCCGGGGTTCTTTCACTTCTCAAAGTGTGTGATGTCTGTGACAGGAAAAGATAATGCTGAACAAGTCCAGTACAGAAATGAGCTCTTGACAAAACTTGGCCTCATATCACCTCACAGGCTAGTCCTGCTGTAGTCAATCATGTGACAAGATCAGCATTGTCACCACTGCTATAAGACTGTCTTGGTCTGCCCTAATTTGTTGGTGTCCCCATGTTCCAGAAACCTCTGTTCTCTGTTTGCCGTAATGGGTGACCATCATGCATTGCTCAGTCTCGGAGTCAAATCCACATCAGGGCAAGGCCAACTGGAGAAACAGTGCTCTCAGCTGACTTTTAGGTCTCTCTACAACCCTTGGGTCCTTGAAGCAGGACTTTGCCATCCAGGCCTACTCTGTGGGACCACAAGACATTTGTACTTGCCAGGAAGACCCGGCCCCAAGCAGATTTGGTACACCGCACCTAGATGGGGAGGGGCATTTTTTACATTAGTGGCATGATATACCAAAGCCCAAAGGAGGCAAAGTGGGGAGTTCCTGCGAAACAGCAGTGGCTGTGTCAGAAGTATAATCAGGGCACCTGGGTGGTTCAGTTGGTTGGGCATCTACCTTTGGTTCAGGTTATGGTCCCGTGGTCCTGGGATCGAGCCCCACATTTGGGCCATCTGCTGGGCAGAGAGCCTGCTTTTCCTTCTCCCTCTGCTGGCCTCTCCTGCTGCTTGTACTCTCTCTCTCTGTCAAATAAATGAATAAAATCTTTTAAAAAATTATAATCAACCAAAGCTTGAGATATCATGTCCACATCAACTTGGTTAAGCTTTTTAGTAACGATCTAGATCACTGGAGAAAGGTCACCAGCAACAGGAGAAAAGGCCCTTTGACATCCCATTTCACAAGGAGTCATTCGTACTAAGAGTAGAAGAGAGATGAATGGACAAAGAAGAGGTGGTATATATCCATGAGGGACTATTACTCAGCCATGAAAAAGATCAAAATTTTGTCATTTGTGAAGATGTAGGTGGAGCTAGAGTGTATTATGTAAAGTGAAATGAGTCAATCAGAGAAAGACAAGTACTATATGATTTCACTCATATGCAGAATTTAAGAAGCAAAAAAAGGAGCAAAGGGAAAACAGAGAGAGATGCAAAGGAAGAAACAGATTCTTAACTCTAGAGAACACACTCATGGTTACCAGAATGGAGATGGGGGCGGTGGGGGAAACGGGATGGGGACGAAGGAACCCACGTGTTGTGATGAGCACAGAGTGACATATGAAAGTGTTGACTCACTATATCATACACCTGTAACTAATATTACACTCTGGTAACTAACTGGAATTAAAATAAAAACCTTAAAAAAAGAGAAGAGGATATAAATTTTCTTTCTTCCAAATACAAGATGACTCATACTTTCTCTAAAAGGAACATCTTTCTAAAACCCCAAGTTAGATGAAGGAATGATAACAATTTGGGCTTTATAAAAAAGCTCAATTAGTATATCATTCACATACTCTACAGTTCATTCTGAACTTGTACAAGTGAATGAGTTTCAGTGTATTCACAGGCACGTGTAACCATTCTCACAATTAATTCTAGAATATTTTTGTCCCCCTCAATAGAAACCCATGTCCATTCCTCCACATTATCCTCTCTCTGCACAGCCCTAGGCAACCACAAATCTCCTTTTATCTCTACAGACCCGTCTGTTCTGGACATTTCACAAAAATGGAATCATATAATATGTGGGGGTCTCTTGTGCCTAGCATCTTTCACTTAACAACATGATTCCAAAGTTCCTCCATGCCATAGTGTGTGTCACATTTCATCCCTTTTCATGGTTGAATAACATTCGGTCCTATGGAAAGACCACATTTTGCTTCCCCATTCACCAGTTGATGGGCATCTGGATTGTTTAAACCTTGTGACTAGTGCTACTAGGAAGATCCACGTGCAAGTTTTTGTGTAGATGTGTTTTCAGTTCTGTTGGATGTACACCCAGGAGCGGAATTGCCGAATCATGTCGCTACTCTATGTTTAACTTGTTCAGCAGCTGCCAAACTGTTTTCCGGAGTGGCTGCACCATTTCTCATTCCCACCAGCAATATTTGAGGATTCCAATTTTTCCGAATCACTTTGGGCTTTTTCAAAGTCAACTTTTAAAAAGTAAAAACAGTGTTTTAGAATACTGATATACTTATCAGTATATAAGTGCGAGGTGATAATTACATGCCTTGCAGCTCTTCTCACTGTCAAAGCAGTCCTTTTAAATGGACAGAATGAAGGATGTGTTATGAGTTCCTAAGGACACATGGGCTCCAACATACCACATCATAAAGGCTCTAGGCTGAAGGACTGCTTTAGGGGTTTCTAGTCAAACCTTCCACCCAAGCTCGAATCCACTTTGTGGATACATCCAGCAGATAGTTCCTGACCTCCTACTGTGTGCTCTGAATTCTATAGAGAAGCACATGTAAGCCATCTTTCCTTCCCTCGGAGGGCTTACAGACCACAGGGAAGCCAAATGTTAGAAAAGTACTTTCTGCCATGCGTGATGGGGACACAAAGGGAGCTCTTCATGTGTACTGTGTAGGAAGGTTGGAGAGAGCCAATAGAAATACTGTGTAAACTGCCAAGCCAGATGCCTGGCTCATGGTGGGTGCCTCTCCAGAGCCCCATAACTCAAGATTGAGAAGCCGGCCTTCCAACTTCAGGGCTTGTCATTGGGCTCCAAAGTCCTGCCTATACTGTTAGCTAGAAGCCTGACCTCTTTAACCATTGACCTGCCTGTCTCCAGCCTCGGTCTGAATCCTACTGGAACCAGGGCATTCTACTTGACTCATGCCCAGCTTAAACCCAAGACTGTGAGTGGCAGATAGTAATTATGAACAGTTAGCCAGTACCTTTTAGAGCAGGGTGACCTGCTATGATCAGCAGCCACAGTGGCCATGGCGGATAGCAGTGAGCTTCGGGGTCTGTTCATCATGTGCTATCTCTGCCTATCAGCAGCCCCACACTTTTCACCATCTGGCCTAGAAATCTGGAAGATGGGCATGGCCTTAGCTTCTGGGTCTGTGTGCAGCCAGACATCAAGCCAAGGGAATCCTCCTTCCCTTCATGCCCTTGTTTCTTTTCCAGTCCCACATGCCCCCGCCCCCAACCCCCAGTTTTGTCTACAAAATTTTATAAACTGTTTCCCATGAGCAAAGCATTGTGTCTGGTGGTTTGGTTCAGAGCCACCTGGAAGAAGTAGGATGACCCCTGGCTTCAGGTTAGTGGGGTGGGCAGAGAAATAAGAGTCCAGATCTGGGTGTTCTCTAAGTGCCTAGAGCCAAAGACTGCCCTGGGATGTGAACACTCCAGCTCTTAGTCATCTTAATGAGAGATAATCTTTTATCTCAGAACAGTAAGCCAGCCCAGGAGCTCAGAATACCAGGGAGTGTGCTGTACTGTGGACACAGACCAGTCCTTGCCGGCACTTGTGCCTTCCCCTACATTTTTGTTCCCAGTGTGTGAGTTTTTTGGGGATGCCGTAACAAAAATTCCATAGACAGGGTGCCTTAAAACACACACACATCTGTTTTCTCACAGCTCTAGGAAGTAGAAGTCTGAGATCAAAGTGTCAGGAGGGCTGCACTCCCTCAGAAGGGGCCACGGAAGGACCTATTCCTGCTCTTTCTTCTAGAGCTTGGTGGTCCCTTGGCTTGTGGCAGCATCACTGCCGTCTGCACATGACATTCTCCCTTTGCCCATGCCTCTGGGTCCAAATGCCCCCTTTCAATAAGGACATCAGTCCTACCGAATTAGGGGCCCATCCTACTCCAGGGTAACCTCGTCTTAACTCCTGACACCTGCAATGACCCTATTTGCAAATAAAGCCACACAGTGAAATATGGGAAGGAGACACAATTCAACCTATAGCACTGTGTGCATGTTTGGAAACAGATTTGAATTATTTATCCATCAGCATTGCAGATGTGTTCATCCACAAGCCCATTTGAAACCTGGAAGTCTTTGGGGTTTTTCTTTGCTTTGGGGGCTAAATTTCACCCTTGAAAAAATGAAGACCCTCCCCAGAGAAAGAAGACCTCCTCTTCCTGAACATCCTCTATCCCAACCAAAAATCTGCCCAATAACCTAGAGCCTCATGATAGGACACTGTGACCTCAGGGGTCTCCTGGGAGTGGCTGAGTCTGTCTCCTCATCCTCGCCCCATCCAGGGGATACAGGGGAAGAAGCAGTCAGGTTGACGGACACACTCAGGTCTGTCAGTGCACCTGAGAAGTAGACACTCAACTTGGCTTTGCAGTGCAGCATGCTGTTTGGACCTTCCAGTCTGAAGCCCAAGGCTCTTCCTGACTGAACTGCTAGGGGCTGGGGGGCAAAGGCAGAGCTCCTTTGTGCTTTTTTTTTTAAGATTGTATTTATTTATTTGAAAGAAAGAGAGAGAGAGTACAAGGAGTTGGGGAAGAAGAAGAAGGTCTTCTGATGAGCAGGGAGTCCAACTTGGGACTTGATCTCAGGACCCTGGGACCATGACCTGAGCTATAGGCAGATGCTTCACCAACTGAGCCACCCAGTGCCCCTGCTCTGTGCTTTTAAACAAGATTTCAGGCCTTCAGAGATGCTCCAGCAATATCCTCATGCTCCTCTTCCTTCCTTGCCAAGTGCCTATAACTTGGCTCCTTGTTTCCTTCCTCAGTCATGCCTGCAGCCAGGTGGCAGCAAGGTAAAACTGGCCCCAGCTGGCACTTGGAGGTGGACATAAGGGATCTGGCAGACTCCACAGACCCGGGAAGCAAGAAGTCAGGCACTAGAGGCATGGCTAACACAGGGAGGGGTGAGCCAGCGAAAACCCCAGAGATACTAGTGTGCCTTTGGAGCTCTGGGGTGGGTGGCCGGGGGGCTCCCAGGTATGTGCTTAGAGCCAGAGCCACAGGCTTCTCTTCTGAAGTTGAGGTGGAGGACAACAACCCCTTGCCTCAACACGACCCCCACGGGCACAGGCTACAAAGTCACAAAACATGTGCTTTCTGACTTTGTAGCCTGTGCCTGTGGGGATAGGGGTGAGGATGGGGCACATTTTCTTTCTGTATGGAAGCCAAACATAGATAAATATGAAGTGGAACGTTGAGTGTATGTGGATTTGTGGGAATGAAATCCGAAGTGTGTGTGGCAGATGGCTCCGGGGTACATCTACAGCCCTGGACCATGCTTGGGTAAGAACAAATGCTGGGAGTTGGTTGCCTTTTATGCAAGGGGCATAGGCTTCCCGAATAGGTGCTCGTGGGCATTGCCAGGGGACTAGGGGCCCAGGTGGGCCTCAGGGGTGGAAAGGTGGCAGAGCCCCTGCTGTGGACAGAAAGGTCTGCCCAAGCGCTGTTTCCCAGGCCTGGGTTCATCTAGAGGGAAGGAAGATCCGAGACCAAGGCCCAAGGCTGATATGCTGGGGGTGGGACACCCCTTCTGACTTGGACCAAACAAAGGCCATTTCCAGGCGGGGACCTCCTACCAGTACCTCCCCCACTCTGTGGATTGGCTGTGTTCCCCAGCCCTGGTCCAGCCAGTACCCAAGGGCACTGATGTGGTGCTGGGCCAGTGGGCTGCTACCGAGGACCAGAGAATCAAGTCTTTGTTCTGGAAGCTCTGGCCATTACCCCCACTTGTCCCCTTTACGTTGGCTGCTGGGAGCCACAAAGGGGCAGGACAAGAAATCAGTGGAGTGGAGTCTTTAAAAGCAATAGCGGCATTTTTTTTTTTTTTGCCTTTTTTCTTTAGAGCTGAATGGGTAGCTTGTTTGATGTGGATAGGTTTTGTATTGCCAGCCCTGAAATAAGATCCCGGCCTCCGTCCCCCACAAGGGCTCCAGATGCCGGGCCAGGGAGTTAGTGATGGCCTCTGTGGAAAATGGGGTCTCTTTTTTCCAGTTTTCTTTGGGTGCATTGTACGTTATATGCCATTTTGTCCCCAGACCTTAGTATTTGAGTGAGGTCACAGCCAAGTCCTTGGGCTCAGTCCCTAAAACACTCAAGAAATATTTGGGTGGCAATTGTTTTTTGAAGAATAAAAAGGTCTGTACAAACTTCTGTATGTTGCTTTAAAAACGAACATTCCTTAGGACATGTCCCAGAAGCCAGAAGAAGAATTGGTGTTCCCCTGGATGTGGACTTTGACATATGTTTTGAATAGCAGTTCATGGCTTATTTTGAAGTAATGACAGATTCAGGGGGAAATTGCAAACATGGTACAGAGGTCTCCTGTGGTTACACCTTATATCCCAGTTTTATAATATCAAAACCAGGAAATCTATATTGCTGTGGGTTTTTTCCTAATGAGTCTCGCTATGGGTCTTTTGTGTGGCCACACATTTTCAATTTTTTCAGGATAAATGATCCTGGAGTGCAATTGCTCTGTCCTCTGATACTTGTATGCTTATTCTTAGAAGAAACTACTTAATCTTACAGAGTGTCTGTACCATTTTGCATTCCCAACAGCAGCTTCTCAACATCATCACCTGTTTTTGTCATTGTGGCCATTTTTTATTTTAGCTATTCTGATAGGTATGTAGGAGAATCGCATTGAGATTTTAATTTGCTATTCTCTAATGGTTATTGATATTGAACATCTTTGTATGTGCTTATTTGCAACCTGTATGAACTTAACAGTATAATGTCTTTTCACAACTTTTGCCCGTTTTCTATTTGGATAGTAGTAGTTTGTCTTCCTACCGTTGAATGTGGAGATTCTTTATATATTCTAGATACTAGTCCTTTATCAGATATGAGGTTGCACATACTTACTCCCAGTCTGTAACTTGTTTTTTTCATCCTATTCACAGGGTCTTTTCATAGAGCAAAAGATTGTATTTTCAATAAGGTCTGATTGTCTATATTTCTTTTCATGGGTCATGCTTTTGGTATCAAATCTGAGAAAGAACGTTTTGCCTAGCTTTACCTCCTACAGATTTTCTCCTACTTTTTTCCTGAAACACATATAGTTTGACTGTTACATTTAACTCCATGGTCCATTTTGAGTTAATTTTTGTGTAAGGGATAAGGTTGAGATTGATGTTCATTTTTTTGTCTGTGGATGTTCACTTGCTCCAGAACCCTGTGTTAAAAATGCTATTAGGCCTGCATCAGTTTGCTTTTGCACTTTTGCCAAAAATCAGGTGTATTTGTGTGGGTCTTTTTTTGGTTCTCTGTTCTATTTAATTTATCTGTGGGTCTGTCCCTTTGCCAATACCACACAATCCTTTTATTCATTGATCTTGTATCCCAAGACCTTCCTCAACTCTCTTCTTGGTTCTGTGAGTTTCTTTGTAAATTTCTTAAGGTTTTCCACATAGGCAATTTGCCAACTGCAAATAGAAATAGTTTTACTTCTCCTTTTCTAACACGTATATCTTTCATTTCATTTTCTTAGCTTAATGGACCAGCTAGAACTTCCCAGTACTATGTTTTTGTTTTGGGTTTTTTAAATTGAGATACATTTGACATACAACATTGTATAAGTTTAAGGTGTCCAGCATATTGATTTGATAAAAGCAGTGATGAGAACAGAAATTCTTACCTTGTTAATAGTCTTATAGGGAAGGCATTTATTCTTTAATCATTAAGTGTGTTGTTAGCTATAGATTTATTACAGACGTCCTTTATTGAGTTGAGGAAGTTCCCCTCTACTCCTGGTTTTCTGAAAGTTTTTATCATGAATGGATGTTGAATTTTGTGAAGTGCTTTTTATGTATCAAATGATATGATCATATTTTAATAGAAGTTTTTTGCTTCGAGATCATTATAAATGAACATGCAGTTGTAAGAAATAATCCAAATAGGTCCCATGTACCCTTCAGCCAACTTCCCCTAATGATAACATCTTGCAAAACTATGATACGATATCATAAGCAGGATGCTGACATTGGTACAGCTAAGGTACAGAACATTCCCATCACCACATGAATCCCTCATGTTGCCCGTTTGTGGATACATCCACTTCCCTCCCACACTCACTCCTTCCTTAACCATTGGCAACCACTAATCAGTCCACTTCTATGGTTTTGTCATTTTAAGATTGTTATATAAAGGAAATTATGCAATATGTAAATTTGGGGGCTTGGCTTTTTTCACACAGTGTAATTTTCTGCATATTGATCCAGGTCACTGTCTAGATTAGCAGTCATATCTTTATATTGCTGGTTTAACCATACATCCATCAAAGGACTTCTGGGTTGTTTCCCTTGTTTGGCTATTACGAATAAAGCTATTCTAAACACTCATTTGCAAAATTTTGTATGAACGCAAGTCTTCATTCCTCTGGGATAAATATCCAGGAGTTCAGTGGCTGGGTCATCCAATGGTCGTGTGTTTAGTTTTTAAAGAAACTGCCAAAGAGTTTTGCAGAGACTGTTTTTGCCGAGTGACTTTTTCACTCCCACCAGCAAAGTATGAGTGATCCAGTTTCTCTCATCGTGGTCAATATTTAGTGTGGTCGTTATTTTCTTAAAGATGAAACTCGCATTAACAATTTAGTGTCATTTAATGCATTCACAATGTACTAAAACATTACCTCTATCTAGTTCCTAAATATTTACATCACCCTGAAATTAAACCCTCTACTCATTAAGCAGTCATTCTTCATTCTTCCCTTCCCCCAGCCCCTACCAAACACCAATCTGATTTTTGTCTCTATGGATTTACCTATTCTGGACATTTCACATAATTTCATACAATATGGGACTTTTCACAGCAGGCTTCTTTTCACTTAGTAGCGTGTTGTCAAGTTCATCCACGTCCTAGCCTTTGTCAGTAACAGTCCATGGTATGGTTGTACCAAATTTGTTTATCCATTTACACACTGATGGACATTTGGGTTATTTCCACCTTTTAGTTATCATGGATGATGAACTTAAGAGGATTGTGTAAAAGTGTATAAGTGTCTATTTTTGGTTCTTTTGGATATATACCTAGGAGTAGAATTGCAGGGTCAGATGGTAATTGTACGTTTTACTTTTTGAACAATTGCCAAACTGTTTCCTACAGCACCTGTAACATTTAAATTCCCATCAGGAATGTACATGGGTTCCGATTTCTCCACATTCAACACTCATTATTTTCCTTTCTTTAATTATGCTATCCTGATGGGTGGGAAGTGGTATATCAAGTTTTGATTTGTATTTCCTTAAGGCCTACTACTATTAAGCATCTTTACATGGGCTTGTTGGCCAAAAGTGTATCTTCTTTGGAGAAAGGTCTATTCAAGTCTTTAGTCCATCTTTTAGATTGTATTGCTTGTCTTTTCATGGTTGAGTTGTAAGAGTTCTTTATATATTCTAAGTCATGCTGGATCTTTATCAAACATATGATTTGCAATAGTTTTCTCTTACTCTGTGGGCTGTCTTCTTACTTTCTTGATAATGTCCTTTTGACACTCTTAATTTTGATGAAGTCCAGTTCATCTATTTTGTTGTTGTTGCTCACGCTTTTGGTGTCGTATCTAAGAATCCATTGCCAAATCCAGTGTTATAAAGATTTTCCCTTATGTTTTCTTCCACATGTTTTATAGTTTTAGCTACTGTGTTTAGGTTGGTCCATTTTAAATTGATTTTTAAATACAGTGTGATGTAGGGGGGTCCAACTTCATTTTTTTTTTGCATGTGACTATCCATTTGTTAAAGAGACTAGTGTTTCTTCTACTGAATAGTCTTGACACCCTTTTTGAAAATCAATTGACCATAGATTTATGGCTTTATTTCTGGATTCTCAAGTGTATTCCATTGGCATATATGTTTGTCTTTATGCCAGTAGTGCACCATTTTGATTACTGTCATTTTGTAGTACGTTTTAAAACTGCAAAGTGTGACTCCTCCAACTTTGTTCTTTTTCAATATTTTTGAAGTGATCACATGATTTTTATTATTTTGCTTATTAATATGGTAGATAATGCATGTTCACCTTTGAATATCAAACCAGCCCTGCATCCCTAGAGTAAACCTGACTTGATCAGAATGTATAATTTCATAAACTGCTAAAACTTTGTTATGGATTTTTGTGTTTATGTGCCTGAGAAATATTAGTCTGTAGACTTCTTTGCACATTCTTCATCTTTGCTGTTAGGGTAACACAACGATTTGGGAAGTGTCCCCTTTTCTGTTTTCTGAAGAGATTATGTAGAATTGGTGCTAATTCTTCTTTAAACTATTGGTATAATTCTAGTGAAACTGTCTGAGCCTGGAGTTTTCAATTTCTGGAGGTTTTTTTTTAAATTATGAATTTAATTCCTTTAATAATTATATTGGGCTAATTTTGGTAGTTTGTTCTTTTAGAATAATTGGCTCATTTCATCTAATTTCCAAATTTGCATGAGTAGAGATGTTTATAGTATTTTCTTATTACTCTTTACATGTCTACAGAATCAGTAGTAATATTCCCTTTTTCATTTCAATACTGGTCATTTGTCTCTTCCCTCTTTTCCCTTTGTTAGTCTTTCTAGATGCTTGTCAATTTTATTTTTTTTTTCCCTAAAAACCACCTTTGCCCCATTGGGCTTCATTTTTTTTCTGTTTTCAACATAATTTCTTTTTTTTTTTAAGATTTTATTTATTTATTTGACAGAGAGAAAACACAAGTAGGCAGAGAGGCAGGCAGAGAGAGGGGGGAGGAAGCAGGCTCCCTGCCGAGCAGAGAGCCCGATGTGGGGCTCGATCCCAGGACCCTGAGATCATGACCCGAGCCGAAGGCAGAGGCTTAACCCGCTGAGCCACCCAGGCGCCCCCTTCAATATAATTTCAATAGCAGCATCTATTCTTGATATTCCCTTCTTCTTGTTTGTTTTAGATTTAGATTTATTTTGTCCTTCTTTTTCTTGGTCCCTTAGTTGGTAATTCATTGTTTTTAGACTTCTCCCGAATTTCTATTGTAAGCATTTAGTACAGTAAATTTCCCTCTAGCTTTACCTGTGTCCTACAAATTTTGATATATTGTATTTTTGTTTTCATTAAGTTCAATTGTTTTTAAGTAGGCTCCATGCCCAACATGGGGCTTGAGCAAATGACCCTGAGATCAAGACCTGAGCTGAGATTGAGAATCAGATGATTAATCAACTGAGCCACCCAGGCATCCCTAGTATTTTTAAAATTTGTCTTGAGACCTCCTCTTTGATGCATAAACTTTTTTAATGCGTTGCTTAGTTTCCAAGTGTTTAGAGATTTTCCTATTGTTTTTCTATTGTTGTTTCCTAATTTGATCCCATTATAGTCAGAGAAATCTCAATTCTTTAAATGTTTATGGATTGTTTTATTGTCCAGAATAAGTTTATCTTGATATATATTCCTTGAGTGCTTGAAAAGAATGCAAATTTTACTGTTTTTTTTTTTTGATGGAGTGTTCTCTAAATGTCAATTAGATCCTGTTAGATGATGATGTTGTTGAGTTCTTTGTGTTGATTTTCTATCTAGTTCTATGAGTTGTTGAGAGAGGAAGTTGAAGTCTCCACTATAAATGTGAATTTTTCTATTTCTCCTTTCAGTTCTTTTGATTTTTGCTTCATATGTCATGCAGTTCTGTTGTTTGGTGTGTGCACAATTAGGAAAACTATGTCTTCTTGGTGGATTGACCCTTTTATCATTATGTAATGCCCCTTTCTGTCTCTGGTGATTTTCTTTGTTCTGGAGTTCATTTTATCTGCAAATACCAGGGCTACCCATAACTATTTTTTATTACCATTTACATGATATATCTTTTTCACCTTTTACTTTCAACCTGTTCATATCATTATATTTGAGATGAGCATCTCACAGACAGCATATAGTTGGATCATGTTGTTTTTTCACTCTGCCAACGTTTGTCTTTTAATTGGTAGATTTAAATCATTTTCATTTTTAAAAACATTTTATTTATTTGAGAGAGAGAGCGAGAGAGAGAGAGAGAGAGTGAGCACAAGTAAGGGCAGGGACAGAGGGAGAGGGACAAGCAGACTCCCTGCTGAGCAGGGATTCCAATGCAGGGCTGGTTCCCAGGACCCTGAGATCATGACCTGAGCTGAAGTCAGATGCTTAACCAACTGAGCCACCCAGAGTCCCTGGATCATTTGCGTTTTAATGAACTTACTGGTAGTTAATGCTTAAGTCTACCAATTTATTTTTATCTTGTTTGTTTTGTTTTTTGTTTATTTTCTTTGTCCAGACTTCCTATAGGTTACTTGAACAGTTTTTGAAATTCCATTTGATGATTCATGTACAATATTTTCGCATGCATCTTTTTGTATGCCATTATTAGTGGTTACTCTAGGTATTATGTCATATATACATAACCTGTAATAGTCTACTGATGTCAATATTTTACCAGTGTGAGTGAAGTATGGAAACCTTACTTCTCTTTCCATCTGCTCTTTACCCTCCCATTTATAATGTAATTATGTTAAATATTTCTTCCACATAACATTTAAAACCACAGCATGCAATGTTATAATTGGTGCTTCAGCTATCAGATATAATTTAGAAAACTTGAAAGAAAGAAAGTCTATTATATTTACCCATATTTTTTTCTTTCCATTTTTCATTCTTCTTTGGTGGTGTCCAAAATTCCCTCTTTGATCACTTCCTTCCTGGTTAGAGAAAGTCCTTTATCCATCCTCTTAGGAGTGGTCTGTTACTAACAAATCCTTTGAGTTTTTCTTTATCTCAAAATATCTTGATTTCCCTTCCATACCTGAAGCATATTTTCACCAGGTATAAGATTCTAGGTTGAGATAAAATAAGAGAACTCTCTTATTTCAGCACTTATTTAGATCTTCTGTTTAGCTGACTTTCTCTGACAATGCTTTGGCAAGGAACAGGGTCACCATCTCATTTCTACCAGGTTCCCCTCTTAGCCTTCATTGACACCAAGGAGATTGGGGTGCCTCATTACTGCTGGGTAGTAGTGAGAATTCTAGCTCCCTCCTAGGCTTTTACTGATACCATCCTGGCTGGGATCGGTAGTAGTGCCTCATCACTGTTCCCCATGTGATCTCCACTGACACTGACAATGATGGGATGTGGACTCATTACCACTATGCAGGAGCAAAGGTCCTGACTCTCTATTAGGCCTCCTCCAATACTACCTTTTTGGGGACAGGGAGAAATAAATCATAACTGCCGGGTTGGGGTAGAGTCTAGGTCCCCACTTGGCCTCTGATGTTGGGACTTGATGGGACCACACTTTTTCCTGGGGTGTTTAGCTGAATTAGAGCAGTTCTTGTATAAACATGTTCTGCCTCTGTGGGCTGTCCCTTTTTTGGTCCTTTAGCTAGAGAGAGTAAGCTTTTGTTGGGGAATTTTTGTCAGTGTCTATTGTCATTTTGGGGTTGCCAGCTCCTTCAGGTCTGTGTCTGAGATCTATGAGGCAAAAACCCAGAGAACTCACCACCACATTGTTCCTCAGGTCCCAAGGTCCCTTTGTCTCTCCACTTTCCAGGTCTTCTTATGTTGGTTTTATATATAATGTCCAGAGGTTTTAGTTGTACTCAGTGGGAAAATGGGAAGAGTACATTCCCATTTTCCCAAAGGCAGAAGTCTGGATGTGGACAATTTTGTGCCCGATTCTATACTGCTAAGAGGATTTCCAAGAAGGAGATCTTCCCTCATATATGAATGCCTTAACAGAGCTCTTATTTCATGTCTCTATAAAAAAAAAAAAAAAAAAAAAAAAAAGAAACAAAATAAAATGAAAAAAAAAAAGCTTTACTTGGTTCAGCACAGGTCTGCTTATCTGTCATGGCAGGTATGCACTGGAGTAGACATGTCACCATCTGCTTGGTTAGTTTTGTGTAAACCAGTACACCAGAGTTTCATGAGCCCCTTCCAACACCCACTGCTTCCTTCCACTGACTGTCAGGTTATAAACTGTTAGTCAGCTAACTTGGCTGGGTGCTAATGGGGCCAGAGTTGGGAGCTGCTCCTTCAGTGCACCATAAGTCTTACTCTAGGAGAGTGGAAGGGGCCTTAAGCCATCACCTGATCCAACCACCATGATTTTCACATAAGAAAATTGTGTCAGAGAACAGAAGAGTCTTTCCCCCAGATCTCACTGCATACCGCATGCACAAAAAAGCCAGACCTAAGATCCTCATTCCCTGCCTTTAAGCCTAGTGTTATTTTAGTTACGTCAGGCTGCTTCTCCACCCATCCTTCCACTCTCCAGTGAATTCCGCTCTGCCTCATAGCCAGGGACTGCCATCTCATCCCAGCCAACTGCTTCACAGAAGTGCCCCCATCCCTGGGGGTGGGAAGGGGTTCAATGAGGGGGGTGGGGTGGGGAGAGAGACATGAAAGGGAATGTGGCTGACTCCACCCAAACCTGTCCTCAGAGTGAAAGTCTGTGATTCTCGCGGTCAATGGTCTCATCTTCATATCTGAAAGACAGTGTATTTTTGTCTCCCTAAGCCCTGTGTCTAGGTCGTTTGGGAAGCGCCTTGGAGAGTCAAGAATAAAATTGCAGGTCAAACAATGGATGAATGGAAAAGTCGGCTTGTAATCAAGAGCATGGTTCCCCATTTCGGCACGGTGGGAAATCGTCAGGAGCCCAGAAAGCTCCAGGAATCGGTCAGACAATGGGCTATTGGGGGGAGGGGGGTGTTGAATGCTTCTTATCTTAAACTTGAACATGAGATGTGTTATTGAAATTCTCTGTGCAAACTTGTTGGCAGGGAACCAACCCAAAATATAAGGAACTAGAATCTGACCTAGAAAAAATGTAGGAGATGAGCTGACCTTGCCCCTTATGAATTTCTGGAAGAGCAGGAAATACGGTCCAAGGATCCATCTCGACTCCCAGTCTAGTGAGCTCTGTCCTGCGCCCCTTCAACTAGAAAGAAAAGAAGAGCATGAGGGAAGTAAAGCCTTCTTTTTCTCTTAACAGAAACGAGGAATGTGGAACTGACAGACACTAGATAATATTGCGTTCACTTCCTAGTACCACTGAGAACAGGAAGCCAGTGAATAGAGCACAGAAAGAGATTCCCATTCAAACTCTGACTCTGGTGTCCTTTTAAAAGCCCACTTGACAAATTTCACCTTTCCTTCCTTGGAACCGAGACCTCATCTATGTGTCTGAAACTAAGGGCTAGGGCTTCCAGCAGTAGTTCTAGGAGCCAGGACAAAAGAAGGGATCACGAGAGCTGCTGGTTAGTTGAATTTAACATTAAAAGCCTTCAATATCACCAGTCTACCAAGATTAGCTCCATTAGTAGGAGTCGCAGCAAACACAATGGCTGTTATCTCGGTGTATTGGGTCCACAGAGGAGAGTCTTACCTAATCTGTGAAATTAATACAGCAGAGAGGAAATGGCTCTTATAGAGCCGTGGGTCTGCTTCCTTCCTGTTCAGAGAACTGGGAGCTCGGGGCTCTGAGGTAATGCCATTTCACATAACTAGAGGGCCTGGCCTCTCCCATCCCAAGGGCGATCCACAAACGTAAGTGCACAGGTGTGGGGGGAGATTGTTGAAATCTCACTTCTCTGTTTCTCCTCAATGTCTACGTGCTCAACTGGATACCGCAGCCTCAGTATACGTAAACATTTACAGACTTGGACGGCCGGGCTCTGCTCACGGAGATGGCGGTCAGATGGGATGGCAGACATGGAGCCATTCCTTGGCCAGCCTCCCATCCTCCACATTGCCAGCCCTTCAGGCAGCCTCTCTTAGAAGGCAGTGTCTAACCTCCAGCGGAATTACCCTTTAGATTTCTTGCTTCTCTTTTATGGTTGACAACTGAGTCAGTGAAGGAAAACCTCTCAGTGATGCATCTAGAGTCCAGATGCATTTGGGCTTGACTTCCAATTTCTCCTCTGTTTCACACTGGGTTTGACTCCTAGGAGGAATGAGTGGGCTGTAGTCTAAGGGTCCTCTTCCCCTTCCCCTCCTGAGCCCCACCAACACCCTTTAAAAGAGTGTGACTGGCAAGTAACTGCTTTGGTTTTGATCCGTGTAGACCTCAATGCTGGAAGGGTTTTCTTAGAATAGGCCCTTGGAGCGGCCATCCGTGCTTTCACTTGGGAGAAGTTGCCATTGCTTGTACCGTTTCTAGGCTTTGCATCTCTTTGCAGATGTTCTTGTAGAGCCCTTTGTAGGCCATGCCAAAAATTCACATTTATTGCTTGAGAGTCACACCTTGGACTTGATCAAAATCAGTCCTTCTTCCTCCATGCCACTCTTTGTTCTGTGCCTTGGCTCTGAGTGACCCGTTTCCAAAATTCTAAGTTGTCCTAGAAGACCAAGGATTTGCCCCAGTTGAGGGGATTCAAAAAAAAATAGGCCTCAGTCTCCAAAAGCAACTTTCCCAGATGAGTCCCCTTTGCAGTAAAAAGCACATGTGTCTTCTTGGAAGATGCTTGTGGTCTCTGAAGGGGATGATACAGAAGGAGCCCGCTTCCCCGGGTGGGCCTGCAGGGCTTGCATAGAGGCTGGCCAAGGCGGGTGCTGCTGCCACCATCAGCCAGCATTGAGGGCACGTCTTGGTTTGAGCACAGCTAGATGTTCATGGTCATTAAATCTCTGCAGCCTCGGGAAAATACCCGGTGCTAACACAGAGCTCGGCTGCACCCCCCGAGGATCTCAGCAGCCTGGGTGTTTGTGGTCTGAGGGACAGAGATGGACAGATCAGATGCAGAAGGGCCTGCCGGGTCACCAGGAAACCTGCTCCACAGACAAGTGATTGCAAGAATGGGAGCGGCTTGCCTCTGTCACGTGGAGATCTGATTGAGACGCTCATGAGGGGCTTCTCTCGTCCTTTCCCAAAACACAAACTAACAACAACAACAACAACAAAAACACATTTTAAGTAAGGTCTGTTCATAAAATCCTATCAGTCTCAAAGAAGAAATCTTTTAAATAGCCCTGAACTATTTCTTGTGAACAGTTGAGAGCCCCCTTACAGGAAATATACATCCTAAGACCGTCCTAAGGGCTCAAGACACCGGGATTCTAGTCTTGCTTCTGCTACTAAACAGCTCTGGGACTTTGTCCATCCTTTTCCCTCCCCAAGGACAAAAGTCAAATGAACCAGAAATAAGACTTTGTGCCAAGCATTTGCGGAGCAGTATCTCCCGTAACCCGTAGGATAATCCCGAGATCAAAACCAACCGCTCACTATTACTACTGCTGCTGCTGCTGCTTCCCCTCCTCCTCCTCCTCTTCCTCCTCCTCCTCCTCCTCCTCTTCACCTCTAAATGCAAGTGGGGCTGAGCAAGGGAGAGAGAGGAGCCCTGTGTGGAACAGGAGAAGATACAGATTGGGATGGCTACAAAAATACTGGCTCCATCCTATCTGTCCCTCTTCTTTAGACTAGTGACCTTAGAAATATCCAGTAAGAGAAGGACGTTCACCTCCTGCTGTACCGCGTGAGCAGGGTTCAGAAATTTTATCAATCGTCCTTGGAGGCACTTCCCTTTCCTTAGAGTATAGGATTCGGTAAGGAGACCTGAGACTAGCGTTTTGTGAGACCTTGAGCATGTCCATTTCCTCTTGAGGTCAGAGAGTCTGTCTCTGGCCTCTCCCCACCCCCCATTTCCAGGGTCTGTTCTGTGTGCCCAGCCCCATGCCAGACCCTGAGTCTCCCAGCGTTACAGTCAGTAGGTTGGAAATTCAGATCTCAGCTCCAGGTGCCCTGACTTGGAAGGTCATCTTCCTTTGCTGTTTCCCATTCTCAGATTAGGAACCCAGAGTGTTAGGACCTTCTGTGGGCTGGGCATGACTTTTGGGGCTCAGGCTCGAGCAGCTGACCAGAGTCCCAGGTGACCTGGAGATTTCATCCCAGTGGCAGAGACAGCCTGTAAACAGTGGTAGAATGGATGCCTCTTTTATACCATCCTGGTGACTCCCTGGAAACTTCTGACCGGCCCTGTCTACAGCCCAGCCTGTGTGCAATGAGCCAGCTGATTAAAAACCTTACAGGGAGGTAGGGACAGCCAGCCAGAACCTGGGCCAGTGTGCCCCACTTCATGCAGGCTGTGGTCAGGAGCAGGTCTGGCCCCAGGAGAGGGGAGGGATGTGTCTGGCCCCTCTTCCAGAACACAGGGGGTCCGGAAGACCAACTCATCAGGTGGGCAGCTGTCCCTAACACTTACCAAGAATCTTGCAGGAGTGTTTGGGCTTAGGTCCACACCAGTAAAATAGGGTCACTAAGCCGACCTCTGCCCACATCAGGGTTTCTGGGATGACGATGACCAAGATGTGGATATGAACACAGTCTAAAACCCACAAGGCATTACTGCTGTTTGCACTTTTTTTTTTAAATGATCAGAGAATGGCATTGGCTCAGAAGGCAGTGGGAAGTGTGTCCTTGGAGCTCAGGTAGAAACACACAGGACCCCTGAGGACACCTTGGTCTCTGCGCTGTGGCTCTGAGCATTCTGGGTCAAGGCCTGCAGTGCGTATGCGCCTTTCTATTTCGGGGATCCTCCCCATGGAGCACGCAGCTGCTCGCTCCCGTTTCCCCTCCTCCTCCTCCCGCAGGAAGGGACCTTTCCTGCTCAGACGTTCAGCCAGGGCAGCCACTAGGCAGAGGCCTGGCCTGCAGACCGATCCTTCCTGCGGGGGCCAAGCACTGCTCAGCTCGCTGGACACTGCTGGGCGCCGCATCTGGGTCCTGCCTGGGTAGCCCAGTTCAGCAAACCAGTGACCTGAAAACCGCAGTCTGTTTGAAAGGGAGGGTGCCGGGAGGGAGCTTTGTTTGGCAGCTGGCTTCTGCTGGCATCTGGGAGCTCAGTCCTGCCCTGCCTGCCTTTCTGCCTGGCCCCTGGGCCCTGGCTTCCTTGACTTTAGGCCCAAGGTGACAGGTGTCTGGAGGTGGAGCTTCCTGGGGAGGAGAGTAGACTCTGTCGGACCCCAGGCCAGGGCAGTGGAAGAGCCCAGCTGAGCTGCAGCCCGAGGCATACCCCCCGTCTATGGTATGTGCCACCTGGGGACAAGCCCTGAAGATGAGGGCCTGGGGATCCCCAAAGTCCGAGCTGGCCTGTGTTGGCTGAGGCTTCTTGCTTTTGCTGGAAATCTCCGGCTGGAGAACTCAATAGAACTGGGCTTTCAGACAGACATTTGGGTCAGGTGCTGCCCCTGGGGTGCCGAGTTCCAGACTTCATGAGGGAATGGGGGAAGCAGGTGCTTCTAGGCTTGGGCTACAGATTCTGATTTCTGCACTCGGCATAGAATAATTTGTTAGCGCCCTTCCTTCTCCCCCTCGCCTTTCCTTCTCCTCCTCTTCCTTCCTGCCTTTTCTTTCTCCTCCTCATCTCCCCCTCCTTCTCACCAGATTTCCAACCCCCCCAAATACCAAAGTTAGAAAAGCAGCCACGAGACATAGGCTACTGGACTTGACTGCTGAGGGCTCAAGTGTGGCTGCCCCTGCCACCACCTCCCACCCTCCTGGGACCCTGAGGTCTCCCATTCCATCCAAGGCTCAGGCCTGGGCACCTAGGAAATGATCCATAAGCAGCAGCTGCTGTCTCCCTTGGCCAGAAGTTCCCTTAGAAACCATTCAGGCTAGCCCCTGTGCCAGATATAAGAGGCCAAGGACACGCAAAGGAGAAGGAGCATGTCCAAGGTCATTGGGCCAGTTAGTGAGTTTAATCACACTTTCTGAAAAGCGGCTGTCTCTTGGCCTTGTCAGAAACAGAAAGAACAGGATAATTTGCAGGAAACCTTTTGCTCCAATGGTTAATTCAGACCTGTCCTGTCACAAGGCTAGGCGCTCTGGGGGTACAGAGATGGGGAGGAAATGGTCCTTGCTTTCAGAGAGCAGCAGGCCTAACATGGTGACCTTGAGGTTGGCCAGAGCACAGGGCTGGAAGTGAAAGGGGTAGAAGGTGAAGCTGTATTATCATAGAGACCCCTGGAGGCCTGAGGGAAGAGGGTGTGCCTGAATCTGGTAGACAAGACACGAACTGTTTAAAAGTATACAGAGGCTGGGAGAGCAAGGCAGATGGGTGCCCTGGAGGAGGTGGGTGCCTCTCCTTTCACTGTCATCAGCAAAGGTGAAACATGGCATTTGAGGCTGCTGCATACATTGCCCAGTTCAGGCCCAGTTCAGAAATGGTCACCTAACTTGGGCAACATCAAAAATATGGAAGATTTCAGCTCTGAAAATGTTACCTGCCGTTCTTGTCAACAGTCGACCTCCGTGGCCCCCAGCAGGGTAGGGAGGGCAATTTGGCAATAACAGATTTCCCTGGGGGACGATGCTCAGCTGAGGCTCTAGGTCAAGGGTTGGCAAACTCCAGCCCAGGGGCTAAATCCAGTCAGCAGCCTGTTTTTGTAAAGTTTTATTAGTACATAGGCACGTCCGGCCAAGAACATATTGTCTACGGCGGAACTGCAACGGGGACCACATGGCCTGCCAGGCCTGAGAACATTACCATTCAGGCCTTTACGGAAGAAGACTGCCAGCCTGACCCAGGTCACTGGGCTTCGGTTCATTTTCTCTGAAGCCAGTTTCTCCTTATAAGCAGGTACTCCTCGGTACCGCTTGAGGGAACATCCCCGATCCTCACGCCCCCACCCCGCCCCCCCCCCCCAGGGTTCTGCTCCCTCTCCGATGCCACAGCTGGCTCAGTCCCCCTGGCCCTCCCCCGAGGTCCCTGCCTCCGTGACTGGTCCTGGTTCTTCCCGAAACTTCCGTTCTGCCTGACCTGTCGGCATCCAGAGAAGACTTCCACAGACAGGTTGAGCTGGTGGTTCCCGCCACAGACAAGTTCTCATCCACAGCCCTCCCCCACCTGCCATTGGGCCCCACAATGAGCTCAAGGCCACCTCCCGGGCTCATGGTGCACTGAGCCCACTGGCTGCCTGCCCACCCATGGAACGTGCCAGGAGCACCGCCCCCCTCCCCCCACCCAGGGCCTTCTCGCTGCTTTTGTCCTCCTGCCTGGAGGCCCGCTTTGTCCTGTCACTCTTTCTTCAGTGCTCTGAAGAAGGCCACTCTCGCTCCAATGTCACACGCTTGCTGTCTCTCCTGCGAGAATGCCGGCTCCGTCTCAGGCTATGGCTCCACTTCTCTCCCTGGGGTCTGCTCCTTCTAAGGGTTTTCTGTTTGGGGCCCCCGAGACAGCCTTGCTTTGCACAGTTAGTGGGCAGAAGCCCGGGGCCACTCTCTCTAGCTGCCTCTTCTAGAGCGAGCTCTTGGTGCTCAAGTTATCTAGTGCTGGGACTGCCTGTGAGACACTGAAGGAAAGTTGAACATTTTCTTGCCTCTTTTTGCCCGTTAAGTCCAGCCTTTGGGGTTTAGAACAATTAACTTGGCCAATATAAAATATCTCCAGGAAGCCAGCCCCCAAACACCAACACCCAACATCTGCTTTCTGAATATAGGGCTTCAAAGAGCTAAGCGCACTGTGGCTAACTGCTGTCCGTTCTATTTATTTTAGCCGCATGACAGCTAAGGAACTGAGAAATGCCTTGCCCTTTCCTGTAGTTAAATCTGACATGAAATTACTTTATTGGCAGCATTTTAACAAACAGAAATCTGCCATGCTTCCACCAGCGGCTCAGCTTCAGGTTTCTGGGTGAACCGAGATCATTATGATGGCAAGGAGACAGCTGCCAGTCTGGGCTAGTTCAGGGTGAGCCTTCTTCCTCGGGGCCCAGCCGCTGGAGCTTCTCACAGAGAGGCCAAGCAAGGAGGAGCCATCCTTGAGGACAACCCCCCCGACGGCAACACCACCTCCACCAAATACCACCATTATCATGACGGTCTTCTATACCCGCAGAAGCACCCCCATCTTTCCATGCGTACCTGCATGCACACACACTCACGCGCACACGTGTACACACGCACACACCGAGGCAGAGGAAATGCTTTGGGTTATATGACACATTCCATGATGTGATCACAGACACTTTCTATATATAGTGAAAGAAAGGAATATTTTCCATTGTCATTATTTTCGCTATGTAACCCACGCCTGTTGCTGCGTGCTTTGGAGGACCCAGAACGTCAAGCATGTATTTGTGGGCAAAATGAAATTAGGACTCTTTCCCCCCAGAAGAAGCCTCTTGTCCCCAAGCGCACACCTTAAAAAACACCTAAGTTTGGATGAGAGATCTTTTGCTTTGTAGAAGGATTTTCTGCCAATGGCCAATTCTTGTTGCAGTTTATGATGACTTGGTTTACAGAAGTTAGCCTTGCCTACAGCTGTTCAGAAGTACAGCCAATGAGTAAAGGCAGCTCTCCCTCGAATGACAAATGCTGCTGAGTAAACCATGTTCAAGGCTATTTTAGGACCACCAAGAATATGTTTGCATTTTCAAGAGTGGAAAGAGAGAGAATATTTACTTGGCCCTACTAGCCCCAGTTTGGTTGTTCAGCGTGGTGAGCGCGTGAAACACCACTGAATCATATGCTTAAAAAAGGTTCATTAAACGCTCTGTGCATTTAACCTAAAAAAAAAAAAAAAAGAACACCTAAATTATTTCCCAGAGTATACGTATATGAAATCCTCACATGATACATTTGAAAAATCTCATTGCATCACTTAAATGTGTACAGTTTTTACTTGTCAATCATGTCTCCGTAAGGCTGGAAAAACCATGATGCTCCTTACCCCGCAGCCCCTCCCAGCCTCTGCACCTCTGGTGTCGGAGCTCAAACCGCCTGGTTCTAAATTCTACTAACTGTGGTTGGTACATTTGCAGAGGGTTAGTAGATCTTAGAGTCACAAGTTGGCACTCAGCTGCTAAAATGTGCTTATTCACAAGCACGTGACCTTCTAAATGCACGAGACTAACCAGGTGGCTCTGGATTCTTCTCCCACCTACACAGCTGTCGGGTTTCTCATGCAAGGAAATTCCTGCCTTGTTCGAAAGCCTGTTGCCATTTTACTTAGCTCATTGTTGGGGCACAGGCAGAAAAGTGAGGTCTCCGTGCACCTAAGCTTCAAGACTCAGCCTTCAAAACTTCCAAGGCCTGGTACCTAATTTTGTTCTTTTTTTTTTTTTTAATCATCTCTAGATCTAACGTAGGCCTCGAACTCGCAACCCTGAGATCAAGAGTCTGACACTCCACTGACTGGGCCAGCCGGGCACCCCTAATTTTGTTCTTTTAATGTTGTATTCTCTTTCATAAAGGGGGCCCCCAAACTGTGTAAGCTTCAGTCCCCACAAAGTAGAGATGCATACCTGGGAACAGAGGGGAAGGTACTGAGCCATAAGCAACCATTTTTCTCTTTGCCCCATTTAAACTACTCACGTTGGTGTTCCAGCTACAGGGAGGATTGCCTCCCACAAAATCAGGACTGTCACCATGGCCTTGAGTCTGCCTTATCCAGATGGAGCGCTATGACTACCCCACGTGGGGCGTGATTTCCACACAGCTCAAACTGCCCCGGCTCAAAATGACCCAGAACTTGTTTCCAGCTCTTGGATTATCAATGGCTACTTGCTTCCCAGCTCAGCTCCACCAGAAGTCCTATCCCTGAAATATGCCAACAGCCCCTCTAAAAACTCACTCAACCCATCAGGGCCCAGACCAGGGACTTCCCCACTGACCCCACTCCCAATCCCATCAACACCGGCAAGGAGCCAACCACTGCCTGATGGGGCCTGCTTTCCAGAGTCCCTGCCAACATGGGGGCACTTGTGAAAGGAAGGCCTGGGGAACCGGGGACCAGATAGCGAGGGAGAAGGAGTAAGAGCCTCCCATCCCATGTGTGGTCAGCAGCCAAACTGGGGGCCTCACTGGGGCCTTTGTGGTATGGACCCAGAGCCTCCCAGACGGGTTCAGAGTACCAGTATGGCTGCATTCCGCCTTTGGCATGGTGTTCTCTGTGAACTCAGTCCCCCTCCCTCCAATTTCAGTCATTCCCCACGTGCTGGATTCTGCTGGAGAGATGCAAAGTTGTGACAGTGGTTGGTGGAGCGGTTAAGGGCGGGAAGGTCGGGGGACAGAGGCCCAGACGACTGACTGAGCCCATTGCCGAGTTCTCATTCTGGACAGATCTTCAGGAATAGCCTGTAAAACAGCACCACTGACTGTCATAGGCCCCTTGAGTTAGCTGGGGAGATGGCAGGCTTCCTGGTGATTTGGTAGGACCCTAAACGAGATGCAAGTGAGCACGGCTCACTTGACCCAAATTGTCGGCCGCCTTTCCGGATTCAGCTAGTGCACAGCTGCTGTGCTCAGCACTAATGCTCCTAGTGCACAGACATACACACACACGCACATACACACAGAGATACACATGCATTCAAGTAATTCCTTATTAAAATGTCCTAGAGATATTTGGGGAGGACCATCATCTGACCCCCACTGGACTGAGGGAGGGTGTGCTTTCTGTAAGAGTCTGCAGCTGCCAACAGCGTGCACATCCTGCTCGTGGCCAGGGTGCTTGTGGGCCATTGGGCTGCCCCTGGCCTACTGTCACCCCAGGGAAAGAGACCCTCCTGGGTGGGGGAGAAGAGACCTTTACAGCTGGGGAAACTGAGGCCCAGAATGGGTTAGGGACCTAGGAGAGGTCATCTCACTGGGTCCTTGGAAGCCCAGCCCAGAGGGAAGTGAGGAGGGTCTGCCCAGTGGCCCTGGTGGCCTCTGCCATCGGTGTGTGGCCTTGAGCCTCAGCTCTGCCTCCACTGTTCCCCTTCTTTGCATGGTTCCAGGCTCGTCAGCCGCATTCCAGTGGGACACCGGTGAAGCTTGTTAACCTGGGTCCTGGACACACAGGGTTGTCTGGACCGGGGCAGGGCCTTTGCCTTCGACCCTCAGCTTCCATTCCAGCCCCAGGCAGTCCCGGCTCCATCCGTTGGCCTGCCTTGCCAAATGGGTCCAACCATTTGAGACTGACTCCATCTTTCCGTCCTCCCCAGAAGTGATCATCCTTATCCCGCTGGTGATGCCACATGGGAATGTGTTTGGAGAAAAGCAGGGCAGAGTTTCCTCCTGCAAAGAAGGGCCAACCTGAGAGTCCGAGAAGCTGGCCCATGGACGCATCTCTCCCAGGCTCCAGGCTGTCTCTCCGGGTCTGGAAGTTCTGAAGAGCTAGGAGTGCAAGGCTTAGGGCTCAAGAACCCCTTGTTTGGGGGCGCAACACTTCAGGTCTTTCCGGGGGGGGGCAATATGAGTTATGAGCTCCTTAAAGCTACATAAGCCTCCAGGTATGAGGGCATCCTTAGGAGTTGCCAACACTTCCAGCTGCTGTGTGTCCACTACAGAAAGGAAGAACGCAGTTCTAGAAAATGCATTTGCTGGGGCTGCTGCTTAGATGGCTCTGGTCGACGCTCGCTGAAGCCCAGGTCCTCAGGACGGGGCATCAGAGTGCTGCAGTAGCGTGACAGGACCCAGAGAGGGGGGCAGTGCTGTGGGGCCATAGGGACTAGGCTGCTTACGTCCCTTGCCTCCCTCCACTCCCAGTGGGCGTGTCCTTATTTGTCGGAGGGCAAACTGAGGCCTACGCTGGAGGGCCATAGGGCAGCATGGGGACCCAGGGCCTGGAGAATGAGATCAGTGGCAATTACAGCTCGTGATGCACCTGCTTCACTGATGCTGTGAGGCACACAGGGCAGGCCCAGGACCCATTTCACATAAAAAGATACTGAGGCTCAGAGAGGGGGAATGACTCACCCCACAGTCACACAGCAAACAGAAGAGCTAGGACTTAAATGCAGGTCTTCTGGTGCCTCTTCCAGGGCTCCATCCTGCCCCCCTGCCTGCCACTGCCTATGTCAGGGGCCAAGGCTACAGTATCTGCTGGCTCAGAGCAAGGCAAGGACACCAACAGATTCCCCATTTGGAGGTTGAGATTCTTGCTTCAAACCACTTATTAGCAGAGATTTGTGCTTGAGACAAACTGACTCCTCTTGGAGCCAGTCAGCAGTCAGGGTTCCCTGGCACTCCCAGCCTCCATGGGATTGTCCAAAGCCTCATGTCTTGCAATTCTGGAAATGCTGAAAATCCTGTTTGAGCTACAAAAAGGTCAGTTTCAATTTGTGAGGAGATCTTTCTGAAAAACAAACATGCAAGTGGAACATACAATATACACGCGGATCCTAACCTTATTCCCCGTGTGGATCTGGACATATTCTTCCCCCTCTCCCTTCCTTCCATCCTCTCTCAGTTCCTGAAAGCCCAGTCCTGCTGCAACATTGTCTTATCCATTCTGGGGCTACCTCCATCATGCCCCATAATGTCTTTACTCCTTCCTTCTAAGCAGGTCTGCTAGGGACTATCCTTGTCTCCAAGGGCTTGAGATCCAATGTAGCTGGCCAATGCTTGGAAACTCCAGAAATGGAGAACTGTGTAGAAGAAAGATTTGATGGAGTACAGACATGCTTGAGAGAGACTAAGAGAAGTAGCAGCAGACTGGCCCAAGCTGACCTGTGGGAGCCACCAGCTGGGGGGGGGGGGACAGAATCTAATAAGCTGATGGTCATTTCCACCTTTTTGACCATTTTGTCATGGCCCTATGTGCCCGGCGACCTCTGCAGGGAAAATGAGGTTCCCTGAACCGATGCCTCCTGGTCACCTTTAGCCTCCTCTGTTCTTACCCAGCAAGAACTGTGCACATGTTGGTGTCCATGTTAAGCCTCTGGTCAGAGTTTCAAAATGAAGGGTTTATAGCAGCCTGCTAGATTTCTTGAGGAAGAGTGATATATTTATGTATTTTTCACACACACACACACACACACAAATACACATACATATATCATATTCCTTTTTCTTCTTATGCCCATTTTATAAACCTGGACTGTACTCTCATAATCTAGACCTTTTCCAAGAAATGTTTGCCCTTTTTGTCCTTCTGGACTAAAAATGGAGAAAGGAAAGAATCACCATGTCATTGTTCAGACGGAACCAGAAATAATCCTGACTACAGAGCTGAACTTGGCCCCTACCAGAAGGGTCGCCTTACTTTTCTCATTATTTAAGGGGTGCAGAAGCCATCACATGCTTTCAAATGCATCTCAGTGAATGTTCATAGGGTTGTGGGGATCACATCCGTGGCTCAGTCTGCTTGTGAAATGGGGTTAGCTATGGCCATTCCTTTTTAAAAGATGCCAGGGAACTCCCCCACTTCCCCTCCCCACCCTGTCCCCCCACCCCCACCAAAGATTGACCTGTGAGGGCTCAGGCTGGGAGTCGGGACACCTGGGGTCTAACACAGGTGGACCTGTGTCCTTGCCCTGTTGTCCTTGTCCACTAACTAGCTGTGTGACCACAGGCAAATCACATCCCATTCTGTTTTCTGTAAAAAGAGAAGATTGAGATATACTCTCTGGAAATCCCACCACTTTCTACTGATTTACTTTTTTTTTTTTCCTGATCTGCTTATATATATAAAAAAATCTCACAGTGAGTGGGCAGGATTGTGTACAATATGTGGCCTGAGGAAAGAGGGGCTGCTGCTAGCTGGGACCAATAGTTTGCTGCCGTAGGCTCCACAGAGACTGGAAAATGGCACAGGGGCAAAACTGGAAGGTTCGTTTAGAAGAGTCTGGAAGCTTTCGTGAGGGACTTGCCACTAACAACATGACATTGCCCTAAATGTAGCTATCCAGGGGCAGAAGTCAGTAGACCTCCAGGCCTCAGTGAGCACCTCTGCGTGAACCCAGCCTCCTTCCCTTGGCCTCGTGCAGGCTCGGCCGGTCTTCGGGCTGGCTGTTGAAAGCTCTCAGCCTCACACCCGAAACACAGAGCCGAGGCCTCCAACAAAGCCAAGTCTCTCTTAAGTCCATTGAAAAAGGGAAGCACAAAAGAGGATCCCGCTTGCCCTGCTGAAGCCGAGCCCCTGCCAGCACTGCGCCCCCCCCACCCCCTGCTGCACCCTCAGGGACAGCAAGGCCGGCCCGGCCCCTGATTAGGCGTCCTCCCGAAGTGTCTAGTGAGACATCCAGCTGACTTCGAGCAGCCAGGGCGGCACCCACTTGGGCAAACTGGATTCCCCAGCAGTGGGCTAGCCCCAACACCCTACAGGGGTGCCCCAGGGTCCGCTTGGCTGTTGAGGAGCCGGCTGGGTCCCAGCATCGGAACTGAGTGGGGAGCATAGGCTTGGCGGCCTGAAAAGTTGTATGCATGGGCCTCAAGAGTTAGAGACCGCTTCCCCTTGCCCCGTGCCAGCGGTTCCTCCTGTGAGCTACTGCATCTCGTGGTCATGCCCAGCCCTCCCCCACCTCCTGCTACCCTGGTCCCAGCAAAGTGATGGCAGATGAACGACTAAGGAAAAGGTCCAAGAACCCACAGAGTCTGCTCCAGGCCTCCCTTCCATCCCGTTCCTCCCACTCCATCCTCCCCCTGCCTCGACTACGTGGACTTAAGCGTCGTGGCACCTGCATCCCAGTCTGCCACCTCGCCAGCAGCACCCTGGGCCCAGCCATGGCCAGCTTGAGTTCCCTGAAGGGGATCCGGGCTAGAACCCGCCCCCACTCATCCCTTATTGATCCATTTCATCCATTTCTACTTTCAATATACTGGAATTCTCTGAACTCCTTGGGAAAATGCCGATGAAACAGAATTAGTTTGGGACTCAGTGAATTGTTTGTGGGCTGGCGCATGATTGACTGAATGAATGGCCAGGAAAACATGTAGCAGGGCCCCCTGCACACCAGGTCATTTGGTTCATTTGTCCATTGATTCATTCAGCTGCTGTTTACTGAACACCTGGTGTGGGCCGAGACAGAGTCCACTGCTCCCGGATGGAAGAGTGGGCACAGGTGAATGGAGAGGCCGCTTCTTGTGCCCAGCCCGTTCTTGCCGACCCCGAGAACCTCAGCCCCAGGTGGATTTGATGGCAGAGCTGCCCCTCAAAGTGCCCTTGTCCACGTTGCAGAGAAAAGGCAAAGAAGGAGGCAAGCTCCCTCACTCCAGTGGGTGGAGCCCTTTCTGTGGCAATGAAACAGTGTCCTCCCATCAGGGCGGGTCAAGGCCTCAGCTTGAGAGGCAGCTGAGGGGTCAGGGAAGGGGCCTGAATCTCTCTGGGCCCTGCTGCCCTCCAGCCAAGCAGCTCTGGGCAAGACCTTTCCCTTCCCTGGGTGTCAGAGCCCCTGTCTCTCCTAGGACGGGGCTGCACTCACAATGGCATGGCTGCCCTTGGTAATGGCAGCCACAAGTTAGGGAGGGTTTACTAGGTGCCGCAGGATCTCAGAGCAGCATCAATGAGATGAGGCATTTAGCATCAGAATCAGCCCAGGAGCTTCATAAAGACTCAGATCCCTGCCCCCCCCCCCCCCCCCGCTGCTCTGGACGAGAGTGAAACAGTTCATTCGGGGTGGGGGGCTGGGAATCTGGATATGTCTTGGGGAATCTGATGAGCACCAGAGCCCGAGATGTGCAGCCCTGGGGGAATCTCTTTGGATGTTCACTCTGTCATGATAGTCACGGCCAGTGTGGCGCTAGCTGGGGGCCACCCACACACATTGACCCCACCTCCCTCACCAGTGAGCCAAGCATGAGGAGACATCAAAGGACCAACAACAATTGTCCCAGTGAGACTTCTATAGCTAAACAGGGGGATTCTTTTTTTTTTTAAGATTTTATTTATTTATTTGACAGACAGAGATCACAAGTAGGCGGAGAGGCAGGCAGAGAGAGAAGGGGAAGCAGGCTCCCTGCTGAGCAGAGAGTCAGATGTGGGGCTCGATCCCAGGACCCTGGGATCATGACCTGAGCCGAAGGCAGAGGCTTAACCCACTGAGCCACCCAGGCGCCCCTAAACAGGGGGATTCTTACACAAAAATTTGCTTCAGGAGAAACACGGTTGCCCCTTAAACAACACAGGTGTGAACAACACAAGTCCACTTCCAGGCAGTTTTCTTCAGGAGAAATACAGGAAGGAACTGTGAATGCGTCTTCTCTTCCTTATGATGTTCTTAGTAACATTTTCTTTTCTCTAGTTCCCTTTGTTGTAAGGCTCTAATAACAGTACGTAGAACATCCCAAATCTGTGTTAACCTACCCAAGGTTACTGTAAGGTCCCCAGTCCACTGTAGGCTGTTAGTAGTTAAGTTTCAGGGGAGTCAAAAGTTACAGTCGGATTTCTTACAGCAGGGCCATTTTCAATGGTCCTCCGTTTCCCTCCTCCCCTATTGGCATGGAGGTGTTTTCCAAGCCCCTCTCTTCCTACACATTCCTCCCCTCCACCCCACTCGCTTTTCCCTCCACTTGCGGGTCACAGTCATTAACATGACAGCCACAGATGATTGTATGGAGCCTCCAACGAGTAGGAAATACTGCATCACTAATTGCTTTGTTCCCAAAGGCTATGCTTTTATAAATGGAGAGCAGCTCCCCCAAGGTGCAGATCGCAGATTGGGTCCTTTTCCTGTTGTTCCATATCTCCCCAACCTAAGGATGCACCTGCAGAGAGGAATTTCTTATTTAGATAACTTTATACTTTGGGGGGGGTGGTTATAAGTCATTCTCAGTAAAAACAAACAAGCAATACCAAACCGTAGAGAATAGAAAGGGCCTCGCCAGTCACCCCCAAGAGATGACTGCTCCAAATGGTCACATATATGTTCTTCCAAGCGATTTTTGCATGTACCTAGCAGAGTGTGTGTGTGTGTAGAAATAGAGGTGCCCGTGCCCCTATGATCGGTCTGCAACTTGTGCTTCCCCTAAACAGGATAGCTCAGCCAGCTGCCCCAAAGCCCACAGCCAGATCTGCTTTCCTCCAAAGGCTCTATTGTGGTTCCATTGCAGACCTTAGTCTGATGCATTTAACCAAGACAGGGAGGCAACCTAAAAGTTCAACGTCTACATTAGGCTTTTCCTTCTTAGTAACGGGGGTCTCTGTAGACAGGTCCTTGCAGTGTGCCCGCAAACGCCCGTCTAGGACACAGTTCTTTCCGTGGCTTCCACACAGCCGAACTGAGCTCCCCCTTACGCGGGCAGAGAAGATCCTTTGTGGGACTTCCTGTGGTGTTCGGTACACAGACAGCATAATGCCTAATTCGAAGTGTAACAAGACACTTTACATGAAACACAGCAACAAAGAAGCAAGCATTATGGTTCCCAAAATAGGCTGTATTATATAGTTTTGACAACTATAAGTCCCGAAATGGAGAGATGTTTTATCTTGCAAGTTTCCTGTTCATTAGCTTTCATGTGCCAAGTCTTTATAAAAATTTCTCTCTCCCTCTCTCATTCTCTTTCTTTTTCTGCCACAGGGACCCGTTAAAAGGAGACAGGAAGGAGACCATTTCCAGTTTCCAGGCATGGCTGATGGGGATTACCCTAATAAAATCAAGAGGCCTTGCCTGGAAGACGTTACCCTTTCTATGGGCCCGAGTGCCCACCCCAGCACGGCCTGTGTGGAGCTGCAGGTTCCTCCGCTAACGATGAACCCCAGTGCCACAGCCATGGGAGGAGCGGGCCATTCGTTACCCCTTGAGACGAATCCCATGAATGGCAGCGTCATGGGCTCGCCATTCGTGGTGCCGCCGGCTGCAGAAGTGGGACTGAAAGGACCGCCTGGGCCCTACTATGACAAAGCCAACAGCGTGCCGGCTGTGGACCAGGAACTTCAAGAACTCCTGGAGGAACTAACAAAAATTCAAGAACCTTCTCCGAATGACCTCGATCTCGAGAAGATCCTGGGCAGCAAGCCGGAAGAACCACTGGTCTTAGAACACCCGCAGGCGACCCTGGGTACCACTCCCAAGCCTCCGGTGCAGATGCCCCACTTGGAGAGCCTTGGTACCAGCAAAGAGTTTGCTTCGAGTTGCAGCCAGCTCACGGGGGCGGGGCCGTCGCTTCAAGTCCCGCCCTCCCCGGCCGGGATCAGCTACGGGATCCCCCCCGCAAGTAAGCAGGGGGCCTCGCCCAGCTCTTCGGTGGCGCATGCCAAGAGCCAGGCCCCGGGGGTGCCCCCGGCCGCTTTGCCCCCAGTCCCAGTGCCGCAGTGGCATCACGCCCACCAGCTGAAGGTGCTGGCGGCCAGCAAGCAGGGGTCCGCTAGTAGGCCGCAGGCGCCCAGCCCCAGCTGGTCGGGCCTGCCGCCTCCGGGCATGTCCCCGTCTTACCGCCCGGTACCATCTCCGCAACCGCCACCGCAGTTCAGCTCTCAGAGCCTCATGGTGTCCTGCATGGCGTCCAGCAACCTGCCGGGGAGCGCCTTCCAAGCCTCCCCCAATGCCTTACTTGCCAGCCTGGCGTCCGGCGGCACCACTGCCCTGGGTCCCGCCATGCTCTACACTCCTGAGAAGCTCCCCAGCCCTGCTCTCAGTCAGCAGCCGCAGTTCAACCCGCAGAGCTCCATCCTGGCCAACCTGGTGTCCTCCGGAGTCAAAAGTCCTCCGGGGCACCTGCTGTCCGCCCTGCCTGCCAGCAACGCGGGGCCCTCCCCGCCCTACCGGCCGGAGAAGCTCTCCAGCCCGGGCTTGCCGCAGCAGTCCTTCACTCCGCAGTGCTCCCTCATCCGGAGCCTCACACCCTCTGGCCACCCGCTAACACAGCCACCGCCGCCGCCGCCCCGGCAGTCAACGAGCACCATCTTTAAGCCCTTGACCAACGACTCATCCAAAACCCTGAGCGTGATCATGCAGCAGGGGCTGCCCAGTCCCGGCCCTGGAATCCCGGAGCCCTTTACCTTCGGCAACACCAAGCCCCTGTCGCACTTCGTTTCTGAGCCGGGCCCCCAGAAGGTGCCCCCTGTGCCCGCCACCTCTAGGCAGACGTCCCTGCTCCACTACCTGCAGCAGGCACCGCCGGCCTCTTCCACCACCACCTTGTCCACCGCTACTGCCATCTTGCAGCCACCACTGCCACAGCCTGACCACTCATCATTCCTTCTGCACCAGATGATGCAGCAGCCCCAGCGCTTTCAGCGGCTGGGGGCGCGAGACTCCATGCCTTCTCTGCCCAGACAGGTAAGACGATCTCATGTCCAGTGGCGGTCCTTGGTTCTGGAACTAAGAACCGTGTCTTATGCTATTGGCGACCTGGCTCTGGAAGCAAACGTGGCTGTAGTCCTCTCTGAGCCCAGACTTGACTTGGGAAAAGTCTAATTCAGCCAAATTCCATGTGGTCCAACTGCAGTATTAATGAGGCCAAAGTTATGGTTTCAGTTCCTGTGTGGGCCACTTAACTCCTCTGGGAGGAAACGTGTACCCAGAAGGTGCTGCCAGGGGAAGGGGACCAGGGGAAGGCAAGGCTCTGCCCTGCGCCGCGTGGCGTGTTCCCTCACCCAAAGCTAGCAGACACATTGCAGGATGCAAGGAAATTGCACCAAAGCATTTAAATCTTGTCCCTGCTGGCATAAGGCTTGCACACGGAGCCTTCTAGAAATGGCCCAGCAATCTTCTGCTGAGCAGGTTCCAAATGAAGAGGACAGGTACGTAGAAAGTAGTTACTCTTAGCGTCTCCATTCTACAAAGAAACTGAGGCTCAGAGAGTTGAAATGACCTGCCCAGAGTCATACAGCCAGGGGCAGAGCAGGAACCGGAAACCAGGAAGTCTTAGTTCAGAGCCTGTGCTCTTCCCAAAATCACTGTGACTTCTCCCTCTCCCTCATCTCCTACAATCTGACCGCTAGACTCAGCTGGTCCTTCCTGAGTGGTGTGGACCACAGTTGGCCCTCGTCAGTGCTCCAGTCACTGCCTGTGTTGGTTATCCACTCAGGAAGTGGAATGGGTTATCTCTTGCCGGGTAACAAATTACTCCAAAACGTCTGCTTAAAACAACACACGCGTATCACCTCACAGTTTCCGTGGGCCAGGAGTCCTGGCATCACCTAGCTGGGTCTCTTGACCGTGAGTCGCTCGTAAGTCTGTGGTCATCTCCAGCTCAACCAGGAAGGTTCTGCTTCCAAGTTCACTCCCGAGGTTGTTGGCAGGAAGCAGTTCCTTGCAGGTGGTTGGACCGAGGCCTCGGTTCCTCATGAACTCTTGGCTAGTGGCCTTCCTTGGTTCCTTGCCATGTGGGCCTCCTCATAGAGCCATCTCACAACATGGCAGCTGGTTTCATCTGAGTAAGCAAGACAGAATGTGCCAGCAAGAGAGGAAAGGGAGTGCCAGCAAGTCAGAGGTCACGGTCTTTAGAACCTCGTCTTGAAAGTGATGTCCCACCTCTTCTGCCCTATTCTGTTCTTTAGATACAAACATAAGGTGTGACTACCAGGAGGCAGGGGTCACTGGGGACCATGTCAGATGCCTGCCTACCCAGGGTGCTGTTCATCCTGGTCCCTCCTTTGGGGAGGGACCTCAGCCCTCCCTGAGTTCAGGTCCTCTTGGCTCTTTGTCTGAACTCAGAGTTGACTCTTAAAGTGGTTTCCCCCAATAAAGCAGCCATCACTGCAAACACTACCTTCAAGTGACCACATATAACAGAGAACTGACCGTGTTTCACATTTGCTCAGAAGTTTCCAGAGGCTCCATGTGCCTTCTTAGACTCGGTACTCTTCAGGCCCATCTGGCACTTGACTTCTATCATCCGGAATGCTCGTAGTTCCTGGCCCACTCTGCATTCGCAGCCTTACTCCTGCCATTCCCTGTGCCTGGCTGTCCCTTCCCACCTTCTGGCTCCTGTCTCACTCCTGCAGCTCCTAAGGTGCCCTCGCCTCCAGGAAGCTTCTCCAGACAGTCCCGGGTACTTCCATCTCCCATGCAGGCTCCCTTTTCTGTAGAGAAGCCGAGGAGGACAGCTTGGCCAGGGACCTGGCCTGTGGGAAGTAGCTGTCGGGGCTGACCTCTCTTCTGAGGGCCCCGGATGAGTGTGACCAGGGCAGCCCCTGGAGGATAGGACCCGTGTCTTTTTCCTCCATGCCTCATGAGAGCTCCGCACCTGGGAACCAGTCCTTGGTGAAGTGTTCTGACAGGTTGGTTGAACATTAAACGCAGTAATACATCTAAAGATTTTTGAACGGGGTCTCGTGGCACGAGATACTTGCCAATGACGGTTTGCTATCACTAAGACTATCTCTTGGCCCTGAGTCTCCAGATCCCGTTTCTGGGGGCTGAAATGTGGCCCTCGAAACTGATGCTGTGTGGGGACGGCGGAATACGAGCGGTGCTCCCTGCAGGTGGACAGCGGTTGTGGCACCTGCTGACCATCTGGTTCTCCCTGTTCCGGGCTCAGCCCCACTGAGGCAATTCCCGGCCTGCTGGAAAAGGGAACTGGCCATCTTCACCCCACAGGAAGGGGTCTCTCACTCGGTGCCCCTTGCCCAGCTCCCGTATTTCTCAGCTCTGGCGATTTCGGTGGACCGTTTGTTTGCACTGAAGGGAAAAGGCAAATGCCATCTGGCAGTTCAGCGTGGCATCTGAAGCGAGGGCATGGGGGTTCAAGTCCAGGCGCCGCCACTGACAGGGCTCTGTGCCGGGAGCAACGTCACTCAGCCCCTCTGAGCTGAAGTAGCCCAGAGCCCAGCACACGCTTCGTGGTCAGTCGGGGCTGGTGCGGGCCCCGGGGCTGGAATCGACTGCCTCCCGGGTCGGATGCGTTTCCAAATTCAGAACATTAGGGACTTTAGAAAGCTCATATGGTGCTTTTGCCAAGTATCACGTGAGCCTCTGGCGGAACCTGGGGCAGCATTTTGTTATTCTTACAGAAAACTATGAGTAGTTCCCAAAGTCCACAACCCACTTTTGCCCCCAAATAAATTCCGATGCCAAACTTACCAAAACAAATAGGCTTTTCGAGCTTTTTGGGTTTGAAATTACAGATAAGGAAAGCGGACCTGGAATTACGAAAGGAGGGCAAGTGCAATTATGAAAGAAGGACTCCCGTTGGAGTCGGGACAAGTGGCCCTGGCATGTGGGATTGTCATAGCCTCCCTGTGTCACCCAGGCCTCTGACATCTCTCTGCTCTTAATCAAGTTGAATCTTGTTTCCAAAACTTAGGGCTCCTTCTCCTTGAAGGAGCTCCTCGCAAAAATCAGTCGGAACGCTGTGAGTGGAACTTACATTTGCTCAGAGATGCAAACAGGGCCACTGAGGAGGCAGCTTGAGGGCCCCCAGTGCACATGGTTTGCAAAGCTGGGAGCACAGTGTCCTGGGGAGGAGGGATGTGGACGGTGGCCAGTTGGAATAAGAACAAAAAGGCCCGAAATCTGATCCTTGAGGCAGGCCGAGGCACAGGGAAAGGGGGCAGCTGTGGAGAAATGGACCAAAGAGGCCCAGGACATTGTTTGGACAGATTCTGAGAAGGGCAGGAGGGGAACCAAGCCTGCCTTGAGGAAGGCGGGATGAGGCGCCTCCGGGGTTTGCTACGATTTCTACCTTTACCCATGAGCCTCCCGTCCTGTCAGCCGCAGCAGCGGTGAGCACCAGGAATCACGGAGACAGTGGGTAAAGCGAGAGAGCTCACCATCTTGCCTCCCTGACGGGCGGAGCCGGCCGTGGGGATCTGGGCAGCTTGGTCTGAAGTGGCGCCTCAGCCGTTGGGGGGTGTAGCACCCCAGGGCCCGAGGCCTGAGGGAGATGACGCTGGGCAGGGGACATGGCAGTGGGGGACGGGTGTGCCTGGCGGGCGGCAGGCCCCAGCCCTGGGCTCGAGGCCAGGTTCAAGGGGACCCAGGATTTGGATCCCTATTGTCCCGGTCCCAGCTCTGTTACTTTTTATTTTGGCAAGCTCTTTTCCCTCTCCGGGTCATACTCTCCCCATCTGTAAGCTGGAGATACTCGTATCCCTGTCTAATGGCGCCGCTGTAGGATTAAAAGAGGTGAGGCCCAAATGCTGGGTGTAGGGTCTGGTTCACAAAAATGCTCCATGGATGTTAGCTGCTGCTACTTCTGGAAAGTCCCTGAAACTTACAACACCAGTAACCCAGTGGAATGGGTTAGACTGCCTCAGTGTCCAGGTTCCTCTCTAGCTGTTGGCAGGGGAGGGGCAGGGGGTCAGGGAGTACATCTGCCAGGTGGCTGAAGAGAATTCAAGTAGAGGACACGAGTCGGTGACCCCAGGAAAGAGCCGAGCTGCTGAGCCCGGCCATAGCTTTCTGAGCACACCTGGCCGGAGAGAAGGGGAGAACGTTGGCTGCCCCTCCCTCCGAGCACAGACAGTAGAAGTGGGGCCCAGGATGGCTGCCGACAGGCACAGAGAGCCAACGGCAGGGCGAGCGCAGGCTAGCCTTGCTGGTCACCCAGCACCAGTGCCAGCAGAAACGCTGCTTCTGCCTTGTCACTGGCATTGGGGGGATGGGTGTCCCCTGTCGTCGCTGTGTTCTTAGAGCCTTGCTTGGGGCCCCAGATGGATGCCAATGCTCGGAGCATCCCTGCTGAAACCGCAGGGCTGCCTCCCCCCTCCTCTTCCCTCCCCTCCACCATTCACACCCACTCCCGAAGCCTCCCACAAGAACCTTTGCCAAAACTCAAGATTCCTCTTGGTTTGAATTTCCAAGGCTGTGCTCACCTGCTCAATAGAGCAGAACCTTTAATTACTGCTGTCTTGGTTAGCACTGCAAATTAAAATCTTTACATTTGCACCATGACCCCTCATGGAAAACAGAGTGATAAAAACCAGGCTAGACCAAGACAACTGTCTCTCCTTGTCAAAGTGACATCGGCTCCACTTTCCACCCGAGAAAGATTCAGGAGAGGCACCGTGTAACGATTCAACAATTCTACACGCTAACTCGGTGCTCATCACAATATGTGTACTTTTGAGACTAATATGACACAGTGCGTTAATTATACTTGTATAAAAAAACTTTAATTTTTTTTTTTAAATTCAAATTTAAGAAAAAGAGAGGGAGAGTTGGGAGTGATGGTGGTCCTGGGGAGCCTCCTTCCAGTCTCAAATTGTTCATAAGCATTGGAAAGCAGGCGACAGTTCTCTTGCTAACATACTGGTCCCACCCCTCCCCCTCACTCCCGGGAATCAGATGTACCACATATTGTCAGGGAGGACCTTGTGACCTTGGACTTGCTGGTCCTTTCACTGGTTTCCTTTAGTTCTTCTCTTGTTTTGAGGGTAAGGGCTGGGAGAGAACCCTCCTAATAGGGCTCCCCTATTAGGAGAAAAATTTCCTTGCATTTGTCTTTTACTAATTCTGGCACAAAGCATCACAGATTTCAGTCCGGAAGTGAGTCCCGCTGCAATGCAAGAGCCGAGGCCTCTGGGCAAGCTGTCACCAGGCGCGGGAGGATGGGGGCGGTGAGTCAGGTTCCCGGTGCCCCCGGGTCACGGCCGGGCTGGCTCTGCACGCATCTTCTCTGCCAGATGGGGCAGCCTTTTCCTGAATAAGCATCTTCATTTTGTCTGTGAGCACGACTGTACACACAAGCTTACTTTTTCCTTTCTTTCTAAATTGGGCTGCAAAACGCGTTTGGGGAAGCCTTTTTTTAGCTGCTTTGGGAGGAAATATAATTAGACACAGTGTAACATACATTTTTGAAAATTCAGGGGCCGGTTTCTCCGTGTTGACCAAGTTTCATTTCAACCACTCTGAATGGCCATGAAACGAAACTCCACAGGGCGTTGAATTTGGGAAATGCAGACTCAGAAGTTGGTACTAATATTACCCAGAATCTGGTTTTTCTTTCTGTTTCTCTTCTGGTTTCTGAGAATCATTAAGGATCCTCCACCTCAAAGCTATGTCCCTTTTTCAAAGAGCAGAATTTTTTTTTTTAAATGTGCTGCTTGTCAAGTATGAACCCTTTAAACATCGGTGGTACTTTCTGTCTCTGCAGTGAGGTCCACGCCGAAGCTGATGGGGGTGCAAAAAGCCCCCAGTCCGAGGCCTCGATCACAGAGATCAACCGAACCAATTTTATAATTGCTTAGTGATTGCGTTATGAAGGCTCAAACACAACCATTTTAAGAAACCTCCTATCAAGTTTTTGTGGGTTTTTTGTTTGTTCATTTCTCCTTAACACACTTGAAAAGAAACCATGAACTTCGCTGAAGCTGAGGTGCTCAAAATGAGATGTTTAGAAACAAAGCGTAGAAATTGTTTTCTTTTGCGGCATTTACCGAAACGACCTGCTTATTTCTTGCTGTAAAGCCAGGGAAGGTTTTCAGAGAGTAGAAGAGGACAGAAGTGCTCTGAGCTGCTGTTGTGATCCCAAGTGAAAAGTTAGCAAAACGTAAAAAGTGTCTAGGGTGAGTGGAAAATCACAGGGGCCCTGTGCCCTTCAGCTGTGGCCCTTACACCCCACGTGCAGGGCCGGACGGCGATCCGCGCATGCGCACTAATGGGACTCCACTGCCTGCCCCCTTCCCTCCCGCATCCTCCCCAGCCACCCCCTCTCAAACCCGTGAATGGCCCCATAGCACAGATTTAGGAAAACTCTTCTGAGTCCATTTGTACTTTTAGCCTCTTCTTTCCCTTGGGGGTTAACAAATCCCCAGATCTGGGCCTGCTGCTTAACATGGCCGTGTGTGTGCCCTGGCTGGCTGCTCATGAACTTGAGGGTGGGCAGAGGATGGAACGCTATTTATGGTTAAAGTAAAGCCCCTCACTGCCCCCTCACTACCAAAGAAGTTTCTGCTTTTTTCTAAGGAGTCAAAAAAGTTTGGATTTCTATTGGATCTCATTAGTTGTTGCCCACGGTGACAGATAATGCTTTGTCTGTTTTTTTTGTGTTTTGTTGTCATGAGTTGACTCATTTGAGTCCCTCCCATCAAAAGGAGTGAGGCTGTTGAAAGTCAAAATGCATGCACAGGTCCAGAGAGATCCCGTTTCCACTGCAGATGCACAGGTGCCCCCAGCACAGCCTTCCCATGCTCCTGCCTCCCAGTGGACTACCAGGTGTCTAAGGCAGAATGGAGTCAGTGAAGAGGCAGCGTTTCTCTCTTTCTTCCATACTTTGGTCCTTCTCCCATGTGAACAAAGTTTCCTGTTGGGTTAGGACATGTGCAGCTGGGAATCGCACCGAGCCCACAGAGCTCGATTTGGCTGTTGAAGCTTAGGTACCCAGGCAAAAGGGAAGCAGGCACTTCAGGAAATTATCATACAGCTTTGGCCTCAACGTGGCCCTTGAAGGCTTATTTCGTCAGAAAGTATTCCAAGTTTTGCTTTGCTCTGGGGGGCTTTGGATTTGAATCCAAAGGCGCAGGTTCTAGCTGGTGACCCCCTGTAGCTGGTTACCCCCCTGTAGCGCGCCACCACATTCGGCCGGCCTCTGTTTTTGAGGGAAGAGGGGAGCACAGTTGTAGGGAGCTAGACTTCTTCCATGGGTGCATGGCTGAGTGGTACATGAAGAGAATTTGCCAAAGCCAGCTAACGCTCTAGGCCAATAGATGAAGGGGGACTCCTCATTTACAGTTTTCAGTGATGATCGTATATTTCCAGGTGACCAAGCTTTGGAGGGTGTGGGAGGCCCCCAGCCACCTCTGAGTGGGAGTAAGTGGGAATGATTCCATGACCCTTTCACTCTATCAGGCCACACTTTCAAAAACAAGCTCTGGAAAATGAAAACAGAGAAAATTTTGACCCCCATTAGGGTGGCTATTATTAAAAAACAAAACAAAACAAAACAAAAACAAAAACAAAAAACAGAAAATCACAAGCACTGGTGAGAATGTGGAGAAATTGGAAATCGTGGGCAGCATGGGTAGGAATGGAGACTGGCGCGGCCAGCGTGGGAAATAGTATGGCAGTTTCTCAAAATGTAAACATAGAATTACTATATGACCCAACAATTTCACTCCTTGGCATAGATCCCAAAGAACTGAAAACAGGTCCTTGAACCGAAATCTGTTCACCAGTGTTTACAGCAGCTCTTTCCATAGCAACCCAAAGGTGAGAAGAACCCAAAGGCCCGTAACCAGTGAATGGGTAAGCACAGTCCATCTGTCCGTATTACGGACTATTATGTAGTCTTAAAGAGGAAGGGAATTCTGACACCTGCTACTATTGAATGAGTTTTAAAGACATTATACTCAGTGGAAGAAGCCAGACACAAAAGGACAAATGCTGTACGATTCCACTCCCATGAGGTACTTAGAGTAGGCGAATTTATAGAGACAGAAAGCAGCACGGTAGATGCCTGGGGTTGGGGGAGAGAAAAGGGGAAGTTGCTGCTTAGTGGGGATCTAGAGTTTCAGTCTGGGTTGATGAACACGTTCTGGAGATGGATGGTGAGGATGCTTGCACTTAAAATGGTTTAAATGACAACTTTTACCACAAAAAAAGAAGGACTTGAGTTTTAAAACACTTGTCAATCCTGTCCTCATCAGAAAGAATATTTTGTTTTCAAATAATATGAGTGTGCAAGACAAAGATGGCCTTAGGCCGAGCTACATGTTTTCTGTCAGAGACAGGCACCGTAGTGACTACGCGGGTGCCCATCATCTTGCATGAGCCAGCTGGGGTTTCTGAATGTCTTAGTGAGGTGCGTAGACCGCACTTAGAAATCACTTTCTTGGTCAGTTGAACACAATTTCTGTCCTTTCTGGGTATTTTGGCGACATGACAACACGTGGGTCAGGGAACGGAGAAGCGACTGTAGACAGGAAGAGACATTATCTCTGCTTCTGACTGGGGTTAAGAAACCCCACTTGCTTCCTTGGTCCTTTGGTGCATCTACAAGTCTAGACACACTACGATGATTCACAGCTTGCTGATTAATACAAGAGCCAACAGGATGATGCTGGGGACTCGCCATGTGTGACTAGCTTTCTGCGCAAACTCTCCCTCTGGAGCAAGTGCTGGGCCCTGGAGTAGAGTTCTGGAAGAAGTTAAGGTTCTCAACCACAATGCGAGCCAGCTCCTAAGGCCTTGACTCTGGCACACAAAGTAGGAAGTGAGGGCCTCTGACCAAGGCCCAGATGACTTTTGAAAAAGTCGACACACCTGCTTCTTGTGTCCCGACTCACGTGCCCAGCTCCCAAGACATTTGGTTTCCGTGTTTCAGGGCTTGGTGAGGTTCACGTTGTAATCAGTTATTTTGGTCTTGTCTGCAGCACCACTTGATATCAACAAGGAAGAAGGCTTCTCTGGCTCTGTCAAAGCGAGCTGAACGACCCTTTGGAGGAATGAATGGAAGCTGGCGGGAAGGGGGGATGAGACAGATGAATTACATCTGCTGGTGTTGCTGAATTAGGCTCTTGGGACTATTTTTGAGTGTTTCCGAGTAATTAGGGGTAGAAACTCGCAGACTTCAAGGCTGAGGAACTCAGTCTCTCACATGGGGCCGCACCCCCCGCCCCCGACCGTGCTGCATTTTTCTGGTCCAGCTGTGCCTGGCATTCCCCAAGAGTGAGATCTGAGAACACAGGGTTCCTCCAACCCCTAACGTACCCACAGTTGCTCACCCCCAGGGGTGGTTTGCACTGGCTGTTCCGCGGTGCTGGTGGTCATCGTTTGATGCATCGTGGAAAGACAGAACAGGACCTCTGGCAGCCATTTCGCATAGCACAGTGACAGCAGCACATAAGAACCGCCCTTCCCTCCCCCAAAAAAGTTGGCTTAGAAACGCAGGCCGCTCTTACCACTGTTGTTTTGTTTTGTTTCCCATGTGAGATCCGTTCGTGCCACTCGGAGCTGGCACCAGTATTCCCCGCAGAAACCAGTATGTTTCAGCCAGTCCTGAGAGCAAAGTGAGTGGCTTCCACTGACCCACAGCCTATTTCTAAGTCTGCTATTTCCCTCTGGCGAGCACAGTGTCAAAGAAACCCATTTTGAAGGCCTTTCAGCCTATGTTCTTCTCTCTTCAGGCTTCGGTTGTAACTTAGAAGTTCTTCTAAGTTCCAGTTGTCTTTGAATAAGCTCTCACCCTTGGTTTAAAAATTTCAAAAAAGTAAAAACAAAAGCATTAAGAGGTTTTCTTCACTAGCTCGCGAGTGTGGATTTTTACATTCTTTGTGGAAATGATAGTTTGAGGGTTTTGTTTTTGTTTGTCATTTTGACAGCTGTATTGTTTGTGTCTTTTATTTGCTTCATTAGTTTTTCATTTCGAAGTGTCTTCCTTGGCAGACTAATTACATTACAACGAGATTCCTTCCCGCTACCTGCTAGAAAGGTCTTCTGACCTCAGGGTCCTTGAGAGATTTGAAGACAAGCGTGACGTTACCCCTGAATCTTCTCTTCTCTCCCCAGTTCTTCACCCCCTGTCCTGGAGGCTTGCCTCTGACCTGAGCGCAAGGCATTGGAGTGAGACCCTCGGGGTGGGTGAGGCTTTACTCAACTGAGCGAAATGCTCCTGCCTTATCCGTCCCGTTCAGAGGGGAACAGGAAGGTCATGCTTTGTTCCTGCCTCCCAAAATCTCATTTGCCTTGGTGTTAGCGGTATCTTCTCTTGGTCCTGCCTGAGCTCCTTTTCCAGGCAAACTTCAACCTATATACCTCCCCACTCCCAGAAGAGGTACCCGAAAGCCGAGTATTTCTCTGTAAACTTGCACTTGACTTGTGTCTATTTCCCACTCTCGGGGTAAATAAAGTCTGTGACAGAATATTGGACTAGGGATGAGGAACTGGAATGAGCCCTCATGATTGTCTCTAGAGCCATCAGCATCCTACTTGGCAACACCCCTTATGGGCTTTTAATATTTTGTTTACAGTTATTACCTCTGAAATCTCTACTTTCTGGTATGTTCTGACTTTTCAAGGGATTTAAAAATTCAGGAGCTCGATGCCAATAATTGCTTTTAGGAGCTAGCTCTGCCTATTTTCTATAGATGACTTCCAGTTTGGACCATCAATTATTTTCCTCACAGAAACCCACAAAGTACATATTCGAGTTATTTGGAATCGAATATGAACTAGGAATCCTTAATGTAGTTCGGCTTCTAAAATGTGTATCGCACTCAACTCATGCAAAACAGAGTATTTAAGAGCTTGAGCAGCTCACTTGAGATCTGAATGAAGACCCCAAGCCTGTCATCATTGACCTGCACCAGCCACCTTTGCCAGAGCAGGTCACATGCGCGGTTCATGTGTGGTAGATTTCTTTGTAAACTGGTCCGGGCACAAAGGAGCATGACTTGAGGCTGACCAGGGTCCAACAAGCCCTGGGCTTCATCACTGGGAATGGGATGCTCTCCAACAGGAGGCTGGAGGTATAACCCGGACCTCATGAACTCAGAGGTCTGGGTCACGAATGACAGGAAAACCAGCTCGCACTGGCTTGGTCAGTGAAAGGAGCTGACTGAGTCCTGTAAGTGCAAGTCCAGAGGTTGGGTCCACTTCAGGGGTGATTTGAATTGGTAGCTCAACGGCTACAGAGGAAGCTGTTTCTTCATCCTCAAGCTGGCTCCCCCTTGTGGGCACACACAGCTGCCAGCAGCTCCAGGGGCTACAGGCTTCCTCTTCCCTCATCCAGCCGAGCTGGACAGAGAGTCGCTTCTAGAAGCTCTGCCGGAAAAACAAGGAGGCTTCTTTCCCAGAACCCCCTGATTGCATACCTACTATGCCGCTTCGTGGGAGTGGAGCTGAGCGTCCCACTTCTAGAGCCCTGGGTGACGCCAGGTTCCCCCAAAGCATATAGGCAGCACAGGGCAAGCAAGGCTGACAGAGCTGTCATAACTGACCTCCTCCGCCATCCACATCCATCTGCCCCCTCCTTCCCAAGCGCAAGCTTCCCAAAATGCTCACTTCTATAGAAAGCCTATTTACTCCCTCCCCAAAGGGATTCAGCTCCAATCTAGGAAACAGCAGGTGCTGCACCGTCCTCATGTCCCAGGACATCTTAGGGCTTTTGGAAGGTTAACAAGCTTCTAGAATTTAATAGTTAGGAACTGAAATACGAAGATCATCCATCCATCCCCTTCACCACTGCCCATAGAGCACCGTGCTCCTTGGGATGACCGTAAGCCTCATGTTACAAGCATTCCCCCAAATATCCACGACCTGGGTGTTCGTTGGGTCTTCAGAGAGGAGTGGCCCTGGGTATGGCTATGACATAGATCAAGTTGATTTGAGAACTTTGCCAATTTCCCGGAGTCCCTCATCTGGCCAACGTCTCATCATCCTTCGGGCCACAGCTGAAAGCTCGGTTTTGCCATGAAACTGCCACCCAGACTAGGTTGGGTTCTCCTGTTTGTTCTCAAACAAACTTATCAAGCCATACCAGAAATCCTCGTTTCAGTGTTTCAGTAAATAGGTGTCGCACAAATGTATAAAAGGCTGACTGAGCAGGCCACCTCTACAGTACTAGACGACTACACTATACGTTTTACAAGATAAGATGACAGGTGTTCCAGAGGAAGCAAACAGACAAAGCCCTCAGAAGAAACACACACACACACACACACACACACACACACACACACCCCACAGAGAACCCCAGTGTCCTTGGCAACGGCACGGACAATTTAGGAGCCTCTGTCTCCCTCCTTCTCTCTGGCAGTCTGGTACATCAGGGGTCCAGGGGACCTCCCTACCTACCAGATGGCCCTACACAGCAGCCCCTTGAGTGCCCATCTCCCTCCTGTCCCACGCGCATCTGGTTTGTAGATGGGCAGTTGGGGGAAAGCGAGAGATGCCCCTCAGTTCATAATAGGCCCCAGGCAGCCAGGTCCAGAAAGCTGATCTGGGTGAACCCCTCACTTTTCCACTGAGGTATGGGAGTCCCACAGTCCCACAAGGTCATGAAGTGATTGGCTCTGAGTAACAGCTGGAGTCCCCTAATTCCCGGCGCAGGTCCTGAGCTCATAAATTCTGCTCTTGAAGCAGGCACGCGGCTTCAAATCTGGGGACAGGATACGAACTTCATGTGCTCTTGACAGTTTATCACCACTGCTGTAATCCTCTGCTATTAAATATAATTTTACAATTAAACTAAACCCTTAAATGAATTTATTCAGAGAAGGCCAATTATTTATTAAAGTCCACAAACTAGCTATCAGTATATCCTGCACATACTGACTTTGAAGACCGTGTCTAAGTTTAGTGTAACTGATGGACCCTTTTTCATTGGATGTCCACACATCAAAAAGGACGTCTGTTCATCCAGCATTAGTGATAGGTTATGCATATGTTTGCCTTTCTGGTTCCCAGAGCTAGACCTCATTCCTTCAGAACAGCCCCATAATCCCCCCATTTACTGGGTTGCAAAGCTTCGATGAGGGAGAGAGAGCAGTATGGTAGCTACCAGAACTTTCCCTTCAGGGCAGTGTACTGTGTTTACTGAGGGCTGCTGGACATGTCCAGCGTTTCCCCATGACTTGTGTAGCCCAGTTCATGACTGGGGTGAGGAAGGAAAATAACAGAAAGAGATATCTGGCCCAGGAAATTCTGGAAACTCCAATAAAACTCAGACAGAAATTAAGTCTCTGAGCTGTGAGCCAAGTGTTTAAGGGAAGAGACAGGGGAGCACTACTTAACGTTGCTCACTGCTCCCTGTGGCACCTCACAGGCAGTGTAAGGAGTGGTGGGGGGGAAGGGTTTTCTCTGTATTTGGGGCAAAAAGAAGAGCTGAGTAGCCACGTGCTCCTTTGTGTCTGCCTTCAGTATGCGGTTAGAAGCCTAAGACGTGCATTGGGGTGAGGGGAGCCTCTGCCACAGTGCAGGTGGTCCGTGACGACTGGGTGCCAGAGAAGGACTGGGTAAGAACAACCTTGAACGCAGTGCAGCTCCAGGAAAGTTTCAGCAAGGCCAATGGAGAGTCCTTGAGCCAGAGTTGCCACTGGAAGAGTCCCATACCTCAGAGGAGTGGGCTTGCATTAGTATACCTGCCATGTTCCTTCAATGGTTGGGAGTGGAGTCAGGGCCGCATATGGTGACAAAGCCAAAGGGATGGCTCCTGAAGGCTGCCAGCCAATGATGCCCCCCATGGCAGGAGATCTGAGCAGATCTCCACATCACTGCATCCTTCCTGTGGTAGCTATGACAGGACAGGCCCTTCCCTGAGTTCGGGGTGGACAGATAGTGACAGGAACCAGTGCAAGGGTAGCGCCTAATTGGCTACTTTGGAGAATGAGGCCAAGGCTTGTTTGATTAGTTTGCAGGTGGACCGTGCTTCTTCCCTGCCTCTCCATTCAGTGTTTGGATTCTTGGTTCCCTTCCCCCTGTCTCCTTGTTTGTTCAATTCACCCTTTGACCCCAGGTCTAGGAAAATACAACCATATGCATTTGGAAGAAGTTTAAAATGAATTGGCTGGCTGGCTTTAGTTTCCATCCTAAGCATCTAAAGATGCTTGGGCCTTGCATGTGAGGTCAACTGAAGAGATTAAAGTCATATGAGAAATCAGCAAAATGAATCTTCAGCCTCTTGACTACACAGGGAAGAGTCCAAGCTTTGTCTAGGGCCTAAGAATCACTGTCTTTTAGTTGTCTTTGTATCACAACGTCAGAGAACATGAATATTGAAAGAAACCTTGGAGGTTGTCTAGTTCAATGACATCCTTTTACAGAAGAGGACACAGGGAGGGCCTAATAGGGAAAAGTAGACCAATACCCTTTAGGAACAAAGATGCAAAAATTCTAAAAACAAAAAAAAAACTAGCAAGTCAGTCCAGTAACATATAAAAGAATTATACACTGTGACCCAGTGGGCTTTATCCCAGGAAAGCAAGGCTGGTTCAACCTATGAAAATCATTCCATGTAATGAACCATATTAACAGAACAAAACAGCAGCAACAACAAAACCCACCATCTCAATAGACACAAAAGGAAAGGGATTTTCTCAAGCTCAGAAAGTTAATAGCAAAGCCCAGGCTACACTCAGGTGGCCCAGCTTCCAAGCCACAGCTCTCCATAGCAATGGGAGTGGGGACGGAAGGTGGAACTAGCCCTTCCCTGTGCAGGCACTGCCCGGAGCCCATATGGAGGAATTTCCCCTTGTCCTTCCATCCCATTCTCACAACAGCCCCTGGCAGTGGGCGCTGTCATTGCCCTTACTTTCTGCATGAAAAAGTAGGCTTAGAGAGACAATGGGACTTACCTGAGTCTACCTGGATGCCAAGCATAAGGAGGAACTAAGCCTAGACCCCAGGTCTCCTGACTCCCCCGCTGGCTCTTTCCTTGCCCTTCACTGCTTCCTTCGTTGATTGGTGCCACTGGATTAACCGGGTTCCATTAGTTCTCAGATCATGTACTGCCAAGCCGAGTAGATGGGCTTTTTGCTGAGAGCAGGTGGGAGTGTCCTCCAAATTCTCTGGGGGAAGAGCCCCTCCCCTGTGCCAGTGTGTGACAACACTCAGAGCCCAGGCTGTTAATTTAACATGGTAAAATCTGGGCCAAGTGGCCATTTCTATATGCTAATGGCTAGAACATATGTGCAAGGACTAGAGATCTGTAAAGAAGCATAGGGGAAGCCAGAGGCCAGAAGGCTGGGATGTGCGGGCCAGTGGTGAAAAAGAGAGGAATGAGGCTGTTCCTTTGATCCTGGAGAAGCTAAGGGCCAGGCTGGCCTGGATTTTGGCAGGGCCTAGCCCAGTGAGATCTCTTGCTACTGAGTTCTGGCTCTTCCCAGTGGGACGAGAAGAAGGCAGACATTTCAGAGAGTCAGGGAGTGAGACACGGCAGGGCCAGGATGCCATGAGGTATCTTCTTTTTGGCCTCACACCTGAGCATCTCAGAGGGAGCTATACTGAAGGCCCAGTTGGCCAGGCTCCCTCTGGAGTGTTCACCATGGCCTCCAGAAGCATCTTCTCTTCAAAAACACATTTGGAGAGTGCCTCCACCCCACCCCTCACTCCAAGCCAAGCCTTGAGGTTTCAGGCCATTCCCAGATTTTCACAGAACCACTCTGCCTGTTTAACTCAGAAACATGGGCTGCCCTTTCTCCTGGCTCTCTCTGAGAATCACAGAGAGGTTGAAAGCAGTTGACTTTGTATGGTCTACTCTTTTCTCTTCCTCATGCCATCTGCCTTGCATATAGATATGTTTCCAACCGGCCACGCACCAACACTGCACATGCTACCTGCCACACTTCTTTCCTCCTGTCCTAGCAATTAGACCAGGGACACTGGCTTCCTTGGGATAGCGGGCTTGCAAGGAGGCACCCTGGACTGGGAATCAGCTGTGTTGAGTTCTACTCTTCTCTGACTTGGGGCCAAGCTCTTCCCTACCATGAGCCCCAGAGTTCCCACCTACCAAGTAGGGAATTGGTAGCAACCAGTATTTCTCAGAAGGTGGCATTTCCGGGTGCCACTCCCAGAGACCGAGTCCCTGCAAATCAGTGGAATAAGGTGCTCTCTGTGTCTCTCAGACTCTCCTACTCTCCATCTTTAGCTTGCTTGACCACCTTCTTTCCTCTGATTTTTTTTTAATTGTGCTCAAATACACATGACATAAAAATGATAATCTTTTAGTGTACAGCTCAGTGATATTAAGTACCTTCCCTTTGTTATGCAACCATCTCCACGATCCACCTCCAGAACTCTTTTTATTTTGCAAGACTGAAACTCTGTCCCCATTAAACAATAACTCTCTGTGACACACTGCCCGCAGCCCTTGGCAACCACTGTATCTACCTGGCAGGAGGGATACCATGATCACCAAGGTGGTTTTTCCAGAACAAGGTTTATCCATTGCTTGTCAGTCTTAAGCAAACCATGGACCTCTCCATCTACAGAAAATGGTGCCTCGCATAGGTTGACCTCTCATTTCCCTTCAAGTTACAAAAGTTCAAGGGTGAGAGAGCAAGGAGTCAGCCCCAGGGAGACAGAATGGGTCAGAAGAAGACAGAAGATGAGGGTTCCAGTAAAAGGAAAGTAGAGAATGATGTCCCACAGCCATAAAGGTTGGAAAGGAAGGAGACCGGCCGGTCAGTTGTGAGAAAGTGGCATAGTCAGAGAGCATGGGCCCATTTGTAGTTAGAATACATACTTGCACATCCATGTGGACAAAATCTGGAGAAGGAATCCTGAGCTCCGGAAGTACTGGCATCCTCACCAGGAATCAGAGAACCGACACCAGACCAACCCTCAATCTCATGAAGAGTGTGCAGTGCTAGGTCCTCCTAACCTTGACCCCACCCTAAACCTGTCAGACTGGGGCATCTCCAGAGAGCTGGGATTGGCCATGAAAAAGAAAATAAGGTTGAAATTCCAAAGCGACTTTCTCCTAACCTGTAAACTGATGATTTTTTATGAATTTGAGTTGTTCCTTTGACATAGCACTGTTTTCTATTTACATGGTTCCTGGTTTTTTCTAATCCTGATTTTCTTGAATCCGTATGTTATGTACAGAAGAGTATATAAGGCATATGATAGTAAGACCAATAGCCATGTACCCACCAACCAGGTTAAGAAATGGAACATTGAAAATATCTTAGTAGCCATCTGTGTATCCCTCCCACTCCCCAGAGATAAGACTCTCCTGACTTCCAAGAGCCAACTCTAGGAAGGCATCCTAGGCCTCTTGGTGAGCTTCCAGCTCTTCTTACGTAGGTCAGGCAGTCACCAATCTCTTTAGGTAGTTATTGTCTGCATAGATTTCCACAGAGGGCTCCTCCCACCTGTTTTGCACTGATCCTCACTAATTTCAATTTTCAATGGGGACCTTGTCATTTTCCAGTCTCTTGATTACAAGAGTAATCTTTGGAGTAAACTTAGAAAGTGCAGGCAAGTATAGGGAAAACACAAACTCCATGGGATACTAAAATATATAAATATATAATATATAAATAAGCCAAGAATAAACACTGTTAACATGTTGTGATATAGCATTTCACTACCTTTTCTTTTTTAAAAAGATGTATTTCTTTATTTGAACGACAGAGCACATGAGCAGGGGGCGGGCTGAAGGAGAGGGAGAGGGAGAATCTCAAGCAGGCTCCACACCCAGCACAGAGCCCCAAGTGATCTCAGAACCATGAGATCATGACCTGAGCCAAAATCAAGAATCAGATGCTTAACTGACTAAGGTCTCCAGGTGCCCCTCATTATGTTTTCTATGCAGAACTATGTCTTTCACATTATTTCACCAGCTTTGTATATAGCTTTACCTTTTATTGTGAAAGATAGCATAGACACAGAAAAGTGCACAAGGTCTCTACGTCCAGTTTAAAGAAGTATAAAGTGAAACCCTGTGTCACCACCGATTAGGTTGAGAAATAGAATGTTGCCCCCCCTTCCCAAGTTGATCCCCTTGTGCCTCTTGTGATCTCAGCCTCTCCACTCTGTAGAGGCAACCACTCTCTTGATTCCGACGTCCTCATTCTCTTGCATTTCTAGATAGTTTCATCACTTATGAATGAAATCTTAAGCAGTCACTTCATGTTGAACAACAGAGCAGTGAGTACAAGCTATTAGTGGTACTAGGGCTCTTTGTTGCTTATGCATTAAGCTTGTGTTAAGGCTTCCAGAAGGGAAGTTGAGTAGTCTTGGTCACTGTCCGCCCCCAGCTCCCCTTTTAGGGAAGTCGGTGGCCCAAGGCACAATGGGCTGGGGCATGTATAGAGCCCGCCACCATAGGGATGCCTGACAGAGTCATGGGCATGGTACTGGATGCCCGGAAGAGATATAGATTTCAAGCTTGCCACAGTCTGCCTCCAAGTCCTCCAACCTCCAGGCATAGGTCAACACCGGACACCTTTTTGGGGTGAAGTGGGTGTCCTCAGCTGATCCAGGGAGCAGGATCTAGAAAGCAGAGCAGGAATTCAGCAGCTACTCCCGGGCGAGGAGAGGGGGAGGGGATCCAGGCTCTATCCCTTTGTTTTGGCCCCCTCCAACCACTTGGTTTCCCTTCCAGAGACAACCTGGGGCTGAGCCCAGTGGAGATTCAGCCATCCCCACCAAGCTGTTTTTCCCCCTTCCCCTCTGATGTCTTGTGATTCAGTTTCCTGGGGCTGCATAGTCAGTTAACCTTGTTTCTAGCTATTCTTTAACTTGGGAAACTGTGGTGTGGTTGTCTTCTCTCCTGTTCTCCTTCTCCTTGTGAGATTGTGTCTTTAAAAACAAAACAAAACCCTTACCACATTTTTAGTGGGGCTCTGGGAGGGAGTGAAGTTGGATGCTTGCATTAAATTGGTTGTCTAAATCCGGAAGTCTCCAAAGGAAATCCTGCCGCTCCCTTCCTCGGTTGCCCAAATGTGATGGTTAGTTGGATGGCTCCTTTGGCACCCTGGGGCCTATCAGCAGTGCTCACTGGACCCAGCAGGGAGACTCTGGAGGGGAAAGAATGTGGGGACTCATAAGCATGAGGGTTAGGCTTTGAACATTGCATTTTTAGTATTTGTAATTAAAAGCCTGGATTTGGGAGTAGGTCAGACCCAGGTTTGGCTTCCAGCTCTGCCCCTTACTTAACTGTGGACTTGGAGCAAGTTACTTCATTTCTGTGAACCTTATTTTCCTCCCTATAAAATGAGGAATAGTAATGGTACCCATCTTTCAGGATTGTCTTGGGAATTCAAGGGGATTACATTTAATTCAGTGCCTGGCACGTTGTACATGGTCAGCACATGGTAAGTGTTAACATCACTGTCATTATCCTGAGACCCTAGGAACCTTCCAGAATCTGTCAGAGCAACTTGCGCCACAGGCCTCTCCTGGCTGCTGAGGCTCTGGATTCCAGAAAGCCTTGATGCTCTACCCCTTTACCCAGCCCTTGAGGTTCTGCAAAGCAATGCTTGTGACCTCACCTTGCTCCTGGGTTGTTTCCCAGGGCCCACCTGCTCTGACCAACCACAGTTTTCCTAGCTAATTATCCAGCAGTTCTGGCCACACTACAAAAGGGCCCCAGATAAAATGGCCAGCCAAAATATCAGCAGTGGACTGCAGACATGCCCTGCTCCTGGCTCTATGGAAGACCCCGAGAGCACACCAGTCTCTAGCTTGTGTGGTTCGCAGGCCACCCGCCTCCTCATTGGGATTCATGCTGCATAAAATTTTTTCCTTCATTCCTTAATTGATGTATACATTATTGATTTGCCTTTTTGTGCTCTATCAGCAAAGTAGCAGTTTACCAGTTGAACTTAATCCTGTGATTAAATTCCAAGTCTGAGATCTTGATTTGACCAAGTGAATTTGATTTGGGACCCCATCAATATTAGTCAGCCCCAGATATTTAAACTTTGAAAAATTCAAGTTAAATTCTATACATTTATAAAGGGAAAAAATCCAAAAAAGTTCAAACTCTTCCAGCTCTTGCATAGGGAACACTGTGCTCCAACGACACTTGAACAAAATGCAAATTTAAGGGAAAGCTCCTCCCAGCGGGTGGGATTGGTGCTACCTTAGAGTTCTTGGCAGAATCTCTTCAGTGAGCCTTAGTTCCCTCCCACCCCCTGTACCACCTGGTCTTAACAGAAATACCCCAACTTCGAGTTCTCCTAATTTTAGGATACAGCTGTTGCAAGAAGGACACATAGGTCACACCATAGCCAACCCAGCAGCCATTCCACAGCTGTGGAACCCTTGCGGCCTTCCAGGATCTTCTCCCTGCAGGTCTGCTTATCATAATGGCAATGGCTTCTCTTGGGCAATTTGATCAAGCAAAACTCAGGGCATGGGCTTTGAAGTCAGATAATATCTGGGTTCCAGTCCAGACTCTGGCATTTGCTAATGAATGACCTTGGGCAGTTGCTCAATACAAGGCAGAGGCATTATTGGTAATGAAGACTACCAGCAGCTCATCTTCAGAGAGTGCGTGTAACAGGCACTTGTGAATTTGTGTTCACTCAAGTAATCTTCATAACCCCTACCACACTATGCATAATGTACAACTATGACCTCTCTTTTATAGATGAGGAAGTTGAGGCACAGAGGAGTCAGTAACTTCCTCACAGTGACATAGCTAAGAAGCGGCAAGTCCGTGATTCCAGCCCAGACCTTCTTTCTCCAGAGCCCCTATGCCAGAGAGCCGTGCTCTCCAGTACTTAGCCAGCAACCCCATGTGGTAATTTAAGTCAATTAAAAGTAAATAAAATTAAGAATTCAAGTTCTCAGTTGCCACGTGTGGCCAATGGCTAGGATGCTGAGCAGCCTAGGTATCGAGAGCATTCTTTTCTTTCAGGGAAGATGATTCAACATCATCTCAGAACATTCTGGTAGACAATGCTACTTAGAGAGCTTCCAGGATTTTACTCCTTAGAAAATCCGAGACTTGAGCTATACGGCTTTCTTGTATTATTATTAATAGACACATGGTTGTGATATATTGAAATCCCTTTTGCACTTGGCCCAGTAGGGAAGCGCCAAGCAAAAGGCCAAAAAGTGTAACTCGCGTTACATTCTTCCTGTTTTCCCAATGCATTACTTCAAATTTGCCAAACGGTCTCCTGTCATTTCTATTGGATGTGTAGGGGCATTCACCAATTTGCCCAAAGAGCCAGCTTCTTCTACAGCTCTGCCTTGACCGCTTTGGGCTCTCTGTACAACATTTGGTACCCGTGTACCTTCATCTCACCTGTGACTTGAAGGACCGGAGCTGACTGCTGAAGTCGGCAGAGTCCCTGAAGGACTCTGGGCTCTGAGAGTCTCTGGCATATGTTCCCCATCTCCAGTTCCTTCTCTTGGGCTTTCTCTGCTCACCTCTGTTACACGGTTAGTAAAGGCCAGAGAGAAGAAAGGAAAGAGCTCAAGATTCCTTGCCTGAACTCCTGGATGATTCAGCCTAGAAATCTGCAAACTCCCAGAATCCGGTGGAATGATAGTAAACACCCCTAACCTTGTGAATACACATTTACCTCCTTCCAAGTCTCCACGGGGGAGAAGACTGGACTGATATCTGATCTAGTCAATAATTTATAGAGTTAGACAGCCATCCGCTTCTTGCCAAGCAGCTGGATGTCTGTGCGGCGGCGGCGTGACCTTTACTTCGTGCCCCCGTGTAAAGGAAGGAGGACACCTTGGACTGCTCCCCTTCTGGTGCAGAGAAGGAGCCTCTGGGCTTCCAAACCCAGGAGTTGCTTGGGTCTTAGCCACTCTGTAAATCAGATCCAGGTCTGCACCCCACCTCCTACGTCTGCTTCTTTGTTAGTTGAGGTTATTTGTACAGTGTGGATATGATCCCACTCTGTTCTACCGATGGGTTTTATTAATGCAACAGTGTTGAAAGGCATGAATAGATGTGCTTAAATCAGGGGTGACGCTCCACTTATCATTAACGTTCAGCTGCGATAGAGGCCAGCACGGTCTTCACTAGATTACCATCTCTCAAGTGCCCAGCGCATCACGCCAAGCTCCTGGAAGAGTAAGGTCAGTTGAGTTTTCTGAGTATCTGCTGAGTCCCTTGCCTGTGCCAGGCACTGTCTGGGCCCCTGAGGGACTGGGAGATGGTGCACACCCGGCCCAGCACGGATGTTCTGTCGGCTGCAGGTGTTCAGCCGTGGGAGCTGGACCGAAGGAGAGGCAGAATTCCCAGGGTGGAGGGGCTGGATCTCAAAGGACATGCAGGAGTCCCAGAGTGAAAGTGGGGAGAAAGGGCGTTCTAGGCTGGGCGAATCAAGGGGTACCAGCTCAGAGGGCTGAACACACATGGCAGCCTTTGATGGGCTGATACAGGCATGACTGGATGGCAGAGTAAATGACAGTATGGAACATAAAATTCCGCTCTTAGGGCTGCTGAGAAGACGGGAGCCCAAGCTTATGGACAGCCCAAAGAGCAGAATTTAGCAGGATGTGCTTCTGTCCCTAGACAACTGCAAGCCACTGGAGGATTTTTCATGGGGAAGGGACCCAACCTCAGTCCAACAAGCTCTCTGGCAATCATGGAAAGCCCATGATCAAGGAAACTGAATGGGTGTGAGTTCTCTGAAATAGGTACTACGAGTATCACACACTGTCCATCCCATGGTCTACTAATGCGAAATTTAGACTCATGGAGAACCAGCCAGTCTAAGAGCTAGATCATGCCCACCAATAATTATTAATTGACTTGCTATTCTGAGATTTTCAGTGGTTCCAAAGAGATGGAGTTACCTTGTGTTTGGAAACCTCAAGGAGTTGAAATGTCCCTAGCAGCCTTTTTTTTTTTTTTTGAAAGTTGAGCTTCACATTTATAGGGTGTGTGGTAAGCAGGGCTTTTTCCCCCCAAGTTAAATAAAACAGAGAAGATGCATGAGCATCAGTTATAAAGCGCCTAGTCAGTCAGAGTCGAGATTGAATCTCATCTATTTTATTTATTTCGCTTTTCAACTGGGGATTGCATTGGTCCGCCAAGTGCTGCTCCCATTCTGCTCCCATAGAATGAATACTGGGTCCAGGCCCACCCCTAGTCGCTGCCCAGACAGTATCGCCCACAGAGCTGGGGCGTATTCCGCCGCTGATAATGTCCAAGTGCCGTCCACAGGTTGTTCCGAGTGCTGAGCTACTGAGGCCCTGCAAGCGTATGTTAACACTGATTGGGGGTCCTGGATCTTGACCCATCACTCTTACCCTCCAAGCCATGTGAAGCTACCAGGGATTCTGGAGCAAAAGCTTAAAGTGCTTCAGTTCCCGCCAAATAAGCCCTATTCAACGCTTTGAGGCTGTGGCACCAGAGTGGAAGGGCAACCAGAACTCTCGTAATATTTGCATTTGGAGATTGTAAAAACTCCGATGCAGCTATAAAATAGCATTTAAAATGATCAAGGAGGGGCGGTCTGGGTGGCTCAGTTGGTTAAGCGACTAACTTTGACTCAGGTCGTGATCCTGGAGTCCTGGGATCAGGTCCCACATCGAGCTACCTGCTCAGCAGGGAGTTTGCGTCTCCCTCTGACCTCTCCCCTCTCATCCTCTCTCTCTCTCATTCTCTCTCTTTCTCAAATAAATAAATAAATAAAATCTTTAAGACAATAAAATGATCAAGGAGCTAGGTATGCGGGCAAAAAGAATTGTCAATTGTAGAAAGTCCTGGATGGCTCTGCACAGTCCATACACACAGTCCGTATACTGAGAGAATGGCGAGGAAGTTTTCTTTCCCAAGTGCGCTGAGTTGACTTGCGAAGAACATTTTGTGTTGTTTTTTGGTTTCGTATCTGTCTGGGGGACTCTCCGAAACTCTCCAGTGGTCAGATTGTCTTCCCAATCCCCTCTTTAAGTATTTATAATTTGTTCTTAAGAATTTGGAAACCCCTCGCCACACTTTGCCTGAACTTTTCTAAATGGTGTGTTTTCATAGTTTCTACATTTCAAAACTCGTTTTGCAACATGGTAAGCTAAAGACTGATAGCACGCACACACACACACACACACACACGGTGGCTAACCACCTGTGGGGTTGGGAACCAGGCAAACCTGAATTTGCATCCTGCTCTGCTACCAACGAGCTGTGTGACCTTGGGCAACTTAGTTAACCTCTGGCCTCAGTGTCTTCATCTATAAAATACAATAACAGGTCCTGCCTTATAGATGCTTAAAGGACTGAGTGAGACCAAATGTCGAAAGCACTTGGGTCAGCGCCTGGTGCCGAGCAAATGCTTGATAAATTCAGTGGCAGCGGTTTTTTATTGTTACTTCGAACGGGACATCCATTGCAAGGATGTTCATCCATTGATGTGTTCATCCATTGCAAGGACTTGTGCGCGGGAAGTGCTTAGTAAGTGTTTATTACAACGAACTGAATTGCTTCCAGCCATTTAACTTGGTTTGGGGGGATAAAGATTTCCCTTTCTCCCATGATGCTGGGAGATGCGGGTGAGGGCTCGCAGCCCAGGTGGTCCAGCATGAGAGGAAGGAGGCAGTATCTTGTAGAGGGGAGAACCCATGGAGGCAGGCCTCCCTCTGGTCCTTGAAATTTTCTCTGACACAGTTATCAAGTGCAAGGTTTTTAAATTGCCTTTGGCTGAAAGAATTGGGTCATGGGTTCCATTCTGGCAAAATCTCTGTCATCTAGAACACGATGGCAAGGAAAGGTCCCACACACACCCAAGGCCCCAAAGCCTTGGGGCCCTGGTAAGTTGAAGTGCAGGGAGAGCTACAAGTTCAGGACTCGGCTGTGGTGGGATTTACACTTGACTGTTTGGTTTTGCACTCACCATTTGGTTTTGCAGATTGCCCAGCATTTCTACACACACAAACCTGCAAACCGCTTTAGAACTGTGTGCTCTGTTGGGGGGTGGGGGCGGGTAAGGGGGTGGGAGGGATCGGGATTGGTCGAGGTCATTGCCGATGAACCAGCTATCTTTCCAACAAAACAATGACTGATCAAGGCAAAGGATCCCTAACTGAGATCCATGGATGGGCAGTAAGTGTCCAGAAAACCCCTGAAATTATCCGTAAAATGTTTTTGGGCCGGGAGTGGAGAAACACCACTGGGAGTGCTTTTTCTGTGGAGAGAGACCATAGCCTTTAAGGGATTCTCAAAAGAGTTTGTGACCCAAGGCAATTAAGACCGCAAAGCTGTTTGGTTTTGTTGCCCCAGACCAGTTGGTGTGTGTAACCACAGCCCCCCAGAAACGACCCGGCTAGGCAGGCAGTCATGGCAGTGACAAGATCAGTCAGAAGCATTTTGTGGCCAAGCAGCTGATGGATTGTTCAATCGGTTGTTGTAGACTCATGTAGACAAAGCCTGCAAGCTTGGGGAAGCCAGGCACCCCCAGGTCAGCCTCGGGCGACAGCCCCCATCCTGCCAGGCCCTGGGGAGTGAGTCCTTCCTGCCCAGCAGCTCCTTTGCTCATGAGCTGGCCCGAGTCACCTCCTCGTACAGCACCTCAGAGGCAGCGCCCTGGGGCGGCTGGGATCCGAAGGCCTGGAGGCAGGTGCCTGCTCCACTACTGCCTAGCTGCGACGCTGTAGGTAAGTCACTTCCCCTGAGCCTCGCTTTCTCATCTGTCAACCGGGGCGCCGTCCCCTGCTCAGCCTGCCCGCCTGCCTCACAGTGTTGTTGGGAGGAACAGAGGAGGTGACAGCCCGTAAAGCTCTGTACACCTAGGAGGGATCTCTAGTGCTTTCTCTACTGTGGCCCGGACAGTCTTTGGCAAAGAGACCACCCAAGCCAGCAGAGTTCTCCAGGCCCCTGAGCCTCACCTGCAGGGAAATGAGTGGGGGTTGCCCCGGGTGCAATTGTCCCTCCCTGCGGTAAACCTTCCAGCACCCTGGGTCTTTCCCTGCCTGTCTGTCCCTGCGGCCAGACTGTGAGCCCGAAGGGGGACAGGGGCTGGGCTCCTGGAGGTCCCCCACCCACCCGGTGCCTGCCTACTCTGTGCCCAGTGGGTGTTCGGGGACTGTCTCTCCCGCCAGCTCCACTGTGGACTCTGCACCCCCAAGGTGTTCTCTGACCCCACCCAAGACTCGTGTGCCCTAGAAGTGGGAAGCCGGATCCCCCCACTAGAGGACTGGCAGCTGGAGGAGAGCAGGCAGCAGGAAGCCAGGCCGAGCCCGTCCATGATGGCTTTGAGTTTGGATCAGCCCCTGGAGTCTAGAAGGAACGGCTTGACTTGCCTTGAAGAGTCACGTTAGTGGTCACAGGGGCGAGATGGGGGACGCCAGCCAGAGTGGGCCTTGGCAGAGAGTGTCACGTGAACTATGGCGTTGTTCTGGGGCGTAAAATATCAGTGTGCCCAGGCCGCCTGCCCGGTCTGCAGAAAAAAGCTGGAGACGTGAGCATTTGCTAAGTGATAGTGATCAGAAGATGCTCCTCAGGCTGAAAGGGCCTCCGGGATTCTGGCCTTTAATGGAAATCCTGCTCGGGTACGTATGGCCTTGTTCTCCTTGGGCCCTTTTCTGTGTACTCTCCGACTCACAGGGCACCTCAGCTGTTTGAGGTCTGGCTGGACCCGGAGAAATCACGGCTCAAAGTCCAGCCCAAAACTGCCCAGGAATCAGAATCAGCAAACCTGCTCTTCCCTGCCTTTCCCTCTCCTCACGAGTCCAGCGTCATGGACCGTCATGAACCGGGATCCCAGCTAGCTTGCCTCAAATTCCTATTCGTTCCCCTGCGTTATTGTGTCTCTTGCCAAGGCTCCGCCTTCGGCCCAGCAGGGGAGGAGGGCCAGGCAGATGCTTGGCCAGCCAGGCTTTCCTCAGAAGATTTGGAAGCTGGGTGCTCCTTGGGGGCTTCAAGGGACGGGGTGACTTTGCCAGCTCAGCCCGGGACTCAGGAAGGCCAGGCTCAGTGTGAGATGGAGGACGCAGGCCCCACAGGGGAAGAAGAAAGGCAAGCGGCAAAGACATTTGTTTCCTCTGCCCTGGGATCATTCCCAGCATTTAGACCAAGCCCTTCCGGGACCAGGCAGCCCTGAACCGCCCGAGACAGGGGAGGAATCAGAATAGAGGTCACGCAGTCGGAGATCAAGCAGAAAGACAGAAACTGGAGAGTAGAACAGCTGGCCTGCAGCTTCTCCGCTCTTTGCTGCTGATGGCATTGACTGAGTGAAGCCCCTAGAGACAGCCTCAGACTGGTCCAGACCCAAGGGCAGCAGCCTCTGCATGGGGGAAGCTCCAGGGCCCCCATGCCAGGGTCCTGGAGGGGCCCAGAGGGACCCTGCAGAACACACTCAGGGTTTCGTCCATGCCCACCCGCTCTCGATCCCCTCACTCTATCACTGGTTTCTTTAGAAAGTGTGTCACCATCTGCAGGGATCTTCTTCGATTAAGTTACTTGTATCTTGTCAGCTTCCCCCTCCATTAAAAGCTCTGGAAGAATGAGAAGCCCAGCGCTATCCCACAAGAGATGTGTGTCCACTGATTGACGGAGGGACTTCTGGCCGCTAAGTAAACCCCATCTTCCCATCTGCTATGGGACCACCTCCAGAGCCACTGAGGCCCGCATCTCGCTGGGGGCAATCTGAGCCCGGAAGGACATTGAGCAGAGGCAAAGCAAGAGGGCCAGATCTTGGCCTCAGCTGTCAACAGAGAGAAGTGGCTTGATGGCACACTCTTCAGTCCCATCATTCTGGAGAAAGTCATGGGCGTTGAGAGTCAGGAGGGCCTTGGAAACAAGGAACCTCAGCAGTCATTCACTGTAGGAAACCCCTATGGTTTCCCAAGGACACTTGGTGGAGCCCAAGAGCATCAGCACCCACTCTGACAGGGCTCCCGCTGGAAGTGTCTGCATTCCCTGCACCCACGGGCTGTCGGGGAGCCAGGGCCCATGGGTCTCAGGTGTCCCAATCCTTCTGGGTGTGAGAGCTCCAAGAATTCCGATATTGACTTCATGCTCTCCAAAGACAATGCTGTCTTCCCTACCATTTCAAAGGATAAGTCAGAAAGGTGGGTGAGTTGTTTCCAAACCAGGCTTCCAGAAACTACAAAAGAAGGTGCTTTTCCTAGTGGAGTAATACATGAATCAACACGCAGAGGAGAGCTCATTAACCTTTGAACTTGAAGGTAGCTGAGTGCCTTCTGCTGTGTGGCAGGCTGGCTCCCTGTGGGGACTCTCAGGGGCCAGGCCAGGTGTGCTTGGAAAGGAGGCCCAGTTACCTAAAGGTAGAAAAAGATCCTCCCTCTCCTTCCCCTCCCTTCCCCTCTCCTTCTTCTTCCCCCCCACCCCACGCCTTCCCACCTCAAGGTGCTGTACATCCCCTGCCATCCCTCAGGAGCTACTCCTCGGGAATCCCCTTCTAAGTCAGAATGCTCTCCTGGAGGTTGGGGGTAAAACTTCAGTCTGAATCTGGCCGACATCCAGGAACCCTTCGCAGGCTCCGGTGTGTGAGTGCTGCTGGGCATCTGTCCTTCTGCTTCTCCCCCACTTCCTCTACCTGATTAGGTGCTGGGCTTACAGGAGACATTCACCTGTGGCGGCTGAAGGAGGAAGTCAACGCAGCCGGGCCTGCTCGTGGGGGCCGCTGTGTGAGGCTCAGCTGAGTCGGGCAGTTGTGGGGCTCAGGCCAGCCTTCTGCCTCTCTCTCTCTGCAGCCTAGCATGCACAGATGAGGCACTTGCCTTTCTGTGAGCCCCCAGAGTTGGGTGAGGGTTCTGCAGCTTCCTGGGCATCAGCATGAAGCTTCTAGAAAGGCGGCCACAGATCTTCCAGGGTGGCCGTCCTGCCTGAGACCTCTCTGTGAATGTGGCACCTCAGCCAAGTAGGACTGGGAGGAGGGGTGACAGAAGAAAACTGGGGCCCTAGTTCTCTGGGAGACTTCCGGACGGCCCCAGGCCAGCGCCCCCAGGCTCACACAGCACTCACCAAACCCTGCTCGTTGGTGTCACCCAGCACAACAGCACTGAGCGCCGTGACAACTGCCGCCCTAGAAAAAGGAGTCCTTTGATGATCTGCTCCATCATCGGGCTTAGGAAAAGCACAGGTTGCCTGAGCCATCCTTCCCAAGCGTTGGTCACTAAGCAGCAACTTTCAGCCATCACTTCCTCCCAGTCACTGAAAACATTTGTCATTTCCTGTTTTCTCCATTTCCCAGCGATTCTAATTGTCAGTGTCAAAAGGCAACAACTGTTTTCTCGGGGCTTATCTTTGGAGCACATTGATTCAGAACAAAGGATGGGGGCCTCCGTCTGCCAAACAAAGGAAGCAGCCTCCTGGGGAGGCCTCCTCTGCCAGGGCCAACAGGACCAGGCCCAGAGCGGCAGGGCTGCGGGCCTCCGGACGCCCAGCCTAGCGAAGAGACTCCTGCTCCATGGTGGCGTCCCAGCGTCCCAGGATGCCGGAGGCCCAGCCCCGTAGGCCAAGTGTCAACGTGCTGTTTAAGCCTGGGAGTTTCCGTAGCCATCCTGCTGACCAGAGTCCCCCTTAAACTCGGGAACCTCCGGATCCCGTGCTTCCCTGGATGAACACTGGACTTTCATATGGCCAACATCACCCAGTCCCTCCACCCTTGACCCCTACCCCAGCCCAGCCTTCTCCTTTATTTCCTATGCCTTCTGCCTTTCCTCTGCTTTTTCCTTGGCTGTGCTCGGTAGCCTCTACCTGTCCCCCCACCACCCCCGACCCCCACTCTTATACAACTGCGTTGTTTGAGGGAACTGATGGGGCAGGCGGTGCAGACGGATTTAGGGCTGATGTTGACCCAGCCAGCCACAGGAGCCGGTCTCCAGAAGCAGCTGGTCCCCACAAGCAGTGGGCTGAAGAGGTTAGAGAGGCCGGAGCGCTGGGTGTATTGTTTTAAGGAGGCATTTGCCCTTCCTAGATGTGCCACTTTGGGCTGTCATTTAAATTCTCAGGGCCTCACATGTCTCATCGGTAAGCTGGGGCCGTGGATCTTCTGCCCAGATCTCTGAAGGCTGGCATAGGGCCCAGGGGAAAAACGGAAGGGCAAGGGCTGCCCCCAGAGGGGCAGGCAGAGCCGAGCTTCCATGCCCCACTTCCTGCCTTGGGCCGTCATGTGATGCCCGCGCTCCTCAGTGGCCAGATCCCTATCTAGAATGACATAGCAGGGACAACCTCAAGGAGGACGTAAAAGAAAGGGTGCAGGCGGCTCAGTACAGTGAGCACGTGTGGCTGGCCCCGGGCCCTGCCCCCCAGGCTCTAGCAGGAAGAGGGCAGTTCCATGGGCCGCCCGAGGCGTGGCCCCAGTGGGGGGGAGCAAGGGCCCAGACAGGAAGCAGGCTAAGGAAGGGACAGTGAAATGGCTTCTGTTGTTGTCTGCCTGTCCCGTGAAGGCAGAAAAGCAGGTTCTGCCGGGCAGCCTGTGTTCTAGGTCAAGTCCTCTGGCATCTGGGGGTGGGGGTGGGGTGCAGCTCCACAAGTGGACTAAGGTAGAAGAGGCTCCTTCCTGACCCAGCTGCCTTGGTTGTCAGCACCCTATCAAGCAGGCTTCCTGAGAAGGGGAGAGAGATGGCAATGGGTGAGCACTGCACTGGGAGTCAGACCTGGGTCCCATTCGCAACCTGACACCAAAGGGCTGAGGGTCTCAGGACAATCCACGCTGCGGGGCCCTTGTCTGTTTCTCTGCTGGCTACGTCCTTGAGCCACTCCCAGACCCAGTGCTGGGGCTGCAGCCCTGAAGCTTGGCTCCTTCCCCGGCCCACCAACTGCCCCTGCGATGGAGACAGGAAGCTTGTCCCAGTTGCCCATGCTCCAGCCAGGCAGGAGAATGAAGGGAAGTTGGCAGTGAGTGGCGACGCTGGGTGGCAGACAATGCATTTATCTGACCATGTGATCATCCTTCCATTCATGCCAGCACCGCCCAGAACAAGCCTGGGCCCTGTCCCTGTGACAGCCCGGCAGAGGCTAGGTACCCACATAGCCACATAGCCCAGCATCAGCTCTGCCTCATCCACAGCATCCCTTGTTTGCTCTGCCATTTGTGGTCCTCACAGTTCCAGGTCCGAGCCCTACGCCATCACTAGTGTCCTCGCAGTACAGCCGGTCCATCTGGGTATCCCTGAGACTGGCACACCCAGACTCTTGTCTGCACTGTAGACATGGTCTGGCCAAGGCAGAGGAGTGCAGGACTGTCACCTCCCTCCTTCTACATACTCTGCTTCTATTAATGCAGCCTAATGTTACATTTGCTCTTTTGGTGACCACATCTCACTGCTGACCCATCCTGAGCAGAAGGACATCCAAAATGCCTGAACCTTTTCTCTGTGTGCTCTTGCTGTTAAGCTCTGTGTTTCCTGCCCCATCCTATGCTGTCACAGTTGATTTCTTAACCCAGGTGCAGAATCCTACTTTTGTTTATACTTGTGGAATTTTGCTTGGGAGGGCGGGGCATGCATGCAAGTGTGTGTTGATGTGTTCACTCATGCTTTCTGCTACACCAAAGCCAAGTCCTGGGCCCCCACACAGCAATCCCAAGGCCAATTTTCTTGGTAGTCACTATCTAACACATCTTTCTCATCTTCTGTTTAGCGAGAGAAGCAGAGATCAGGTCTTATGGCAATGACCCTTGAACAGCGGAGTGCATATATTGCCCAACAAATGAGTCAATTTCAAGGTAAGCAGTTAAGGTCATTGTTCCCAAAGGGCAGGCCTGGGAGTGTGTGTGGAGAGGGTACGGGGTGGTGAGAATTCACTCCAGCATAAGCAGTCACTGTCAGTGTTTCTGAAAGTTCTGAGGGAGAGAAGGGAGGTCTGCAGCTCAGTTCAACAGCACACAGGATGGGATCGATCCCACATTGAAAGCTTCAGTAGGATCTCAGTTGAAAGCCAGGTTTTAATGACTCTAATATCAGTGCTTAATTCAAGAGATTAATTAGACTGAATCAGGCCCCTTAAAGCAGTTATTCTCAAAAGGAGAAAGGCACACCTTCAGCTTTCTGATCCTGTCCTCCCCACACCTACAGCCGCTGCTGGAGTGACCTCCCATTCTAAATATTCCTGAGCCATCTCTGAGGTGTGGGAAGTGGAGCCGGCATTGGGGATGTTCTTCCTCAAAGGGCCTGTGGCAGGGGCTGCCAGAGCCTTCACGGATAGCAGGGGTCCCCACCCTCTACCATGGCCACTACAAATGTAATCCACATTTATGGGCCGGGGATACAGAAATTAACAAAAGATGTCAGGCGTGGTCCCCACTTCGTGGAACTTCCAGACTAGCTCGGGACATGTGTGTTAAACAATCTGTACGAGCCGGTGAAGTGACCTTGGTCCAGGACAAGAGGACTCTAACCTGGGACGAGGGGTGGCTGCTTGCCCTCTGGCAGGTGGTCGACATTTTCATTTTAGCCCAGTGCCACCTGCGTTCTCCTGCAAGAAGCCCTATTCCTTGGGGCCTGATGCCAGCTGAATGTCCCAGCTGCCCAGGCTGGAGGGACATGTCAGGCATGCTTCAGCAGCAGTCACAGGACAGACAAGTTCCAGGAAGGCCAGCAACAAGGGGTGGATATATGTCAAGGCGTGCCCGGTGCCAGGCCTATGTACAGAGTGCTGAACATATAAGCAAACCCAGACCCTGGCCTTGTGAAGCTTATAATCTACCTGAAAAAGTAGACCCTCTAAGCTAGCATTTTCATACGATGTGATCATCTCTTGGTGCATGTGTTCGGGGTAGCTGGGAGCACAGACCGGATATTCGGGGAGGGCTTCACAGAAGAACCGCAGTCGGCTGAGGGTATAGGAAAAAGGGGAGTTGAGAGGAGTTGGGGAGCCAAGGGCGGAAGGCAAGAGATTGGTACTGTAGCCCAGGTCACAGATGACTGTGGCACTGACCCCCACTTCTCTCTTTCGGTAGCCGTCCGAGAACAAGTCACCTCCAAGTGTAGCCAGACCAAGGCAAGATCCCCATGTAGTCAGCCCATGATGCCACCCAGAGCGGGGCTCCTTCAGAACGATCCGAATCCAGCAATGATCCCACCCACCAGGCACCAGAGCCACAAGGGCATGGACATGGCTTCACTGACTCCGACTCCGGCCAATCAACAAAGAATTTTCAACCCTAACCCTCTATTTCCCATACCCTCACACTTGGGCCAGAACCCCCCAGGCAGTGCCCGTCTGCAGATTGCCAAGGCCATCCCCCCAGGAGCGCCCCTGCCTGGGTTCTGTCCCAGACCCCTGGGCAGCCAGCTTCCAAGTCCCCACCAGCTCAAACAGCCCTGTGTGCCAAGAAATCCTACAGTGTTGAAAGATGCCGCGTGGGTGGCAGCGGCAGCAGCTGGGACCACAGCGTTCTCCAGGGAGCCCCCCCTTAGCCACATAGACCTTAGCATCCGGCCGCACTTGGAGAGCTACTCGATCTTCACCAAGACGCCCACCAGAGCTCCGGTGGGATCCCCAACATTTCCATCACAGCAAGCAGTTGTGCCCCCCAATCAAGTGGCCCCAGGAGGCAGGCCTGGCCAGAAGGTGAGCTTCGGCCTTCTGAGCAACCAGAGTCTCAGGCAGAACCCAGTGCAGGGTCCCGTGCTGGTGTCCAGTGCCATCAAGTCCCTCCAGCAGGGCATGGCTGGCTTTGGTCCTGTGAGTCCCATAGAGGGCATCGAGCCACCAAGCTATGTGGCTGCTGCCATCGCCACCAGCCAGTCCCTGGGTCCATTCAGCAGAATGGGCTCCTCCCCTGAGCTGCCACCTTACGACTTTCTGGCCCCGCCCCAGCCCCAACTCAACGGTGTGCTCTCAGCCCCTGACTGCAGTGAGGTGGATTTCATTGACGCTCTCCTGAAAGGCCCCAGAGGGAGCCCCGAGGAGGGCTGGGTGTGCAACCTGAGGCTCATCGATGACGTTTTGGAAGAGCACGCTGCCGCTGCCGCTGCCGCTACCGCTGCTGTCCCCCAGAGCGCAGGGGGGCTTTAAGTGCTCATAGAAACACCCACACCCACACCACTTTAGGCAGTGGCGTGCAACGCTATAGCAAATTCACCACCTGTCCCCCAGCCACGCAGTTGTTTCCTCCTTACGATGTGAGTGGCACCCGCCTGTGCTCATCCCTCTCTCTACCTGTGACAAAGTGGAAAGCTGGTGATTTTTCAAGCTACCTGTACATATTTGAAAATTTTGTAAATGGTTTTCCTAAATGTTAATGACAGAAGTATTTATACTTCATTTTGTGACTTTGTAAATAAAGCGACGGCTTTTGTTTCAGTAGAGTTGTGTTTATTATGCATTGTTTGTGTTTATTACACACTGTTGCAAATATGCAGGCTGTGTACGGAGCTCCAGCGCTCCCTTGTGAAGCCCCAGTGAAGCTTCCCTTAGAAGCCACGGGGTTGAGTCGCTTATGGTTTTGATGCAATGAGACATGTGGATGTGACCAAGAGGCATTGTACAAACTGACAAAGGCTGAATAGAAACCCCTTGGCCATTTATGGCCGAATAGAAACCCCTTGGCCATTTATTGCAATTTTCAGTAAAAATGCTATCGTCTTGTGTGATTGTTAAAATCTATTGCAAACCTGTTAGTGTCCGCCTGGTGCGCATATTACAGGTGGCCCACAGGGGAAATTTTCCAGGAGGCTTGGAGTTCTTCGGATTTGGGAGGGGTGTAGAGAGGGCCTGTGAGCTGAACACTGGCCATGCTGTCCATGCTGAGCATCCAGGGTGTCCTCCCTCTATCATTGAGAGAAACCCCCAGGCTCCCACTTCCCCAGTGGCACCTTGCAGGGCGGAGGTGAGATGTTCCTGGTTTAAAGCCCTTCAGTGTTTGTTTTCATGTAAGGTCTGTGGTTGGGGGTGGGGTGGGGGGAGTCTGTAAACATTAATAGTTGACTTGGGGTTTGTCTTTGATGGCTTTTATCTGCAATTATCGTCATGTATATTTAAGTGTCTGTTATAGAAAACCCACACCCACTGTCCTGTAAACTTTTCCTCAGTGCCCAGACTTGTGTAATCAGTTTTAATTGCCACCTCCTCTTTCGCCTCTACATTTGAAATCTGGCATCTGTTTCCAGCCAGTGCGTTTTTTCTTTGTACTGTAATAAACAGCCAGGAGAAAAGTGCCTCTATGTTTTCATTGTTCAAGGGATCATCCGACGTCCCTGTGTCTGCTAAGCCTCCTGGTGTCTTTGGTCCTTTCAAGAGGCTACTCGGTGCCTTGTGCAGCAGGAAGATGCCACAGCGAGGGCTGATGGGTAAGAAGTTTGTGAAGCCCCTCATTTTCTTTTTTTACCCCAAGGCCTTCATTTTACAGAGAAGGAAACAGAGGCCACTGAAGTAGCTGTGCCAGCGGCGGCAGTGGGCGGGGGTGACTTGCACCGCCAATCCAGACTCTCAGCCCCAACCCCCGTCCTCTTTCCACTGAGGGGGTGACAGACCCAATTAAAGATCCATATTCTTCCCATGCAAGGGACACCCAAATAGGGCACAGGGCGGGGGGCACGCTGAGACAGGTGGCCCGTCTGCTGCGCGGAAGAGGGAAGTTATGCCTCTTTGAAAGGACGGCCGGGGAGACTGGGACTTGCCGCGGCCCCTCCACCTCCTCTCCTAAAGCCTGGGCTAAACCCAACCCAGTGCCCCCTGAATGCGGAGCCGGAGGAGCTCCGGGTGCGGGGGTTCCAGGGCCGCAGAGCTCCGCTTCAGGTCCGGGACCACAGTGGAAGGGGAGTTACAGCGGCACTTCGCCCGCCCCCCGTCCCGCCCCCGTCGAGCCCCGCCCCTTACCAAACCCCGCCCCCTGGAATCGCTGCACCACCCCTTCACTCCCCACCTGCTGCCCCCGCCCGGCCCCCTACGGTCCCCTCCGCTCTTCTCCCAGCAGACCTTTGCAGCACGCGGGGTGGCTGTCGGTTGTTTCCGATTTAAACTGCACGAAATCCACAGGGATTTCCGTGACTCCACACTCGGGCCACCCCCTCACACCGACAAAGTGGCTTCCACAGAGCTTAATATGGATTTCGCTTATGGTCGGGCCTCATTGAGAGGGGGACCCTAATAGGATGGCGGGGACCCCTGCCTCTCCCATGAAAGCTCACGTTCCCCTCCCCCCGCAAGGCAGCAGGGAAGCTACTTGGGAGGCCCCTCCCTGCCGTGTTCTGGAAGAGCAGAGCAGATCACTGGTTGGCATCGTTTGTAGTGCAAACCGAATACATCACATGTATCCCCCAACTGCCTGGGACTACTGATACCCTCATCCTGGATGTACAAAGTGTTCCACCACAATGGCACACTTTGGGGGCTGAGGGACGCATGGACGCCGAGACATCCTGTCCTGTCCAATGGAGCCTAAAATGCTCCAGGACCACGCCTTCACCCACCATTCTCAATGGCTGAGACTAAGAGCAAAGATGGACAGCCTTCTGGCCAGCGGGGTGGAGGACACCGGCATTCCCCAAAAGCCCCGTCCCTGGCCTCCTGCTCCATACAGGCCCCTACAGCTTGCAGAACATTCTTCCCAGGTCTGGATAACCGATGTGTCCTACAGGTGTCCCTGAGCTATGGGCCTCACCCCCTGTCACAGTCTTTGCGCCCTCTCCCCCACTCACAGGCAGCACCTCCCCAGGAGCCTTCCTCGCTGGGGCTCCCAGTGTTACCTCAAGTGCCCGGGGTTGCCAGGCTCCAGGCAAGCCCCAGCTTCACCTCAGGGCCATGCCGGGGCACTCAGGTCCAGCTCTCCTGTCTCCTGTCTCTGACGGGTCCAGGGGCATCAGGGGTGGGGCCCCATGCCCTTCCTGATTCTGTGTTGGACCCACCTGCCCAGTGACTGTTGCTCCCAGCCAGCCAGTGAGGGGCCGAATCCCTGTAGACCCCCCAACTCAGCCCTCCCAGTCAGGCCTCCCCAGCCTTCCAGAGGGCTCTGGGAGCCATAGCTATCCCCACTCTGCTGACTGTCCGGGCCCCCAAAGAAAAGCTGAGCTCAGCCCAGTGGACCAGTGCCAGCCAGCCATGACCTTGAGGCTGAGCCAGTGTGGACAGCAGTGTTGACAGCTCCCTGAGCAATTCCCAACACCCCACCTGCGCTGGTCTCACTGACCCCCCACCCTTACCATCCTTTACCTCTGACCTCGGTCCCTTCCCTATTCCTCCAGCATGGTTGTCCCAGGTTTCTCCTTGGAGGCGACAGCTCCCACTGTCCTGCCGCCACTTAGCTCCCCTCTCTTTTGTACCTTCAGCCTCTCCTCTGCTGGATTCCACCCAGGGGCTCCCAACCCAGCCATGTTCAAAAAGCCCTAAATATCACAGCCCACCCAGCCACGGCTGTAGCTCCCTACCACCCTCCCACTCACTCCTCAACCAGAGTGCCCGGCTCCAGTCCCCACTCCTTCCCCTAAGCACACTGCTCAGAGTACGGGTTCCACCTGGCGCAAGTCCAATGCAAGCTTCTCAGTCCTCCGTGGATTTGCCCCTTCAGCAGCACTGGACTCTCCCTCCTTCCAGAAAAGCACTGGCCCTGAGCTCCTGGAAGCCTCTGGCCTGCAGCCTAGCCCTCTCCTGCTCTGAGATCTGTTCTGCCCTGCGTCTCTGTGAGAAGACACTGCTCTCCCAGCGCTTCCTCTCACTCACGTAGGACTTCCTCCCCCTTCCCCTCCCTTCTCCTGGGCACACAAAAGGGTTTCGAGCCTGCATTCCAGCATCTCAGCATCTTGATGGCCCGGTGAAGAAGAGTGTGGTGCATCTGGGCTAGGCCCTAGGTTTCAGTCCCCAGGGGAATGCTAAGGGACTGGGCTGAAACTCTCTAGGCCCCTTGAAAAAAGAATGAAAGAGCTTAGAGTCCTCCAGATGCCTCCCACGAAGACAGTTCTCCCCGCGCCGTGCTTCGGACCACAGCACTCTTGGGCAGAGTCCCTCACGGCCCCTGGCCTGTGCGAGTCCTTCCCACAGGAGCTTGCGGGCCAGAACCCGAAGGCCTTCCCACAGCCGTGGGGAAAGAAGCAGGATCACTCCCTCCACGCCCCATCTCCACACCCCCTCCCAACTCTGAGGTCAACCTCAATGAAAATACTAGAAGGCCCCAAGGACCTTTGTGAGACCCCAAGGCCTCCCTCCTTCACTAGAGTAAGCTCAGGCCCCTGGAGCCCCCAGGGCCAAGGTCTGTAGATAAGGTACTATCTCTTGCTTGCCATTCAGCCTAGGAAGTCCGGGGGATCTGCCAGCGAACATGGGGTTCTAAAGACGTGCCTGGCTTCCCTAGTGTGTAGTCATTCAGTGATCCCACGAGTAGCCTTGTGCCAGGCACAGACAGGGACACAGACACGGTCCCCAGCCTCATGGAGCCAACGGGATGTGTCAGGGGTCTAGGCATCAGGGGTATAGCAGAGAACAGAGCCGGTGGGAGCTGTACGTGTGTGTGTACGTGTGTGTGTGTGTGTGTGAGAGAGAGAGAGAGAGAGAGAGAGAGAGACTCAGGGCTGTGTGTTAGTCAGGGTTCTCCAAAGAAATAGAACCAATAGGATGGAGTTGTATCTATATATAGAGATAGATAGATATAGATAGATCGGAATACACACACACACACACACACACACATACACCACAGATTTATTACGAGGAATCAGGTCACACGATTCTGGAGGCTGATAAGTCCCACAGTCTGCCCTCTACAAGCAGGAGACCAGGACAGCCAGTGCTATACTTCAGTCTGAGCCTGGAGGCCTAAGAACAGGGGAGCCATTTGTGTAAATCCCAGTCTGAAGTCAGAAGATGACATGTCCCAGCTCAAGGAGTGGGGCAGGGAAAAAAGGGGCTAATTCCACCTTTCTCTGTCTTTTGTTCTATTCAGGTCCTCACCAGATTGGAAGATGCCCACCCACGTTGGGGAGGGCCATCTGCTTGCTGAGTCCACTGATTTCAAATGTGGATCTCATCCAGAAACACCCTCACAGACACACCCAGAAACAAGGCTTAATCTGGGCACCCCATGACCCCATCAAGGTGACACACAAAATTAAGCATTCTCTACACGTTTGCCTCTTGAACAACATAGGTTTGAACTGTGTGGGTCCTCTCATATGCATATTTTTTTCCCCAATGAATACAGTACGGTCCTGCAAATATATTTTCTCTTGCTTGTGATTTTCTTGACATTTTCTTTTCTCTAGCCTACTTTATGGTAAGAATACAGTATACAATACATATGACATAGAAAATATGTGTTAACAGACTTGACGTTATCAGTAAGGCCTCCAGTCAACAGTCAGCTGCTAGTACTTATGTTCTGGGGGAGTCAAAAGCTACACATGAATTCAATGACACAGGGGGTTGGCCACCCCTAACTCCTGTGTTGTTCATGGGTCAACTGTATATAACTATTTCTCTCTGTCTGTCTCTGTCTCTTTCTCTCAGTGTGGCCCTTGACACAGGACAAGACAGATGAGCCATCAGAAAGGAAATAGAAGCATACACGGGAATTAAGACAAGGAAGAAGGTGGTGTTTCAAATCAGTGAGGGAGACTCAACACATCAAGACAAACTCAGATGATTCAAAGATTATCACAGAAAAAATAACCCATAAAAGTACTATAAGAGAACAAGGATGGGTATTTTTTATAATATAGAGTAGATCAGGCTTCGGCAGTCATGACGTGAAACCCAGAATCCATAAAGGAAAAGACTGATGAAATTATCCACGTAAAATATAGAAACTTGTACACAGGAAAACACACCATGAAAGTCAAAGATAAATGACATTTTTTTTTAAATTTGGAACACATGACAGACAAAGGCTGATATACCTAATACTTACAAATAAAGTAGTAGATGGTCTACAAAAAGGAAAGTACCAGAATTTCATAGCGGTTTTCTTCAACATAACCAAAACTCACCAACAACCTGGGCATCTACCAGTAGGAGAATGGGTAGACAAACTGGTCTGTTATTGCAAAGCAGAACTACTCATCTGCACAGAGTGACAATCTCAGCAGTGGAAAGGAATGATGTCTGATAACAAGCTACAAAGTGGATAAATTTCAAATGCAATATGCTGAGAGAAAGAAGCCAGACACAGAACTTTCTGGGGTGATGGTAAATTCTTCTTTTCTTTTGAGAGAGAGAGGGAGAGAGAGAATCTTAGGCAGGCTCCACACTCAGCTTGGAGCCTAGGCAGATGCAGGGCTCGATCTCAGGACCCAGAGATCATGACCTGAGCCAAAATCAGGAGTCAGATGCTCCACTGAGTCACCCGGGAGCGCTGGTAAATTCTCTGTCTTGATAGGGATGTGGGTTGTTTTAGTGTACGCATTGTCAAAACTCAGAAAATATTCCATTTGAGGTCTGAGCATGTCATGGTAACTAAATTTTACCTAAAATAGAAAAATCTTAAACAAGTATTGAACTGTAATTTGTGATCTGCTGGGGCACTCAGGGGTGAAGTGTACTCATGTCTGAAACTTACTTGGAAACACACAAAAAGATGATTGATGGATGGCTAGAGAGGATGGGCAGAGAGATAGATATGGTAAAGCAAATAGAATAGCATGTTAATTATAGAATCTAGGAGGCGGTCTATGAAGACTTAATGTATATCTCTTCAAACTTTTCTGATTACTTGAAAATTTCCATAATAAAACATCAGGGAAAATAATTTCTTAAAGTACAGAGGTGCTTTTTAAGTATAAATAGAGCAATTTGAGGAAGAAGAAAAAGGCCACAGAGACCCAGTTTATACTTGGGAAGTGGAAGGGGAATTGTGCCTGATTTTCCTACAGTCTGTTTTCCAGAAGTCGGCACAGCTTAATACAAAACCACAGGGAGCTCCTAGCCACCTTGCTACATGAAACAACTAGAAGATTGGTCTTCTCTCACCCTATCCTGACAACATGTTGCAGAAACCGCTCGCCCAAACCATGGTTCCCCTGTTTTACTCACCTCGATTGTCTGTGTTCTCAGCATTTTTGCAATCGTTCTTTGTAAAATTTTCTGCTTTCATTTTCTCGGTTATTTTCCTTGGTAAACACTTATTCCTTTGTAGGTACTACATTAAGAAAATGGTTAAGTACCCAATGAAGAGGAAATGCTCAAAGGACCCCCAAATTGCCAATCAAACCTGAGAGGGTGCCAGCGCCTTCCTGTCTTATAGTGACAGGAATGACAGGAACACCGGCGATGCTCTGTCATGTTGTTTCTATCAGATGGGCCCCAGATGTAACGACTGATCACAGCGGGTGTAGATGGATCATGGCCTCACAGGCCCTCTCTCTCCTCCACAGGCTGGAGGGCGACGCACCTAACTGCTGGGCGGGGCATTCTGGCGATTCGGGGGAATTTCAACTTGGGCTATAAGTCAGAGCCACCTGGGGCTTTGGAATAAATACATCTGCGTGGGGCCTGACCTCAAAGAATAGCATTTTGAGGGGCTAGACGAAAGCCCAGGGATCTGTATTTAAAGCTCCCGGGCTGAGGATAACTGGCTAGGCTTTCAACATGATGGGAATCTGTTACAGAGAAAACTCGCACGAGCGTTCAAAGATGTGTGTGCAGAATCACTGATTGCAGCATTGTGTGACCTACCCAAAATTAGAAACGACCCAAGTGTCCCAAATAGAGGCTGGTTAAAACCATTCAACAATGTCGCTGTTGAAAAGCACGCAGGCTTTCTATTTATTGCAAATCTGGATTCCACTGCCCAAACTAGGCTGGAATCCTTTCTGGGCCCACGTACACCCATTCGAGACCCTTGGGCGTCACTCAAGAGGAGCTTCCTGCTGTGAGCGGACCTCCATGGAGCTGCTATGGAAGTTCAACCCCATCTTGGATCTGGAGTTTTCCCAGATGGCTTCAAAAGAAATTTTCGAGAACATACAGCTGCTTCTTGTCATTCCTTCTCAGAAATGATGATAGAGAGCTCCAGTAACTTGCCCCTCTGCCCTGGTACCAACTACCCAGCCCACCCCCTCCCCCAGATTTGCTGCCCTAAGCACAGGATAATGAAGAAGAGACCCAACAAAAGAGGCCATTAGAGCAGACATGGTTGCCTTGGATGTTGAAAAACTAATGAAATAAGGAGCTCTCGCTTAGCATTTGCTTTACCGGATTCGACTGAGATTTGAATTTGAATTTCATGAATTAATTCGTCAAATCTTACAGTGAGGAAAGCACCGTCTTACCTTTCCTCATGAATGCCAGGGAAGGGCCTCAGTAAGTTGACCCTCATCCTATTCCCACCTACCAGCAGACTCGTTCCTGCAGCAGGACAGCGAAGAAAAGATCCTGCCAAAAAGAGCAGAAATGGAACTTGCTGTGTCTTCATCACAGAGAAACTCCAAGGCATCTGAGCTTCACATTTATTTTTTTTCTTTTTTAAAATTTTTACTTTAAATTAAATTTAGTTAACGTATAGTATATTATTAGTTTCAGGGGTAGAATTTAGTGATTCATTCATTGCATGTAACACCCAGTGCTCACTCCATCAAGTGCCCTCCTTAATGCCCATCCCCCAGTTACCCCACCCCCCACCCACCTCCCCTCCAGCAGCCCTCAGTTTGTTCCTTATAACTGAGAGTCTCTTATGGTTTGCCTCCTTCTATGCTTTTATCTTATTTTATTTTTATGTTTCCTTCCCTTCTCCTATGTTCATCGGTTTTGTTTCTTGAATTCCACATACGAAGGAAAACATATGGTATTTATCTGTCTCTGGCTTATTTCATTTAGCATAATACCCTCTAGTTCCATCCATGTCATTGCAAAAGGCAAGACTTCATTCTGTTGGATGGCTGAGTAATATTCCATTGTGTGTGTGTGTGTGTGTGTGTGTGTGTGTGTGTACACACATATCCCACATCTTTATCCATTCATCTGTCGATGGACATCTGGGCTCTTTCCATAGTTTGACTATTGTGGACATTCTGCTATAGACATTGGGGTGTGAATGCCTCTTCAAATCACTACATTTGTATCTTTGGGGTAAAAACCTACTAGCGCGATTGCTGGGTGGTAGGTAGGTCTATTTTTAACTTTTGAGGAACCTCCATGCTGTTTTCCAGAATGGCTGCACCAGCTTGCATTCCTGCCAACAGTGTAGGGGGTTCCCCTTTCTCCGCATCCTTGCCAACATCTGTCATTTCCTGACTGGTTAATTTTAGCCATTCTGACTGGAGTGATGTGGTATCTCACTATGGTTTTGATTTGGATCTCCCTGATGCTGAGTGATATTGAGCACTTTTTCATGTGTCTGTTGGTCATTTGGATGTCTTCTTTCCAGAAATGTCTGTTCATGTCTGCTGCCCATTTCTTGACTGGATTTTTTGGTTTGGGGGAGTTTCATAAGTTCTTTATAGATGTTGGATACTAGCCCTTTATCTGATATGTCATTTGCTAATATCTTCTCCCATTCTGTCAGTTGTCTTTCGGTTTTGTTGACTGTTTACTTTGCTGTGTAAGAGCTTTTGATCCTGATGAAGTTTATCTTTGCTTGTGTCTCCCTTGCTTCTGGAGACAAATCTAGCAAGAAGTTGCTGTGACCGGGGTTATAGAGGTTGCTGCCTGTGTTCTCTTCTAGCATTTTGATGGATTCCTGTCTCACATTTAGATCTTTCATCCATTTTGAGGGCTTTTTGAGTATGCTGTAAGAAAGTGGTCCAGGTTCATTCTTCTGCATGTGGCAGTCTAATTTTCCTAACACTGTTTATTGAAGAGGCTGTCTTTTTTTCATTGGGTTTTCTTTCCTGCTTTGCCAAAAATTAGTTGACCATAGAGTTGAGGGTCCATATCTGGGCTCTCTATTCTGTTCCATTGATCTATGTGTCTGTTTTTGTGCCAGTACCATGCTGTCTTGATGATGACAGCTTTGCAACACAGCTTGAGGTCTGGAATTGTGATGCCTCCAGCTTTGGTTTTCCTTTTCAACATTCTGGCTGTTCAGGGTCTTCTCTGGTTCCATACAGATTTTAGGATTGTTTGTTCCAGCTCTGTGAAAAATGCTGATGTTATTTTGATAGGGATTGCTTTGAATGGGCAGATAGTTTTGAGTAGCATAGACATTTTAATATTTGTTCTTCTAATCCATGAGCGTGGGATGCTTTTTTCCATTTCCTTGTGTCTTCCTCAATTTCTTTGATCAGTGTTCTATAGCTTCCTGAGTACAGACCTTTTACTACTTTGGTTAAGTTTATTCACATTTAAAAGCTTTTCTTGGGGCACCTGGGTGGTTTAGTTGGTTAAGTGTCCGACTCTTGATTTCAGGTCATGATCTCAGGGTCATGAGATTGAGCCTCACTGCTTAGGTCTCTCTGTCTCCCTCACCTTCAGTTCCTCCCCACCCTAGTCACACTCTCTTTTCTTGCTCTCTCTCTAAAAAAAAAAAAAATAATAATAATAGTAAAAAAAAATAAAGTTTTGTCTTGCAAGTGGGATGGAGATCCAATTGGATACAGGTGTGACTGTCCACGTGGCCTTAAAAATTTCTGAGAGTTGAAAGCAAGGGGAAACAAGATGCAGAATTATGCTAAAGAGTCACGATCATTAGCATAATTCGACATTCCTTTGGCAAATCGCAGGTGCCTGTGTGTCTTCCGCTTCTAAAGTCGATGACAAGACACAATGCAGTATTAAGGGTATGAAGGAAAATGTTGTGGCAAAGAGATGTGGAAGTAGACACTGGTGATTTTACTTTGTGTTATTCTGCAAAACACAATTGCAATAAGGTAAGTATTTTTCTGCTCCACACCAGTTGTTTCTCTAGCACCAAATAAATGCATTTAAAAGAAACTACCATTAAAATTCAGTTTTGCTTTTAAAAAGTGTGCTGCAGACCCCGCTCCCCCATGCCTAATACCCAGAGCAGTAAAAGATCTCTACCCCGACACCTCTGCCCGCTCTGCCCACCCCCCACCTTGCACAGGCTCCTCAATTCAGTTTTCTTTCTTTCTTTTTTCTCTTTTTTAAGTAAGCTCTATGCCCAAGATGGGGCTCAATCTTCTGACCCTGAGACCAAGAGTCACATGCTCCACAGACTGAGCCATCCAGGGCCCCCATTGCTTTTCAAATGACAGGAAGGAAAGCGGCCTTCACAGGGGTGCCTGAAAAAGCCAGGCCAGGATCCCTGCTTGAAACTGGAGGCAGGAGGACTGTAAGAACACACACGCACGCACACGCGCACACCCACATGCACAATGATATTTTCTAGAGAGTTCTTGCCACCTGTAGTAACCTGGTCTGCCCATCAGGAGGAAGGCACCCAAAGATGTCACCAGAGTTTGTCCTCCCGGGGCAGGGAGAATGGGGAATCCTGCTTTCTGCTGCTGTGGTTTCTGATGGGGGTAGCTCTACCCCAGCAGGCTGAATTTGTCCCCAAGTCGCCTGAGACAGCACTGAGGCTGGTGATTCATGTACAAGTCTTTCCAAATCTCAGATTCCAGAAGGCTTTTCCTCTGGCGCCTCTGCCCCACTTGGGTTCCAGACCCCAGGCCGCCTCCACAGGCACAAGCCAGCTCCATTTCTTTTCTTCTAAACTGGATTTTCTTCCTTCTCTTTCCAGCCTCGTCCCCCAGCGTGGCCATACGTGGAGGCTTCTCCTTCGGAAGGAGCTGGAGCCTCATTGTGACCACTGAAACAGCTGCCATTGTCCATGAACGGAATTCTTCTGGTCGTGAGAGATACAAGGTGTGGGGCATAGAGCCTTCATGGAAACGTAGCAACCTCATTCTCTGGACCGCTTGGCCCTTGGTTTTGATAAATCATTCTCCTTTCACTCAGTAACATGGCTCACAGTCAGCAAAAATGAGGAAATATGTGTGGGCCTTTCACAGCCCTGCCCAGAACCCAGCCTCCTTCTGAGTGGCCATGGCTGCAGAGCTCATCTGGGAACAAAGGGAACGGGTTTGGCACACTGACTACCCTGGCCGGCGAGCGGCAGTGGGAGGACTTGGCAAGAGTGGATGCTGGCCAAGGTCAAAGACCTGGCTGCCCCAGAGCCTCATGGGACTTGGACATGGTCTATGAGCCAAGGGTCAGCAAAGGGCAGCCGTCAGCACTGGAACTCTGGCGCCAGAGCCCCCGGGCTCAAATCACAGCTCCACCCCTTGCTAGTTGTGGGGCCTTGGGCAGTTCAGCAGACCACTTAGCTGCTCTGTGCCTCAGTTTCCCCATCTGTCACATGAAGATAATAATAGTGCCTACACCCCATAGGGCTGTTGTGCAGAGTAAAAGAACCAATATACCTCTCAAAGATTAAACATAGGGTTACCATGAGACACTCCTGGGCAATAGCCAAGAGAAATGAAAACAAATGTCCACATAAAAACTTGGACACAGAAGTTCATAGCAGCTTTATTCACAACGGTCAAAAAGTGGAAACAACCCAGATGTCCATTGACAGATGAATGGATAAACAAGACATGGTCTCTCCATGCAGTGGAATATTAGTCAGCCATAAAAAGGAATTAGGGGCGCCTGGGTGGCTCAGTGGGTTAAGTCTTTGCCTTCGGCTCAGGTCATGATCCCAGGGTCCTGGTCCCACATCAGGCTTTCTGCTCAGTGGGGAACCTGTTTCCCCCTCTATCTCTGCCTGTCTCTCTGCCTACTTGTGATCTCTCTCTCTCTGTCAAATAAATAAAGTCTTTTTTAAAAAGTATTAAATGCTGATCAGTGCCACAGCTTGAATGGACCTTGAAAACACTGTCCCGTGAGAGAAGCTAAACATCAAAGGTCATATTGTATAGGCTTCATCTGAAAGTTCAGAATAGGCAAATCCATTGAGACAGAAAGTAGCTGTGTGCTTGCCGGGGGGCTGGTGTGCACAGGGGATGGTAGCTAAAGGTATGGGTTCTCTCTTTGCGCTGGTAAGAATACCCTGGAACTGACTGGAGATGGTATGCAGATCTGTGACGAGACTAAAAGCCATCGCACACTTTAAGTGGGTAAAATGTATGTTATATGAACTGTATCTCAACGAAACTGTTTTTTAAAAGATTTTATTTATTTAGTTGAGAGAGAGAAACCATGAGCAGGGGAAGGGTCAGAGGGAGAGGGAGAAGCAGACTCCTCACTGAGCAGGGAGCCCCACACGGGGCTCGATCCCGGGACCCTGAGATCATGACCTGAGCTGAAGGCAGATGCTTCACCGACTGAGCCACCCAGGCGCCCCTCAACAAAACCGTTTTTTAAAAAACCAAAAATGTTACTGAAACTATTCATCAAAATGAAATAAACTGTCCTTCCGCACTGAATTACACTGAAAGACGAAGCATCAGTACCTGTGAGGCCCGGAGAACCGGGCTCAGGATCCCAGCCACCCACCTCTCCAGGGTCTTCACTGCCTCTCAGCAGGGGTTTGAATGCAGCCGTAGCACCTGGCCCCCCATGCCCAGGTCGTGGGGGGGCTACGAGGATCAAAAGAGGAGAAGGTAGTGTCAGCTGGGCCCTTCGTGGTGTGAGATCATGTCTTGGATGAGAAGTAAATTAGGACCTGAATTGAACTCACAGCCTCTAGCAGCTGGTAGTATGAACCCAGCCTCGTAAGGCAATAGGCCCATCCCTCTAGGTTCACCAAGTACCAGGCACTGCTGAAAACACCCCCTGCCTCCTGTATCTCAGCTTCAGCCTTCCCGGTGCTTTTCCAACAGTCTGTGCCCACCACGACCGGGACAAACCCCACCACCCGCCCTGTTCACGCTCTTTTCAAATGGAAACTTGCTGGTTTCATCAGTTGCTTCTTTTTCCTCTCCAACGAGATGATTTGTGGCTATAAAGACAAAATGTCCTTCCTTGGGCAAAACGTTGCACAAAAAATTTATTCGCGTGTTTTTCTCATTCACATTTCCTGTGGGTGATATTCTACCCACAATATTCCGATCACAGGAAGAACATAACAAGAAAGATAAAGTCAGCTTTTGATACCCAAAATAGGATTTTTGTGTCCACGGGTAGACAATCATCTTGAAAGCCAGGCTTTATCTACAGAGAAAAGATGTTTCTTCTAAACTCCTTTAGTTTCTCTGATGGTCGATTTCCTGTGTCACCTTGGCTAGGCTGTGTCCCCAGGTATTTATGCAAATGCAAATTTGGGTATTTCTGCAAAGGTGTTTGTTGTTATAGTTAATACCTGTAATCGATTGACCAGGAGATTAGCCTCCATAACCCCAGGCAGGCTTCATCCAATCAGCTGAAAGGCCCTAAGACCCAAGGCTAAGGTTTCCCTGAGGAAGACAGAAGTCCTCCTCAAGGCCTCAGCAGCAGCTATGGCCAACTTTCCAGCCTGCCAGTTACCCTGCAAAGTTTGGACTTGCCTAACCAACCACCACCACCACCACCACCCGCCCCCCACCCCGCCCAATCACATAAACCCATTCTTCATAATACACACACACACACACACACACACACACACACACACACATCCTATATCCTCTCTATATCTTCTGTTTCTCTGGTTGGAACCCTAACTAACAGAGTTCCCATTATCATCCCATAAAGAACCAAGCCCATATTATTCTATGATAGAGGGAGCAGAAACTCAGGCTGAGATGAAAAAGAGGTGGGAAGGGGGTCTGGGGGGCTCAGTGAATTGGGCATCTGACTCTTAGTTTCGATTCAGGTCATGATCTTGGGGTTGTGGGATGATGCCCCGTTAAGCTCTGTGCTCAACGGGGAGTCTGCCTCGGATTATCTTTCTCCCTCTCCCTTTGCTTCTCCCCCCAACCCGTCTCTCTCTCTAAAATAAAAAAAAAATCCTTTTTTTTTAAGGCAAAGTAAAAAGACGTGGAAAGTTCTCCCTTCCCCACCCACTCACTTCAAGCCAAAGGGATGGCAGGGAAAAGAAAGCAAAGGGAGATGTAGGCATGTGGGTCTCATCTCTCTCCCTGGGACTAGTGTCCTGTGACAAGCACACTGGAAGGTGGTTTGGGAAAGCTGAAAGCTAAGAACCCAGTCACACTCACACTTTCTGAGAGCCTGGGAGGAGTCCACAGTAGTAAAGTGAAGGCTGAGGGGGTGATACCTGGGCCTGCCTAAGATGCCATCTTGGAAAGCAATGCAAGGAAGTGGTGTCCTTCCAGATCCGCAGATGGCCGCCATCTTGCTGTGTTTTCATACACTGGAGAGAGCTCTGGTGTCTCTTCCTCTCATTAGGGCACAGGCTCTATCACATTAGGGTCCCACACTTAAGACCTCATTTAACCTCTATCTATCTCTATCTCTGTATATAGTCACATTGTGGGGTTAGGGCTTCAACATATGAATTTGGAGGAAGACAAACATTCAGTTCATAACAGTAATATCTGTTCATAACTGTATACAGTTCATAACTGTAATATCTGCCTACCACTGGGATAGTCCCAGGTCATTAGCATTCCTGTCCAAGGCTGCCCAGGCAGAACACAAGACATGATGTGGGGTCAGGGGTGGGGTTGCCAAGTCCCAGCAGCCCAACTTGATCCATTCTGTTGAATGACTTTGCTCAAAGACATTGTTGTTGGACAGAAATACAGCCTATATGCAGGGCCAGCACTGATGGCTATTGGACTCTTGTTGTAACCCAAGCAGACAGATCCAACAGTGCACCATGTGCACGCACACAACTACAACGCATTGCTCAGGAATGTCTGCCAAACAAAACTGTCACCATCTCCCAAACTGCTTCTCAGTGAAGCAAGGTTTCCATTCACCCATGAAGTCAACCGGGCCCTTCTGTGATGCTTTTGGTGGCCATGTTCTCCCATTCCCCACAGAGACTCCTGTTGTGCTAGGGAGCAGCTATGACAAGAGATTTTGTCTTCGGTCCAGAATACCTTTGCCTCTCCAGTTCCTTCTAACACCAAGCCTAGTGGCTTGCTATGTTTTCTTGGTGAATGTCTGGCCACAGGCCGAGCTTTCTTAATGGCTGCTTGGTGGGGCAGAACTAGAAAGCCTTGCCCCTCTGCCAGTCTCTTTAAGATCCTCAGAGCAGTGTTGTTGTTGTGTTGTCGTTGCTGCTGCTGCTGTGTAATCATCGGAGGGTCCCAGTCCTGGCTCCTCTTAGTTCTGGGAAAGTGAGGGAAGGATCCCACAGAGCTGGACAAAGGCTGACTGGGCTAGGCTCCAGGCCCCAAGAGAGGGGCTAGTAGGTGCCAGGGATGAGCTGCTCAAGGGCTGGGGAGAGGAGAGAGGCAGAGCCTGGGAACCTGGCAGGGGCAGCCCAAGGAGCATTCCATAGTCTCTCAAACCCAGGCTGGAATAACCAGAAATGAACAGGCAACAGACTTCTGGTCCCCCCGCCCCGCCCCACCACCATCTCCAATCACATTTTCCCAAACGATATCTTAACAGCAAAAGCGTTTGGGCGATTTCTCGATATTTGGCATTTTTCTTGGGTGAACAGAGGCCACGTCACACAGGAGGAAGGCTGGAGGTTCTGGGTTTGAACCACAGCTCTGTCCGGTTTTGGCTGTGCGATCCTGGGCAACTTTGGTGACTCAGTCCAAGTTCTCTAGCTGGAGAGGACCAAGCCAAGAAACAAATGTTCAAAGTCAGGGCTCTTACCCATGACACCATTCGTCAAGCTGTGATATCTAGACACGCAATTATCGAAGGCGGCTTCACTATAATGGTAACGCTATATACCATGTGAGCAGGCAGCACCGTCCAGCAACCTACTACATTCCCTGAGTACAGGTGTTTTTCCACTTCCCTTAACAACGATTTCACACTTTTTCCACCTTCCCATCCGAAAGCAGAAACAATACCATACCTACTGAGGCCTCACATCTGTACTCAGGCCCTGCCTTCCCTGATGTTAACCCAGAAGACATGTCCCTGGCTCCTACAGCTGTCCCCTTTCCACTGCCCTGGCATCCTTTTTTTTTTTTTAAAGTTTTAATTATTTATTTTAGAAAGAGAGAGTGCAAGTCGGGGGAGGCAGTGGGAAAGGGAGAAAGAATCTCCACTAGTCGCCCCACTGAGCCCGAAGCATGACTTGGGGCTCAATCTCATGAACCCTGAGATCATGACCTGAATCAAAGCCAAGAGTCAGATGCTTAACAGATTGCACCCCGGTGCCCCATTCTCTGGATCACTCCTGAGGTATCCCCCCCACCCTGACTCCTTATCTCCCGGGAGCTAGCCACCTCACTTCTCCACTTGCCTTCACAGCAAAAGCTCTTGAAAGATTTACCCACACAGGCTAGTACCATGTTTTATTCCCACTGCCTCCCCAGTTCGTGCCTGTGGGGTTCCCATAAAAGTCACCAATGACCTACATCCTGTCCTCATCTTCTTTGATCTGGCAACAGCGTTTGACCCTTTGCTGGCTCCTCACCAACTCACTCTTTAATCATTTGAATGCACCAGGGCTCAGACCTCAGACTTCTCTTTCCTGTCCGCATTCCCCTGCTAGATAGCATCACCCAGTCTCATGACTATCAAAACACATCATCTCTAAATTCTCAAAATTCAGCAACCAAAAAAGCAAACAACCCTATTCAAAAATGGGCAAAGTACTTAAACAGACATTCCTCCAAAGGTATTCAAATGACCATTAAACACATGAAAAAGCTTTCGACAGAACCGATCATCAGGGAAACACAAATCAAAACTACCATGAAATACCACCTCATACTCATTAGGATGGCTACTATTTTTTTTAAGAAAACAGAAAATAATTGGGGTGCTTGGGTGGCTCAGTGGGTTAAAGTCTCTGCCTTCGGCTCAGGTCATGGTCTCAGGGTCCTGGAATTGAGCCCTGCATCAGGCTCTCTGCTCAGTGGGGAGCCTGCGTCCTCCTCTCTCTTTCCGTCTGCCTCTCTGACTACTTGTGATCTGTCTGTCAAATAAATAAATAAATAAAAATCTTTTTTAAAAAGACAGAAAATAACAAATGCTGGTGGGGATGTGGAGAAATTAGAACCTTGGGTGCTGTTGAGAAGGTAAATTGGGGCCGCCGCTGTGGAAAACAGTGTGGAGGGTCCTCAAATTATTAGAAATAGAATGACCACATGGCCCAGCAATTCAACTTCCACATATATACCCCAGAGAATTGAAAGCCAAGTTCAAAATAGATGTTTGTATCCATCATTCAAAGCTACAACACAGACAAGCCCTGAGGACTTCAAGTGAAATGAGCCGATCATGAAAAGACAAATACTGCATGATTTCACTTACATGAGGTCCTTAAAGTAGCTAAAATCATAGATACTAAGGTAAAATGGTGTTTCCAGGGGCCGAATGAAGGGGAGAATGGGGAGTTACTGTTAATAGGGACAGAATTCCAGTTTTACAAGAAGAAGAAGAGTTTTACAAGAAGAAGAGTGTTCTAGCAACAGTTGCACAATATCATGAATGGATTTAATACCGCTAGACTGTACACTTAAAAGAGGTTACAATGGTCAATTTTTTATTAGGTATCTTTTACCACAATAAAAATTTTGGGGAAAAAAACCCTGATATCATCTCTACACTGACCACTCCCTAAATCTATGCATCCTCGTCAGGGTCCCCTCCTGAATTTCATACCCAGATATCTGGCCATCTCCTCAACCTTGCCTGCATGTCCAACAGGCACTTCGAAGGGAACCTGGCCAAGTACATTGCCAGTTGGCTGCTTCCAAGCCTTCCCCCTATCCCCAGTCTTCCTCACCTCAATACCTGGCACTGTTCTTCCTCCAATTACTTGAGGATCAAATCCAGAGAGTCAACTGGGCTGGCCAGGTAGTGTGGGGCACTCACTAGCAATCTGTAGCTAAGACTCTCCTTGCTTTCCCTCATGCCCCACAACCCACTCATCAGCAAGTCTTATATCAGTTCAAACTTCAAAACCTATCCCAAGCCGGTCCACCCCTCTCCAGCTCCATGACTACCACCCTGGCCCAAAGCACTGGCACCTCTACCTGGATTCTTGCAATAGCCTCTGTAGGAGTTTCCGAGGGCTGCCATAAGAAATGACCATGACCTGGGGCATTTGGGTGGCTCAGTCGGTGAAGTGTCTGCCTTGGGCTAAGGTCATGATCCCAGGGTCCTAGAATCGAGCCCCAAGTTGGGCTCCCTGCTTAATGGAGAGCCTGTTTCCCTCTTTCCTCCCAGCTCATGCTCTCTCTCTCGCTCTCTCTCTCCTATCTCTATCTCTGTCTCTCTCAAATAAATAAAAATCTGAAAAAAAAAAAGGAAGAAAAAAATTACCATGAACTGGGTAACTTGAACACAAATTTCTTCCCTCACAGTTTGGAGGCCAAAAGTTCAAAATCAAGGTGTCTGCAGGGCCACACTCCCCCTGAAGGCTCTAGAGGAGAAGCCTTCTTTGCCTCTTCCTGCTTCTGGTGGCTCCAAAGTGTTCTCTGCTTGCGGCCCCATCACTCCAGTCCCTGCCTCCCCCCACCCCATCCGCATGTGACTTCTCAGTTTCTCTTGACTTGTCAAGATGCTTGTCTTGCGATTTAGGCCCACCGGGTAAGCCAGACTGGTCTTCATTTTAAGGGCCTTGGCTTAGCTGCATCTGCAAATATCCTTTTTCCCAATAAGATCACATTCACAGGGACCCGGTGGACATACGGGTCAGGGGTGGTGGGTGAGGAGGAGAGCACCACTTAACCCACTACAGCATCCTAACTGGTTGAAGCAGGGAGACCATATGTCCACTGATGCCCACTCCCAACCCCTTCTCTGCAGCAGTCGGGGTGACCCTTCCTCACCGCCACACTGCCCCCCGCCCCATGTTCGTCATGCTGCAGCCATGAGGACATCCTTTCTGTTCCGCAACACACCAAGCCCCTCTCCACACGGGATCTTGCAGCGGCTGGCCCCTCTGCCTGGAACGTTCCTCTGTAGCCTCCCATGGTTGGATTGCTCTCAGCATTCAGATCTCAGTTCACACGTCCTTGTTGAAGCCATTCCTGACCCCCCCATCTACTTCTCTCCCCATCACACCACGGAGGCTCTCCATTTGTCATCCTCTTATTTTCCCAGCTTATTGTTGTCTCCCTACTGGCATGTGAACGCCGTGAGGAGTCACTGCTGTGACTCCTGAAATCACCCTGGCCTGCATCTCCAACTTGCTCTGTGAACTTGGGCAGTTTCCTTTCCATCCCCAGGCGTCAGTTTCCCCACCTACAGATGAAGAAGTTGAAGCAAATCTTCAAATTCTTTCTAGGCCAATGCTCAGCTCAGCAGAGCAAGTCCATTCGGGGGCTCTGGAACCAGACCACGTGGATTCGAATCCAGCCACCGCTGCCACCTCCTAACTACATTCTCTCAAAGCCACTTACCTCTTTGGAGCCCAAGTGTATTCATCAGGAAAACAGATGTAATGAGAAGACCTGCCCTGGATGGTGGGCATGAGAGGTCGCTGGCCCAGCGCCAGACAGTTGGTCCCTGCAACCTGAGTGTTAGCTACCAGCATCTTATTATCACAAACCCTCGATTGTCCTTAAGTGAACCCACTGCTGACAGGATCCCTAAGGACACAAGCAAACTTAGAACCTGCAGCCGCTGTGCAAGAGGGGCGCCCTCCCTCACTAAATCCTTCGAGAAGGACGCAATCTGAATTATTTCCTTGCCCCCCATGGCAGGTCCCGGGGACTGGCGAGCCCACCGCGCACAGCTGTCCTGAGGTCCAGGGGAATGTGGCTGCGAAGACAGGACTCTTGTGGGCACCTGGTGGGAGCCTGCATTCCCGGGGAGGCTGTGCCTTGATACAGAATTGATTATTCTAATCAAGGCACTTCGGTGTTCGCACTGTGACACAGAAACAGGTTAGAGCAGTGTGAAAGTGCGGCTGAAGGGCATTAAATCGGAGCATGCTTTCCTGAGATGAGTCAAAACACAATGTGCGGGCAGCATGCAGAAATGGCAATCAGAGAAACCCCGGGCTCTGACCGACAGCCTCCGGCAGGCCAGGGGCCACTTTCCAGGGAAGGGCTCCACCTGGTCCGCCAAGTAATTGCTCTTCAAAATGCAATCTGGAGGCCTCCAGCCACCCCAGAAGCCTGGCTGGAGCAGCATCTCTGCCGCTCTAGAGAATGCTGGAAATTTCACCAGGGACCGGTGAAATGCAGAGAGGGTGCCCATGGGACCCTAACCTGGGAGCCACTAGGGACGGCCTGGGGCTCTGGGTAGTGGACCAATGGAAATCCTCCCTGTGTGGGAGCTCCCACGCCTTCCATCTGGATGAAAGCCTGGAATACCAAGATTAGGGGTCCAGAACAAATTGGGGGTGCTTAAATCAACCCTAGGCTTGCCTGGGGCTGCAGTGGGGGTGAGAAGCTTCCAGGCATCAGGAGACCGAAGCAGGTGAAATATCACTAGATGGCCCTGCACAAAGATAACCTGGGAGGGCAGTACCAGAGCTGATCACTCAGAATCCCTCTCCCCGCTTCCTCCAGAGGATGCTGACAGAGACACTGCATCTCGTCATCTGCAGCTGCTGGGGAGACTTGGTGGCAAAATGTGAGAAGCACCAGCAGCTTGAGAGAAAAGGTGGCCTTTGGCATCAGATGAACCCGAATTTCCATTTCACTTCTGTTATGGGTTGAATTCTGTCCCTCCCCCCAAATTTGTATGTTGAAGGCCTGATCCCCAGGTCCTCGGAATGTGACCTTACTTAGAAACGGGGCAATCATCATCAACGGAATTAGGTCAGCTAGGCTGAGGTCATCTTGGAGCAGGGTGGGTCCCTAATCCAATATTACCCAGTCCTTGTAAGAAGGGGACATTTGGACACAGATGTGTGCACAGGGAAAAAATAACCACGTGAGGATGAAGGCAGAGATGGAGGGATGTTTCTCGAAGCCCAGGATTGCCAGCAAAACACCAGCTATTGGGATGCCTGGGTGGCTCAGTTGGTTAAGAGTCTGCCTTCAACTCAAGTCATGATCCCAGGGTCCTGGGATAGAGTCCTGTGTCGGTGTCCCTGCTCTACAGGGAGTCTGCTTCTCCCTTTCCCTCTGCTGCTCCCCCTGCTCATGCTCCCTTGCATTCTCTGTCAAATAAATAAATACAATCTTAAAAAAAAACAACAAACCACCAGATGTTAGGGCAGAGCCATTGAACAGAATCTCCTGCATAACCCTCAGCGGGAACCAGCCTTACTGACCCTTCGTTTTCCAACTTCTAGTCTCCAGGACTATGAAACCGTACATTCCCGAGCCCTCCCTAGCCCAGCGTCACCAGTGAGAAGATCTCTGGGACCTTGAACAGATGATCCAAATACTTAGAGACTAGGAATGCAGGCCCTGAGCAGACCCCTGCGGGGCCCAGCAAATGATGATTTCCCCATGCGGAGACCCGGAGTGGGCCAAGGGACCAGAATGAGCTGTCAGGTCGAGTCAGCCTACCTCTTGGGGTCAAGGAGAGGCCAGCCCAGGGAAGGCTGACCCAGAGGCTGAGATGTCCATGGAGAGGAGGAAGGTGCTTCTCCAAGGGCAGGGGCAGTGAATCAGCGGTTGTTATGCAAGCTAGAGCCCTCCTGGGCCCTCAAGCCCCTGTCCCCTCTCCTCCCCAAAGCTCCAAAGGCCCCTGTCTTCTCTTGTAGCTAGCAGGAAGATGGCAGAAATTGTGGGGCTCGGTCTCCCAGCCCAGCGCCTGACCAAGCAGGCCCAACACAGGCTCGGGGGAAGGGGTCTGAGCAGGGCCTGCTTCCCCACCTTAGTCTCTGGTCCTCATGCCAATCTCTAAGGCAGGTATCATCATCCCCAAATATCAGAAGTGCTTGCCCAAGGTCCCAGCGATCTTATCAACAGGGAGGTCAAGTTATGGAGGGAAGTGGGATGGGAATTCATGTCCATCTAATGCCTAAGGTCACCGCTTTCCCCACCCTCAACACGCTAGGTTTCTTGAGTTTTCCCACCGGGTCTTCCTAACAACTGAAGAGATGGGATGCAGCCCCCGAGGGTAGTCTGGGTCCCTTGGGGCACAGCTCAAAGTCGCCCTTTTGATACCTTATGTTATAGCTATCAAAAATCCATAGGAAGATTGCATTCAAGGGCATACTACATCTATGTTTGTTCAAATATGACAAGATGATATTTACATTACTTACCAGTTCAAAGAACTATTTGCCCCAATTTGAGAGTAAAACGGACCCTCCAAGAAAAGGTCACGGGCTGGAGGGATCCCAGCTTGCCTTTCGAACCCACTATCCCTTTCACTCTCCCCTTCCCCAGGGAGCAAGAGATGTCTCCTCGCACACAGCTCTCGGGATACAAGTCAGGAGGGTCACAGCTCCCCCCAAACCTCCCCGCCTTGTTCACCCCCTCTCCCAGAGCTGGTACCTATTCCTCCAGCCAGCCTCCTGCTGCCCCTGGCCGGCCCTGTGTATGCTCTCGGCCCCTGGAAGGGCTCAAGGCCTTGCATACCTCAGCCACCAAGAGCCCAGCCTCCTCCATGTTCCCAGTGCCTGGTGACAAGCTCTGCCTGCCAGCACTGGACATGCTGGGGTTGAGCCGAGGGGATCAGAGGCATTTGGTGGAATTTACATGGTTCTTCTCTCCTGCCCTTGAAGATATTCTTGATAGAAGATGGCTGATTCATTCATCCTCTGGAGCTGGGGTATAAGTGACAACAGGTTATGGTCACAGGGCCATGAGGGGAAAGGGCGTGCGGGTACACGATGGTAAGGACCTTCACCAAGGGAAGTTCAGGGGACAGGGAAACCACAAGGGAGGAGGCCAAGCCTGGCCGGGGCAGGGTGCAGTGGGAGGCATCTCTCCTGGAGGAAGCCAGGCCTATGATGAGGCATGAGAGACCCTCCCAGGAGTCTGGGGAAGGAGGAGCATCCCAGGCAAAACCAACAGCAGGTGCCCCTGCCAGGGTGCGGACCTTCTGACAATCAGAGAACCCACTATCCCTTTGAGCTCAGGATCTCTAGGCACCTCCAGGAGTACCTGGTGCCCCCAAGGCTGCCTGGCCTGGCGTCCCAGGACTAGCACCTGTGAGCCCAGCAGCCCAGCTCCTGCGCCCGTCCGGCTGCCCAGCTCGTCACAGCAGGGCCCCGCAGGGCCCAGCAGAGGGCTCTGTGTGGAGAAGAGAGGGTGTGCGGTTGTCCCACTGGAAGGGCATTCCCCCCAACTCCCCACACCCATGCTCGCGGGCAGGGGCAGGTAGCTGCTCTCGGCTGAATGGTCCGTCCTCCCAAATGGTAGGAGGAATCGAGGCCTTTGGGAAGGGATTAGGATCAGGAGAGGTCCGGAGTGTGGAGGCTCGGAATGGGATGCACGGCCTGATGAGAGTCCGAGAGAGCCTGCTTTCCCTGCCTGTCCTCCTCTGTATAAGGATACAGCGTCCGGGCTGGAACTTGGCCGTGCTGGCGCCCTGATCCCGGGCCTCCAGCTTCCAGAGCTACAAGAAGTAAGCTTCTGGGGCGTATAAGCCGCCCACTCTTTGGTACTTGTTACAGCAGCCCAAATGGACTGAGCCAGGGGCAAACCTGGACGGCGCAGAAAGTCCCTCGAGGCTGCAGGATGTGGGGTTTTTGCAGATCACGTGCTCTCTTCCCCTCAGCCGTCAAGACTGAGTCTAAGGGATTTTAGGTTCTCACTGGAGGGAGGGCTTCTGCGGTGCCTGAACTGAGCCCTGAAGGGTTTACCCAGAGTGGCCCCAAGAGGGCCTCCCGGGCTTGGGACTGTCAAGCACGAGCGTCCACTCCATGGCCACATTGGCCACATTGCTGAGGGCACCGGCCTGGCAAAGGCGGGCAGGAGACGGGCCCCATTTGCCCTCTTGCAGCAGTATCAGGAGGCTCCCCTGCAGAAAGCCCAGGGACCGTAGGGCTGGGCCCCTGTCCTCCTCTGTTGCACAGGAGTCCGGGGAGATGGGAATACACATGTCCCATGGCACTCGGGCACGGAGCGTCCCTAATCCAGCTCTCCTGACTCTGATCGCAACCACTCCGTGAGGGCGGCCTTCAGTGCCCAGCTTTGTGCCTGGTACACAAGAGACGCCAGCAGACGCTTGTCACAGGAATACATGACTGCATGGATAGTGGAGGCTGGAGGCCCCCAGGCAGAGCACGGAGCCCTCACTGGCTGCCAGCCGGGTGCTAAGCTCTTCGGGCATCTGAGGTCATTCACCTCGCAGCAGACCGCACAGTGCTCCCAATCATCCTTAGAGGTGAGGACTCTCCGTGCTCTCCCCCTCCTCACTACAGGCAATACACTGGAGGCTTGGAGAGGCCACTCGCTCAGGGCACCAAGCTTGTGAGGGGCAGAGCTGAGATTTGAACCCAAGCTGTCTTGGAGTCCACAGAGCACGAGACAGGGAGCTACGGAGGCCGGGCTCCCGTCCCCAATGCCCAGCGGTTCCATTATGATCCATCTTTCCGCAGGGGCGCACCCCCCCCGGGGGGTTCCCTGGAGAGCGGCAGCTACGGCTTTGGCCCCACACTACACACCGACGCTGGCTCAACTGAGGTTCTTTGTCTCCCGGCGAGCCTTCAGCCGCACCCCAAGCCCGCAGCCCCCCGGGGACCAGGGTGATGATTCCTAGGTCACCACGTGGCTCGCTGGAGATCTGGTGCAGCCCCTTGTGCAGGGCAGGGGCACGGTGAGCACGACCCTGGAGTAGTGGTAGCAAGCAGACAGAGGTCACCGGTATGTGTGGCCTCAGATCCAGAGGGTGAGACAAGGACAGGCAGGAGAAAGAGGGGTGAAGTCAGTGGCCAGGAAAGGCCAGGGTGGGGGAGGAAGGATGTGCCAGAACTGGTGTTGGCCCAGCTGCTTAAAGGAGACACAGCCGGCCAGGCTCCGGTCAGCCAGGGCTCGCTGCGGCGGGAGGAGGGCCTCACCCATGGGCACAGCCTGCTTTGACTCTGGCAGGCAGCCTTCCCGCTCCCCACTCCAAGCCTCCCTGTCCCACCCCCACCCCCACTCAGACACCACCCCCATTCACTTGCTCTCCCTCCCCTTCCCTCAACAGATGAGGCAACGCAGGCCCTGGGGCCACCCGTCCTCTCAGAGCTGACGGTAAAAATACATCAGTGACCACACAGTGGCAGCAGTGCTGTCTGTGCCAATGGAGGCACAGGGGCTGGGGTAGCCCTGGGGCCCTGGGGTGGGGGGGGAGCTGGTGACACATGCTGCTCCACAGTTCCTGGTGACAACAGAGAACCTAGGTTTAAGCCAAAACGCACAGGACGTTTCCTGCTGGGACAGTCACGGATCCAGGGGCCGGCCTGTGAATTAAGTGGGCCCGTCCAGACCTCTCCTGGCTCTCTCACCCAGTGGATGCAAACGAGGAATCCCACAGGCCAGAGCTGCTACTGGCAGCCGTGTTAGGGACCCAAGGGGAACCGGCCTCAGGAGGAGCACTGTGGGTGACAGTGGAGAGAGGCAGAAAAAAATCTGAGGGCTTGACTGTATCATGGGGCCTGTCCCACCTTTGGACTTCCTGTTATGAGTTAATAACTTTCCTTATTGTTTCAAATTTTTAAAGTGGGCGTAAGGACATTGCAAGCTGAGGTGATGGACGAAGGCCAGGAAGCTGAGGTCCGGAAGGTCCACAGGGCTGAGTTGCTAGCAGTGTGACAGGACCTTGGGTGGCAAGTTTAAGATGCTACAAAGTAGAAGCCAGGAGGCCTCTTCCCAGGCCACTGAGGGCGGCTCAAGGCAGACCTGGAGCACACCGGCTCTGGCTTCAGGGACCCAGCCCATTGTCCTGAGCTCCACACTATGTTTCCGGGTGACTGGCAGCCTCTTCCAGAAGCCTCGTGCCTCCCCGGCCCCTCTGGACTCCAGCACCTGGCTCACTGAAGCCCCCTCCCTGCACCTTCTGCCCCAGATGTGTAAGCTGTGGCTGGAACGTTATCAAGCTCGAGTCTGGAAAAGAGGAGCAGGGGAAGAGTGCCCGGCAAGTGACAGGAAAAGAGGCTGGAGCCCAGATGAACCTAGGATCTACAGACGTTCTGAAATGCAGGGTACGGGATCTTCCATTTGATCCACAAGGCAATGGGGAGGCCTAGGAGAGTTTTAAGCAAGAGCCAGACTGTGCAGATCTGTACTTTACGAAGATCTCTCCGGTATCAGGAGGTATGATTGAAGGCTGTGTGTCAGCATGTAGACCAGTCCCTATGTGCTTCCAAACTGGATCTGTAGCAGTGTTCCAGATTCAGAGCAGACCTGGGCTGAGAGGAGCCAAGCAGGGGGACAGCAGCAGCCCAGCCTTGGGACCTCCCAGCTCGAGGCTTATCGGAGGTCTGCAGCGACCTGTACACCCTGGGACCTGCCCTGGGAAGGGAAAGTGGCCCCTGAAAGCCTAATTGTTCTTTCTGAGGCTCCCTGAGCTTCAGAGAGCATTAGGGAGAAGCAGGACCCAGCACAGCACCAGCGCTCATCTGAATATTTGCCCGCTAGTCAAGACCGTACTTCTGGATAATTCCACATGCTACGGGCCCAGAGCATAGATTGTTCTCGAAGTGACTGTGTTCATCCCGCAGCAAAGGCTGCCTTTTGCTATTCTCTTCTGCCAAACTGAGCATGAGCCTTCCTACACTTTGTGTGCCAGCCCCAGAAATCCCTGGGGCGGGGGGTTACCCAGGTGTAAAAAGCCATAGAGGTCCCTAACCTCATATTTTCTGGATCCTGGCCCACAAGGGGTGCAAATAGTACATGTTGATTTGGTGACCCCTCTCAAGAGTGAGAACAGCAAGGGGAAGTTGCAGGAGGACAACCGTGGGCTCACGTTGAGAACCAAGTGAGCCTTCGCCTGAAACGGAACCTGAGGAGGACTTGCACTCCTGGGACCTAAAGGGACATTAGGCAGACATTAGCAGCTTTTTGTTTTGAAAAGAGAGGCGGAGTTTGCATGACGTCAAATTAACCATTTGAAGAGAACGATTCAGTGCCATGGGGCACATACACAGTGCTGTAAGACTACCGTCTCTACCTATTTCCAGAACATTTCCACCACTCCAAGAGGAAAAGCTCTGCCCGTCAAGCCATTAGTGCCCCAGCCCCTGGCAGCCTGTACTCTGCTTTCTGTCTCTAGGGATTTGCCTACGCTTCGTATTTCACGTAAATGGAGTTGTACAATCCATGGCTTTTGGATCTCATTCCTTTCACTTAGCATAATGCTTTCAAGGTCCATTGGCATCGTAGTACGTATTCGTACTTCATTCTTTTTTCTTATTTAGATACAACTGACATATAGCTTCCTATTAGTTTCGGTGTACAACACAATGATTTGATATTTCCTTCCTTTTTATAGTCAAATAATAGCCCATTGTACGACAATGCCGCATTCTAAGCATCTAACCACTGATGGACGTTTGGGTTGTTTCCCACTTTAGGCTCCCATGAGAAATGGTGCTGTGAGCATTCGAACATCTCTTTTTCCTTCTCTGGGGTATAGACCCAGGAGTGGAATTGCTGGGTCATGTCGTAACTCTGCGCACTCAGCTTCTGGAGAAACTGCCAGTGTTTCGCAGGGATTGCCTTTGGAAAAGCCCATTGCATGTCTAGGCCTGTTGCTGTGCCCAGGGAGCAGAGACACTACACCTGTGGGTGGTGTGGGGCCAAGTGCCCAAGGATGGACAGGCTCCATCTGTGCCCCATCCTGGAGCATGGGAGAGCAAGGCCCCAGCCCCGCCAGCTCCTTCTAAGCCATTGCCCTCCCCCACCAGGTAGTACGAGGAATGCCCCCCGCCCCGTGGTAGCAACCGAAGGACAGTTACCAGGAGCTGCATCTAAAGAGGTTCCGTTCCCCCTGGCATTTAACCCAGAGCCTGGTCTCCAAAGGGGCGGCATGAAGTGGGGAAGCCAGACTGGAAGGAACTTCCCAAGAGTCTGTGGCAGGAGGAATTATGAAGGGGGAGTGCAGCCAAGCTGCTGGTCGGTGAGCCCGTGCGCTTGGCACGCGCCTTGGCCTTGCTTGCTCACCTCCCTCTAAATTCCCACCCGAAGCAGGTGTCCTTGTCGTGAGCTGAACCCCTATTGTGTTACTCCAGATCCTATGAAGGCAGGACTGCTGCTCTGAGCCCCAACCCAGGTAGCGAGGGTCCTTCCCTTTGCATGGTCCTGAGAGTCTCTTGCCCTAAGGGCCAGACCACAGCCCAGGGCCACTGGGTCAAGACATATAACCCGCAGCCACTGCAGGCCTTCTCCGTGCCAGGCCCTGGGCAAGGATGCAGCAAGGACAAATTCACTCAGGCATTGACTCGACCTCCACATCTTGAGAACCTACCATGTGCCAAGAACGGGCCAGACATGGTCTCCTGGCCTCCTGGAGCCTCCTAGAACCCACATTCAGGGAGAAGGACAAGAAGAAATAAAAGCAAATACCACAAAGAGATGCCACTTCACACCCTCGAGGATGGCTACAATCAAGATGTGGAAAATAACCCTGCGCATTGCTGGTGGGAGCGTGAAAGGGCGTGGCTGCTGTAGAAAATGGTCTGCCCGTTTTTCTTTCCTTTTTTTTTTTTTTAAAGATTTTATTTATTTATTTGACAGACAGAGAGATCACAAGTAGGCAGAGAGGCAGGCAGAGAGAGAGGGAGAAGCAGGTTCCCCGCTGAGCAGGGAGCCCAATGTGGGGCTCAATCCCAGGACCCTGGGACCATGACCTGAGCTGAAGGTAGAGGTTTAACCCTCTGAGCCACCCAGGCGCCCGTTCTGCCCGTTTTTCAAAAAGGTTACCATACAGTCACTGTTTGATCCAGCAATTGCCCTCTAAGGTATATAACCAAGAGAAATGAAAACGTATGTTCACACAAAAACTTGAACACATGTTTACAGCAGCACTCTTCACAATAGCCGAAAAGTGAGAACCCAACAGGCCATCACCTGACGAATGAACAAATAAAATATGGTCTAGCCACACAATGGAATATCATTCAGCGACAGAAAAGGATGAAACGCTGACACCGTGTCACAGCATCAGTGAACCTTGACAACAATGGCAAATCCAGAGAGATGGAAAGCTGACTAGTGGGTGCCAAGGGCCCAGGGGGATGATGGCTGATGGCCATGGGGTTTCTTCTTGGGGTGATGACCATATTTTGGAACCAGAGAGAGATGAAGTTTGTACCGCATTGTAAATGTACTAAATGCCACTGCATTGTACACTTTAAAATGGTTATTTCATGTTAGGTGAATTTCATCTCAGTGAAAAAGACATGATTTGATTTCTGCAGTGATTAGTGCCATGTAGACATTGAAAGGTGCCTCTCTGAGGAGGTAACATTTAAGCTGAGACTTGAAAGTAATGAGTCTGTCACCCAAGAGCTGGAAGAATTCACGGGGACAAGATGAAAAGGACTCGGACTCCATCTTCACAGCCCAGTGGGGGAGACGGACGCCGAGAGAGTGTCAAGCCCCGGGTGTCGTGGGACTCATGGGAGGGCACTGACCCTCTGTGTGAGCCGCCAACGACAGGGGAGGAGAAGGGGGAAGTTATAAACATGGAAACGATGATACCATCCCCTGTCGGAAAGAGCAGCACCTCTGGGTCCTCAGCCCTGGTCCCACCCAGCTCTGGTCAGGCCACCGCTGAGTTGCTGCTGAGCAGGTTCTTGGCGGCATCTATGGGAAGTCTTGGCCACTTGATGGGTCTCTGTAGGTCTGGGAGGGGAAAGCAGAGCTAGCCTTTCCCTCTGTTCTCCTGCTGTCTGTGGGAGTGTTGGGTCCGGATGCAGAGGCTGGGCCTGCATTTCATAACTCACAAGTATATCCCATGTATTTTTGGCATGTAGCTAATCCTAACGCCCCGTTCCTACCCAGGCCTGGAGACCAGGTGCTCAATGCAGTAGCCCTTGGCCTGCACAGAAAATGCTGTAAGCCACCAGGCCCATGCCATGGGGAACAGGCAGCCCACATGTTTTGCTGGCCAAGCTTTGCGATTTGAATGTTGGTCAGCCTTTTGCTTTGAGCCAAAGACTATCCTCAGAATTCTCTTTGCTGGTGACAAGCGCATGCATGAAAATGGTGAGTGAATTCATCTTTTTGGCAAGCTCTATCAAAAGAGAATCACTGGGGGGCACCTGGCTGGCTGAACATGAGTTTGAGCCCGATGTTGGGAGTAGAAATTTACTTAACTTTAAAAAGAGAATCACTGGGAGAGATCTCCGGGATCACCTCGTCTATCTCCCCCGCCCCACAATTTAATGAATGGGGAAACTGAGGCCTGGAGCAGGGATTGAGCAAGCTGGTGGACACAAGGGTCACATGCCAGGACAAAAAGGAAGAGTTAAGGCACTGGATTCAGAGAGAACAGTCTGAACCCCAGCATCAGCACGCACCTGCTGTATGATCCCACACCTACCGTTTTGTCTGTCTGGGCCTCAGGTTAGCCATCTGTAAAGGGGGGAATAACACGGCCTCTCAGAGTTGTGAGGATTCAAGGTTGTGCCATGTAAAGGGCCCAAGGCTGCAGAGGTGTTTGGGAAATTGACCAACCCTTCCTTTTTTATATGTGTTCCTTCATCTGTGGCTCAGGCCACTCAATTAAGTGGCCTTTGTGCTTGGAGCATCAAAAAAGCCTAGCCAAACAGGGACCTCTGGAGAGGCAAATGGCCACTGTACACCCCATCCCGGGTGTATGCCAAACGGGCCACAGGGAAGTGGGCACCAACCCCTGGAAGGAGCGTTGCAGAAACAAATGAAAGGGCCACTTGTCTACCAGTCAATATCCCTTTCAGAGTCCAGGCATGTTCCGGGTCAACATCAATAGAGCAAGGCAGAGAGCTGAAATTCACCGTTCTGTTTTCTTTTGAGTGACATGGAATGCTCTTTTTCTATGCAAAGAAAAACAGAACAACCCATGCCATTGTTCTGACATCAATTCAAAGTGCCTTCGGTGGGAGCTGTCCCCTCCCACTCTACCCCCGCAAGGCCGAGGCCCTTCCAATCCCCAGCGGCTGGATAAGCTCCAGCTAGGTTTGCCAGGGAAAACGCAGGAGTCCAGTTACATGGGATGTTCAGATAAACAAGAAATAATTTCGTAGTGTAAGTATGTCCTAAAGATTGCACGGAACATACTTATACTACTACAAAGCTATTCGTGGTTTATCTGTATTTTTATTTGCTAAAACTGGAAACCCTAGCGCCAGCCAAACCAGGCAGGAGTTTAGACCAGCGCCTGGCCACAAATCTAGGTCACTAGGCAAATTGCAGCAGGGGATAAAGCCTGCCTGAGCTCCAGCCCCGGCCGCCCAGACCTCCAGAAGCAACCATCTTGTGGCATGGCACTGAACTAGGGACACAGCCAAACATGTTTGCTCCTGTCGGTGCTGCCCTACTGATGCAGCTGAAGGGTGTTCAGCTCCCAGGAAGCAAGGTCTCCACACCCAATTCAAAAAGCACTCGGTCTCAGCGGTGGGTCCTTTTGGAGCCACTATGCCAGACTGGTCAGCCTCCCTCTCCCAGCCCCGGCAGCAGCCTGCAAACTTGGCCCTGCCCGGTTTGGGAACCAGTCCTGGTCAGGGAAGGCAGTGTGACAACAGATTTTCCTGGAGTGCCTACTCGCACCAAGCTATCTGGGAGGCTTCAGAGCTAGAGAGAGTGGGGAGCAAAGAGGGTACAGTCCATACCCTCCAGGAGCCTGAGGAGTACCATATTCAGAGGACCACTTCCGTGCTAGACAATTTCATAGGAGACATTGCTTTCGGGCCTCGGAATAATCCTGGTGCCATTATGGTCATCCATCTTATAGATACAGACAAAGAGGCTCAAAGACAAGCTAGGAAGTGGGGGTGCCAGGATTTCAGCCCAGGGTTTTCAGATTCCAGGATACAGGACTGTGCCCAGAGGGTGGAACCACTGCACCAGTGTTCGGGGGCACATCCTGGGGAGGGAGGGATCCGTGGCCCTCCGAAGGAGACAAGGGGTTTCTAAATAAGGAGGCCTTTGATGCTGGCCTGTAGAACTGTAGAGCCTTGCCCATGTGGTAGTCCACGGAAGTAGGGATCCAAGGTACACTGCCAGAGCAGAGAGTGCCAGTGGGAGGACAGAGACACTGTAAACAGTGGACGCTGAGATTTGTTTTATCAAATCGCTCAGGCTTACGGTGTCCTCTTAAAGTGAACACTGTAGTTATTTGGCCCAAGCCCACCCCTGCTTAGCAGGAGAGAACATGCAGCTTCCTCTGCCACCGCCCTGTTTTAAAAGCCGCACTGCAGTCGCAATCCAGAGCTCACAGGCCCTCCGGTGGGGACCCCCACGGTGGGGAGGCAGCCAGAGCCCCCAGTCCTCAGCCTCAGCTACAATTGCCAGGCTTCCTTGCTTCCTCCGTCCCTCCTCTGTTTCTTCACCAACAAACCCCGCCGAAGCACCTAGTAGGAGTGCGGTGAGAGAGCCAGCCTTGACCGTGAACCACGGCGGCGCTCCCTCTCTAAACTCATCTAGGGTTCCGGCCCCTTTCCCTCCATCCGGCGCTCTCTCGGGGCCCGGCTAGGTGAGGCAGTTGCCCCCTGGCGCTCCCCCGACCGGGAAGCGGCGCAGGGGGGTGGGGGTGGGGTCCCTGGCGGGCGGCAGCGTGAGGGTAGCAGGCCTGCCCCGCTGAGTACCCAGGCAGGCCGGCGTCTGAGGGGCCGCCTCTCGCTGCGGCCGCCCAGGGAGTCAGGGAGCGTCCCGTTCCCTCCGGCCTTGGTTCGAGGAGGGAGTCCCCGCCGGCTTCCGGCAGTCGCCACGGTGCCCGACCCACACGCGCAGCGGTCCTCCGGGGCTGGGGCTCGTGCCAGCCGGGCAGCCTCCCCCGGCGCGCGGCCGCGGCCCCAGGCCCCACGCCCCTTCCCTGCCCCGCCCCGGCACCGCCCCCACCCCGCCACGGCTCCGCCGCCGCGCGCCTCGGCGCCACCCACGGCCCTTGACCGCGGCCCCGGCCGCCTCGCTATTGGCCGGGCGGGTCACGTGTTCGGCCGCCGGCCCCGCGGGCCTCCGAGCGCTCGGAACACCACCCCGACCCGGGTCGCCGCCGCTGGCGCGGGCTGGAAGCCAGCCCTCACGCCCTGGCCCGCTCAGGGACGGGACGGGGACCGGGGACGGAGAAGCTTCCCCAGCGCCCGGCCTTTCCCGCGGCACACGGCCCGGATCGCTCCCCTGGGCTCAACCATCGCTCGCTTCCCTCCCGAGGGGGCCGCTCCTTCCCCGCGCCCGGCGCCCACAGTTCCCCGCGCTCCCTGCCCTGCGGACTCCTCTCCCTCCAGCCCGTGGTGGCGGTCGCCGGCACCCCAGCTCACTCATCCCGTGGGAGCCAGGGCCGGGCCTCTGGGAGACGTGGGCCTCAGTCACCGGGAACACAACCGCGGAGTCGGGCAACACGGGTTTAGGGTGTCAAGCCCCCGCGCCAGGCCCTGAACACAGAGTACGGAGGGAAGCAGGTAGGCTCTTGCCCATTCTAGTGGGTAAAGCCAGACACGCCAGGCCTCTCCTGTCACAAGTTACCCCCGATGTGAGCAGAAGCGTTTGTCCTGGCGGATGTTCCACTCTTAGGGCGTCCCTGAGCTCACCCTACCCTCAGCCCCGAATGCGGCGGGGCACCCTACGGAAAGGGAGAGGGTGGAGGAGCCGGAGCAAGATGAACCAGTCCGCAAGAAGCTCCAAATCCAGGCGAGAATACCGCGTGAAAACCCGTAATTACACTGGAAGCCAGTAAGTGCTGCTGGGGGAGGCGTGGAGCAGGCCAGCCTTGTGCGTACAGCGGGAGCAGAGCCGTTCGTTGAGAAGAGTGGCAAAGCTCTGCTTGCTCACCAACACCCTGGTCATCTCTTCCCCAGAGCGGGCCAGAGCCTGATTGGCTGCCCTGGGGGTGTGGCTCAGGGGGCTGATGAATGGGGTGGGGGGATGGGAGTTTCAATAGGAAGTCTGGTCACAGTGGAATTATGAGTAAGCAAACAAAGGGGTAAAATAATAATGATTCAACTGTGACCAGACTACGGCCCTAGCGTCGATTAGAGTCCCCAGCATGGTGCTCCCCTCAGTTGAGCGTCTCCCCAGCGTCTTGGAGCCGCAGAGCAAGTGCTGACCACGGGTGTCCAGCCTGTGGTTTGCTCCACTCAGCGTGATAAAGGAGGGGCAGCCTCCAGCAGGGGAAGGAAGGAACAGAGGAAGTAAGAGGAGTCCCACCCAAGGAATAGCGGCCTGAGGGCTAGATGCTTTCAGGAGGATTTCTAAAAGGGGCTCCAGAGCCCCACAGCAGGCACAGTGCCCTGAGAACTCCCGGTGTGGAATCGGTTATTCTCACTGGCCACCTGTCAGCTTCCCCCCTTCAGGGTGCCGGATGCAAAAGGGAGGGAGCCCAAGGGTGGCACTAGAGGGGACAGGCTCTGGGTCCAGGAGGGGAGGGGAGTGTGAACCGGTTCTGCCCCAACAAGGACTCAGGGCTTCTGGGGTGCAGGTGTGCCCCAGGAACCACAGCAGCGCCCAAGGCGGCTGTCCCTCTTGACACCCTAAGGCCCTGCCCTTGAGCCATACTCTTGATTCTTGTGCCTCCTCTAGTCCCCTCTCCAAGGTTACCTTCGGCAGACCTGGCGTGCTTGTCCTGCGAGCTCTCCCCTTGCCGGTTGCAGTGCAAATGGAACCTCTAAAAGACAGTTGCCAGGACTTTTTCCCATACTGGGGCTCCTCAAATGAGGCTCTACGAACTACACTTGATGACCCTAACCCAGCCCAGCAGCTATCTAAACGCGGAGAATCGTGGGAAACGGAGAAGGGGGATCCGGGGTCCATGGACACCAATGTTCTCTGGACGCAGGTTATACAAGGCCCGACACACAAATATACATAGTCCACATAATCTGGCCTAAAATAAAAATGCTAGCCACTGTGCGCAGGAAGAAATGACAAACTAGCAGGGATTTTGTTTGCTTTTTCACAAATTCAAGGCATTCAGAGGGGAAATTAATGGAAAAGTCCAGATCTCTGGAAGCAGGCACACCCCCAAGGATGATTGAGGCAATCAGTGCCTTCTTTTTAGGTCCCATAAATTCACTACTGTGAAATTCACTGTGCCTGCTGTGGGCAGAAGTTGGAGGCCTTGGGAAGCCGCCCATCAGTCTTAAAGGTGAACGTTGAAAAGACCAAGACCAGGGGCACTCTGACTCCTGATTTCACATCAGGTCATGATTTCAGGGCTTTGGGATGGAGCCCTGGGTAGGGCTCCCTGCTCAGCAGAGAGTCTGCTTGTCAAATTGCCGTGTGACCTTAGGAAGGTACCCCCAAGCCTCTGTGAACTTCCATTTCCTCATCTCTGAAATGGGTTAATAGTCATCCTAACCTTGCAGGGCAGTGATGAAAATTTAATAAGATGATAAATGGGAAGATAGGTTCAGGGCTCAAGAAATGGACACCCTTGTCAGAAACAGAGCTAATAAATGCCCCTCAGCCTGGAAGCAGTGGGAGTCGGGCTAGAGGTGTTTTGCTCACATAGTGACCGCTCTTCTCTCTTCGCATGTCACTGAGGCAGAGTTCTCATACGGGGCTTCCCAACAGTGGCTCCCCAGTTAGAACTGCCCAGACCCACCTTGCATGGGCTTGACCATGCCCCACTTCCCATTGCCCTCTTGGCCGCCTGGAGGTAGAGAGTGCAGCATGGACGGTGTGGTGTGGGAAGATGGGAAAGGGGCTGCTTTGGCTCATGCTCATCCACCAAGGTTATGTTGGCCAGCCTAGGGTGGTTAGGCTAGGGTACACAGAAGGGCCAGAGCTGCTGCTGAAACCACTGTGTGTGACACCTTTTTGCCTTAAGAAAGGAGGGGAGGGAGCGCCCGGGTGGCTCAGTGGGTTAAAGCCTCTGCCTTCAGCTCAGGTCATGGTCTCAGGGTCCTGGGATCAAACCCCACATCGGGCTCTCTACTCAGCGGGGAGCCTGCTTCCTCCTCTCTTTCTGCCTGCCTCTCTGCCTACTTGTGATCTCTGTCTGTCAAATAAATAAATAAAATCTTTAAAAAAAAAAAAGAAAGAAAGGAGGGGAGGGGAGCGGAAACCATCCCAACTTGTCACCCTACTCTTGTCAAAACTTCTCCTGGTGGCGTTCTAGAGCTGCGGGACTCCAGCACTCGTGGCCAGCCCTTGCTGAGAAGCCAAGAAAAGGCACGAGGGACAAGGAAGTGAGAAAACAGCCAGTTTCTCTGGGGCGGCAGGGCCGGTACTAGAATTCGTCCTGAGGTGTGGGGAAAGTACTGTGTGGTCTGTACCTCCTCTTCTGAGAGAAGGTTAAATAGAGGGTCTGGAAAGCCTTGATGGAGAGAAAGCCTTTCTAGAGCTGCCAGAACAAGGTACACAAACTGGGTGGCTCAAAACAACAGAAACATCATGTCTTGGTTCTAGAGACTTGAAGTCCAAAATCAAAGTGATGGCAGGGTCATGGTGTCTCTGAAGGTTCCAAAGGTGGATCCTTCCTCACCTCTTCTAGCTTCTGGTGGCCTCGGGCACTCCCTGGTTTGTGACCCCATCACTCCGATCTCCGCCTCAGTCTTCACATGGTCTTCTCTGTGTCTCTGGGTCCTCTTGGCTTCTTCTAAGAACACTAATCATTGCATGTAGGGCGCACCCTAAATCCAGGGGGATTTCATCTCAAGATCTTAACTAATTACATCTGCCCAAACTCCATTTCCAAATAAGGTCACATTCTGAGGTTCTAGGTGGACATGAATTTTGGGGAGACGTTATTCAACCCACTACACATTCCTAATGGAATTTTGCACCAATGTAGACATTTCGGAAATTATCTTTATTAGGTATTATTTAGGAGGATGTTGTTGATTGAGCAAAATGTGCTTCGAGGTAGCTTCCAAGGGACGCTTGGGTGGCTCAGTCATTAAGCATCTGCCTTCAGCTCAGGTCATGATCTCCAGGTCCTGAAATCAAGCCCCGCATCAGGCTGCCTACTCAGTGCGGAGTCTGCTTCTCCCTCTGCCTCTCCCTCTGCTAATTCTCTCTCTCTCTTAAATGAATAAATAAAATCTTTTTTAAAAAAGTAGCTTCTGTTCTCACCAAACTTCTCTCTGGAGGGATAACCACAAAAACACCCTGCTCACTGTTCTATGCCAGTCCCAAGAAAAGTACCAGGTACGAAGTAGGCACTGAATAAATATTTGTTGGACGAATGAATATAATGAAATTCATTTAGTGCCCAAATGGACTTGCCCTTTGGCTGAGAGAAGCTGGCAGTGGGCACTAAGTCCTAGGTTTTCCCAACTTCTTACAGAAAGTATTTTTCAGACACATCCAACAAGTATAAAAACAGTCCAAGCTAAGCCTCTCTGGTCTGCCCCACCCATCCTCCTCCAGTCCCCAGGGTACGTCTGAGGGCATCAGGAGCCATGTGGAAACCCGTATTGTAGGTCAGAATCAGAGGCAAGTGAAATTTTTAAACGCTGGTGATACCTTGCACATAGCACCATTGACAACCACCCCTAAAGTTCACTCTGGAAAATTAAACAGCTTTTTATTCCACCCGACAAGCATTTACTGAGAATCAGCCCCCACTGCATGTTCTAATAGAGAGTGCAATTGTTGTCTTGCAAGTCGGGTGGTGAAAATGGTTTGAGAGTGAGGAAATACCCATTCTATTAAAGGGACCCCATTGTTTTTGGGATGCATATTTTGTTTTCTTTGATTTCCAGAGGGGAAGTGTAATACTAAAAAGATATTTTTGAAACTGCGAGGAGAGGGGGAGAAAAGCCGAGAAAGCATTGTCCATGTCTAATTGGAATAAATTGAGGGTCTGGGCTGCTAGGGTTACTATTTTGAAAGAGATCGGGCTGCGTGCCAGCTTGCCAAGTGGTAGTAATTCCCCATGACCTTCAGGATTGTCTGGGCCCTCTAGCATGGTGTTCTTTGGCAGCTCTCACCATTTTCTGCCTTGCCCTTAAAGGCTGAATTGTGTCCTTCCGAAAGATGCTGAGGTCCTAAACCCCAGTACCTGTGAATGGAACTTTATTTGGAAATAGGATCTTCTCAGACGATCAAGTTAAGATGAGGTCATTAGGGTGGACCCTAACCCCATATGACTGTGTGTCCTTATTAACAAAGGGACATTTGAACACAGAGACAGGCACACAGGGAGAACAACATGTGAAGATCCCAGTTCTGCTGTCATGAGCGAAGCAACTACCAGAAGCTTGCCGGGAGGCCCAGCGCAGCTCCTTCCCTAGGACCTTGTGCGGAGCAGGGCTCTGCCAACGACCTGATCTCAGCCTTCCAGCCTCCAGGACTGTGAGAGGATAAATTTCTGTTGCTTAAACAATTCAGTGTGTTGTACTTTGTAACCAGCAGCCTGGCAGCCCAGAGGAAAGGAACGCACTCACCTTCCATCCTGATCCCTTCCTCTACCCCATTCCGCCCTCCCACTGCTCTGTTCCCTAAATACTCTCTGCACACTGGGAGTCATGTGCTTTGGCTGGGTTGCAGGGGGTGGGGATCTTGCCTCCAGGGTTACCAGGGCCAGTCCCAACTTCTACTTGTTGTCCCAGCATAATAGTGAATAGTGCCCCTTTTCACAAGTATCCTGGTGTGGACCATGTGTTCCATGTTTGGTCAAAGGCCAGCCCAAACATCCCTGCCTCTGGGAAGTATACCCTACCTCCGCCAAGATGTCATCCATTCATCCTCCGGGTTCCCAAGGGAGTTACTACGTCACGGCAGCTCAGACATGATCTTCTCAGCGATGCCTCTCCAACACCCTAACTGACCCAGTGCCCTGGTCACTGCTTTTGGTGTCCTGGACCCTCCTTCCTGCATGGCTTGTAGTCCAGATTGTGATGAGCTATCTGGGGGAGTTCATGTCCATTACAGTAACCTATTACTCATCCCTAACCTGTGGCGCTGGGAACCATGTCTGTGTCCTGGTGCACAATTTGAATGAAAAAGCACATTCCTTTAAGTGTTTGTCGTCCCCTGTGAGGCTGTCAGTTCTTGCCTGTCTCGGCTGTATCCTCATCTTCTCTGTGTATAGAGTGGGGTCGAATCCAAAATATGTATTCTTACAACTCCTCAACAAAAACTCAGTTTTCAACAATGAGCAAAAGATCCAAATAGACACTGCTCCAAAGATAATATGCAAATGGCCAGTGAGCTAATGAAAATATGGTCACCATCATTAGTCATCAAGAAGTACAGATCCAAGCCATCACAATGAGGTACCACTTCACACCCACTAGGATGGGGAGAATCAAAAGGACAATTAACAGTTGTTGGTGAGGATGTGGAGCCATTGGAAGCCTCACACACTGCAGGTGGGAATGAAAAATGGTGCAGCCACTTTGGGAAACGGTCTGGCAGTTCTTCCAAATGCCAAGCATAGGGTTACCATATGATCCAGCAATGCAACCAGTGTGTAGCCAAGAAAAATGAAAACACGGGTCCACACAAAAACTTGCACATGAGTGATCTTGAAGTATTATTCACTAAAAGATAGAAACAACCCAAATGACCACTGAAGGATGAATGGATAAACAAAGTGTGGTGTGTGTATATATAAACAATGACGTACTGATTCATGTTATAACATGGGTGAACCTTGAAAAAGTGATGTTAGGTGGAAGAAACCAGACCCAAAATGCCCCATATTGTAGGATTACACTTTGATGAAATGTCCAGAATAGGCAAATCTATAGAGAAAGAAAGTAGATTGGTAGTTGCCCTGGGATAGTCAGGAGGTAGAAATGGGGAATGGCTGCTCATGGGCATGAGGTTTCTCTGGGGATTGGTGAAATGTTCTGGATTTAGATAGTGGGCATGGTCGTACAGCTCTGTTAATACGCTAAAAAAAAAATTGACTTGTACACTTTACATAGGTGAATTTTATTGTGTACACACTATCTCAATAAAGCTGTTAAAAGGGGCGCCCAGGTGGCTCAGTGGGTTGGGCCTCTGCCTTTGGCTCAGGTCATGATCTCAGGGTCCTGGGATCGAACCCCGCATCGGGCTCTCTGCTCAGCAGGGAACCTGCTTCCTCCTCTCTCTCTCTCTCTCTCTCTGCCTGCCTCTCTGCCTCTTGTGATCTCTGTCTCTCAAATAAATAAATAAAATCTTTAAAAAAATAAAGCTGTTAAAAGAGAGAGATAGCACAGGCAATGTTCTGTGTTGGGGGGCAAGGGTGAAAGGGATGAAGGTTCAGGATTGGGGAAGGGGAGCTTAGCCTGAGCGGGCTTCCACATGCAGCACCGAGACCAGGGCTTTCCTGGAGCTCCATTCACTGTCTGAAAAGTTGCCAACCCTCTCATTTCCGGGCACTTCAGCTTTGTTCACATGAGCCCCATGGCTGAGGAAAGGCACGTGAGTGGTCTGCAGGTGTCCCTAGAAACACTGCCACTAGAAACATTAAGTATTTTACTCCCTCGGGGCCCCGACCAAGGCAAGGGTTAACAGTTGGAGAAGTGGCTGAGGCTCCATCTGGAAGGTTTTTTTTTTTTTTAAAGCTTATTTATTTATTTGAGAGAGAAAGCATGAGTAGAGGGTAGGAGCAGAGGGAGAGGGAGAAGCAGAGTCCCTGCTGAGCAGGGATCCTGATGTTGGCTCACTCCCAGGACCCCAAGATCATGACCTGAGCCCAAGGCAGATGTCTAACCGACTGAGCCACCCAGGAGCCCCTAGGAGGCAGTTTCTAGGGCAATTCCATTGCATGTTGCTCCCCGGCATACCCCAGGCTTTTCCCTGATGTTTTCTTCTGAGTGGAGAGGAAGGGTTTGGGAAGTCACTCTGGGAAAGGACGCACCCCAACAACACCCAGGAGTTTCTGGCAGTGACACAAAGAAGAGGTGCTAGTGTTTATCTCGGAAAGGACCCGTGTTCTTCCTTCCCTCATCTTTCTGGGACTTGGACAACTGCTTACCTCTGGCTCCCTGGAGGAAGCTTTGTTTCTAAAGTGGGACACAAGACCTTCTGTCCTAGGTGGAGGCTGACCCCTTGCAGGGTACAATCACATCTGAGATGAACTATGGAGTGTAGGTTCTTGGTCCTCTTAGTTCAGATTACTGTGGAGGCTTAATTAATCTTTTTAAACAACTGTAATAAAACACATATAACCAAGTTTGCCATCTTAACCAGTTTTAGGTCTATAGTTCACTAGTGTTAAGTACACTCACATTGTTGTATGACCGATCTCCAGAATTCTTTTCATCTTGCAAAACAAACTCTGTCCGCATTAAACAAGTTCCCATCCCATTCCCTCCAGCCCCTGGCAAGGGCCATTCTTCTGTCTCCATGAATTTGACTACTTAGGGGCCTTATATAAGTGGAATCATGTTACAGTTGTCCTTTTGTGGCTGGTTTCTTTCACTGAGCATCATGTCCTCCAGATTCATCCATGTTGTAGCAGGTCTCAAAATTTCCTTCCTTTCTAAGGCTGAATAACTTTCCATTGTATGGATAGACCGCACTTTGTGAGGCATTCATCCGTTGTTGGACACTTGGGTGACTTCCATCTTCTGGCTATTGTGAACAATGCTGCTGTGAACACGGATATACAAATACCTCTTTGCAACTCTGCTTTCAATTCCTTTGGGTACATACCCAGAAGTGAACTTGCTGGACCATATAGTCATTCTATGTTTAATCGTTTGAGGAGACACCATACTGTTTTCTACAGTGGCTGCACACTTTACATTCATTCCCACCAAGGGTACCCAAGGGTTCCCATTCTTCCATAGCCTCACCAACACTTGTGATTTTCTGTGTTTGGGGTTTTGTTTGTTTGATAGTAGCCATCCTAATGGGTGTGAGGTGGTATCACATTGTAGTTTTGGTTTGCATTTCCCTAATGATGGGTGGCGGTGATCCCCTTTTCCTGTGATTATTGGCCCTTTGTATATCTTCTTTGGAGAAATGTCCATTTCAGTTCTTTGCTGGGTTTTTAAAACAGATTTATTTATTTATTTTTGAGACAGAGAGAGAGAGAGAGAGAGAGAATGAGAGGGAGGGGCAGAGGAAGAGGGCGAGAAGCTCCAGCCGACTCTACGCTGAGCATGGAGCCCTACACAGGGCTCAATGTGGGGCTTGATGTGGGGCTCAGTCTCACAGCCCTGAGATCACAACCTGAGTGGAAACCAGGAGTCCAGCACTGAATGCACTGTGCCACCCAGGCACTGTCTTTGGTGTGTTTTCAAATTGGGTTATTTGATTTCTTGTTGTTATCATTGACTTGTAGGAGTTCTTTATGTATTCTGTATATTGATCCTTCATCAGATATGTGATGTGCAAATATTCTCTCCCATTCCATAGGTTGCCTTTTCACTCTGTTGGTTGTGTCCTTTGATGCACAGAAGTTTTTAATTTTGATGTAGTCTAATCTCTTTTTACATTTGCTACATAAGCTTTTGGTGTCAGAGCCCATAAATCATTGTTACATCTGGTATCAAGAAGTTTTTCTCAGTGTTTTCCTAAGAGTTTTACAGTCTTACCTCTTACATTTGGGTCTTTACTCCATTTTGAGTTAACTGTTTGTATATGGTGTCAGGTAAGCACCCGACTTTATCCTTTTGTACGTGCATATCCAGTTTTCCCAACACAATTTATTGAAAAGATGATCATTTCTCTCTTGAATGGTCTTAGTGCCCTTATCAAAAACCATTTGACCATATATGTAAGGGTTTATTGCTGGCTTCTCTATTTTGTACCATTGGTCTACATGTTCTCTTTATAGTAGTACCACACTGTTTTGTTTACTATGGCTATGTAGTATGTTTTTAAATCAGAAAGTGTGACACCTGCAACATTTTTCTTTTTTTTCAAGATTGTTTAACTGTTTGGGGTCCCCAGATATGCCATATACATTTTAGGATGCATTTTTCTATTTCTGCAAAACAAACATCATTGGGATTTTGATAAAGATTGTATCCAATCTTTGGATCACTTTGGATACTACTGGTATTTTAACAATATTAACTCTTTGAATCAATGAACATGGGATGTCTTTTGATTTATTTGTGTCTTCAACTGTTTTCAGCAATGTTTTATAGTTTTCAGTGTACAAATCTTTCACCTCCTTGGTTAAGTTTATTCCTAAGTATTTTATTCTTTTTGACTGATTAAATAACAAAATGTCATTCATGCTCAACAAATATTTACTGACATTTGGGTTTTTTCCTCTTTCATTTCTTCTTTTCTCACATATTCTGTTTCAAGTTTAATGTCGGGTCTCCAACTCTTCCAGAGTTTGTGAAGTAGCATACTATTCACTTCAACATCAATCAGGCAGCCCCCTCAAAGTCAAAGATAAAGCTCTTTTTAAAAATCTGTTTTGAGTAAAACACTCTCGAATGTATCATGAAACAGTTCCTCATAGGGCTTCCTTCCTCAAAAAATGTTTAGTGTAAGACTGAGATTAAAAAAAAACAACTCATAATTGGCGACAGAGGGTGGGCATCTTGTGAGCTGGTCTTTCTTCTCAGTTGCTTTGGTTTGATTTATGACATGACTCAAACCTGGGGCAATTTTCTCACCAGGCTGCTTGTACACTACACCTCAAAATCACCCCTCAACACCCTACATTTATCTAGTGATGAGGGATAAAAACAAGGCTGGCCCTTGGAAACCCTGCGATGTCATAACAATAATCTCTGCATGTCTGGCCTCTGTGTCCAAGAGGCCCTGGGACTAAAAAAAAAAAAAAAAAAAAAAAAATCTGTGTTTCTCTTTTATGTGTTTTCATGTTCCACTACTTGGCTGGAACTTCCACCCAGCACCTGGGAAAATAGACCCTGCTGACCAGCAGGACCTCTCCAAGGAGGCCCCAAACTCAACACTGAGCTTTATGAGAAAGCAGAAGGCAAACACCAGCAAGAAGCAAGAGCGCTCTCGTCTGCTGTGAACAGAGTCTAGCTTGACCCTTCAGTGTTCTGGAGCCCCTCCGTGTGTGTGCTCATAGGTCACTGGAAGTTTCCAGAGAGAAGATGGGGGAAACTTCTGGTTTCTAGAGTCTACAAGTGTCATGCTCCCTCTGTTCAGACTCACCTCCCAGGTAAGTACTCCCCTTTTCACCCCCGTGGGGCTTGGCCACCATCTTCTTCCGGTGGGGCTTTTCCCTAGCCCCAACCAATCTCTTGCCTTGTAGCCCACCCTCGGTATGTGTAGGGCAAGCCTCACCACCTTCTCCCATTCAAAAACCAGGGCCTCTTAAAAACAACCAAGCAACCAACCAAACACAAACAGACTGACAATTCTGGGCAGTCTCCGGAAACTTACCAGAGGCTACTCACCCTCTTGCCCACACCCCTCTAAACCTCAGCTTTATAGAAGTATAACCTATCCACAATGAAATTTACTCATTTCATGTTTAGAGTTTAATGAGTTTGGGCAGCTGTATACCATCATGTAATCACCATCACAAAGTATAGAACATCCCCCTCACCCCTAAAACTTCCCTCCTGCCCCTTTGCAGTCAATTTCCTTCCCACATCTCTGGTTCCAGACAACCACAAATCTGCTTTCTATCACTATAGTTTTGCCTTTTTCCAAATGTAATATAAATGGAATCATACAGTGTGTAATATTTTGTGTATTATTTATTTCATTCAACATAAGGATATGGGGGGCTCATTCATGTGGGAGCGTGTATCAGTGGTCCTTCCTTTGTATTGCTTAGTAGTATTCCATTATCTGTGCATATCACTGTTTCGCTATTCATCAGCTGATGGGAATTTGAATTGTTTATCTTTTTGACTACTATTTTAAAAGGCTGCTCTGCATATTTGTATACAAGTCTTTTTGTGAGCATACACTGCCATGTCTCTTGGATAAATAGCTAAGAGTGGTATTTCTGGGTCCTGTGTACTTTTAACTTTATAAATCACTGTCAAACTGTTTTCCAAAGTGTCTGCATTGTTCTGCTCAGACTACTTTTTAAATAAAGAGTGGGAAGGAAGGAAAGAAAGAAAGAAAGAAAGAAAGGGAGGGAGGAAAGAAGGAAGGAAGGAAGAAAAAGGGAGGGAGGGAGGAAGGAAGAAAGAAAGAGAGGGAGGGAGTGTAGGCATGAGGAGGAGAGAGGTGGAACCACTTACAATAAGCTTATAAAATTAGGTACTAATATCCCCATTTCCCGGAGGAGAAAACTGAGGCTTAGAGAGATGTACTTCCCCAAAGCCACATACCTAACAAACATGGAGGAGCTGGGATGTTCAGGGGCTTTCTCCCACCTTCTCCCACCTCTCTTCCCACTGGCCAGCCTGGCAGCTTAGGAACACTGCTGCCTTGACATTCTAGACCACCTTCACCTGGATCCTTACTATGCTAGGACACAGCGACCATGAGAAGTGGCGTTTGACTCCTTTTTTCAGAGGCAGTAGCTAATGATTAGAAGTAACTTTCCCAAGACCAACAGTTTGCTCCTCCTGACAAGGATGCCCCTTCCCTTCCTCCACCCTGGGCTCAGTGTAATGAACCTGCTAGAACAAGGTGGTGGCAGTCCCTAGCCGACAACAGGGGTGGGGACTGGTAGGGTAGAGCATCAGCACAGGGCCGCGTGTGAGGATGCTGAAGGAGAGAAGCAGGAAACAAAACTTTGCCTTTCTCAGGCCTGCTTCTCACCCAGGAGGCTGGGAGTGGGGGGCGCGGGTCTGCCTGGCCGGGCCATGGATGTAGATTCCTCCTGGACCTGCCTGCTCCACTTGCCCAGACTTGGGAGAACAGGCTGACGCCCCAGGGACAGGAAGTATCTTTGGCCTGGGTCTTAGCCAAAGCTGGGGGACCTTGGGGAGGGGGAAATGGGTGCAGGATGTCCCACCCAGGAAGGTTACTGAAGAAGCAGCATTATGTCCCGTCTCTTGCTGCCCCCTTCCTATTGTCCTGGAACCAGCCACCCCCCAACAGACCCCCATGCCTTTGGTGTATGCGCATGTGCCCGTGTGTGTGTAAAATGCAGGGAAGCCTGGAGAACCCACAAACAGATACTCACACTCATACTTCGAACTCAGGCACTGGAGTGGTGGAGTCAGTTAAGTGACTGACTCTCGATTTCAGCTCAGGTCCTGATGATCGCAGGGTCCTAGGATCCGTCGTCGTGTTGGGCTGTGCCCTTGATGTAGAGTCCGCTGGAGATACCCTCTCCCTCTCCCTCTGCCCTCCTGCTTGTGCTCTCTTTCTCTCAAATACATTACTCAATATTTTCTCAAAAGGTTGGGGGCCTGGGTGGCTCAGTCAGTGAAGCGTCCAAATCTTGATTTCAGCCCAGGTCCTGGCTCTGACGTGTGACCAGCAGGGTTCTGCTCTCGCATGCAATTCATACAATCAAGAAGCATTTACTGAGTGCTTTTTGTAATCCAGTACAGAAGTGAATGTGATTCAAAGGAGTTCACAGTCTGGGGAGGGGAGCTGGCAAGGCCACATGTAAGCAAATGATCACATCAGTGCGATAAGGGCTCTGGGAGGGCTAATTCTTCCTGGCCCAGGAACAAGTGTTCTTCTGCCACCCTTCCAGGAGTTTGGCCAACCCGGGAGAAAGAAACGGCAAAAGCGCAGGGGGCTGGAAGGAGGAAAGAACATGGTGCATCCAGATAACTGAAAGAAGGTTTCTGTGATTAGACCAGAATTTGGAGCAGAGAGAGAGAAGAGGCCCACTGGGACAGTAGGAGGGTTGGACTCTGAAGGGCCTTGTTACTCACCTAAGAAGTCTGGATGGACTCTGCAGTAAGTTTAGTGCGTGTGTGTGTATTGTGTGTATACATATAGTGATATCTGATTGTATATAAATATGAATACACACACTGGTATCAGGTAAAACACTTATTTTTAGATACTGGGGTACTCACTAAAGAGCAAAAAGATGTTAAAGTGCTCCTATTTACCATCGTTTACTTGAACTGTTTGTGTGTGTGTGTGTGTGTGTGTGTATATATATATAATTGTGCAGCACAAGGAATATCACACCTATTCTTCTGTGTCACGTTAAGCTTGTTTTATTTGATTACACATGGAATTCTCTTCCTGAAGTTGTCTTCCTTCTGTTGTTTTTTTTTTTTTTTCATTTTCCTTTCTTTTTTACTGTGTTAATGGTCGCCTGCCCCCAAACCTCAAAAAAAGCAGAAGGGATTTCGTCCTGAAATGTTTCCTTTCACTAAGTCTCAAGAGAGTTCTTGGAAAGATGCTGACGCAGCATGAAATACGCCTCAGCGGTCGTTCGGTTTGTGAGTTGTAGATTCCGCGCCGAGTCAGTGCCATCCCTTCTTTTTCCCCTTATGGTATCTCAGCTTCACGCAGCCCACCATCCGCACCCGGTAACAGCTCCGTTTAGTGACCTCTGCCGAAGTTTCATCTAGAGAGGTTTTCCCCCTGGATTTCCCCATTACTGAAGGAAAACAAGGGGACACCGAGGAGTCCTGGGACTACGCTTCCTAGCGGCCTCCGTCGGGCTCCTACTCCAACTTCCCGCACAGGGGCGGCTCCTTAGCGTCCGGGCCCGGCCCACTGGCATCGCATTTAGAACTACAACTTCCAGATGCCTCCACGCGCCGGACCTTTCAAAGAGGGCTTCCCAGCAGCCTCCAGGGTGAGGAGCCCCGCCCCTCGGGGCGCCCGCAGAGGCTTTCCCGGCGCCTTCCGCCCGTCTCACCCATGTCACGTGGCGCACCCCCGCCAACCGGAGCGCGGAGGAGGGCGGCGGGCGGCGGCCAGAGGCGGGGAGGCCGCAGGGGGCGGGCCCTGAAGGGGGCGGAGCGGGGCCCGGGAGCCGAGCAGCCTGGCAACGGCGGTGGCGCCGGGAGCCCGAGGTGGGTGCGCGCTCGCGGCAGGCCTGGCTCAGAGCCGGGCGCTGCGGGGACCTGCGGTGAGGGGCCGGGAGGAGGAAGTTGGGACTCCCTGGGCCGACGGGGGCGGTGGGTCCTCGCCGCACCCGCGGGTGTAGATGGCGAGGGGGGGTTTCGCCCGAGCGCCTCGCTGTCCCTGCCGGCCAGGGCTGAGTGAGGCCGGGGAGGCGCAGGCAGGTGTCTCCGGCTTCCTCCTGTTCCCCCCGCCCAGGGTCCCGGGCCGGCGACGGGCGAAGGTCGAGGCGGGGATCGGGCCCGAGGGGGGAACTCTGGGGGCGTCGCGGCCGCTCCTCGGACTTTGCTTCCCCGTCCTGGGGCGGGAGCGGGCTGGGCGGCCGTCCTGCCACCCCGGCGACGCGCCGCGGCTGGTCCGTGCCTTGGCCCTCCGCCTGGGGTGGGTGCCCGTCGCATCCCCGTGGGTCCTGCGGAGCGGCCGCAGCCTGCCGCTGGCCGGGAAGCCCCATGGGGTCTCTCTAACAGAGTTTCAGTGTCACGCACGGGAGGTTTATCTGTTTTTGCAACAGTTGAGAGGCGATCTGAGAGGGAACGGTTAGTTCCCTGATACGCAGTCGGAAGTGTGCACAGGCACGAGCAAGCGCCCTTTGCCGGGTTGCCTCCCTTAACTGTCTTTTGCCGTGCTCAGGAAGTGAAAACTAATTTTAGTTTTTGCCTAAGCAAATATGAAATGAATCTGCTGTAAAGATTATATTATGGGCTTTATAGACGCATACTAAGTATGAGGTGGAGTGAATTGTGACTGGTTTTTAAATAGACATAATAGACCTTCACAAGAATGAAATCATGGCATATTAGAATTGACTTGAACCTTGAAGTTCATAGTAGTTCGTTTCCAGGATGGGGAAACTGAGGCCCAGAGAGTGTAGCCCTGTATGATATTATAATAATAGGACCCAGGATTTGGGCAACCTAATGGCAAAGCTTATATCACAAGTCAGGTCTCTGGGGAGTATCTTGGCTTCTATGGAACCCGGGCACTTTTTTAATTTTTTTATTTATTTTATCATAGCTTAGTTTTGTTCCTTGTGAAGTCTCCACCTTAGAGCCTTGAGATTAAGCCATTGATTTTGCTGTAGTTCAAACCATTTTGAATTTCCTTCAAAGCCAGTTTACCAGCCAAATAAGATAATTAGGCTTGTTAATTTATAGACACATTTTGCTTTCACCTGACATATATTTTGGGCACGATCACTTATTACCAGATTTGACTCAATGACTTGGCTGTTTCAGAAAACCAAATGTATCCTTGAGAGATTCCGCACCTACTTCTACTTCCGCATGGAGTAGATTCCAACCACTGAAAGTAGAGAAGATTCATTGGGTCTTTTAGATTCCAGTTACTAAATGCTATTAAACAATTGGGTCTCCTTACCTTAAAGTTCTAACTTATATTGACCAAGTTGTCAGCGTCTTCATTTACCCTTTAAACCCAGGATGTCCATAGTGTGCCTGTGGCATCCCAAGTACCGTGAAGACAGCAGATAGTGCCACTAAGTCCCTGCCTTACAGAACGTATGTGTGGGGAAGCAGACAACAATTACAACAATAAAAAAGCAATGATATATTTTCCAGTAGACATGAGCACTATGCAGCAAAATAGAATGCTGAAATGTCAATAAAACAGGCTGGCATGTTTGAGATTGACTTAGGAGTTAAACTGAATTGTTAGTTTTAGAGTGTCAGCTGCTGCTCCATTAAAGCAAATAATGAAATCCAAAAGTAAATCTGTCTAAATCAAAGAGGTTCTATGGAGTCATTGCTTCTCCAGCGATTGCCTCTTGGATCATAAATTCACCCCAGCCTCATTTTTGCATTTTTTCTTTTACATGCAAACAGTAAGTGCTTTCAAACACCTAGGGAGGTGACCTTCCAGTCACTCCCTGTCTCAGTAGTTCCCTTACTTTTGCTAAAGAAGGCTCTGCTGACAAGTTTGTATTCCTTGTTGATTTCATGCCAGTGTCTGCCTGCCTCAGGCTACCTTACACAGGGATTTTTCTTCCTGCACTCTGGTGTGTACTGAGAACCTACCACCTGAAACCGTGGTCATTATTTGGGGTGTGCGGTTTGTAAAGAGACAAGTTTATTTGATGTTAGCTGTAGCGTAAAGAAGCATTCAACTTCTTAAAAACTAAAGCGCTAGTCAAATGGCATGCATGATGGCTTACTGTGAAAGTTCGTCTGTTTAGTACCTTTTCGGTTCTCTCATATGCTGTATGTTCAATGGCTTCAAAGCAAATTTTTTACATTTTTACAGGTTCTGAAAAATGACTAAAGTTATTAAAAAATACTCAAATATTCTTTGTTCCAAAATGAAAGGAGGACTAACAAAATGTAGTTACTTTAAAAACCACTGAAGGAACATGTGGTTCTTGCTCTTATTGAGGGCTCCAAAATCAAGAGAAAAGCAGAGCCTCTTCAAGGCTTAGGAGGCAACATTCTGAACTGGTGGCCAAAGGATTTCAAAGGCCAGAGTTTTTTTGTTATTTCTACAGTTTTTTTTTTCATTTTATAGAAGAATAAGAGGTTGCTTTCATTATTCTTTAGTAATTTCCCTTCCCTGCATCTGACCTCTTTGAAGTTCTGCTTTCTTTATTTTCTAGTTTCTCAGTTCATTATTCTTTTTTTGCAGATGGGGGAGGGACAGGGGCTGCTGTTTGCATATAAGGTGTTGACTCTGGATTTGAGTCCTGGCTCTAATATTACCTGCATGACTTGGGGTGAGTTACTTACCCCTGTGCCTCAGTGTCCTTACCTGTAACATGAGAATAATAACACAAACAGCACCGGCCTCAAAGCGTTGTTGGCCAGACTGAATGATAATCTATGCTGAGCGCTTCGAATAGTGTCTTGCACATAGTAGGCACTCAAGAAAAGTTAACTGTTACTGACTAGAACTGCATGGAACTCCCTTGTTTGCTTTTAAAGACTGATTGATTTATTTGAGAGAGAGACAGAGAAAGCAAATGGGGGGATGGGCAGAGGGACGGGGGGGTGGGGGGAGAATCCTGGGCAGACTCCCTGCTGAGCGTGGAGCCTGACACTGGGCTCCATCCCAGGACTCTGAGATCACCTGAGCCAAAATCAGGAGTCCGATGCTTCACCGACTGAGTCACCCAGGGACCCCCTCCCCTTGTTTGCTTTTAAAGAAAAAGAAATGATTCTAGATGTGTCCTAATACACTTTTGGATGTCCAGTAAGTGTGATTTTTTTTTCTAGCCATTTCTCTGCATTTCATGGTTGACTCGAGCTTTTAGTTTCAGGTGACATTGGCAGCAGTGCCCACAGTTCCCGCAGTGTTAAGTTTCCTTTGCTATTTGGACTCAGAAATTACTTGAGGCCATATTTTGTTTGTTTCTATAAACATGGCTAGAGCAAGAAAGGCCTTCTTCTAGTTCCTCTGCTTTGAAAGCAGGAGGGTACCAGGAGACCCAGCAGAGAGTTGGCCAAGTGAGACCCAGTTGCCCTCCTATAGTTGGAGGACAGTTTTTCATGTTAAATGTTTACAATGTATTCTTCCACCAGAGCACCTGGACAGTCTCATTCTTTTCTTTTTAAGAATACAGCCGGTACCTCTTTAGAATATTGGCACCACGCACTACCACTTTCTTTCTGTTTCTGTCTGAGGAGCAAGGAATCGTAAAGGAGCTCTTGGTTGGTGTGAGGTGGCCAAAAGCTCCCTGAGTTTGGATTCCAGATGCCAGGTTCGAGTCCCATTTCTGCCCCTTCTTAACTCTGTGACATTGGATAAGTCATTTTACTTCACCCCTGCTGCCTCTCCCATTTGTAAGACAGAGCAGTGAGCCCTGCCAAGCTCCCAGAACTTTCCAGAGAATCGAATATGCATCAGTGCCCCTTTGTAGGCTGTGCAGCGTTATTATTATTGCATTCGTGTATTATATAGGCCATTGCTGTTGGGAGAACTGGTGTAAGAGAGCAGAGCCCTTCCTGTTCTTGGTCTTCTTCCCCCACAGCTGTAGGTGTGGCCTCTCTGCCTTGCTTTCCCTCTTCTGTCAGCGTGGAAGTATGCAAGCGTTTGATTGCCTCTCTCAGATGGACCTGGAGCCGTTGGTTCTTACGAGCTTCCTTTTTATTGATTCTTAAAATGTAGTACTGCATAACCAGCAGTCACAGGGCGACAGCAAGGCAATCTCTGTACCAAGGAATATTGCCTGCCTTTTTCTGAACTGTTTCAGAATGAAAATCTTTCCTTTTTCGAATCCGCACCTTACATTAGCTCCTTAATGCAGCCTGAGGCCCTGCCAATCTCCTCCGTCCGTATCAGACTGGATACTCTCACTCAGGGGCTTAGGATGGGAAGTCACGCAAGGCCTTGATTGCTCTCCAGGTCTCTGCTGCCTTTCGCATTCCAACAGAACCGAGGCAGAGTGCTCTTTTCTTGTTATTTGGAGTTGTTTGTTCATCCACTATTGCCCTGCCTCCCCTCTTTGTCTTGATATGTTATACCTGCAGATTTCAGTCATGATTGTTTCATCTTCCAAGCTTGTGCAGAAGGGGGCTGAGGTTGGAGACGTTTTTTTCCTGGGCAGGTAAAGCCTAACTTGGCCCTCCCTCCCCAGCAGACATCGAGTAAATGCTCTTTGACTTGAACTGGACAGGAGGGGATATAGTTCAGAGTAGGTTGGATGTGTTCATTTCAACAAATTTGGTTGTATGTACAGAAACCCTATCCCCTGACTGCAAGATGAAACGTAGCTCACACTCAGCCTTGTTGTGGTCAATTAGCAGATGAGTAAGAAAGTTCTTGGAGTCCAGTGATGGGAGAGGTCTCACACGTTACCTTCCCAACCTCTGGGTTTTTGGACTATTGTCATGAGCACTTTTAGAATAGGTTCATTTTTGCTTTGCTTGTTGGTGTGTTTGGGGCGCGGGAAGAAGTGAGGGAAGTTGAAGGGTAATAATTGGAAGTAAAAATAAAAGTAACTTGTTTGTAACTCATTCTGTCCTTATTCCCTTGCCTACAGACCTTGACAATGCAGTGATGTCCTTTGTTTAGCTTGTGATAATTGTTATATATTGATATCATGTCCTTGAGTTTTCCGTGAAAAGGAAGCATTGTTGCCAGAGCCTCTTAAAACAGAACAAGCTGCTACGTCCTAGGAAGGAATGGGCTGCTACGTCCTGGCGCTATGCTTTCCCCTTCAGGGGAGCTCTTGAGGCAGAGTTGGCCGTGAAGGGGATTCGTGGCATTAGATGATGGCACCCGAAATACCCTCATCTAACCCCTAAGTTCCTCCATAGCCCTGAGATGACTTAGGTGGGGAATCAGAACAGGGACTGTGCTGTCAGGGTTCATTCCAGCAGTCTGGGAACCGGCCCGAGCTGTTTTGCAAAAACAAGAAATGCACCTGCCAGGAAGCGATCCCCAGCCTTGGCTTGTCAGTAGTGCTGGTGGGTCACAGTGACAAGCAAGATCCACACTTAGTTTCAGGGAGACCCAAGGAGGACGCTACCATCAACACTAGTTAGGTGGCGGGCAGGATATGTGAAACTTCAGTGGACACTCCGTTTTGAGCTTTCTGGTCCTGACGTGTTCCGTGCACACGGATGCTTCCATATCTGAGAGAGAAAGTGAGTCCCTCCATGGAGGGCAAGTGGAGCTGGCCCTCACCTCTTTGGAGTTCCTGCTGGGAGCAGAACAGCTGAGTTTTTAAAGTTGAGGCCAAGTAAACCCTGCTGGCCATTTCTTTTCTTTGCTGTTATCAGCTCTGACATGATATGGTCGTGTCTCCAGAGGTCCCCATCACTTGTATGCTACAGAACAGTTTTTCCTTGTTGCTGATTTTCCTGATGCTCCTGGCTTTCCTCAGCTCTTGGAAGCTTAGGGAGAAGTGTAGAATCTGAGGCCACTCGGATCTGCCCAGCCAAGAATCGGCGTTTTAATGACATCCTTAGGTGATCTGTGCTTAAAGTTTGAGAAGGCTGGCTTTAGTAGTTCACATCCTGGCTTCCCCATGATCCTTTGAGACCTTGTGGTCCCTTCGAAAGATAATTCGAGCCACATGTGTAACCCATGTTCCTAGTAGTCTCATAATAGAGAAACAGATAAAGTCAATTTTTATAATATATTTAACCTAGTATATCCAAAATATTGTCATCTCAACATGCACATCAGTGTAATGATTAGTGAGAGGTCTCCCCTGCCTTTTTGTGCGAAGTTGTCAACATCTGTCACAAACTTTACATTGACAGCACCCCTCAGGTTGGACTAGCCGTAGTTCAAGTGCTCAGGGGCCTTGTGGACTAGCGGCCCCCGTGTTGGACAGTGCAGCTTTGAAAGATACATCCTGGCCTCGATTTGCTGATGATGTCCTCAGATTTGCTGTCAGTGCTTGGAGAGCAGTGAGAGCCAGGGTTTGCCTCAGTAGTAACTTGTGTTAACGACCCACGTAGCCTGTGTCAGACCCTTTGCCCATTGCGATTATGTGCTTCCCATTTGAATGTGCACAACATCCACACGTCACTGAAGACCATGGCTTCCCCCATTCCAGTTTGAAGAATGAAGAACTCGCCAGTGGCGTGTGTGTGCAAGGCAGGCTCTTTTCTTGGTGTATCTTCAGAGAACTCGAGGATCGCAGGCTTCTTCTCTGGCTCACCCCAGGAGGGTGCGGAGTCCCTAAATAGAAGTTTCCATGTGCTGGAATACTGCAGGTCAGCGGCTGGCCACACTGGCCGCTCGTCAAAATCACCCGGGAGCCTTAAAGACCTGCTGCCCGGGCCCCACCCACTGATGCTCAGATGCACTTGATCTTGGGGGAGAGCAAACGTGTGCATTTCGCTTAACTCGAGAGCAGCTGCTGGAGAAGCGAGTCTCCAACCTGGGTGGGCCGAGAACCACCCACGCTCTGGGTCCAAATGTGGATTCTGACTCAGTGGGTCTCCTGGGCGCTCCAGCCGGCTTCAGCTGCGGCGACCTCCCAGGCTCCGTCGCTGGCGCTTTGACTTCGGGTAACCAGCTGCCCCAGGAGCACCTGTGGGCGTTTCCCACATGGCAGGTTCCCTGGCGGCAAGCCTGGAGTTTCTGATTCAGAGGGTGTGGGGCGCAGCGCAGGGACCGCACTTGAGAAGCCACCATGTTTTCCGTATTACACCACAAGGTAATTAGGTTTACTTTAGGTTTTGTGTAGATACACCTCTAGTGCATATTTGTTTGGGCCTGCGTGGGTGTTGAATGATATCAAACCCCTTTTCTGCCTTTACGGAGCTCTGTTTTGTTCCCTCTTGGCACCTGGTAAGCAGATGGGGTATTTTAAGGGATTTTCTAATACTACGTTGTAGCATTAACCCGGTTTGCCTGCTGGCGTGACACCAGGGTGTTTCCGACTGCCGGGCTTGATCGGTAGTATTTTCTTCCGGATTTTTACATCTGTGTATTTGAGAGTGAGATTTGGCTTTCCTGTATTGTCCTTGCTTAGTATTGGTTTGCTAGCCTTGCAAAGCGAGTGAGAGCATTCCCTCTTTCTCGTCTCTGGAAGTTCCTGTAAGATTGAAATGACCTGAATTTTTGAATGTCTGGTAGGACTTGCCCCTAGAGCCACCTGGGCCTGGTGGATTCAGTGTGGGAAGATGTTAAATACCTGTTAATATCTGCCATTTCTGTGGTTATGTCTGTCTTTTCATTCTTTTTATTTTCTTAAAGATTTGTTTATTTGAGAGAGAGAGAGAAGGAGTGGGAGGGCAGAGAGAGAGAGAGATTCCCAGGCAGCCTCTGCCCTGAGCCAGACACAGAGCTCAATTCCATGACTCCGAGGTCAGGACCCCAAGGTCAGGACCCGAGCCAAAACCAAGAGTTAGACGCTTAACTGACTGTGCCACCCAGGCACCCCCATCTTTTCATTCTTAAATCTTAATATTGTTTATGCCTTCTTTTTGTTTTTTTTCTCAGTCTTACCAGAGGTTTGTCGGTTGTGGTTATGCAGCATGGTGTTTGTCAGTATGTGGAAATGAATGAACATAATAATATTCTCTAGTTTCTTTTTAATTTTTAATGAGTAAAAACTTTATATAATTTTAAAGTCAAGTTTACATCAGCGTGTATTCCAAAAAGCCTTACTTCCATCCCTGCCTCTTGCCAGGCATCCCGTTTCCCCCATGCCATCCCAGGTAATCAACATTATTAGGTTTTAGTTTATTCTTCTGTTTCTCCTTTTTTATATGGAACGCTTCACAAATTCATGTGTCATCCTTGTGCAGGGGCCATGCCAAAGCGAGCAGTCTTCTGTTTCTTCTGTATGCTTGCTCTTGTGTGTGCGCGCGCGCGCGCACACACACACACACACACACACACACACACATTTGCATTTCCCCCCGCTTACACCAAAAAAGCATATTGCATACACTATTCAGCCTCTTTTCTTTTTTTCACTTAAAATATGTTCTGGAAATCACTATTTTCTCCTCTCTTTGGACTTATTTTGTGGTTTAGACGTTTCAAAACATTAGAATTATTATTCTTTAGTTTTAGTATAGTCTCATTTCTGTTGTGATTATTTCATTCACCTTTGGGTTCAGGAATATATTTTTAAATTTGCAAATACATTTTCTAGGTATTTTTAGAACTGATTTCTAACTTCACTACATTATGGTTAGAGGCTGTGGTCTGAAGACCAGTAGTTTTTTTGAGACGTGTTGAGAGCAGGTTTATATAGTGTTTTGTGGTTGGCTTCTTTCACTCAGCATAATGCTTTGCAGATTTATCCATGTTGTCGCACAGACCCACAGCTGGTGACTTTGTGTTGTTGGGTAGTGTTCCACAGCGCTTTGTTTATTCACTAGTTGATGAACATTGGAGTTGGCTGAGTTTGGGGCCATGGTGAATAAAGCCGCTATGAACATTTGCTTACAAGTCTTCGTGCGGACTTGTGTTTTCATCTGTGTAAATACTTAGGCGTGGCATTGGTGGGCAGTGTGCTTAGTGTATGTTTAACTTTACAAGAAACCTTCAAACTCTTTCCCAAAGTGCTTGTGCCAATTTGTGTTCCCACTGGCAAAGTAAAGTATGAGAGTTCTGCTTGGGCCCTATCCTCATCAACTCTTGTTATTGTTTGTCTGGTTAAATTGTAGCCATTCTACTGTGTGTGTGATGGCAGCTCACCGTGAATTTAATTTGCATGTTCCTAATGACTAATGACAGTCAATGAGTATGTCTTCATGGGCTTATTGGCCATTTGTATATCTTCTTTGGTGACGTGTCTGCTCAAATCTTCTGCCTGTTTCTCATTGGGTTGCCTGTCTTACTAAATTATAAAGTTCTTTATATGTTTTGATTATAAGACCTTTATGAGATCTGCTATTGGCAAGTACTTTCTCTCAGACTTCACCTTACCCTTTCATTTTCTTAATTGTGCCTTTGAAAGAGCAAGGTTTTTAATTTTGATGAAGTCAGGTTTATCATTTTTTTTTCCTCTTAAGGTTTATGCTTTCTGTGTTCTAAGAAATCTTTGCCTAACCTAAGTTTCACAAAGATTTTCCCATGTCTCCCTCTAGGACTTTTGTAGTTTTAGCACTTCTGTTTAGATGTCTTGTGTCTTCCCCACTCCCCCAGGTTCATTCCCTGTATAATCCCCTTCCCTTGAGCTTACAGCCTTGTGAGACCTTGAGGAGAGAATCCAGCTACACTGCCAGCTCCTGGCCCACGACCCATGGAAACTGCACGATAATTAATGTGTGTTGTTTACAGCCACTAAGTTTGTTATGCAGCAATATAAAACTAATACTTTTTTAAAAGATTGATTTATTTATTTGAGAGAGAGCCAGCAAGTGCATGCAAGCAGGAGAAGGGGAGGGGCAGAGGGAGATGGAGGGAGAGAATCCCAAGTAGACTTCACGCTGAGTGCCCCTAAAACTAGTACTTCTATGCTTCATTTCAACTTGATTTTGTATATTTTGTGAAGTAAGGGTCAGTATTCACTTATTTTTCGGTATGGTTATCAAAATGTTCCAGCATCATTGGTGGAAAAGACTATCCTTTTCCCATTGAATTACCTTGGTACATTGGTTGGAAATCAATTGACTGTTGCTAGGACCTTCAAAAGATGGGTCTAATCCTGCAGCTGGTCTTTGGCAATTCCTTGGGACATTTTTCTATCTATTATGGCAAACTGCCTGTTGGGGCAGGCTAACTATTCTTGCCAATATCACACTGTCTTGATTACTGAGGCATTTTTAGTAAGCCTGGAAATTGGATAATGGAGGTAACTCCAACTTTTTTTGCCCCCTTCAAGGTTGTTTTGGCCATTTTTAGTCCTTCGCCTTTCCATATAAATTTTGGAATCGTCCTGTCAGTTTCTGCAACAAAGCCCATTGGGATTTGATAGACCTGGCATTGGATCTCTAGATCAGTACTACCATCATAACAATATCGAGTCTTCTGATCCTTGAGCAAGATATATATTTTCATGTATTTAGGTTTTCTTTAATTTCTCTCAGTAGTGTTTTATAGTTTTCCATGCATGGTTCTTATACACATTTTGTTAAATGTATCCCTAAAGATTTCATTTTTTTATATTATGCAAATGATTTTTTAACACTTTAATATCCATTTGTTCATTGCTGGAAGTACAAATATCATTTATTTTAATGTTGACCTGCATATCCTATAACCTTCCTAAATTTACTTACCAGTTCTATTAATTCTTCTATAGTATTCTTGGGATTTTTTGCATACGTGCCCATATTGTCTGCAAATACGACTTTACTTCTTCCAATATGTTATGACTTTTATTTCTTACCTTATTAGGCTTGCTAGGATTAGACTTGTTACCTTATTAAAAACTTGCTAGGATCTCTAAGAGCTATGGAATGCAAGCAATAAGAGCAACCGCCCTTGCCTTGTTCCCACACTTGGGATGGAAAGCATTCCATCTTTCATCATTAAGTATGATGTTAGCTGTAGGTTTTTCATAGGTGCTCTTGACTATTCCTAGTTTGCTGAGGGTTTTTTTTTTTGAAATCATGATTAGATGTTGCATTATGTTTGTGGAAACCATGTCTCAGATATAATCTTTAGGAAGATAGTGTACGTCATGAATAGCCTTGTCGACTCGACATAATCACCAGATTATTTTCCATTACTAACCACTACTATCTAGCTTTTCCTCCTGGTGTTGATAACAGAATTTCCTTCTGGAGCATGGGAACTTTTTTAAATTCGTCTATGGAGCAGCATATATTGCTTCTTCAAAGGCCATGGAAATTCTCCGTCAGATGCATATATGTCATTGTTCTAGTACTGGTATTTCTTCATCTTCTCTTTGCTATCCTTCTCACACTCATTTTGGCTTCTCTTTATCTCCTTGCCTTATTTATTTCTGCCTTTTTCCTTAGATTATTTTCTTACATCTATGAAAACCTGCCCCCTGCTAATAATAGTGCCACGTTTCAGAAGTGTATGTGTGTTCATGCATTCGGGCCTTCACCTTCTTGTACAGCGTGGGTGAATGACCACTGTATTTATGACTGATTGCCCTACTCAGGGTCGCTGCTTGTCATTCTCTTTCCGAGTCTCTCAGGCATCTAATGAAGCCAATCTTTGGAGATCCCTTTGGACACTCCTCTTAACTATTACGGCAAATTGCCTGTTTGGCAGGCTAGCTAGTCCTGCTGCTGATCTCTGCTAACCTTCAAGGTCAACCTGCTCTTATAAATTAGGACTAATAAAGATGTATCATGCATAGCATTTGCAACAGTTGGCCACATTGAAAAACTTCACTTGTGCTTTTTCCTTCTGGCCCATGTAGAGAAGGGACCGGAAACTCCAGACTCTCCAGCCCATTTCTGGAACTCTTTAGAATTGCCTTCTGGCAATTTAAAAGATATCCTTGGTTGTGTCAAATCTTTGAGTGAGGACTGGGCACTTGGCTTCAGGCCAAAATAATTTTGAGGCTCATCTGTTAAACAGAGCGGGCACCCATGCTGTGGGAAGCATTACTTTTCATTAAAGAACTGAGATACGGTAAAATTTATGAGACAATGTCTTATGTCGCTCTAAACTCTAAAAGCAGTTCAAGAGAAGAACTGGATGGATACTGTGAATGGTGCTGGGGCGTCTGCGTGACTCAGTCAGTTAAGCGTCTCTGCCTTCGGCTCTGGTCATGATCTCGGGATCCTGGGATAGAATCCTGAGTCGAGTCCTGCACCAGGCTCCCTGCTCAGCAGGCAGTGTGCTTCTCCCTCTGCCCCCCACCCCACTCATGCTCTCTCGCATGTGCTCTCTCAAATAAATAAATAAAATCTTGTAAAAAAAAAAAAAACTTGGAATAGTGGCAGTGTTACTGGAATAAGGGCATACCAGCAAAAGCGACTGCTTTGAAGAACTCCAGCTACATATGCCCTCATAGGCATTTTAACGACGCCTCCTTACATCACAGTTGTACTTCTTGGGGTCTTTATTTGATTTTTGTCCGCTAATAATGAAGTTTTTCCATCTTATATACTCTGAAAACACTGTTCCATGATACAAAGTGCTATTGAAGTGGGCAGCCAAGAAGGAAGGTACTGGTTCAGTGCCTCCCAAACATGTGCGTGGGGGAGGAGGCACTGTTTCTTTACTCTTCTGTACAATGGAGGCTAGAGTTCCTATTTGTGACCATCCGATTTTCTCACATAGAGATGGAAATCCAAGAAAACCTTTGTATCCAGCTGTGAAAGCATGAGGCATTCCTCACTTGACTGTCCACTAGAGAACCAGAGCCACCAATATCTGTTAGTGGGCAAGAGGGCCAGACTGACTGGGTTTGAATTCTAACTTTGACAGTTCTTAGTGGACACGTTCTTTAACCTTCCTGTTCCCTGGGGTCGGGTGTTTTGATATGAAGATAGTAATAGTAGGGTTGTAAGGTTGTTGGGGGGGGATTGAATGAGGTCATCTGTGCTTAGAACAGTGCCTGGCACAGAGTAGGGGGTCAGTAAATGGAAGCCGTGATCATTATCCACGAGCGAACGTTCTACCTTGCTTTTTAACTGTGCAGTGCCACCTGTATGATTGGCTTTATTACTGTTTAGTTTCTATATATTCATTGTCTTTATTGCTATTTTACTTATATTTAATCATCTCCCCAACTCCTGTGCTAGCTCCTTGCAGATCTGTCTTTGTTTCTTCTTAGAACTTCCTGCTGTGCCCCAGAGTAGTTGCCCAGTATGTAATTATCAACTGATTTTGGACCTCTTTGGAAGTAATGACATACGCAGAGCAAGGAGTGTCTCAGAAGTAGTGGGCTTGGTGTCATTTCATTATTTCTTCTCAGAAGCTGTATTAATATTTTAGTGCTGGTTAATTTAATGGGTATTTAGTGAGTCCTTATAGATGGACTGACAGACTAAATTGTTCTGAATGTAGCCATATGTTGATGTAACTGTATTGTAGATTGTTAATTTCTCTAGTTAATTTCTTGCCTGTTAGAGGTTGGATTGCATCCCCCAAAAAGATATGTTGCTAGACCTAGCCCCCAGTACCTTGTAATGGGATTTATTTTGAAATAAGGTCTTTATAGGTATAACTAGTTGAAATCCTACTGGAGTTGGGTGGGCCCTTCATCCGATAGGACTGATGTCCTTATAAGAAAGAAGGAGACCATGTGAAGACACAGACGTATGGGGACAGCTCTGTGTGACAGAGATCAGAGTGATGTAGCTACAGGCCAAGGAATGCCAAGGACTGCCAACCACCACCAGAAGCTAGGAAGAAGCAAGGAAGGATCCTCCCCTAGTGCCTTCAGAGGAGCATAGCCCTGCACAGACCTTCATTTCAGACTCAGCCTCCAAAGCTCGAGAGAAGAAATTTCTCTTGTAAGCCGTCTGGTTTGTGGTTCTTTGTCAGAGTAGCCCCAGGAGTTAAACCTGTTAATTTGCCTTTTCCCCCCTTGCTGCTCGGATCAGAGCATTGATAACTCCAAGATTTCATCTCAAATGGTCGGTTTGCCTATATTTTCATCCATTATTCATCTTCTCCATATAATTAAAAAATATATTTACAGCAAATCAGACAAAGGTATTGGGAAATCTGATATAAAAATACAATTGCAGTTCCCCTACAACTGTGCCGGAAGTGGGAGACATAAAATTTATAAGATGTTTGTAGCAGAACGGTTTGTAATAGGGAAACCTGGAACCGGTTCGGAAGACAAGTGTATAGCAACGGACGTGTATGCAGCGGTGAAAATATGGGGCACACAGCTCCGCACGGCTGTGTGATGTGGCTCTCCCGACCGTGCCGTGCGAGCAAAGCAACGGGCAGAAGAATGTGGAATGATTCCATTTATGCGTAAAAGGCTGAAAGCAACATCATTTATGGATATTTACATTGATGAAAACTGACACAGATGTGCAAAGGAGTTAAAAACACACATAGCGGCCCTTGGGAGGGAGGTCGGCATACCTTTAATAGCTGAAGACTAACATCTCCAAAGTCACGAAAGTTTGTGCGGGTGATACTGCCTTCATGGATTCATAGACCGAGTGCCCAGGCTGCTGCATGCTGGTGCCACAAGGGGAAACAACCCTTGCTCTGGGGAAGCGCAGATCGAACAGTACAAGTCATTTAGTGGATAAGTACAGTATAGCCTGAGAAGTGAAATATTAGAAATCTGGACGGTATACAGAGAAGCGAGGTGTGTGTGTGTGTACGTGCCCGCAGGGAAGTCAGGGAAAGCTTCCTGTGTCTTGAAGCTGGTACTTAAGGACCTAGTACCAGCAAAGCCACTGCTCCTCCTCCAGTCAAAAGTGCCTGGAGGAATTGTTCTGAGTGGACGGTTAGCATCTCTGGCCTTTCCTCCTCTCCCATTTTTTCTAGAACCTGCACATCTGCTCTTGGATGTGCAGTTGCTGGCAGTACACCTCCTCCTCCTCCTCCACCTTCGCCACTGATCCCAGCTGGAGGAATCTTTGTCAGGAGTGCCAATCCGAGAAGGTCCTTGCACAGTAAGATGTGCTGGACCGGCACCTTCGCGACTGCTGTGGTTGGGACTGTTTCCATACGTTTACTCTTGACTTTCAACCACGGTCTTAACGTTTGCTTGAGAAGGGACTTTTCACTCACTAATTGAAAATGGACCTTTCTGCAGTAGTTTCTCACAGGGAAGAGTAGTTCAGCACAATGAAGTTGTATCATGCAGCACATTAGCTGGGCTCATGAGTTCTGAAATTGGCAGGTGGACGGGGAACTTGATCTTGTTCCTATTTTAAAACTTTGTTTACTGGTGCGTATTTGACAGTTACAGAATCCATTGGTGGATTTAATGATTTGTTTAAATGTATGCGATATCACTAGGTAGCCTTTTTACATTAAAAACGTTAACCTGCTGGTAGTCGACTTTTCTAAGAGTTTATGTAGCATAACGATTTCAATCAGGAGGCGTTTTGAAAGTTACCTTGTTCCATGGCCATCGCTCATGCCGCTGAAGCCAGTCAGCTGTCTTGAAGATGTGCCATTTGTCATGAGGGGAACCAAGGAACGGGGCAAGTGGATCAGTTCAAATCCATCACTAACCACTGGAAAAAATGATTCAGAAAGCATTCTACACTGGGTCTGAATTGTATTGCTTTTAGCCAGAGGTCTTTGCAACATTTAAAGAAGTAGAAATAAGTGTATTGTGATCTTTAAGGTGAATAGTACGAGCGCCTGGGTGGCTCAGTTGGTTAAGTGTCTGACTCTAGATTGCGGCTCAGGTCGTGATCTCAGGGTGGTGAGATCGAGCCCCGAGGTGAGCCCCCTTTCGGGCTCAGTGCGGAGTCCGCTTGTCCTTCTTCCTGCCCCTCCTCCCCTCTCCCTGCTCACGCTCTATTGCTCTGTCTCTCAAATAAATTTTTTTAAATAAAATGAAGAGTAAATATCAAACTGGTACAAAGGGTGAGTTTCTAAATGAAATACTATTTAACATTTTATAATTTCCAAAGAAGAATCCTCGAAATGAAAGCCCTTTAGCCCTGAGATTTGCTGTGGCTGAGACTGAGGAGCTGTGAGGCAAGCGGGTAGCTTGTGTCTGTTTGAACAATAAGCCACATGGCTTGGCGGGCGGGTACTGTTCTGGGATAAACAGAGATTTACTCTAGCATGTTTCTAGATCCTTGAGCCAAAATAGAATGTAATGAGGGGAGGTCCTCGTGTTAGGGATCCTGTGGAAAGTTTCCCGGGGCTAGGAGTCAAGTGTTCTGCTTTTCTATATTTTGAATGGAAATCGGCATTTTTGGAAGATGAACTAATTTAAGGCTATTCAGAGCCTTGCCAAGATCAGGTGGATCATTTTAGGAAGCTGTATGCAGAATGGTTAGGCAGTGTCAGACATCATATATTTTATGGAAAATGCCGCCGAGTATATTAGCACCAGTTTGAGGAATCACTTCGAGTTCATCAGACATCTCTTGGAGGACGAGGACGCTTGGTATTTGAGTGCCTCCATGTCGCTGTCTGCTGTGGTGGTATCATGCCCATTTCACAGACCAGGAACTGTCGTTTGTCCAACGGTGCATAACTGTTATTGATCAAGGGACAGTGTTGGGGTTTGAAACACACACTGGTCTGAATACAGAATCCTTTTCTTTTTTCTACCATATTACCCAGTTTGGCAGCTGGTCATAGTGCACTTTTATAAGGTATAAGCTACGGATGGGGGGGTGGCTAACAGCTTATATTTTAGTTTAAAAAGACACAATTGTTACTTAGTTTGGGCAGAGAAAGCTCATTTGGAAATCATGTATTTTAATAGTTTAAGGCAGAGGGTGACAGCCTGTGTTTGTAAATAAAATCTTACTGGAATACAGGCACACCCCTTCATTTCCGTATTGCCTTTTACTGTTTGACTTATTTATTTTCTTAGTAAGCTCAACGCCCCACATGGGGCTTGAATTCATGCCCCCGAGATCAAGAGCCGCATGCGCTACTGACTGAGCCAGTGCGGCGACCCTGCCGTTTGCTCTTTTAATGCTATGACACAGAGTTCAGGAGCCGTAACAGAGTCCATATGGCCCACAAAGCCTAAAATTGTTACTATCTGTCCCTTCACAGAAAAAGTTTGCCAACCTCTGTGCAAAGGAGGATGTATAAAAGTGAAGTAAGCTCCTCGTTTTACAGAGCGTCGTTTGTTTTCATGTGGGTTGAGCACATACGGAACTTGAATTGATCATGTACCCGGTCTCAAAATTGCTGATATATGAACATTCCTCTTCCGTCCAGAGTGGTTTCTCAAGGCATCCTTTTCATTTTCTTGCCTCCTACGTGGTCTGTAGTCAAAGCGACTGTAATGCAAAAATCAGAATAAGTTAATTTAGTAAATTCTGTGTGTATGGGCATTCGAAGTACCTAAGGGAACTCTCGAGTACTTCTCATTGGGGGTGACACTCCCCCTAGAGGCCAAATTGGAAATGGGGGTGCTTTTATTTTTAGTGTAATGTATTGAAAAAACACATTATTTAAAAAAAATTTTAGGGGTGGTTTTAGCTCAGGTCATGATCTCAGGGTCTTGGGATTGAGCCCCGAGTCTGCTTGTCTCCCTCTCTCTGCCCTTCCCCCTGCTCACACGCACACCCACTCTCTCTTTCCCTCTCAAACAGATAAATCAATCTTTAAAAAATAAATAAATTTTTGAAAAGAAAAATGCATTATTTTATTATAAATCACTGTCTTTTTGTTTCTCCATTATACTGGAATTTAGGCGCTATATTGATGATTTTTTGAAATTGTGTTTAGGTTGATAATATCTATGACTTTTGTTTCAGGCTAGCAAAGGGGGTTTACGGGACTTTGCTTTAATAACCAAGGGGGCATTGGGTCTCATGGTATTGAGCGGCACTGTGCTAAGTTTGTGGCTTTTTTTTTTTTTTTCAAAAGCAGACTTCCAAGTAAAGAGGGTGCCTTCAGAAACATTTGTAACTCTGGACCCAGAGGCTGCTAAGCACCGCCTTTGCTCACTGGCAGGTTTTAGAAGTGGGTTTTCAGACTGGGTAGCTTTCCACAGCTTTCAAGGGAGCCTCTAGATAAAGACTATCTTTAAACTTCATTTACATGTCAGGGGCGCCTGGGTGGCTCAGTGGGTTAAAGCCTCTGCCTTCGGCTTGGGTTCATGATCCCAGGGTCCTGGGATCAAGTCCCGCATCGGGCTCTCTGCTTGGCGGGAAGCCTGCTTCCCTCTCTCTCTGCCTGCCTCTCTGCCTGTTTGTGATCTTTATCTGTCAAATAAATTAAAAAAAAATCTTTAAAAAAACACTTCATTTGCATGTCAACGCAGGGTACGAAAGCACACTGAGTCAAATCCAAACAGAAGAGCTGCTTTTGTCACTGTTTATACCTGGAAAGTTGGCAAAGACCACTAATTGAGGGCCCGTGGTCTCCAATGAGGTGACCATACAAACTTGAACTTCGCCTGGAGTTTAGATTTTGTTTACAAAGGCCCTGTGAGGTGGACGTCAAAACTCTGTTTGTTTTTAGAAAACTGTTTTCTGATTCTACCCTTTCTGGATTTCTGTAATAAGAGTAAATATGGCCCATGTTTGTTTGAAAGTGTCTGTAGTTATGTTTGCTGCAGGTGTTTTCTAGAATTCCGTTTCTCATATGCAACAGATTGGGGACTAGGTTCTTAGTCTGGAAGCCGGGTGTGGTGGAAGAGGTTTCTGTACTTGAGTTTGTAAGGTCTGTTTCCTGGGAAAAGTCTGTAATGGGGACCAGTAGCACTCCAGTAGTTTGTGGTGCAAATTGCTGCAAAGCAACTCAGTTAATGGGGCCGCCCTGCTGCCCAGAGCCACCCTGCCCCAAGCGTCTTGATTAGCTAAGGATTTGTTCTACCATTTTCTTAGGCTTGCATGAATTTCCGGCTCACGTGAAATATTGGGTGAACAGTGGTTTGGTTCTTTGGCCAACTCTTTATTGCCCAGTCCATTTATTCATTGAGCCCCTCCTTAAAGTACCTGCTGGGTGCCAGGCTCCACCACGGGCGCTGTAACTGCAGCGGCGCGGACAACCAACCGGAATCCCCACCTGCTGGGGGCAGGCAGGCAGTACGAGCGCATTATCTGCAAGGTGGTAAGCGCTAGGGAGAAGAGACGGACAGAGAGAAGCAGAGAAAGAAGGGTGGGGGGTGGGAGACAGACGGAGGGGGGAAGAGAGCTGAGGACAGCATAGGAGGGGCAAAGAGAGTGACACCAGGAGACGTTTGAGTTCAGCTGTCTCCAATGTGAAGAGAGATCCAATTAAGGCTCTGTGGTGACTTTCACATTTGATTTATTCAATCATGCCACCTTTTTGTAGCTTTCTTTGAAGGAGTTCGGGGCCCCCAATGATTGTTTGCCTAGATGGGTTGAGTTTTCTTAACTACTCCTTAGTCTAAAACTCCTTTTCTGCTGGGATTGGCACCAGTCACATCCAGCATGCTTTCTTCAAAATAGAGACACTTGGAAGCACTTTTCCCTAGGTGGAAAGGACACTCCACTGTTAGTACAGAGGCCCAGGCTAGAGCTGCCCCTGCCGTTGACTGGCACCGGGCCTTTTCACACATCCTCTGGCTCATCTGGTCATCTTCGCTGTCACAGAGGGAGGATTGGGCTGTAAGCATGACAGAAGTTTTATTCAGGATCAAAAATGAGAGATGTCTACCTTCGGTTAGATTCCTGCAACGTGTGTGTGTGTGTGTAGATAGAGATACAGGAATTAAGTTTCAATTTCATTTTAAAGCCAGGGTAGCTTCAATTCAATGTTTTTTAAATAAGAAGGATGAAAACTCGATCTTTAGGGATCCTGAGCAAAATATAATCAAAAAAGGTATTTTCATGTACTTTTTAAAGAGAAGCTTTATAACTAGGTCACCACCGGCCATGCACTATCCCTGTGCTAGTTAACTTTCTACCTAGTATTTATAGGGTCAGGACTAATTTGTAGAATAATTTGTTACGATGCCAGCATTCAATAAATATCCTTCCATAATTGAGAAAAATGCAAATTGTTTTTTAATAGATGTACCATAGCAACCCTGTTGTGAGCCCATCCTATGTATTAGTTTATACATTTGCCCATCTGTGCTGCAAAAACACGGAGACAGTAGCAGCCAAAGGCCTGAACAGCAGGAGGGTGGGTCACCCACCTAAGGCCACATAGTGAGGCACAGAGCGAGGATTTGAACGGAGTTGACCCTGACATCCACGCTCTCCATCATTATGCCCTCCCAGCTTCTGTGCCTCTCAGGGATCATTTGGAACGGTTTGACAGAGAGGTTCACCTATAACATTTTAAAGGGAGCCTCATGGAACCGACCCATGTTACTTGGACCCTTGGATTTCTCAGATTTGTGTTGATTCAACTTTTAATAGTAGCAGTGTCTAGTGTAACTCTAAAAAATCAGGACTTTACACCTATTACACTTGAGCCTTGAACAACACGAGGGTTGGGGCATCAGCCCCCATGCAGTTGAAAATGCACATGTAAGCATGTTAACATTTGACTAGCACATATCTTGTCTGTTGTCTATGTTCCGTACTCTTACAATAAAAGTGAGCTAGAGAAAACGCTACTAAGGGGGGTCATAAGAGAAAATACACTTGCAGTACTCTACTATAAAAAAAATCTATTTGTAAGTGGGCCCACACAGTTCAAGCCAGTGTTGTTTAAGGGTGAACTATATATGATTCCTTATATAAATGTCCAGAATGGGCAAATCTGTAGAGATAGAAGGCCAATTTGTGGTCACTTAGGGGCAGGGAGAACAGGGAGGGCTCCGTGACTAATGGGTACGGAGTTTGTCTCTGGGGTGCTGAGAACTTTCTACAGCTGAGAGTGGTGATGGCCACACAACGCTGGGTATACTGAACACCATTAAATTGTCCCTTGGAAAGGGTGACTTGTGTAGCTAGTTGTTGTATCTTGTTCAGTAGTTAGAAATAAGGGGGATGTGAGGACTTTCCTCTGTTGTATTTAGTTCATTTTAAATTGAAGTCTTTATTTTCTTTTAAAGGTTATATTTATTTATGTGAGAATGAGAGACTTCTAAACACGAACAGGAAAGTGAAGACTGGATTGACTGTATAACCCAGCATTTTAAATTTCTTATATTGACTCGACAGTGGTAATTTAATGTTATTTGAAGACATTGACTTATTATTATTAAAACGTTTTAAATACTATGGTGTCTGATTATTAAAAAGTAATTTCATATCTGTTACTGAAGAAAATCCCCCAAGTGTATAATCTTGTTTAGTGCATAGACTAATTTCAGGGCAGAAACATCTGATTTGCTCTCACTAGTCTGTCTCATCCATTCTGCTGTCTCTGAGAATAATGAGTTATTTCGCTTGGATGTGAACTTGAAGGTCTTTCAAAGGTATTTTTTTCCTGAGCTTTGATCTGAATTTCACTAATTCTCAAATTATTCATTAATCTTTCTAAGAAGTTATTTTTAATTTTAGGTTGTGCTCTCTTAATAGTTGCAGGTTTGAGTTTATAAAGAAACATTTTATTTTGCCATAATTTAAAATTTTAAGCCTCAGGGTAGTGCCCTAGGTCCATTGTTTTAGGATTTGGTGAACCAGTGTACAAGGTTACCCCATTATGATGTTTCACAATATCGTGTGTCTTGTGTATAATCATTCGTTGACCAAATAGTTACGAGTGCCAGCTGTGTGCCAGGATGCAGCCATGACCCAGATGGATGCCCAAGCTTGTCCTTGGTGAGCTGAACTCTGCTGGGGGATGCCTGGCAGTCCTAATCTTGTAAGATTGTCCTTACATTGCCACTCTTGCCTCGTTATCCTGCTGGTCACCCTTACCTGCATCTTTGTCACCTCTCTTGGGGCTTACTTCTGGACAGTGACCGGCACTGTGCAGCTTTCAGATCACTAGGTTTTGTGCAAACATGTGTTAATATTCATCATGCCAGATTTTGCGTGGTTGCTTTTCTAATGAGCCTGGCGAAAAGATCAATAAATGTCCATAGTCACCTAGTTGCTGCGGTTCACCTCCCAGTGACTTCATGTAGGTCTCTTTGTGTCATTAACTTTGAAAAATAAAATAACTAAAGCATCAGTTAGTTTTCTGTTGTTGCAATAGTCTTCACACGTCTAAATCCCTGTATTAAAATATCGTGTATGTTCTGAATACGATGCTTTCATTTATGCCTGCATTGTGATGAATATGCATTATTTAAATGAAGGATAAACTTTCCCTGGAAAATACTGATCAAATAAAATCTTGCTAATTTGATTTCCATCAAGTCCATGCCACTTTAAATTGCCTCAGTTTGGAGAAGACTGAATTCTTAGAGGCGAAAAGAGTGTGAGTTCAATTGTCTACCCTTTTTACTAATCTGCTTGGCTGCTTCTAAATTATCTTTAAAAAAATTAAGAAGTGGGGAAATTTGAAGCCTGGTGCACAATTACTAAGCAGTACATTTTTGGAGGTGACAGTTTGACCTCTACAGATAACCATTCTGGGAGTGTGCATAGTGTCTCCCACTGAGCTCCCCCAAGTACACTTAGCTGCCATTTCCTGTTCTCTCCCGGTTCCCAGCACCTTTGCTGGAACTCTTTCATGTGACCTGTGCTGTGTGCTGTGGTTAGTCCCTTGTGTGTCTTGTTCCCACTGGAGACTACTATGGAAATGGGGGCTGTCGAGCGGAGTACTGTTTGTTCTCACTTGCAATATTTAAATCTCAGATGCCGCTTTGTTGGAAATTGCACACAAATTCCACTGATACTGAATGTTGTCTTTTTTTTTTTTTGATAGAGTTTCCAATATGGCTTCTGCACCAACTTCTAAATATAATTCACACTCCTTGGAGAATGAGTCTATTAAGAGGGTAAGTTTTCGGATTTAATTTGTACCCCTTTCTCTGCATTTCTCTTATAGTTGCCTGTTAGGTGGTCGTTTCGGTCTTATTGAATTATTAATTTCATTATTTACATAATGTACATTCTTCAGTATATGTGGTTTTCTTTATTATCCTACCTTGTTCCAGAAAAGACAAACTGCCATGTATGTGTTATGTAAGTTTTGCATTTGTAAATCCTTTCGTGTAACTTCATTTTTGAGAACCTCTGTTTTGTGGACTGCTGCCCGACATTATATTTAAGATACTAGGTGATCTCTGGGCCTTGAAAGCTTTCTGAAGGAGATACTGGAAGGCCAAGGCCCACTGAGCAGTTTCTCATACCTTCCCAAATATTGGCCTTATGTTCCACTTACGGTGATAAAATAGTTGTGTGAGCGAAATGAGTACAGCGTTAAGAAAAAATTGTTCAAGGTATGGAGGAGAAAATTGTGTAATTAGAGAGCGATTTTGAAACATATATTGAAAGGAAGGGGTGAATTTAAAATAAGCTTTATTCATGGCCCTTTGAAGCCTTGGATACATTTACCAATTATCTACCAGGAAGGTTCATTTACACTCCCACCAGCAGTGCACAGGGATGCCTAAACAATCAGAAGGGAGCCAGCTAGTGTCTTTTAATTTGTAGCTCCCTGAGTACTAATGAGGGTGGCCTTTTTTTAAAAAAAATAGTGTTTATTGTCCTTTTGTATTTCTTTTTTGAAGTGGCTGTTCATGTCCTTTGCCTGTTTGCTTTTTGGGGTGTTTGAGAGGATGCTTTTCTATTGATTCCTAAGTGTTTTTTACATATTATGATAATCAACTCTTTATAGTAGGCATTACAGGTCTTTTTCCTAGCTTATCATTGGCCTTTTAATTATATTTGTGGCATTTTGATTTTGAAACACAGAGGTTTAACTTTTTTATGTGATCACATCTATCAGTGTTTCATATTTCATGTTTTTGGCTTTGGGTGTCATATTTACAACCTTTTTCACCCCCAAGATTTTCTAAGTTTTTATTGTAATAGTATTGTTATGCTCAAGGATCAGTTCTAAACACAAGAGTTACTTCGTGAAGGTAATTGTAAGTCCTTGTGGAATGTGACTCTAATATAAAATATATCCTGTGTTAATCCCATGTTCTCCTGTGTTAATCAAACACCTGTTTCCCCAATTTTGTGGTTGAATTATACCTAATTCTCCGGACCCTGAACTGTGGTCCTTAAAAGGTACAGTGAGTATTACATTTGCTCGTTATACTTGTTTTTAGTTAGTGAGAGGCAGGGTTAAAGGATGCTGATGATTTCTGTCCAGTCTTCTCATGCATGTAAGTTGTGTGGTTTCGCTGCCCATCAGGGAAGGCATTCCTGTTTGGCAACAATCGGTCTTGCCCTCCTAGTTAAAATGCTTAGCTTGCAAGCACCAAAACATTGAAAATTGGCTAGGAATTTTGATTTTGCGCCTGAATAAACATGATAAAACAATTAAAAGTCCAGCAGAGCACCCAACTTTGACAGCTTATATCTTAGTTAAATACATAGTCACAGTTCTCTAATTGCATAATACTTTATGTTTGCATAGCCCGTGATAATTCCCAAAAGTGTAATTGTGCATTTTGTTTCACTTAATATTCCCAAAAACCCTCAGAGGGAAGTATCTACTAACTTTGCACATGAAGTGATTGCCCTCCTAGTAAAAATGCTCGGCCGTCCTTTCCTCTTATATAGTGACCTATGTGAGGAAGAAGCTCGGTAAAATAAGAAACCTGATGTGTAAGAAATAATTTTCTGACATTATAGGAAGACTCTGTAATTACTGTTATTCAGTTAAGGCCCCCTTGAAATGAAGTTTTCATTTCTGCTCTTAACATAAGATGACTAAATATTTAATATGAAAAAAAGCTGCTGAAGTATGCGTGTTTCTATAGAATATGCTTAATATTGACTTTTTATCACTTTCCTGAACACTGTTCATTGTAAAGCGCCTAGAAGGGGTATTTAAAAATTAATACTGAAAAGTGTGCTAATGTTATTTACAGACTAAAATGTAACACAGCTAATGAATATTGATGCTAAGTTGTACTTTTGGGTGGTTTGTTTTTTTCTGTGCCACTTTTCTGTAATGGTAAATATCACTCTAATTTTTTTCTTTACAAAGGATATTTCTGATTGCTTGTGTTCCACATTGCTTAAAAATCTGGGCAAATGTAATGTCATTCTTTCTGATGTCCCTGTTTCATTTCCAGACTTCTAGGGATGGAGTTAATCGGGACCTCAGTGAGACTGTTCCTCGACTTCCAGGAGAAACTCGCATCACTGGTAAGGGTCCTGTGAAGTTAGGATTTGCGTAACTCGATGAGAGTCCCAGCAGGAACAGGTGGCTTCAACCCCTCTTTTTCTTTAGAACTCAAATTTAGGCGCACAGGCGAGCTTTGTTTGAAAGTGGTAACATAAGGAGAACTCTCTGCATTAGTTTCTTGAGCAGAGTTCTTTGAAGAGTTTTACGCTGTCCAGGGTACTGATACTTTTCCCTCTGTGCCCAAGACTGAGAATTACTTGCGGGGGGGAGTGGATTCTGTCTCAAATGTCCATCATTGGAGGTCTAAGCTCTCATGGTTTGAGGTTATAAGAACAAAATAACATTAAGGTTTTCCAACCTAGGATGTGTGCCTTAAAATGATCAACATGAAGAAAGACTTAACGTCTAAGTAGTCTTTTCTTTGTAATGTAGGAGACCACATTGGCTTAAGTAGCTTTCATTTGTCTGATAACTGGAGTTAGTAATATTGAGGCAGTATTTCAATTGTTGGCTTATTTTTTCATGATAAATTTACCCTAAGAGGAAGGGATCTACTTTGGAAGGACCAGATCATTCTGACTTAAGGATACTGAAGGATCTGGCAGCTTCTAAGCCAAATGCTGACGTTGTGGGCATTCACATTTTATATTAGGGTCAACACCCTTGCCTCAGATTAGCACGTATTGGGTGGTGATACAGTTGCCATCGTTTCAGGGAGCCTTTTGGTGTGTTCACTGAAGTTTGGATCGTTTAGCTTCAGTGGCTAAAACATGGTGTAAGACATGGTGCCTTTTTGAGTTAGTTAGCCATGCACCATGAGACACTCTTCCATGTCCACAGACTTGCACACGATGCTATTCTTGAAAACCAGTGGCATGCATCCATCCCGATTTCTGGATAAGAGCAAAGTGGATGGCTTACTTTGGGTGGCCTTCATATAGGACATTTTGGTGCTCTGCCTCAGTTCAAAAGCTTAACTGAGGTAGTCCTGTATTGAATTTGCATGAAGTCGCCTTACTGGGTATTTTTCATTTCACACCCGAGGAGAATGGGATTTCAAAATTGTTAAGAAGAATTAAAAGCTGTTAACACATTCAAGGACATCCTTGAAAGATAACAGAAAGATCTTTTTTATGATAATAAATTAAGTCTCCTGATTTAGTCTCTCCTTATGTTTGAGTCTACTAAAGATGTACTATGCTCTTGGCCATCTGTTTTCTATCCCTTAAATGATCGAAATGAATCCAGCTAAAAACTCTTCTCTGGACTATTAGAAAGAATAGAGTGTAGGAATATTTCTACCACTGACATTCATTTATTTAAAACATCGTGATGTTTGCGCGATTAGAGGTTGGCCATCCTCAAACCCAATCTGGTGGTTAGTCCCTGAGACTGTCCTGCCTGAAAGGCCGTCCTCTAGTTGAATAGCTCCTTAGTTACCTGTGCAACCGCTGGGGGTCGCGGCAGCAGCCCCGCCTTCAGTTCTGGTCTCCAGCTGCAACTATCTTGCCCCCAGTGGTGCCAGCATTTTGGTCAAGCTCAGGGAAGCAGTGCCTGTGGGCCCACCTGACCTGGCACAGTAACATAGAAACATGGCCAGTGCCCGCTTTTCGACCTTTCCAGGGATCTTTTTTTACTGTAGTTATTCTTAGCCACATAGTTGATATTAAATGAGTGCCATTTGTTGTGTATCTTGGTATATATTTCCATTATTTTAGGGTACTTTTTTTATCTTAATAGACAAAGAAGTTATTTACATATGTCCTTTCAATGGCCCCATTAAGGGAAGAGTTTACATCACAAATTATCGTCTTTATTTAAGAAGTTTGGAAACGGTAAGTAGAATCTAAGACCATAAAGATGACCCTAACTGTTAAAGATAATGCTAAACTGTGTCTCTTCTCCCTGGCAGCATTGCCTGTGGATCAGATTAACATGGGGGATATATTTGCTTCTTGGCTCTTAATTTTTGGCTTATGCAGAGCTCATTCATCACTAACACCTGCATACATAGGAATAGTGTGGATTTAAAAAGTAAGAAGTTTTCATCCTCAGAACACTGGGGAGGGGTTGGTAACTGGACCTGTTCACTAGTTGGGAGGAGTTAGTAGAGAATAGTGGTTCTTTATCCGAAGCTTAACAGACACTACAGCTCCCCTAGGTGTTCCGTGTCCCAGCGTCCAGGCCTGTAGTCCAGGTACAGTTGAAAGTTTTAAGACTTCACAGAGGAGGATGCTGATGCCAATCCCTTGTTAAGGCCCATTGCTCCAGAACTTTCCAAGTGGTCACATAGTACTAGATAGAGGGTTAGCACTCGAATGCCTATGGGATGACTTAGTGCCGTTTCTACCTCTTCATTCGATGGCCATGAAATCTGTACCTTAGCATTTCAAGGAGCGTGCCACTGGTGGAACAGTGAGAGACGGAGACGAGGTGCTCCAGAGGGAAAGAGGCAAGTGAAGAGCTTCCGAGGCCATTGCCGAAGGACCCGCGGTGGATAGAGGGGGTTGCTGTTGCCCGGGCCGGCCTGAAGCAGTGCCTGTACTTGGGGGATGGGCCGAGGAGGCATGGATAGGTCTAGGGTCTGTGGGAGAGTAGCCCAACAGCAGTTCATACACAGGCGATATAGACACTGTTGGGGGACTCCAGCGTGTGTGTCTTTGCTTTTACCCCATAATTTCTTCATGACTATGTTACTAACACCTTGTCTTGATTAAATTGAGGCATATGACTAAGAAACATGGGCCAAACGGTGGTGGTACCTCTAGATGGAGTTACAGACTGTGCTAGACTGCAGGGTTGGGATTTGAAACTGTCTTAATGGACTAGGTTATCGGAGTGAACCTAATGTATATAACATCTTGTGTAGCTAACATTTACTTTATACAGACCTGAGCCCTATTCGATCCAGGAATTGGGCATGTTCGATGACAAAGCTAATATCCCTATAGACTCAGCTAACGAAAGTGTAATGTAATAGCCAGCAGAAGGAGACTGTAGTCCCGTCTCAAGTGTTGTGTGCAAATCCAGGTGCCATGTTTTAAGAGGGACATTGGCAAACCAGTGAGGGTTCAGACAGAGGGAACCAGGCTTGTGAAGGGGCTGCAGTATGAGCACTGATCAAAATAAGTTTCATCTGAAGAAAAGAAGACGGAAGGGAGGCACGACAGAGCTGCCTTGGAATGTATGGCTCCCAAGAGTCAAATTGGGACACATTGAGAGATTTTATGCTAATATATGCAAGAGTCATCCAAAATGAGAATTAAAGCAAGTGTTACAGTGCCTTTCCCCTCTGAGACTCTTGTTTTGTTGGCCGGCCACGCGTGCCCAGTACCATTTGATGCTGTCACTGATGATGAGCTGGGGAAATTTTTAAAACCATGGTGCCATGACAAGATTGTACGATCTCAACTATGTAACCCAGGCAAAACCGGTCTGTAGAAAAGAGGCCGGAAGGAAATAGCAGCACGTGTGTCAGTACTTGGGACATCTAGAGAGTGGACTCAGGCATGCTCTGTTTTCTCCCCTCCACTTGGAATGAGCACCTGGGACGTTGGTAATTAATTGGGGAAGCACATAGCAAGCTTTAGCTGGTTTTCATATGGCCCTGTAGAAGGTGGGGATTAGCACCGAATGGGTGCATAAAAGGCCCATTAGACACCGACTACTAATTTGTTTCTTCTACTGTTTCACATAAGCATTTTGACCAATTGGCTATGACATTTAGTCCAAGTATAAGTCCAAGAGCAAGAAGCTAATGGCAGAAAACATCCTATAAAGAAAGCCATGTAAGTGGTCATGCAAAAACCTTAAAACATAGTCAACATAGTGTTTGTTAAAGTCCTAAATAAGAACATCAGTTGTGGAATCTGCTGCAAACTGTGTGTTTGACAAAGAGCTGTCCTCTTACTGGCATTTTGAAGCAGACACCTGTTCATTTCAGGTAGGTAAACACTGCAGTGGGAGCGCGGTCTGACTGGGGAGTCTGCTGTCCCATTTGTCGGGGTGTCAAGGGCAAGGTTTCCTGCCTGTCCCGTTCCCCGGGACAGTAGAAGCACAGTGGTTGTTTCCTGGGATTGTCAGTGTGGCCCTCCTTCATGGCCATCTCCCCCTCCACTCTGCCCTGCATGCTGCCTTCAACTTCTCCAGTCTAAAACTCCGTTGGCTCCCCATGGCCCAGAGAATGAAATTCATTGTCCCTCACGTGGCGTAAAAAGCCTCGTGATTTCTCTTGCTTTGATTCCCGCTGCTGCCGGTGCTGTTGTAAGACCACGACCTTCCCTTCTCCCAACACGCGAGGCCTCTCCTTGCCTCTGTATTGGTGCATCGCCCGTGCTGTGCTCACCGTACCTGGAAGCCGCTGTTTGTCCTTCAGAACCCACCTGAATGGCCACACCCTCTTCAGAGCCTCCTCCAGCTTCCCGGGAAGGAGCCCTTCTCTCTCCGGGTCCGCAGAGCCTCTCCCCACACACCTCTGGTAGTGCTCAGTGCCCGAGAGCTGCCCCCCTGCCCCGCTTTCCTTTCCATGTTCGTTTGTGTCTCCTGAGCACTTGTCTCCACCTCCAATTTGACATCTTGCACTGCTTCCTCTTGTTCCATGGCTGTCTGAGGCCAGGAATGCTTGTCTGTCTGTGTTTGGCCTTTACTAATGCTGAGTCCTTTTGGTCCTCTGTGCCCGGCTAGCACAGAGCCCAGCAGAGAGTAGGCTCTCAGTAAAAACATATTCTTTGAGTGAACTCAGGAGGGAACAGGCTTCATTGCTGCGGCTCGATTGCCGTGCGGACCTCACTAAATTGTGGCATCTCAGATAACCACCATTGCTTCTGGAGTTTGGAAGTCTCATCGCCTCCCTTTGACCTTGAGGGGGCTCAGGAATTTGGCTTGGGGTCGATCTCCTGACCACAGTGGGGGCACTTGAGGCATGTAATACTCTGTAATCTGTAGACTACCAGGGGGAAGACGGCTTCAGCTTCCTTTCTAGGAAACACCTTGGGCTCAGTTGCTATAGTGGGTGAGAAAGGCAAAGTAACCCTTTGTGCATTCAGATGCTTATAACTTTATTCAGGAGCCTTCAGCACTCAGCGCGGTGAACTAATGCCGAGCTCGGTGAACGAACGACACAGAGGCGAGTAATTGGGGTATGATATGACAAAGCCTTTAGTGGTTGCATAACACTGTGAGGCTGTGAGGGAGACCGTGACTCACCGAGTGATGAGCCATAGCATGCTTTGGAGAGCAGGTGATATCTGAAGCAAGTCTTGAAGAATGGAAACAGGTTCCTGGACAGGAGGGGAGAGAGGGAGGAGCGTGTCAGGTAGGGTGTTTCCTTCTCACTTGTGTGACAATGTGGAGAAGACCACATACGGTGGCAACAGTTTGGTGGTCTGTCGGAGCTGGGGCACAGGGTGGAGGGGGCGTGGGGTGGCAGGAGCTGAAGCCTGAAGAAGAGCCGGCCCCAAGAGTCTCACAAGTCACAGGTCAGCAGCACAGAGCTTACGGGCAGAACCGTGTGATGGGTATGGCTTTCTGGAAGGGACACCAGTTGCAGTGTGTCTGATGGAAAAGCTAGTTGCCCAGGTGGACAGCCAGAGCTTCGCACCGTTGTCATCACACCAGGAGAGAACAGTGCAGAAGGTTCGGGAGCATGGGGTGGCAATACGGAGGTGGGACTTGGAGGATGGACTCGAGTCTAGAATGATGCCTTTGAAATGGACCTCACGGAAGAAGGAACACGTCGGAGATGAGCCCCCGGAGATTCTTGGAAAATGTGACCTTAATAGCTGTACAGCCACCGAGAAGAGATGTCTCCGAAGCATTTGGAAACGTGACTCTGAAGCTGGTGAAGTTGTTAGCACGTCCGTCTTGGTGAAAGCTGCATACATCCACACAATTACCTGAGAAGATGATGTGACAAGGAGATGCGCTCTGAGGGGCACGAACATTCTCCCGGGACGGGGCCGGGGTAGGGGGAGCAGGAGATAATCTGAGCAAAGGCTTTGGTGGGTGTCGGTAGAAGAGGAGAGACTCAGAAAAGAAGGGGGCGGACCGCGGAAGGATAAAGAATGAGCAGAGGCCACAGAGGGTGGTCATTAGGTCGCTGGGAGCCCGGGTGGGAACCCGTTCTGTGGATGCGTCAGCCTGATTGGCCTCTCTCTCCTCCTTCCACCTTCCAGGCGGCTGCGCCCTTCTCTCTAGTCCTGCTCCTCCCCAGGGCCTCCTCCGCGCCCGGGGGCGGTGTCTTCTGTCAGGACAGTGCTGCCTGCTGGCCGCCCTCCTTCCCATGCGCCCTCCCCCATCTGGCCACACTGACAGGCAGAGTCATCCCCTTGTCACTCCTGGGCTTTCTTGGGTTTCGAGGGCTGCCTTTCTTCTGGCCCCTTTCTGGTCTTTTTTTTTTTTTAAGATTTATTTATTTTTGAGAGAGCAAGAGTGAGAGCCAGGGGTGGGGGTAGGAGGGACAGAGGGCACAGAGGGAGAGAATCCCCAAACAGACGCTGCACAGAGCAGGAGCCCAAGCAGGCACAGGACTCAGTCCCACGACCCACAAGATAAGGACCTGAGCTGAAACCGAGAGTCTGACGCTCAACCCACTGAGCCACCCAGGCGCCTCCCCGCTTTCTCATTTCTTACTGCCTGCTCAAGAGCCCTGGGCTTTTCGCCTCCCACCCCAGATGCATGGGCCAAGGCGGGAGTCTGGCTTTTTCTCCCTCCCCAGTACATTCTTCTGGTGTTCTCGCTTCTCGGGCTGGTGCTGCTTGTCCCCCAGTGGCCCTGGGATCCCTGCCCCTGTCCTCCTTTCTGCACAGCCTTCACATGTGCCCGCCCCCCTCCACTCCAAGGTCTTGTCCGGGCCATCACAGGGGCCACACATTGGCCTCCCTGACCGCTGCTTCTCCCCACTCCCTTCTTTCTGGCTCCTGAAGTCGTCTTTATAGTTGTGCCATCCCCGTGCTCAGAAGCTGTCCGTGGCTCCTTTCCTCCCTCAGCTCCTGGGCCTTAACCGGGGAGTAGGAGGCCCGGCACCTTCCCACCTCTCTCCTGTGTGCCCACCCCACGCTCTGGCTCAGGTGCTCTACTCAGTGACCGCTACTGAAGCCCTATGCTTTCTCCTCCAGACTTTCCCTCAGGCCATTTTTTTTTTTTTCCACCTAGAGCACACATTCATCCCCACCCTGTTTGAAAAATTATTTTGAAATATTTAAGATAGGAATTTTATAAAGAAACCCCATTGCCCCTTTGCCCCAGAGACGATCCCATCTGAAAGTGGGTATTTCTCGCTCGCGGTCACTCCACACAGCCTGAAACTAGAACGGGCTGTGGCAGATGTGCGGTAGCTAGCAGAGTGGATGGAGGCTTTTAGGCCTTCCGACTGAGTAATGCTGATGAGATGACAAACGTCAAATGACTTACCATCATTTTCTGACGGTAAGTCAGAAACAGTGTGTTCTTCCTGGATTCAGTTCAAGGAGAGATGTCTCTAAAAGCTAGGAACATAATGATTGCATTTTTCAGGCAGAGTATCACCCAAAGATTCTTTAGTACCGTTTAAGACCCTCTGTAGAGATGGCACACACATTCCTCTGTAGTTGGTAAGGTATTTCTTCAAGGGACTGGAAAAATGAGGTCTGTTTACTTAGCCTTCCGATGGCTTACCAGTGTGCAGACAGGGCTTGGACAGGTGAGATGGATGGGTGGCTGTGTGTCAGTCAGACTCTGTCTCTCACTCGGTTCTGAAACGAGCTGGGAGCAGGTGCTGGGTGTCCGCCACCTCTAGCTGGACGTCTCACAGGTGGGGTGGTGCTTAGCTTCCGCTCTCACTGGCTGCAGCTCTGAGCCTTGAATGCCGCCCTCTCCTATGCGGCCTCAGAGGCAGATCTGTATTCTTTCCCAGGGGGAAGGCGCATCCAGTTCATTACAGGGATGACCGACAGGATTCGTGGAGGGTTTTTCTTTTCACAAAAACACAATGGATATTTGTGAGATTTTGTCCTTTAAGTTCTTCAGACTAGTAGATCTCGCACCTCTTTTCCTTTCAAGGGGGCTGAAATAACGCTAAAAAGACTGTAATAAAACATCCTCATGTGTCTGTAAGTAGGACTTCAGTGGGAACATAGGGTCGGACTATAGGTATTGTGTTAAGCTTCAGTCTCGAGCCCTTACACTCCTTACACTGCCGCTGCAGAACGTGCGCTGTTTTCAGGGGGAAGCAATGTCTGCGGGCCCCTTGGGTTCCCTTGCCCCTTGTTGCCTTGTGTCCTTCCCAGTCCACTGCCACCGAACTTGAGAGGCTGTGGGTGACTGGGCCCTGCTGTGCAAGTCACGTGGATTTAATGCATTAGTTCCCTCACAAGTGCAGGCTTTCAGGCCTCAGAGTCTCTCCCTCTTTGGGCAGTTCTTTTTCATCTCAGGTTGACTTCTCCTTCCTTCCCCGACTGCCTCGCTGACCAACGCTCCATGTGCTGCAGCTGACCTCCTGTCTTGTTCTGCGGAGCAGTTAAAAGGCCTCGTCCCTGAGCTCCCAGAAACCGCCCTCCTCACTACCTGCTGCTGTTTTCACCCATGTTCTCCTCCTCCTCTCGTCTGAGAGGAGGGGCCTAGTTGCCTTTTTTCCAAAACCAAATTCCCCTCCTTGAGCCTTTTCTCCTTTCATCTTTTACTCTTAGAGCCTTCGGTCATTCCGTATCTTCCATTTGTGGTTTCAGCTAGTGGTGTGCACGGCAGACGCAGGCTGTCCCCCATGAAGCTTTCGTGCTGATGGGACCGACAGTGATCGGATAATCACATGGGGCTTAACAACAAGTTGTGCCGAGCGCGAGGAGCCCAGGACTGAGTAGTACTACTGAGTAGTACAGGAATGCAGCTGTTCGAGGAGCCTGGGAAATGGTTCTGAGAAAATGGTGTTTGACCTCTGGTCTGAAGAATGAATAGGAATGACCTAGATGGTTGCCAGGGGGTGGGTGGGGAGGACCAGCTGAGGGAATGGCTAGAGGCACTGAGACCAAGGGGAACAGGAATAGATGAGCCTGGGGCTGGGTTGGGGGCAGGGAGGACAGCAAGGAATGAGCGGGCCGGGGGGGGGGGGGGGCGTGGTGGGGAGATGACCAAGGGCCTGTAGACCCTGTTAAGGATGGAAGTGTTTGGAGTTGAGCAGCAAGAAACTTTGGACATGATTTAAGCAAAGGAATGATAGCATCGGATTGACTTCTGTCAGCGATCACCTATGCCGCTGTGCAGAGGGCAGACTCCAAGGGGAGCACCAGTCCGTGCAAAGAGACCGCTGTGCCTGTTCGAGTGGTCCGGGGAAGTTGGAAAGGGGGTGATAGGTTCAAGATAGATTTAAGAGGTAAATGTGGGAGACTGGATGAGGGATAGCAGAGAAGATGTCAAGGATGACTCCGAGGTTTCCAGCGTTTGTAATGGGACAGATGGAGCAGCAGCCACTGAGATGGGAAGACATAATTTGGGGAGATAAACATCATGTGGTTAGTTCTGGACATTTTGAGTTTGAGGGACCTTTGGAATCTCTCCCAGTTCTGTAATTCCAGCTGCCTCCTGGTTATCTGTACTTAACTAATTTATCATAACCTTCAAGCCAGTGTGTCTTGAAGTGACAGTGTTAATCTTTCTCCAAAACCCCTTTCTGTGTTTTTCCCATCTCTTGCTAGGATCACATCTCCTGTCTAGGCCTAAATCTGAGTCCTTGCCGATGCTTCCCCAGTGGCTCATGTCTCCTTTTGCTTCCATCTTAGGTCACTCCACATTCGGGTTCTTGCCTTAAATCAGTAGCTTCCAGGGTTGCCAGGATCGGGTGTGGTCCCTTCCTTGCTACTGCACAGCGCTCAGTACTGCCGAAGGGATCTTCAGAAAGCACCGGTCTGTCCTTGCGCTCCTCTTCTCAAAACACATTCCAGGGATCCCAGTCACCCTGATCCAAGCCCTGGGGTGCTCCCAAGGAATTCCCCTGCCACCCTGTCATAAGCCTGACCGGCTGTTTTGTTGTGTTGTGTTTTATTTTTTATAAACTTCCCATGCTTTCCCACATGTGTGGCTGATGTCACTGTTACTTGCTATTATTCCATCCTGTAAGGCTTGTCTGTAACATTGCCATTGCCACAGAACCTTCAGGAGAGCCAATCGTTAGGAAATTGTTCTGCCCTCCTCTGACGTCTCCTCCTGTTAGTCTGGACGTGGGCTGTGTTTTGTTTTGTTTTGCTCTTGGTACTTGCAGCCTGGCATGGCGGCTCTTCGGGTACACATGTCCCATCTCCCATTCGCACGGCACTTGTATCTTATTTATCTCTGTGTTGCCTAGTGTCCAGGATGGTTTCTGCTACTCAGTAGACACTCGAGAGAGATGGTAAATGAAGTCATCTTTTTTTGATTGTTCTGTTTACTTCTCAACTATTTCAGATCCTTAGAGGTGCAGAATTTTGAGTTCAAGGGACCTTTGAGAGTTCTTCACTATTTAATGATACTTAGATAGTAACAACTCAGGGTTCTACAGAGGTAAGCTAATTTTCCTATTTCTGGATCTTCCAGTTTGGCCTGCTGGGTTGTCTGATCTCGAACCTGTCATTCAGGGAGAACATGGCAAGGAGCCTCATTAAACTGGGGGCACCTGTGGTCAGGAACTGGCCAGCTGTCCTCAGTTGTCCCATTTTCTGGGTTGTGTTGGGTCAGGGTTATCAGAGCTATAGAATTTCCTCTATTCAAGAACAAAGAGCGGTAAGGTCTCATCTTTTTTGTTTACGTTCTTGCTTCCATGTTGATCTTAGGGTATTGGACTTTTATTTAGTGTCTAATCTTTGTGTTTCCGGGTATAAGTTTGACATTTAGGAATACACTTGGGCACTTGTAAATCTCAGTCCAAACAGAACAGATTTCCTGTGGTACATTTTTAATAACTAGATTGTATTGAGAAGTAAACATGTTATAACACACAGCTGTATATGTACACAGTTATTGAGCAGTGTCTTTTTTTTTCTCTAGGCATTTGGATTTTAGTCACACAGTGAGGTGTCTCACCCCACGGCCACAACTAAAAAATGCCTCCTTGGGGGTACAAAGGGAAAGACCCGTAGCTGCTTGTGAGAATGCGCAGATCTGCTGCATTTGCAGAGCAGTTATGTCTTCCAAACACGAAGATATTCTTTGTGATAATAATAATGAATTTCATTATTTTCTAGCTACCATGTGACAGTCTTAAGTCCATGATCTATAATCATCCCTACTTTATAGATAAACGTGGCTGCCCAGCTAATAAATGTCAAAACTCCGCTCGAACCAACTTTGTTCAGTGTAAGAGCTTGCACTCTTTTCCCTGTACCACGGTGACTGTGCTCTTGCGCTTTCTTTAACTTTCTATTTTGAAATAGTTATGAATGCTCGAGAACTTGGAAAACTAGTGCATTACGTAGCTTCTCCAGTCACTATATTGCTTGATCAAAACCAGGAAATTAATGGCACCGTACGGTTAACTGAGACTCTGACCACACTTGAACTTTACCACTGTTTCATGCACTCATTTTCTCGTGGGTTTCTGCATTTAATTCTGTGCCGTTTGATCTCATGTATAAAATCATGGAGTCATGCACTGACAATCGAGATCTGCGACTGTTGCTGCCCCTATATAATCACACCCTCCTTCCCCACACCCTTTGGCAACCATTTCTCTCTTCTCCCTCTCTATAATTTTATCACTTCAAAAATGTCATAAACGGACTCCTGCAGTATGTGATCTTGTGAAATTGGCCTTATCTGCTACTCGGCATGGTGCCTTTAAGAGCCCTCTGTGGTGTTGTGCGCATCCATAGTTCCTTGTGTTTTTGTAGCTGAGTAGTAGGACCATAGCATGGACGCACCCAATTCTTAGACTTTTTGAATTTCTAGAGTACCCATGAGCTATATTTCTACTCTGTAAAGAAATGCTTAGTTTTTGTACTGTACAAAGGAGAAGGATTTCAAGTAGAACCCAAACTTTATTTGTATACCCCCAAAGGAACATCTTCTAAAGAACAGAACTTCAAGAAGCACCTTGAAAGTATTCTCTTTATTATCAAAGTCATCGCAGCACTCAGGAAAACATGGGACTTAACCAATTTCTGTAGGCCTCCTTGTCTTGTGCAGTCCATGTGGATATGTATCTTATATTACTGTAGCCAGTGTATTTTGTGTGCTGCTTTTTTCCACGTAAGCTTATTTTTCCACGCACTGTGATTATTTTCGGCGCTGTAGGCTTCGTCCTTCAAGCTGACTAACGGTCGTTTTCTCCACGCCAACGGCCCCTCTGGCTCCGCTGAGCATCTCCACATATGTAACTGTTTGTCCTCTTGTGCAGTAGCTGTAAGATAAGCTCTTCAGAATGCAGCTACAGAGTCAAAAGGCTGGGACCATTTGTCTGGCTCTTTTGATGTGTGTTCCTAGACCTTGGCTCAAATCTCAACCCTTCCGCCTATTTACCAAGCAAGTTACTGAAGCTTTCTAAAGCCTCGATTGCCACGTCGGGAAACGGGAATACTACACCAACATCCGGAATGGCCAGGAGGATAAAATCCGAACGATGAGGCATGTGGAGCCCCCATCACGTGCGGAGCCCCCGTCACAGCACCTGCACAGGCGACTCACTCCATGCGTGGCAGTTGCTGGCAGCTCGTAATGACCGTGGTGTGACATCATGAATGTGATTCTGGCTCGCCAGCGCCTGTACGGACCCCTTGCGCCCAGCATTGGATGAGGAATGATGGAGAGGCATCACTGTGCATCCAGGCCCTTCTCGGGTGGGAGATGCACCCAGGCCTCAGCTAGGTGCTACTTCCAGATGTTTGGTTCCAGGTGTGGGGAGAACACGGACCTGTGCATTTCCGGCAGATATGGGAAAGCACGTGGTGCAGCCACAGTCTGAACCAAGCCTTGTAGAACTTCGCAGGTGGGAGTGGTCGGTTGTGTTCTGTCTACTCAGGAAGCAGAGCTTTGTTAGAGGTGGTGTTTTGCTGGACCAGGGCTTAAGCCATGGGGAGACATCTGGTAGTTGGGGAATCTAGATCACCCTGGGCAAAGAGAACACCGTGCACAGAAGCGCAGAGGCCTGACTGTAGACTGTGCTTGACGAATGGTGAAGGTTGTCACATAGTTGGGAGTGCACACCGGCGTGGGAGAAAAGCCTGTGGAGGCCAGCTGGAAGTGACAGCACGGGGCCCAGGAATTGTGTCCCTAGGAGTTTGGTCTTGATTCTGTAGGCGCCGCAGATGTTCGGGGGTGCGTCTTGGTTGCGTAACTGGCTGTTCTCATGCTTGCTCTTTCATGTGTGATTTGTACCCTGTTTTTGTTCATAGAAAGTGGTAAAAGGGGCCAAGGTAAAAGTACTCTAAAGCATATGGTTTTTTGAAAGTGGTTTTGGTGTTTTAATGATACGGAAATATTGACTTTTGCATTTTTGTCCATTACAGGATTCTGCTCTAATACTTGATGTTCCTCTGGGTGTGATCTCCAGAATTGAAAAAATGGGAGGCGCGACAAGTAGAGGCGAAAATTCCTATGGTCTAGATATTACTTGTAAAGTAAGAGATTCAGTACTTTCTTATGTGAAAAAAGACACATTAGTGTTGAATGATGAGTAACAGTTAATGGGGGTTTACAAAAAAAAAAAAAAACACAAATCAAAGACCCTGGTTCATCTAAGGCCCAAGAATGGTCCTTCCCTCATGATCAGGCTTCTAAAACTTCCTGGGGAAGTAGTTCCTATTAAAGAGACCTGCGGGGACTCAGACCTGTCCTTCTGTCAGCTTAACTGGATGGGAAGAAGACTTTATGGATAGAATTTTCTCACTTTCTAGTTTTTGCCCGAGTCTACTCCCAGTGTCCCATTATGTGATATGTTACCAGCTGGACACCTTCACACCGTGAAAGGAAAGAAAATTACGAGAGATTTTACCCTCCGTGAATAGGATATGCCTCTAACAACCTTTTTAACTTTTGCTGAGTTTTCAGAGGTAATGTTTTGCCTGCCATTTTGCATTGGCACAGTGGGTAGCAGAGATTTAATGATAATACCATTTACTCAGCTGTAATAGTAACTGTTCATTGAGCATCTGTGTCGGTGCAGACACGTGCTAGGTGGCGTCTCCATTTTATCCTTATGAAGCCTTGAGCCTAAGAAGAGTTCAGTCACTGAGCTGAGATTACCCGACAGATGTCAAGGTTGGGATCCAAATACACTTTGCAGACAATGGGGTAAACCTTCTGGCAAGAATACGTCCTTTCCAGGTATTACGTGTCAGATGGTTACAATCCGAATAGAATAATAATAGAATAGAATAATGGCCAGTCCCAGAAGGAGCTGGAAGGGGTGTGGAGGTCATCCGTGGTTCTCACAGCTAGATCTGGGAGATGTGACCTTGGCTCAGGCACTGTGATTTCTTAAAACTCATCTCCTATAGTTTTGTTTTGATAATGAATATGGTATCTTCGTTTTATTGTCTCTGGTTTATAAAAGTTGAAGACGGACTAGTACACTCTATCACAAAGCAAAGGATTCTGTGGTCATTAAGCCTGAACTGAAATTCTCTATCACTACCCACTTTGGCTTCTTTTGGTTTTTGTTTTAATCCAGGCTACCTTAAATGCCTTATTTATGATCCCAGCTACGTCTTCATTTTGGGGCCTAGAAATACAGGGATTTACTTTGAAGGAAGTAAAGTTTTGCATTTTGTGTAAAGGGATCTATGGGAGTAGAGCGTTACGTTACAGTACTCAAAGGAAAATGGGATTGCTAATATTGACGACCATGAAAGTGACTCTCATTCTAATAGAATTTTTTTTCAAAGTGCTGTTTGTTGCCTTGTCAATAGAAAGAATTTGTATTTAAATATCAGTGTCCCCAAAGTTAATAGGATAAAGCACATTCTTACCCTTTGACTGTTTATTATAAAGACAAGGGGCTTCGGGACAACTTACCAGGCATGACTCGCAGATGTTACACATACCTGTAGTTTTTGGAATTAGCGCTGAGCCCAAAGATGACGCCTAGAACAGTGTTGGAGCTCAGCCTCTTCATTCCGTTATCTCCCTGGGACACGCAAGTCCCATGTCCTCAGAAGCAGACCCGAAGGTGATAGAAAAGGAACCTGCTGTGGTGGGGCGGTTTCGCAGAGGTCAGCCCCAGCTGGGGTCTAGAGCCCTAAGACCGCTGTTGCTCCAGGGAGAACAGGTTGTTCTAAACCCTACAGATCTGGTCCTACTAGCTCTGGGCGCGGGGATTTCTGCTCGCCAGCAGTGCCTTTCAGCTGGGGGTTGTAAGTCCCAGTGGATGTCGTCTAGCAGCAGAGGACGAGATAGCTCTCAATATGTGAATGTTTACCCCCAGGCACCACACCAGCCCCTGCTGACAACTTGGAGCCTTAAGGGGCAGGGGAGATGAAGCCAAACCTTAACCACCAACAAACCTCCTGTCGTCTTCCATGCCTCGCCCCTGTTTACTCGCTTTAAAGGCTGTGGTATTTTGAGGTCAGCAGCGATGGGTGGTGTTTCTCTAGAGATGAGTTGTAGGAATGATGTCTCCATAAAGCAGCCCTTCTGTATGGTTGTGTGGCAGGGGGGCGTTTACTCGGACTCGTTTATTACAGCGAGGCTTGGTGCATCGCCACGTGACCCACTTGTCAGACAGGCCGAGGTGGGGCTGTGAGGCTCTTTGGCTGCAAGGCTCTTTCTCAGGGGCCCTCCCCTGACGAGTCAGCCTTAAGGAGACCAGGTGGAACTTACCACTTAGGATACGCTCATATTTCTGTCGTAGATTTGGTGAGCTGCCGCCCGTGAGTCATTTGCCTTTTCCATTTCAATTTTCTTGTTGGCAAGATGAGGTAGTAATTCTTTCTGTCCTTTAATTACATCTGAATCAGATGGCAACCAGAAGTTGCTTGAATCACTTGTTCTTTGGCACACAGAAAGCAGTTGTTGGAATCACGGATGGCTCAGAATAAATGGTTATCTAGAAATGGCCGAAATTCCGGCCAAGTGGTTAAGAACAGTGATGGTAGGGAGTTATCAGCTGACCCCAGGCTGTGAGGAGGAAAGATGCACACAGGTCTTCGAGCCCCCTGGAGCCTCGGCTGCCCAGCGCTGTGCTGGTGGCTCGGTTGTAAAATCCTCTGGAGGCATGTCATCCCACTGAAATGATTATTCCCTTTCATTTGACTACTGCTTTGCATCATGAGCCAACAGCTAATATCCTGGTTTCCTTGGAATATGTTGTGAATTGGTTTTTGGATTTTATTCAGTTCTGTGCTTCTAGAAATGAAAGCACAGAATCCTAGAGGTGGCAAGACCCAGTAGATGCCATCTGTATAGAGAGTGAGCAGTCTTGGGTCACTTGGTCAAGGTCTTCAGGTCTAGTTCTTCATAACCTCTGCTGCCAGTGGCATTCTGGGATGCCCCGTATGTAGCAAGGCCTTTGCTAGTCCTTTGTGCCAAAGGCTTAGGAAACTTTACCTTTGCTCCTGAGATGCTACATGAAAAAACACTTTGCAAAAATGTAAAGGTCGTGACATCCAAAAGGACAGGGACCAACCCGGCCGCCTCCTTCCCGAAGTCCCCCAGGGTCCCGATGGAGCTCATTTTTCCGAACTGAGTTGGTATTTTGAGTGTTCAGCCACTCGGTCATAGCCCCGTGATTGATTCAGGAGACAACCTGAACAACTCTGGCTTTAAAAGGAAGACAGAACGTTATGTATTTGATAGGGGATGCACCTTGATAGTTAAGGGAGCTTTTGTTGTCGTTGTTTTTGGTTTGGTTTCAGTGTATGAGAAGCTTTTCTTGCTTAGCAAAGAGATATGTATTGAAAGCCCCTTTTAGAATCCAGTTTTGAGCATTAGTGTTTAGTTCCTGAAAGCACAAGGAACAATGTTGGTGATGGAACACCTGGATGAGAGCGCGGTGCCAATCATTTCCTGATTTGTTAGACTGAGATGTGAGAGGAGCATGAGGGAGAGGGAGAGAGCTTCCGTATTTTCGTGACATGTTTGACAATTTTGAGCTTACATGTGATAGGTACACATTTGAAAAGTTCTGTGAATAAAATACTCTTTTATAGTGAAAATACCACAGAAACTAGTTGAAGGAGACACTGTGGATGGTATGCAAGGCCAGGTTTGATTTTTCTTGCTAGAAAATGATTTTAGCTCTGTCTTCTCTTTAACACTAGTTGCTTTGTCTTTACATTCATGACCGCAATGGGAGTATTTTGAGGTGTTCTTAAACTGGATATTTCCAAATGTCATACAAAAACAAAGTGATTTTCTTAGTAATCTAGATTAACTGCCCTTCCAGGTAAGTGAATCTTCCGCTCCTTTAGTTGAAGAGATTTTTTGCTAAGGATTGTCACTTTATCTGAAGACTGAACTGTCAAATTTCTCTGCTTCCCCCCCTCCCCCCAGGACATGAGAAACCTGAGGTTCGCGCTGAAACAGGAAGGCCACAGCAGAAGGGATATGTTTGAGATCCTCACAAGATACGCCTTTCCCTTGGCCCACAGTCTGGTAAATTCCAGGGTTCTCCGCAGTGCCGGGAGGTTCTCGGGTGTCTCCCCTTTCATTTACTCTCTGCGCCGCGCTCCCCGGCCTACTGTGAGAGCCAGGGTGTTTATTAAAGGTGATCGAAGCATTCCGAGGAGGAGCAGGCTCCATGGCAGCCTGTGCTCTCCCTCCCCCAGCGTGCCCCCAGCCCTGGCTCCTCCTCTGCAAAGCCAGGAGGCCATGAAGCGGACTGTGGGTGCCTTCCTTCGGCCACCAGGCCTTGCTTGCATCCTCTCTCCCCACTCCTTCTCCCCTGCTTGGCTCTAAACAGACTTGGAGGCAGCTGTCTGCTAAGGGAAGAACAAGGAAACAATTCTTTAAAAAAAAATATGTGTGTGAGTCTAGGATAAGTCCATGCCATTGCATGGACTGAAGGGGATGAAGGAGATCATTTGTAACGCAGCCCTTCTCCCTGAGGCTGTCTTTTAGGTATTTTGGCAATAAGGGCCTGAGATTTTTTTTTTTCCCCTGGTGAGACAAGGTTTCTCTCTTCCCAAATTTCATTAACAGTTGTTCCAGGCAAAGGAAATTCATGGTTGATGGAAGGGACGATTATACAAAAACTGGAGGTCTAGAAAGATTTAGGGAGTACTCCTCATGAGTCATGTGTTGATTACAGATTCAAATGTAATGCTTAAAACAAATGTAATGATACAGAGTTGAACACATTTTCAGCCTTTTCTCAGTTTTTGATTAAATGTGTGATGTAAAACCTATTTCAGTACTTAACAATTTCTTTAACGATTAGGGCAAAAGAGTTTTATGAGAACACATCTTTGGAATATTTATGAAAGTGAGAATGTAAGTCTTATCCATGAAAATTCAGTTAGGGAACATGTTCTATCTTGAGCTTTGTGTATCTGGCCCCAAATTATCAGAAATTTGAAGAATGGCTCACACAGCAGGTTTGAAGAAGCAGAGGCCTCAGTCCGTCGTCTCCTGTAAGATCCCCTTTCTCTGACATCTTTTGTCTCTTTTAGGGTTTACTCCCCGAAAAAGGCAGTATTAGACCCGCTTTCTCCTAAACTAATGGCCCATCTCTCGCCTCCAACTACACCTCTGGAAAGAACATTCTAGTCTGTTCTTGTCTCTGGTTTTTTCATTCCTCCAACCCATTTCGGTATCCGGCTTCACTGTAGGCACCTTCCTGGAACGGAGGCCCTCTCAATGACCAAATCGAGTGGCTCGCTTCATTCTTCGTTCTGTTTGCTCTTCCCCCGGCATTCAGTGGTTCGGAGCACCCCATTCCAGCCAGTCCTGGTCTCTGTGTTATTCTGTTACCTTGACTGTCCTTCCCAGTCTCCACTGCTCCTGTCTTTTCCTTCGTGGACCATCTCTACGGTGGTCCCCTTCAGCTGCCCACTCACGTTACTTGCTTGCCTTGCTGCTTTCGTTTCATCCCATCGCGTGAGCTGTCGCTGTATGGGTGATATCGAAATCCAGCCCCGACACTGGCCTCTGATGGGCGTCACCAGCCTAACTCTCGGACATCTTCCTCTGGAAGTCCTCGAGCCTCACAGGCTTGCTCTTCCCCAGCCCCCTCGCCGCTACATGCCGCAGCTCAGTGAGCAGGATCCCCAGTTGCTCAGGTTTGAGAACTTAAAGTCAAGTGTCTTCTTGTCCCCGTGCCTTGCCTCCCGGAGCCACATCTGTTCAAATCCTGTAGGTTCTCCTCATCAGTGACTCCCCCGTGGTTCTTCCCATTTCTCCTTGGCCTTCCTGTTGGAAGCGGCGCTTCCCGACTGGCTTCTCTTCTTTCAGTTTCTGTCCTTCCGATGTCGCATTCACGGTGCTGCCAGTGGTTTTGTCACTGAACTGCGATCATGTCACGGTGCCCCACTCTCTGTAAAAACAGAAACAAACTCGGTGACTTCCCACGGCTTATACTGTACACTCCAAGCACACAGGACTGCCTGTGCTCCTCTGATACACACAGAACTTTCTCAGAGCGGAGTCTGGTTTCTCTGTCCCCTGTACCTGCAGGCTCCTTGTCTCTTTAAAGCCCATCCTCCACCGCCTTGCTGAGCCCTAAGTCCTTTTATATACCTGTGGTGCCCCCCCCCCATCCCCCCCTGCAGGATTTGTCTTGCCTCTGGCTTTGCAAGTCCCTCTGTGAGAGCACGTACCTCAGTCCACCTTACGTAATAATTATGTAGGAATTGCCTGCCCCCTGCCATCCTCTGGGCTTATCAAGGCGGGGAGCTGCCATTATTTCTCTCTCTCACCTCACCATAATGACTTCTGCATGGGGGTTGTATAATGATGTCTTTTTTTTTTTTTATTGAACTCAGGTTTAGTAGCAAGTGAAGGAAAAATCCATTTTATGGAAACGTACAGGACACATTTCTGGATGTCGTGGATTTAGCACCAGAGCCTGGGGGTGCAGGGCGCTGTCGCCGGAGCAGTCGGCACAGAGTTGCCTTCTCATCTGCGCTTCCTGGCGTCAGTTTTTGTGCCTGCACTAGAAGTCCCTGCTTCTTCCTTGGGAAGTGACAAACTTGAGAAAAAAATGTCAGCCAGATTGCTTATACAAAGTTTTGGAAAATTATATTCCCTAACTTTTAACCACTCAAAGTCATCTCTAAAAAAAAAAAATTAAACTAGTCACTGAAACAAGACAAGATACAGGTAGAAACAGATCAGCTCTTGCCGTGGCTTTTGGATTGTCTGTTCCTGCTTTTCAAGTCACCGTGTACAACTGTCTCGTGAATCAGCTTCATTTCGGGATGCTGTGTTGGGTGGCGCTGGGGAGGAGGGAGAGCACACGAGGAGCAGGAGGAGGGGATGAGAGGATAATACCTAGTCCCGTTCGGAGATGTGACAGAAGTGCTAGGACACATGTGTCTGGCCCCCAAATGGCAGAGTTACCTTCATGCTGTAAGAGAAATGCAGAGGAAGTCCACTGGGGAGTCCCAGGGAGAAGAGAACATGTCCAGCCTGCATGGTAAAGCCTGCATGAAGTTTGAGTCATTTGGGTTGAGCCTCGAAGGATGGTCATCCTTTCCGGTGGAGGAAGTGGAGTTGCAGGCAGAGGCGAGACCCTGACCCTCGGCACAGTGGAGGAAAGCGGGGCGCGCTGCGGAGTGTTCACGAGGGTGGCTGGGCGCTCTGTGTTCGGAGCGTGGGGAGAAGGAGCTCTGGGCTCGTGCGGTGGATGGTCTTAGCTCTGCTAGGGAAGGAGCTAATAACCGGAGATGTGGTGGAGACCTGCGGAGGGTTTTGGAGTGAGTGAGAACTAGACACAAGGTCATGCAGACTAGGCCAGAGCAGAGAGCTCGTGGAGCCTGGAGGTGGGGGCGGTCCGAGGGCCAGGCGAGAGGGCCACAGTGCCTGACCTAGGACCCAGTGGTGCTGGTGGCCGGGCGGGGTGGGGGACGACAAGCTTGGGCAGCAGCTTGGTGAGAGAGGACAGCGAGGGAAGCTGAATGAGTCATCCTTCCCTCTGGGGTTTGCAGGTTGAGGGGTGAGGAGGATGGGGCGCTGTCGACAGAGCAGGAACGTCAGACAGGGATTTTGTTTGAGGAAACAGGTGGAAGACAGGACGAGGAGGGAGGGATGGGGAGTTCTGTGTTTTGTTCGTGTGGCCGTTAGCATTGTGACTTTTTGACAGAATTGACAGCCGTGATTTTGGGTCTGCCCCTCAGAAAAGGGTTTAGAGATGTAGATTTGAAATCATGGTTCTTAGTCTGTTTGGAGCTATGCATTCCTTTGATAACATGACACAAATTATAGCTTCTCATCCCCTGACGAATGCACTTAAGTACAAAACTTTACATAGAATTTTAGGGTTCCAGCCCCTCTGAAGCTCATCCGTGCGTCCCAGGTTAGGTAAGTAACCCTGGTGTGTAACAGAGAAGTCCAAACCAGTGTTTCGCTTGGAAGCTGAGGAAGGCAAACGAATGTTATCTGTGCGGAGCCTTGCCTCTTCTCGAGGCAACAGAGAGAAGGGATCTTTCTGAAGCAGGATCCCAGGCAAGGCAGAGAGGGATGGGGTTAAGCCCAGCTTTGGGAAGGAGAAGGAACAATTATTCCTCTGAGACAGGAGGGAAAGAAAAGTTTTCAAACTGCCACTGTGGGGAGTGCGAGAGTGTGCCAGAAAGGGATTTCCTGGAAGCCTCATCTAAACCGGATTGCATCAAACAGGACAAACGGCCCTGCTTGGAAAACGTCACTTGGTTAATATTACTGAAAATGTTAAATCAGCTGCATATTATCTCAGTGATTTTTTTAAAATTGTAAGCATTTGAGGTTAGAAGTAAGCTTGCTGTTGTACCCGTGAAATGGTGTCTGAAAGCCAGAAGAGCTGGGTTCCAAATCCAGCCGGAGGGTGAATGGTGTACGAGTGGGCTTTTTGCTCTCAGACCATTCCTTTGGCTCTGTCTGGCCTCCTTCCCCATTAGCATTTTCACCACTCAGTGTGTTCAAGTTGGGACTTAAACTTTGAGTTGAACTTGAGCAGATTAGCCACACATAGTCGACCCTAGCCTATTAATTTGCTGGTTTCTGTATTTTGTCGGTCCAGTCAGACTTGGACATTGTTCCTGTAACAATATCTACTTCAGCCCAAGTGTTTGTTTGCTTGCTTTATTTTTATCTTGTCTTACGAACACTAGAAATTGTACCAAGTTCGCAAACTACCTTGTGACTCAACACTACTTCTAGATAAATGATACCTTTTTATAAGAAATGTGACAACGTTGGGGTGCCTGGGTGGCTCATCAGTGGCTTAAGGGTCTGACTCTTGGTTTTGGCTCAGATCCTGACGTCGGGGTCCTGGGATTGAACCCCGGATCGGGCTTTGCACTCATCAGGGAGTTTGCTTGAAATGCTCTCTCTCTTTTCCCCTCTGCCCTGACCCCCGCCTCAAAAAATAAATAAGTCTCGAAAAAAAGAAATGTGTCAATGGTCCTGACGTAATTTTTCAAAGGCAAGAACGAAAACTCTATAGATCTGATTAGAGCCTGACAGAGCTACCAAAGAGAGTAATTAGTTGTTGGGGTGGCTCATTCAATGCCAGAGTTCTTCTTTCATTGATTTCCTTTAATTGTTTGCTCGTTTCCCACCCAGTTGGGAGAACCAGAGAGAATATAAATTTCAGATGAGTGTTTAACTGTTAATCCCAACATATTACTGAGTCCTGAAATCCATTTACTAGGTTGCAACCAGCATTTTTAAATGGACTAGAAGAAAAAGTACTAAGAGCATAATACGTACCACGGGCACATGTGGTTTTGTCAGACATTTGTTTCAGAGGTGTGTGGTGTGTGTGTGTGTGTGTGTGTGTGTGTGTGTGTGTGCAGGGAGGTGGTCATGGTGCAAAGTGTATGTCTTTATGTTAATCATAATCCAGAAAGTTTGAAAAACAACCTTTTAGGTAATGCTCAAATACATAGAATAAAATGGGCTTTGAGTAAATTTAGGGTAGTAAAGGCACTTTCATCTGTCTTGACAGCTACAGGCATGCATGGACTTTCTTGAATTTTGTTGAAATGAAGGGCTTGAGTTTTGACAAAAACCATGGAGTGTCTCAGAGTCCACAGTCTCTCATGGTTTGTCTCCCCCTCCGATTTCCCCCAACTCACAACTGAGGGTTTTGGAGGGGGGCAGTGGGGGGTGGGATGAGCCTGGTGGTGGGTATTAAGGAGGGCATGTATTGCATGGAGCACTGGTTGTGATGCATAAATAAGGAATTTTGGAACACTGAACAAAAATATGAAAAAAAAAATATCATGGAGTGGGGAGCCTTACATAGGGAAGTGGAGAGCTGGAAGGAATGGAGCCTAGGACGCGGTAGCCAGACTCATGGCAGCCACGGATGAGGGAGAGCCTGGGAGAGGACTTGTTTACAGAGTTTACCAGCAAGGTGTGTGCTCACGGCACATGCTAGGCAGTCCAGCGACCCGTGTCTGAATCTGGCTCAGTCACTTACCTGCTTGACAACTTGGGAAGCCACGTAATATTTATGTGCTTCAGTGTTCTCATCTGTAATGCGGGATAATCGTCTCCACCCCATAGAGTTTTTGTGAAGATAAAACATAAACTGTGTACAAGTGCCTGGCACACAGTTAAGTGTCCTTTGAATGTCTACTATGCAGTCACTTGCCATTTTCCCAGCAGGTGCAGAGAAGAAGGACGACTGCCCCAACACACTTTTCCCCCCCAGAATATTAATAAAGTAATTGTGATAATATGTGAGACACTTTAAGGCCCATAAAAGAAAGATGCCATGTGGATAAGGTTACTATCCTTATTAAGAAACCATTGGTTGTACTTGGATAAAGGATTGGTTGGAAGTCTTAAATTTCAGTGTGTTAAATGCAGAAAGCATCTTAACTAGAAATGTGACATAGGGGCAGCAGTGATCGTCTTTAGGAAAGGTCTGCCATTGTTTCTTCGGTCTACCTTTGGACGCCGGGCAGGCCTCCCGCTTCCAGGGTAGCGCGGCGCATTTGGGCGTGTATGTCCCCGCGCTCGGTACTTTCCTGTGCCATTCTGGATTAAGCTCTTGGGCATCACAGTGTTTTCTGCCTCTTGTTACACTGTGAGCTCATCAGCACTCGTGTGGTTGCAAAGGTTTTTGGTGTTTTGTTTGCTTTGGTAAACTTGACCTTTGGGTGGGTTGTAGGAATAGGCACAGGAGATCAGATTGCTGGCTGTGCTTTTGAGAGCGGGAAACAGCTGGGCTTCGGAGACTTTTTTCTGCGGAGACCAGCAGCCCTCCGCACGGATGGCGTGGCACTTCTGCGGCGGTCAGCGCAAGGGGCGAGGTGCTCGAGACGGCCGCCGCACCTTCCAGGAGAGGGTCCCGCTGCGCGTGCTGGCGTTTGAGATTGCTGCCTTCGCTTCTCAGAATCTTAGCCGCTCACTTCTTTTTGCCTAACTTTGGTGAACCACATCAAAACTTGTCCCCACCACTTAAGCACTGTGTCATTTCCACCTTGTGTCCACTCTGGCTCCAGTCCAATTGTACTTGCTTGTAAAACTGATTGCATGGAAATTACCGAAGCGGGTGATGGGGGTGCACATCTTTTCAATTGCCCAAATGAGAGTAGAGGATCCTGTGAATAGGCGATTAAAGCAAGGGTGCTATTCCCCAGCCCTTCCGTTTTCAGTCCAGAATTGGGGACATTTTTTAAATTGCTTTGAGATTTTAAAAATCTCAGACTGAAATTTAGTGGACTTTCTAGGGTGGCCACGGAATAGATAAAAGCAAACAACTCATTTTCAGCGCAGCTGAAGTGAGAAGCGGTACCGTGCATGCACACACGCGCGCGCGCACACACACACCACACCTACCTGCTTTTCAGCCTAGATGCGGCTTTGCCTAGGACTCTTTTTTGTGGATAAGCAGTAAGTGGCCGACTGAGGGTCTCACCTTGCTTCCTGCCCCCTCCAGGCCCTGCTCCTTGGTCTCATTCGGTCTGTCTTTGGTCTCTCTTGGTCTCTTTCAGTCCCTCCCTTCTCCTGGCACTGTGCTGCCCGCAGGACGGGCCCCACAGGCCCTCCGTGGTCAGAAGCCCAGCGATCTCCACCTGCCCGCACGGGCGCGGCAGCCACTCCCTACAGAGCTCCTCCGCTTCTCGCCCTCCCACGCCAGGGGAGCTGTTCTTTTGAATGGGACTCAAGACCCTGCAAGTACGCAAGCCACCTCTCCCTTCAAAGGTTTTTTGAACTACTGAGTAGCCACAAGAGGATGTTTGTAGAACATGTGAAGTGGGAGGTGGTCTGATACCCGGAGTGCCCTCTGGCTCCCGGGGTGTCATTTTGTGTCCTTGACTTTATCCTCTGTGGCGCTCTTTGGCCGGGCCTGCTGTGCCGAGTTCTTACCTGCTGGCTCGCGGTGCCTCATTTCCCGAAAAGTCTTGTGCTTCTTGCTTCCAAACTCCTATTCCTCGGACCTTTGTGGGAATACTCGGAGGCCAGGACCGGAGGCAGTTTGTCGTTTCCTTCTGCCGGGCGTCTTAGGGCACTGCCGGTGTGGGGCAGTTACAAACTAGATTCCCTGTTTGACGTGCTCTGGACCATCCAAGTTTTCTGCAGAGCGGCTTTGTGGCTACAAATTGCCAGTGGGGGACAGCAGTGGAGACTTTTTTTTTTCTCCCTCGATCAACACCCATGATCTGGACAGGTGACTTCCTTGCAGACCCAGGTGCTTACTTCCTGCTTGTCCTTCCCGCGAGCTTGTACACACTTGGGAGGAGGCCAGCGTCTACTGAAGGCGGTTTGCAGGCTGATGCCCGTCTTGGCATCTTGGGGGGCCCTGGGCCTTCATGTCCTCTATCTCCTGTCCCCAAGAGGCTGTGAAGAATCTATTCTGTGAGCACTCTGAGGTAAAGGCCAGCACTTTTTCCCCCCTGTTTGTGGTTAGTATTTAGCTTCTGAGTATTTGTTCCTCGCTGGCTAGCTCAGTAGAGCATTTTAAAAAAGGTTCCTGTTTTATCCAGCATTTAAAGATGCTTCCAGCAGAAGGCTGAGCGCCTCTATACCAGATGCCTCTCCCTGGAGCTTCTGAGACTGGAAGCACCTGGCCCTCTACCTCTCTAGCTTCCTTGCAGGTTCCGCCGCTTCCTTCTGCTGTCCAAGTGTGGGTCCTCTGGAAGTCGGTTCTACCCCCTCCTTCTTGCTCTGTACCATCCCCTCGTCAGTCGCTCTCCCTCTCCTGTCTTCTGGCATTGCCCGTCTGACCTGACTTCCAGATCCAAAGCTTCTGTTTCCCTTTAACAATCTAGAACTTCAACTGACGCCAGAACATTCCTTTAATATCTCTCCACTTTCCCTTAAACCTGCCCTCTGTGCTCCCAGTTTCTCATGGTATCTTCTCTTCCTCCAAAATCAAGGCCACCACTGGAAGATTTCCCTTTTCCCGAATGTTTACTGAACCCAGGGTTTTTGTCTCTTCTTTTCTCAAGTAGTGGAATAGTACTTGGGCTGGTTTTCCTGCTTCCTGTCTGTCTCCTACCCAGTCCCCCCTTGCATGTCCTCTCCCTGGGACTCGGCTCTCATTCCCCGCCTCCCGAGACATTGGCAGTTCCTCTCTCTCTGTTCGTGTAAGTGCATTTACTTTTGTGGCCTCACCTCTCAATTGTCCCCACTTTTTCCGACCCCCTCCTGCACTCTGGCCTCGTATTCGCTGAGTTTAGCTACCACTTATGCTTTTTTTGTCATCATTGTTATTATCATGTCCAAGGTCATCTTACCCTTCCAGGCCCATCTCTCTAGAAGTAAGCTAAGCAATCTCTCTGGAGCCCCAAATGCTTTATCTGTGCTCTCCACTTTTCGTGACCAGTAGTTGTGCCCTCCTTGTCACTGTCCTTTGGAGAATTTCTGACCTGTTAAGGACAGTGCCTGTGTCTTACTCATCTTTTTCTCTACTTAATACCTCGTACTGAGGTAGGCCCTCAGTAAATGTTTGTTGATAATATACTAAGATCAGTAGAATGATTGAATTAAGAACCAGCAGCAACCAAGTCATCAGTAAGAATATTCTGTTTAGAAAGGGCGTTTATTCAACAAGCGCTACTTTATAATTTTAAAAATAGCTAATATGTGTCCATAATTGAAAACTTGGGACCTCTAGAAGGTAGTGTTACGGACTCAATGTTTCTGTCCTCCCAGAATCCTGTGCCGAAGCCTGAGCCCCCCAGTGTGATGGTATTTGGAGGTGGGGCTTTGGAGAGGTGATTAGGTTTAGATGAGGTTATGAGGAGAGAGCCCCAGGTTGGGATCACTGACCTTACAGGTAAAGGAAGGGACGAGAGCTTGTGCTCTCCATCACGTGATGTACAGCACGAAGGCCACCCTCTGTAAACCAGGAAGTGGGTCTCACCAGAACCCAGCCATGGTGACTCCTGGACCTTAGACTTTGCAGCTTCCAGAACTGTGAGAAGTAAATGTTCATTGTTTTAAGCCAGCCAGTCTGTGGTAACTTGACAAGTTACCATGGCTAGGTTCTGGTGAGACCCACTTCCTCACAGGTAACCCGTGTTTCCAACCTGTTACTGTCCACCCAGTGGTAGTTTAAGCCTGGTCATGTCACTTGTTAGTCATATTGTCCCCCTCTGACCCTGGTGGGAGTAAGCTGTGTGTTCTTCCATACCTTGCTTTTACATTTACCAAAAGCTCCCGCGGGATGAGTGGGCCGCTTCATCGTCTTTATGACCTCTATGGATGGATACCGAGATCATCTCCGGGCGTCTGCCGCTACATAAACTGTGGTGGGTAACCTTGCACATAATCGCTTTGTGCGTGCTCGTGTATGTTGTAAGATAAGTCCTTAGAAGCACAATTACTGCTGTTACCACATATCAGGAAAAGAAGATGTACTGGCTTCGCCCCCCCACATGCAGTGCGTCTGAGCGCCTGTTTCCAGACATCCCCTCCAACTCTGTTCGTTTCCTGCAGCTGCAAGGACACATGATCACAAACTTGGAGGCTTAGAAAAACACGAGTCTGTCATGTTACAGTTCTGGAGGTCAAAAGTCCAAAATGGGTCTCACTGGGCTAAAGTCAAGGGGTGTGGTGCTGCGTATCTTCTGGGGATCTAGGGGAGAGTCCATTCCTTGTGTTTTCCAGCTTCTCAAGGCACCCACGTTCCTTCGCTCACAGCTTCTTCCTCTGTCAGAGCCAAAGCAGTGGTCGAGTCCTTCAAATTACTCTGACTTTATTCCATTGTCACTCTCCTTCTCTGATTCCCACTCTTTGGCCTCCTTCCACCTCCCAGGACCCTTACGATGACATTGGCACTCTTGGGATGTCCAGGGTATTCTTCCTTTCTTGAATGAGTCAGGAGATTAGAAATCTTAATTCCATTGGCAGCGTAATTCCTCTTTGCCACGTGTGGTCATGTAACATGGGTCACGGGGAGTAGGACTACATCTCTGGGGGACTGTTCTGCCAACTGCACCAATCCAGGTTACTTCCGGATTTTTTTGATCCTCACTAATCTAATAGGTGAAAATGTGGATTCATAGTTTTATTTTGTATTTATCCTATTTGACTAGAATTAAATATTCTTTTTTTTTCTAGAGCGAGATCACAAGTGGGCAGAGAGGCAGGCAGAAAGAGGGGGGAAGCAGGCTCCCTGCTGAGCAGAGAGCCCGATGCGGGGCTCGATCCCAGGACCCTGAGATCACGACCTGAGCTGAAGGCAGAGGCTTAACCCACTGAGCCACCCAGGAGCCCCAGAATTAAATATTTTTTGGTTTGAGCTATTTGTATTTCTATTGATTGTCTGTGGCCTCTGCCTGTATTTCCTTTGGGATTTTGGTCTTTTGCTTGTTAATTGTAGGAGTTCTTTACGTAATGGCTGTACTCCTATTATGAGTTGCAAATATTTTCCCCATATGTCTTCTGACTTTGGTGGCTTTTGCTATGGGAATTTAAAAAAATCTTTGTATTTATCAATTTTTTTTCCGATGGGGGTCCCTATGATCATCCCAAGTTCAATGATTCATTCAGAGAATTCAGAAGATTTAACATATAGTCATGCTCATGAGTGTGATTTATTATAGCAAAAACATGTAGAGGAAAAGCAGCAAAGGGAAAAGGCACGTGGGTAAAGTCTGGGGGGAAACCAGGCACAAACTTCCAGAGTTTTCTCCCAGTGGAGTCACACAGGAGACACCTCTTCCTACAGCAACAACTTGAGACAACACATGGGAAGTGTCACCAAGCAGGAAAGTGCAGCGCTGTCTGCCTAGCAGGTACCCGAATCACTGCATCTCAGGAGGAAAGCAGAGGTTAAGCATAAAACATGCTTATACAGGGAACCGGGCTGACTCAGTTGGTTAGGCGACTGCCTACAGCTCAGGTCATGATCCCGGAGTCCTGGGATCAAGTCCTGCATCAGGCTCCCAGTTCCAAGGGGAGTCCGCTTCTCCCTCTGACCTTCTCCCCTCTCATGCTCTCAGTCTCTCTCTCTCTCTCAAATAAATAAATAAAATAAAATAAAACACTTTTATACAGTTGAGGCACCATAAACCCTTCTTATCAGTTAGGGAGCGATGAGAACTCTCCCGAGAACCCAGCTTCCCAGGGGTCAGCTGAGGGCCAACCTCACGAGCAGACCTATCTCAGGAGAGCAGCTGGGCCTGCTAGGTTAAACTCTTGTCTGCGCAGTTTCCTTTCATAGCTTCTGGGTTTTACATCCCTGTTAGGGATGTCTTCCCTGCTCAGAGTTGTAGAATTATCCCTAGGATATTCCTTTAAAACTTCAGTTTCTTTTTTAAAATGTAAATATTTCGCTGATTTGGAATTTATTCAGGGCTCCCGTGTACGATACCACCTTTATCGCACACACTTCTTTGTGTTTGATTTTGGAACATTTCTTTTCTTGCATCAGTCACCCTTCAGGTACCAGTAACGTTCTTTTAACCATTGAGGCTTTATAAAATGGAAGGTCTGCTAGGGCAGGCCCCTCCTCCATCCTCAGCCTCCTCATCCTCTGTTTTATCCTTTCCTCTCTGTTTTGCTCTCCAGGCATTTACACAATGCCTGCCGGCCTTATGGCTGGGGCTCATGCCCACTTGTCGGGAGGACAGACAGATGCACACAATACAGATGCCTGTGCACGGGATATCAGGGGAGGGGAAAGTAAGGGGCTTGGTGTCAAGGACAGCTTCCTAGAGGAGGTGAATCCTGGAAGACGAGTAGGAGCATTGGCTAGGCAGAAACGGCCATGGCCAAGTGCAGGAACGGTATGTGCAAATGTGAGGAGGCTGGACACAGACTGGACCCACATGTGAGTTGGTGTACCTGTGGGGATATTGGTGAGAGATGGGACTGGAGGGGAAGGCTGGGCCCCAAAGCTTGTGCAGTCTATCATGCCCCACCAAGAAGTTCTACTTTGTATCTAAATGGGAGGGAAGCCGTTCAAGGGGTTGAAGCAGGAAAGCGACATTAGATTTTGATTTCAAAAGGATTGTTGGGGCTGCAGCGTGCAGACTGGATGGAGCGGGGCAGGAGTTTATTTCCGGGGATGTTTGTTACCCAGGTGCATGAAAATGAGTCCTTGAAATGGGGCAGTGGAGAGGGCAGGAGAGAATGGATTTGAAGAGGACCTAGAAGATTAGTAGAATCCACTGATCATGTGACTGTAGTTACGATGGGGGGTGGCATGACAGGGAAGAACTCAGCCTGGATGAGTGGGGGGGCAGGGTCAGCAGTGGTCGAGATGGGGAGTATCAGAGGGAAGTGAAGAAGAGGCAGCGACTTCCATTTCAGACACGCAGAGTTGCACGTGTCTGTAGGATGACCAGACATAAACGTCTGTGGCTGCACAGACCTGGAGCTCTGGCTTGGGGAGAGGTTTAGTTGGTGGGCCCAGGCGGGATCATTGGCGTTTTCATTGACGTGGCCAAAATTGCCAGGAGAGACCATTACAGTGAGAGGAGGTGCGGCACATGAGCCCTGAGAAATGTCCCCTTAAGTGATTATGATTTTGGACAAGTATGAAAGAAGGTACTTTTTCCAAATGGTTTCAGCTGACATTTCAGATGTGCTTTTGGGGTCTTCTTCTCCTGAAGAAGTGAATATGTACATTTATATACGAAGGTGATGGCAACCCAGAAATATGAAGCCACTTTTCCCAGGGAAGGTGGTAGAGGACTAGGAGAATTATTGAAGCCAACGGAAATGTAGATGGTAATTTATGTGCTAGCCGCTTTTGACCTATGAGGCTTTTGTCACACTTTTGGATGAAATCACTTTTGATGCAGTTGCATGAAAGATGTTACTTTGAACTGAAAAATTTCCAAGTTTCAGTACCTCCTATAGTTCTATCTCAAAATTTTGGGCTCGCCCCACCGCCAACTTGAATGAAAGCATTCTTTTTCCTTATACACAGAAGTCTTGTTTCTTAAGTGTAACTCGAAAAATGAAAATGAGGTGATTTTACATTGCCACACCCTGAAATGGTAGATGGAATCTTTTAAAAAGGCAGGTGTCTTCAATTTCAGAAATGAAACTTTAAAAATGGCCACTTAAGTTCCTGTTCAGACACTGCAGAACTCCATCAGGAAAGGAGTGAATGAACAGCCCCCTAGATGTTTAGTGCTGGGTGTGCAGAGAGAGTTTGCTTGTTTCCTAAAAAGGGTCTGCTTTTCCTCAAACTTGTGTCCGTGCTTGGTGGCAGCATCATTTGAAAGCACCGTTAAATCTGCATAGCTTATCAGTTCATTCCCTTGGGTACTATGAAAATAGTTTTCTTCTGTAACTGCTTCCCTTTTGAATGGTATTTAATTTTTACACATCTGACTCTCCAACCTCCAGTTCTGAGACACAACATGCCAAGTCTCTGGGGGAAGAGGCTGTCTGAGAGGGGCTTCATGAGATCTAGAAACTCTAATTCATGGACAGACAGCTCTCCCACCTTGAAGAAGAAAACTAAACGAGTTGCTCAATATTTATAGAGCCTATTAAATAGCAGTAAATCCAATCTAGGTGTTTTAAGTGAGTTGGTGCATCTTCACGTAGGGGTTGTTTTAAATAATGGCTAATTAAATGAAATCTAAAACCTGTTGTCCTTTCAGGTTTTATCCCCCGCCCCACAAGATAACAACAGTGATAAATGTAGGAAAATTTAAATGACAAGTTACATTCTCTTTGTCAGAGCTGTTTTTATCCCTAGTGTGAAATCAGAGATTTTCATCTCAACTTTGTCCTTTAACATTTTTCAAATGTTACATTGTGCTATTTTTAATCCTGGAAAAAATGCACATGATTGCTTTTTTTTTTTTTTCCCTTAAGTCTCCATGCATGGTATCCCTTGACTAGGAGGAATCTGAATTGGTGAATTGCCCAAATGCTAGTCTAGAGCCAAGTGCAGGCAGGCCTGCTCACTTGAAGGCAGGGTAGGCACGGCAGTGTCCTTTCACGGTTTGGGTACAGTGCTCTAGCTGTGCAAGGTGTTCCCACTGGGTCGGGCTGAGTGAAGGGGGCATGGGACTTCCCTGTACATTTTTGTAACTTCTTGCGAATCTCTAAGTATTTCAAAATTACTTTCTAAAAAAAAAAAAAGTGGAGCAGCCCCCCAGCTAGCCTGTGCACACAGGAGCCTTGGGCTGTAATCCTGAGTGTGGTCCTGTATCCTGTATGGCACATGGCCCTTCAGGATCAGGGCCCTGAACAGGGGTGACCACCCCCACATCCCCCCACCCCTGGAAATCCTGGCTCCGTGGGGAGGAGAGCAAGGTGGGGCCCAGGCACCCACAGGCACCTCCGGAGAGTACCCCCGGGCACCCACCCCTGTCGCCCCAGCCTGACTCTGAGGTAGGGTGTGGCCAGCCCTGTGGAGGGCCTCCCGAAGCCCCCATGGGGCACAACCGTTCTGGGCCCGGAGGCGGAGCTGTCCCCCACCACCCCAAACACACACAGTTGCACTCCTGCTGCAGGGTCCCCAGGCCATGAAATCACGGCACTGCCAGGATGGATTCACTGTTACCCGGCTTACGCGCCCGGCTCCCTGCTCCATCCTCAGAAAGGAAAGTTTTTTTTTTGTGGCACTTGTGGTTCCCAAAGGGAGGCTCCCGGGCGACCCAGGGATAGAGTTAGGAATCCCTGGAAATGGCAGCCCTCTGCTAAAGTCCGAAAAGACTCAAATCCTTAAAGAAGAGAAAATAAACGACAGCTAAAAATCTCAAGGCATGTAACCCATTAACTTTAGGTTTTAACAGTGTTCGGACAGGAGCTTAAGAATTGTCACAAGTCACTGCTTGTGGGGAATTTTGTACTTTGTAATAATGAGTACAGGTGGCAGGTTTTGTTGCTCTGCTTTAATACTTAGTAAGTAGTTTTGGTAATAATCCACATTTATGTTACCCTGTTGAAAGCTTGTGTTTTAAAACTCTTGCTTCGTTCTCTTACCTGAATCTTTAAGAGGGAAAAAAAATAGGTAAAAATGAAAATACCTGGGAAATAAGTCTGGGTACATCCAACTTTAGAAAACATCCTCATTGGTTCTGTTGGAAAGCTTGCCTCAGTGGAGCCAGATACCAACAACTTCATGTTCGAATTGTGTTTTTCTTTAAAAACTAACAAGTAATACTTTCTAAAAAATATTTTTTCCTTGGGGCACCTGGGTGGTACAATCAGTTAAGTGTCCGACTCTTGGTTTCAGCTCAGGTCATGAATTCAGGGTTGTGAGACTGAGCCCTGTGTTGGGCACTGTGCTAAGTGCAGAGTCTGGCTAAGGCTCTCTCTTCCTCTCCCTCTCTCTCAAATAAATAAAATATTAAAATGTATATATATTTTTTTTCTTGTAATTGTAAACTAATTTATTTGGATGGTTAAAATATTGGTTTAGACACCTGGTCTTTTTGACTTTAAGCTCCAATTCCGTATTTGATATGCTCCTGTGTATTTCATGACCAGGACTATCTGGCTGTTGGTTGATTCATAAATTTTCCTGAAATATCTGAGCTCCAAGTCTGGCTCTTAGCTCTTAACCTGGGAGCTGTTTCCATCACAGAGTTCTCAGAGGCATGTTTCAGAGGTAAAGGATGCCAGTTCATTGACTCATCCTGTATATCTGGATGTCATTTAGAATGTGCAGTGTTATTCCAGAATGATTTCTTGAGAAAGGCCACCTGAGATGTTGCTACCACAAGGACACTGGACCCACTCTCCTATTAATGACAATTTTTATATTACTTGTATTCAGAGTTCCCTAAAAGCAAACCTATTAAAGAAATTATAGGGGCACCTGGGTGGCTCAGTGGGTTAAAGTCTCTGCCTTCGGCTCAGGTCATGATCTCAGGGTCCTGGGATCGAGCCCCACATTGGGCTCTCTGCTCAGCAGGGAGCCTGCTTCCCTCTCTCTCTCTCTGCCTGCCTCTCTCCCTACTTGTGATCTCTGTCTTTCAAATAAATAAATAAAATCTTTAAAAAAGAAATTATAGAGATAATTTTGGTTTGGGCTACATAACTTTCATCTTCTGGTAATAATTTTATAAACTTATATTCATCAGTAATTTTAATATAAGATACAAGAAAATATGTGAAGCAAGAAAGGAGTTGCTTTATTATTCGTAACTGAGAAACAGTTACATTGAAAATGCTGCTGGCAAGTCAAAGGGCACTGATGGCATTAACACACATGACGATTTTTCTGGAGAGAAAGCTTTATCTGGCCTTCGAGTTAGTCATTTTATTCTGTTTTTAAAAGGCTGCCATATTCACGTGAGCTGCATGGGAAAGGTGCAAATAACTAAAAACAAACAAACAAAATAAACCAAAAAAACAAAACGTGGAAGTCAGGAACTCATTTCAAGAAAGCAGCATATAAGTCTTGTAAAGGGGGTAAGAGCCCTGTGTCTCAGACCACCTGCCGTCTACACGTATGCGAGCGGCGTGGTGGCGGGCAGAGTTGATCATACCCTGTCCAGTGCTCAGAGGTCGCCAGCAGAGCGCATTGATGCGTGTTACAGATTGTTTCCATCAAAAGTCCCTCCGCCTTTGCATTAAATTTCAAGTAACAGGATTCACTCATATCCCGCAGTGGTAGGAATAATTAAGGACTGCCGGGGATTCCGCGTCCGTGTGAAGCCTCGGCGGATTGCATAGCTAGCTCGGTATCATGTGGTTGGTGTCCTGCCCGCCGTAGACTACACAGCGCTTGGGCCTACCACTGCCTGCCCTGAGACCTACTGGGGGGCCCCGTGCTTCAGAGAGTTCAAGAAGACAGTCCAGAGAGCAGTCTCTTGGTCAGTTTTTACCTTAAACCTCTGGCTTTTTGAATATATAAAGCTGTTGTTGCCAAGCAAGGCTTTTCCAGAAATGCCGTGTAGTGTAGGGGAGGGGAGGCTGGCATGCACAGTTGTAGGACGACAGCAGAAGAGAGTGGGTGGCGGGGAAGATAACCGAGAGGAAAAAGTGCCCAAACCCGGTGCTTTCCGAGAACGTGGTTGTACAGGGGCTGTATAGACTGGGCGTTTTCTCTGGGCCAACGAGTATGTATTCTGCCTACTATGGACCAGATACCATTCCAGTTATGGAGGATACAGGATGTGACCCAAGCAGGTGTCTCTCTTTATGGAGCCCATGGTCTAGGGCAGGAAACAGTGGGAGTCCAATAGTAAACAAACAAGGAAACATGCAATGTGTCAGATGGTCATAGATAATAGGGGGAATAAGACGGGAAGGAGAATAGGGGTGCTGTTCTGGGAGGGGTAGCATGTAGTTTCTCTGTAGGGTGTCAGAATAAGTCTCACTGACTAAGGTTACATTTGGGCAGAGATGTGAAAGAAATAAAAGGGAAAGCCATGGGGGAAAAGGATTCCAGACAGCTGGATGGCAGGTGGAAAGGCCCTGACGTTGGCATGTGCTTGGTGCTTTGGGGGATCAGCAAAACTGGAGGTCGGCGGGGCTGGAGTGGAGGGGGCAATGGGAGAGCAGAGGCCTGGTAGGGGCTGTGGCCAGATGGTGGACAGCTATGTATAGGCCATTGGGCGGACTTCTGCCTTGACTCCAAGTGAGATGGAAAGCACAGGAAGATTTGGGGCAGAGGAATGACTTGAGCTGACTTAGGTTGTGACACTGTTACTCTGACTTTAGAGGTTAAGAGGCAAAGTAGGGGACCAGTTAGGAGGTTATAATGATGCAAACAGAGATGGTTAAGGCTCAGACCAGGGCGGTGGCAGTGAGTTGATGAGGATGGCACCAAGGTGTTGGGCTCAACTAGAAGGATAGGGCTGCCATCGACTGAAGTGGGGGAGGCTGTGAGAGGAGCAGGATGGGAGGTGTTTAAGGGTTTGGCTTTGGGCGTGTTAACTTCGGAGTCTTCCAGATGACTCTGGAGGCAGGCTGGAGTTGTGGAGCGGTCCCTTGGACAGCCAGGTGTGCAGATCCAAGTCGGGGCTGGAGAGCCAGAAATACTTAGGAGTCACTGGAATACAGATGGCATTTGAAGCTGTAAAATTCGTCAATATCGCCTCCAGAGTGAGCACAGGGACACAGAGAGGGCCGTGTCCTGTCATTGCGCAGAGGTCAGGGCATCGATTTAGAATTCACTGAGAACAGTTAATTAAGAATTTTCCTAATGTCCTGTCCCTTTTAAAATAGATAAACATGCTGTTGTTCCCTTGTGAGATAGTCATCTGTTCAGTGATTATTCCTGAATTTCTTTTTTTTTTAATTGGCTTTTACCTGATCAATTGCTAATGTAGTTCAAAATAGATAGGTATGTTTTGGTCTAGAAATCTGATTTTCGTGGAACATCATTTTTAAAAAAGAACAAATGAAAAGAGATGTTTGTAGCCATAGAAAATTGAGGTCTCAGAAGTAATGCTTACTCAAGCTAGAAGCTAGCATTAAATCTGGTCTGCATTTCCCACTCTTATTCCTTTTTTAAAGTCTCACTTTGGGTTGTGATTTCATGGTAGGCAAACCCAGAGGACATGGAATTAGTAGACCATCAGTTCCGTCACTTGGAACTTGAAATTCTTTTTTTTTTCCTTTTGCCTTTTCTAGCCCATATTTGCATTTCTAAATGAAGAAAAGTTTAACGTGGATGGGTGGATGGTTTATAACCCAGTCGAAGAATACAGAAGGCAGGTAAGTCATGTGGCAAATCGCAGACATGCCGGGTGACAGTATTTTGTCTGTCATGCTCTTTGAGCATCAGTGAAATCTTTGCTAAGTCTAGCTTAAATGGCAGTTACAGCTTATTTTATCTATTACTCTGTAATTTATGAGCTCATTCTATAGCCATATGATATGTTGTTCATGAAATGAATCAAATATTTGGAATCTAGAGGAGTCAAACTTCTATACCTTACTCTTTAGGAATTTGTGTCACTATATATTTATGTACTTGGGAGCTTAACTGTCACTGACAGCTAGATTCAAATTATATTTATTCTGATTTGCAGATTGAAATGAATTAGAATGGTTTCCCTGTAATGATGTCTTTTCCAAGAAAGCTTTGATGAATGAATATTAAAATTGCTTTTACTGCTCTCTTCTGTAAACCTCACCCACGTGCATGGTTGTTGTGCTGTAAGAAACACGGTGGTACGGTGTGGCTGTTCAGGGACAAAAGTCTCTTGTGACACTTTTGTGAAGAAGAGCCTGTGTGTTTTATGTCCAAGAGCCACAATTTGACCTCCGATTTAACCAAATCTGTAGGCCAGCTTGGAGTTATGTGATGGAGTTTTTCATAGTTCTCATCCTACACAGCTCTTAAAATAATTGGGAACTTTTGTCGAGTGAGCTTTGAGAATCAGATCAAGCCTGATTGCCTTATGTGAAAAGGCAGTGAAGGTAAAGTAAAATCTTAGAACCCTAGACTTGAGAAGAACCTTCTGGCCACCACCTCCACTACCAAGCACCTGTGTTGATTTTCTCTTCTCTCTCTCTCTCTCTCTCTCCTTTTTTTTTTTTTTTTTAGTCTTGACCAGTGGTGTGCATATTTGTAAGCAGATTCGATGCTCAGGAATGTGGGTGCAAGAGTTTAAATCCCATGTATGAGGTAGTATGTCCTATGCTTCCAGAAGTCAGCTTTAGAGCATTGAGTTTCCAAAGGCTATCTATACCTCTCATTTTTTAATGACCTCTGTTCTGGGTCAGTTATTGAGGCAGAAGAAAGACCATTAAAACGTTTTGCATGTTTTGGAGACCTCTGTAGCATCATGTATTTAAATATCTGTACCTTAGTTTTGGAGTGTTACTGACATATTAAGACTTATTTTTTAGATCAGTGTTCCTAGCTTGATACAAGACAGTTCCTGTTTAAGATTGCATGCATGTATGAACTGTTGAAAGGTATCTTGTTTTAGACTGCCATTATATTTCATTTTTTCTTCCTATAACTTTCTCATGGGACTTATAACTCTCTAATTGGACTCAGCATCAGACTCACCTGTTTGGTCCGTGGTCTATAGGACCAGACCTAAGGAAAAGGTACAATGTCTGTCCCCAAAGCGAGCACCCACATAGCTCACCTTTGTTTGTGTATTTGTGTATTTGTGAGTATGGGGAGAGAATATTCCACCACCTCTGGAACTTGTCCATACTAGATACGGTTTTGTGGGTGGATGACAGGATGGGAGGTGTACTCCTTGTCTCCCTGTCGCATTAGCAGTGTGCTTAGAATGCAGATGACTATATTTCTCACACAGCCTATAGAGCGATCACCAATCCCAAACCACTTGATTGAAAAACTTTTAGGAGGTGGCGAAATGAGCCTCCCCGGAGGGGTTTTCCTCTATTTCCCCTCTGTGACTTTCTTCATAAACTTAGCTTCTTTCTACTTTGGAGCAGACTGAAGCATTCACTCTGTTTTGAGTAGGGAGAGGAAGTTGCCTGATCTCTTTTCTATCCTCAGTTAGACACAGGTTGAAATTACATGATGCACTTTTCTTTGGGGTGGGGGTGGGGTACACAGGTGGGGGATGAACTTGGGTTTATCTTTATTGTACAAGTAGTAAGAGAGAGCTTGACATGAAATAAAGGAAGATCTCAAATTCAAGAGAATCTATATTCACCAATGATATTCTAGAATTATGGGAACCACCAGTGTTTTGTCTTGTGTTCTTATGTTGTCTGGATTATGGATTTGGCTCCCTTTAGTATAAATCGGTAGACGGTCACTACCCTGTGGTCAAAGAGGCATGTGCAGATTCTGCTAGAAAGAAGAAAGGAGTACCAAGGCCAAATCCAGATACAAAGTCATGGAGTACTTACTTAGACTTCCTTTTTTCCTACAGGGCTTGCCCAATCACCACTGGAGAATAACTTTTATCAATAAGTGCTATGAACTCTGTGACACTTACCCTGCTCTCTTGGTGGTTCCGTATCGTGCCTCAGATGACGATCTCAGGAGAGTTGCAACTTTTAGATCCAGAAATCGGATTCCAGTGAGTACTACAGTTAATGTTTTCCTCAGAGATTGCCTTTTATCCCATAAAAATAGGTCAGAGAAACACTCTTGGAATTGCAGGCCACAGTGTCATTTTTAAGTGCCTTCTGAGTGCAAAGTACTACACCTGCTGGGAAAAGAACTAAGACTGCACCCATCTTCCAGAGCTCACAATCAAGTTCAGAGAATGAGTGCAAACTAATTCTTATTTGAGAGAGGGTCTAAGTAATGCATAAGTCAACCAAGTGCTAGCTGGAAGGAAAGAGGGAAAGACGGGGGCTTCTCGTTTTCACCTTTGTAATACTGTATGTGACGTGTGATGGGCTCTCCATGAGCGTCGGCTCAATCATACTGGAAATGACACATTGCCTGTCTTCTGTCATAGAGCACATGGCAGTTTTAGTAGGTCTAGCTTGTCCTCATCACATTTGCAAGCTCTCTGAATGCAGTTAGCAAACTGGAGCCAAGTGCAGATTATTCCAGACAGTATACTTACGGTATGATTGGACCTAGTTCACAAAGTTCTCTTTGGCTCTTAAATATTTATGTATGAGTCATACTGTCTACTTTGTGTGCATAAATTTTATTGACTAAAAATTTAGAGAATTTTTTCCCCTCTTAATTTTTAGGACATGTCATAATAAGTACATTGTTTTGTTTTGGTTTTCTAAATAACAGATTTTGGAAAAACAAGGATTGAAGAAATGAAGATTTAATGTCACCTTGCCTTTAACTCCAAGTCTAGACATTTTTTGTCCTTAAAAGGACATTCATGTGCAACTTTTGTAGAATGTCAACATAATAGGAATCACAACTTTTAAAATGCACTCGCTCCTCTGATTATGAGTGTCTGTTCATATGTTAATGATCCATATCGTACTTGAACATATGTTCTTTAGCTCGTTTTGCTAGAGTACGGTGCCAACGAGGCTAGAGTTACAAGTTTACTTACTCCTCTTCTGCTCCGTTGTGACATACTTTTCTGTGCCCACTGTCTCACCCACAGGAGAACTAAGCTAGGGTAGTGTGGATGGATTTTGTTTTGCCTTCATTCGGTTGAACATGTACCATGTCAAGCATGTGTGTGTGCATTTGTGTGTGTGAGAGAGAGAGAGAAAGCAAGAGAGAGAATTTCATGGGATTTAGGGCAGGAGAAGAGATGAAACAACTGGGCCCAGTCTGCTGTGCTCGACTACCATCTGGACCTACTAGTCTCTGCTACCCTGAGTGAGCGAGAGTCTACTGTGGAGCCAGTAGAATGCTTAACTTTTTACTTATTTAGCCATTTTATTGATCCTTCTTACTTCATAACAGCCACCAATCTACCTGCATTTTTCCTAATAAAATGAAGGCTAAGCTCTCCATCGTGTCTATATCTATATAGATTACCATGCTTAAGAATATTTAATAATAGATGATATCCTCTTTCTGATACACCTTCTGACCACCTGACTTTCGACTGTACACCAGAAAATGTATTTGCTTTTAATGTGAAATCAATATTTGATACTCAGTTCTTTTTTAAAAGCCCATATAAAAACACAAAAAGAGTTGATGAGAAAGCACTCTTGTTATTGTGTGTATAAATAGGACAAGAACGATTATAAGATATTGCTGAATGACAAAATGATCCGCATGAATCAGTGTTTCCATGAGTGCATACATCTGTTCTCATATGCATTCCTGTGTTCTCAAACAGGTTTGTCTTAAAGTTACAGAAGTCCTTGACATATAAGTAACATAATTATTTTAGACATTTTACAAAATGCCGATAAGCAAAAAGGAGTCTGCCACCTAGTGAGAACCACAGTTAACATTTTGCTCTACGTCCTTCCAGACTTCCTTCCATGGAAACATATTTTTATTTGAAAAAAAAAAAAAAGGAAATTATTCTGTATGCCAGGGTGTAGGTGTACCATAATGTATTCTATCCATTTTCTGTTGTGAGACATCTGGGTTCCCTTTAATCTTTTATTATTATCCACAGTGCTGCGATCAACACCTTTTTAGTGGCGCAATATGTGTGCACATCCTTAATTATCTTTGGCTTCTAGATATTAACCTCAATCCGAACAACCTAAGACAGTACCCTATACTTTGAAAGCAGTCACGGTAGTTGGTGTTGTGAAGTGACCATTCTTTATAACTCTGAGCCAAACAGCAAGCATCCTTTTTAAGAAGGTTGTGGAGATCCCAAAAAAAAAAAGAAGAGAAAGAAGCAAAACAGCTTACAAAAGTATTGTTTGTTAATGGTGTGGTGACTGCAGTCTTAAATCTCCCAGGCAGGGAGAAGAGGGGCGGAGGGAGGGAGGCCGGCCACTGCTGGTGGCACACGGCAGTTTCTTGCCTAGGACCTGATTTAAATTTAAAAGTTGCTGTGGGTGTTTATGAAATAAAAACAAAAAGTGGTCTTGCACCACATCAACGTGTTATACAGCTTAAACTTACACAGTGTTGTAGATCACTTATATCTCAATAAACCCGAAAAATTAAAATACATTCATACTTGCCTAAAAGGATCTCCTGTCTCTTGTCATAGGAGGCAAGATGGGCCAGTGTCACCTCCACGTTGCTGGTTAGAAAATGGAGGTCCTGGGGAGCCAGTGCTTATCCCGGGGCTTCCCAGTTCTGAGCCTTTGGACTCTCAGGGGCCACAGTGGTGTTTTTACTGGTCTCTGGCATGGCACAATGGCTCCTTCACGCTGTGGTATAATCTTTTCTCACTAACCTGTTGTCACTGTCATGCCTTCATGGGGGGGGTGACTTCAGAGATGACAGCATGTTTGGCCTTGTAATAACTGAGTTCTTTGGTTCTTGTGTCTGCTTTTCACAGTTTTCTGTATCTGACTTCACAGGCCACCTGGCCTGACCCTCGAACGTACTTTACATGTTTTCTTCCCTCATCCCCCCAGCAGGGCCACGGAGTCATGTTCACCCCCACATCTGATGAAGCAGGAGAGGGGAGCGGCAGAGGCTGTGAGCTCTGTGCCCAGGTTACAGCGACGGCAGAGATGTGCCTTGCCCAGAGCCCACACTGTGGCTCTCCACACTCCCTCCTGGCTCCCTTTTCGTTTTTTTTAACAGCTTTGAGATCTAATTCACCTACCAAACAATTCACCCACTTAAAGTGGACAGTTCTATAGTTTTTATTGCATTACTTGTTAGCTCCCTTCTACAGGTGTTGTTTCTCCTGCACCACGAGCCTCGAAGCCAGGTAGCCCCTGTGCTAGGCGTGTGTGCAAAGTGCGGCTCCCTAAGCTTCATTGTGGGAACTCTGGCAGCTCTGCGGTCATCCTGAAAGCTTTTTTTTTTTCTTTTCCTAGAATTGAGACTGTTGGGTAGATGACCTGTACAAGTGAGTTGGTATTATAGAAACATTGTACCAGGGTGATTTCCTTGTTTCTGTCAGAGAAATCCAGGGCAGGCTACAGAACTGAAGTAGTATCAGAAGCTTTTTATTCTCTTGAAGTGATAGAACTTTTTTTAAGGTAAGCATTTAATCTCTGTGAGATGTGCTAATTAAGAAAAGCCTGGTTAAAGAAAATGGTTATTCTAGTTGTCTCTGAATAGTCCTCATTAAATGTGTGTTGCTAGGCACATACCGTGAAATCACAGGTAAACAAGTTTCTGTTTTGGCCAAATCGGACTCACATCATCATGATGATTAGTGCTTTATTTTTTTATATTTCTAATAGTTTTGAGATGGGCTGTTTTCTTGATAGCTTAAAATTTCTGAACCCACCATAGGTGCTGTCATGGATTCATCCAGAAAACAAGACCGTCATCGTGCGTTGCAGTCAGCCCCTTGTTGGTATGAGTGGTAAACGGAATAAAGATGATGAGAAGTATCTCGATGTTATCAGGGAGACTAACAGACAAATTTCTAAACTCACAATCTATGATGCAAGACCCAATGTAAATGCAGTGGCCAACAAGGTGAGTATGTTCGGTGACACGCTAGATGCGTCACTTTTCTGGCATCTTCAATTATTCATAGCACAATACAAGAACCTGAAAGCAAAACAAGTCGTCACGCAGCTCAGAGAGATGCAGCAGCTTCCTAAATGGAAGGGTGTGTGAGCGGCTCTGCTCACTGTTACTTGCACGTGGATCGTGCATCTTACCCGCTCACGTCTGCCGAGTTCCCTCTGCTCCCTATTGTACCCTTGGCCCAACTCTCCGTTAATTGCAGTTGATTTTTGTTTCAGTAGTGGAGATGATTTTGAAATTGTAGGTAAAGCAATCAAAGTAAATTAGGGAGTAGAATTAAAACATTTAGAAAATTGAGTCTAAAGATGAATATCTTGCATTCTTTGTAATGTTAGATGTTTCTGTCCCATCCCTTCTATATTATTCAGAGTTGAATATGTGTATAAAATGCAGTATTTCTATGTACACATTTAGGCTGAAATATATATGATGTAAAATTGTAATGAGGCATTTGGAAAGATTATTTTATTTTATTTTTTTAAAGTTTTTATTTATTTATTTGACAGAGAGAGAGAGAGATCACAAGTAGGTGGAGAGGCAGGCAGAGGGGGAGGGGGAAGCAGGCTCCCTGCTGAGCAGAGAGCCCATGTGGGGCTCGATCCCAGGACCCTGAGATCATGACCTGAGCCGAAGGCAGAGGCTTAACCCACTGAGCCACCCAGGCGCCCCTAGAAAGATTATTTTAAAACATGAAAATGTATAAAGTGATTACCTTCATCTATTAACTTTAAAGCTTATTGTGATAGTAGAATCCCCTCCCCACCCCGCCCAGCTTCACAGCAGCAGAATTCTTGAATGCCTCTTAAACACTCAGGAAATATGCCTGTGTTACTAATGCTCTTAGGAATGAAGGGAAGGAAAAAATGAAGGGAAAAAACCCAGGCTTTAAAGATCTCTGTGGCATTCTTTAAAAACCAAGCTCTCATTCCCTCCTCCCTCTGCTGTGTCTCTCCCCTAGTCATTTATATCCATAGCAACAGGCCCTTGAACCTCTATGTCGCCGTACTAGATAATCAGGGTTGTTCCTTTTTGTTGAAGAGAAGGAAACTGAAAAGACTTCAAAACTAGCCAGAGATGGAGAATTTGAACTTTGGAAACTCAATCTATGCTTGGCTAATTGATTTTTACCCTTCTGACTTCTGCTCTCTTTGGACCTGATTGTTCCTCCCTTGTGGATATTTAGAAATTTACAACCGCCCCCCCACGTAATAAGCAACATTACACCATTATAAAGTAAGCAAAACCCAGGCATTGACAAGCACCAGCACCAGGCTGCTTCAGTTTTGCAGTAGCTGACCGCGATGAGTTAAAGTAGAGCGGCAGTAACGTCCGTCTTCGCTTCGGCAAGGAGCGATCAGTACATTTTGCCTTTTATCTGTCTTCATCCTATCTTCAGTTATTTACTGAAGATACTCCAGCGTTGAGAATCTCTTGAAAATCGCTCTCTTTAAAAACCACAAGGGTAGAGAAGCAGGTCATCCAGGGGAGGGAGACTTATCATTGCATTAGCGGCTCACAGCGCTGGCAAAACTCAGGCTTGCTCTTTGCTCCCAAGCCGGGCGCCTGCAGTTTCCGGGAGTGACTGCTGGGCTGGTAGGAGCACCTCTGTGGGCCTCTGACCAGAGCCTCGAGGTATTATGTGCCCTGAGGCATGGGTAGGAAAGGGAAATAGGGCTCATCTGTCTAGGTATTCATTAGCTAATAACTTTTTAAAAAACAAGGTTGAATGTGTGTTGTCTACTTATACTGATGCTGTTTGTGATAAGCTTTAAACATGTATTTCTAAATAAAACCTATTTTCTTACCTACAGACCGGGAAGACCAACACCTCTGGCTTGTACAGAGGACTTTAGGTTTGAAATTCAAGTGGTTACCTTCCTTTCATTGCATAGGAAACTTGCGTGACTAACCCTGGGAAAATTAAAAAAAAAAAAAAAACACAAAACATGGGATGCATTGGCCCTTCTGTTCTGAGTTACAAGTTATATATTCTTTGTATTGTTGTAAATAAAAAGAAAAGAGGCAAAATGTAGCAACGGCACATTTGTCCAATGCCTCCCCCTTCCATTTCAGCTTGGAGAACTTTGCTTTCTTGGCAAGTCTCTGAATTATTTAACTTTTCCTTAAAGGGCCAGAGGCCACATGTTCCATGGCATTTTAAAACGTGAAGCAGAGTGCAGCCAGGTTCCTCCCATTCCGTTTCTTTTGCTTTATATGGAGAATGGGTATCTCTGCCGTGTTGGAAAGGGGTGCGGCACTCTGTCCCTGGTGTCTGCAGGGCGGACAGATGGTGACGGCGCACTAGAAGAGGTGTGGGCCTTGGACTCAGACACGTGGAGTCCTACTGATTACCATGTGACTTTGGAGATAGTGAAATAGCATCTCTCCTCAGTGACAAAATGGGGATAGTACTCTCTCTCTGGCGGCGTGGCCGTAAGCGGGGGGTGGGGGCTCACTGAATGGTGGCTGGGGTCAGCTGCGGTGGAGTGTGACTCCTTTTAAACCTGTTCAGCCTTCCCAGTCTCCGAGGCTCCAGGAGGTTGAGTGCCTCCCCTCAGTCTCGGAGCAAGTGGGGCTGAGCTGAGGGCTGTTAGAATCAGCGCCGCGCCTGCCCTCTCCCGCTGCCCGACAGTACCGCTACGGAACCCAGCAAGGAAAGGGACCCTTGACAACCGCTCTTGCCTTTCCAGATCCAGAAGAGCTAGTAATTATGGAACATTTGAAGTGATTTTTTTTTTCCTTGCAAATACAGATCCCCAGCAAACTGCCAGCCTGCTGGGTTGTTTTTCTGTTTTGCTTTTTTTTTCCCCCCAAGCTCAGTGTGTGACTGATGTCGTTGAGGCTCGGTGTTGGATGGGAAGTCAGGTCCCGTTGATCGCCACGTCCAAGCTGGAAGGTGGAGATTTGGAGGACCAGTAACTTGAAATATTCATGTAAGTTCTCTGATGAACTAGAAAACCCAGCTGACTGTTTGTATGTTTTGCTGTTTCTCAGGCAACAGGAGGAGGATATGAAAGTGATGATGCGTACCATAACACCGAACTTTTCTTCTTAGACATCCATAACATTCATGTCATGCGGGAATCTTTAAAAAAAGTCAAAGACATTGTCTATCCTAACGTGGAAGAATCTCACTGGCTATCCAGTTTGGAGTCTACTCATTGGTTAGAACACATTAAGGCAAGTATCTTTTGAAAAAAAGATGTCCATACCTAAATAAGAAAGTCACTGTTCAGTGGAACAGGGATCTGTTTCAGTCCCTTCCATTCTAAAATCGAGCGGTGAAAGCTGAAATAGTTGTCGTATAGGGTTCTTACATTTGATAGTTTCGTACCTCTTCAGAGTGCGCTTACCTTTAAGTTAAAGATTTCACAGCATCTCACTCCAGAACAGTTTCACAGTCTGTGGAGCGGTCACTTTCCATCTTGCCAATAGTAAGTTCTGTCTTCACGCAGATTTGTTTAGAAACAGCCAACGTATTATCCAACTGTTGCTGGGTACGACCCTCGAGGCCCTGGAGAGAGGGTTTTTTTAATTGAAACCAGTCTCAAATTGACTTACTTTAAAGAATGAACTTTGTGTTTTGATTATACTCCGTGTTTCATCTTGATAAAAGCAGCAACACCCCTCCAGTCTTTAAAAGTACTTGAAGCTATCTGAGGGAACTAACACCTTTAGAAGCTCCCTTTTTGTTGTGGAAACAAACAGAAAGCCTACTTTAAATAGGTGCATTATTAATATAAATTGTTTTCTAGTCAAATTTTACTTTCAGACTTGATAGGAATCGCATTTTCATTTGGCCTAACTTTCATTTTTTTCTTAATTTGTCATTCTTAAAGATAAATTGCAAAACCAATGAATTGTAACAGCTAAGGGAATGTGGGTCCTGGATGAGATCCTGGATTAGAGAAAGGACACTGGGTGAAAATTAAGGAGAGCTCATAAAGTACGGACTCTATTAAAAATAAGTTAGTCTCTGTCAAATAAATAAAATCTTTAAAAAAAATAAGTTAGTAAGTTTATTAATAATTTCATAACATGTAAATATTGGTTCACAGGTTGTGGCAAATGTACTCGAGTATATGCAAGCTTTCTGCAGTATCTTTGTAACTTTTCTATACATCTAAAACTACTCTAAAATAAAACATTTATTTTTAGAAAGTATCGCACTCTTAAAGGCAAAGCAGCGCACTAGACCCCATGAATGGAAAAAGGTACAAGATGTACTTCCTGCCTTCCAGGAGGTTCTTGCAGTTGAAGAGGTGACGGGCACACGAACAGGAGAGCTAATGCTCCACCGTGTGGTGTGTTACATGCCACAAGCCTTCGTAGCAAAGGCAGTGGAAGGAAAGGGGCCTTTGGGATTTGAGGGGCTTGAAAGCAGAAGGGGCGAGGGGACTTATCTGAGGAAATTAGGAGTCCAGGCCATCTTTCTAAGGTGGAATGGAAGTTAGGACCTACAGAATATGGAGAAGGCTATAAAAGGCCCCTGTCAATTTTTATAGGTTTGTCCAAAGAGAGGGAGATAGAAAAGAAATGGAAGAAACTGTCAGTGTTCTCCGAGGAGGCCAACTATAACGGGGGGCCCAGATGAGCACCTTAATGACCTCTGACTCAGGGTTGCTCAGGCATAAGTCCCATCGTGCCAGAAGACGGGGGAACAGAGATATGGGTAGCCTTGAGCTGGGCCTTAAAGATCGGGTGGGAATCAGTGGTGGGGGGCACATTTGGGCTGTGCTCCTGGAAGCTCCAGAGGGAGCATCTGTCCTTGCCTCTTCGTGTTCCGGGTGGCTGCTGGCATTCCCTGGCTATGGCCAAGTCACTTCGTTCTCTGCTCCTGTGGTCCCATTGCCTTCTCTCTGTGAAATCTCCCTCAGCTCCTTCTTATCAGGATACATGGGATGTAATTTAGGGCCCTCGTGCACGATCCAGGATAATCTCTCCGTCTGGAAGTCATTATCTTGATAACATCTGCGAAGTCTGTGTTACCATGCCAGGCGCTATTCACAGATTTCTGGGGGCCAGGACCGGGGCATCTTTGTCTGACCCACTATTCGGCCTCGCACACTGTTTTTGCAGCCCCAGAGCTGCCGCTAGACACGTGGCATGGCAACCACGAACCTGCATTCAGGCAAAATGGGCCCACGACTCTGTGCAAAACAGGGCAAGCTTCACAGGCGAGGAGACCACCCCCATTCTAGTCCGCCCCTGGAGCCCCAGCAGGGTAGAATGTCTCTGTGGTTTCTGGAGCATACGGTTTCTTTCTGTCCTTTTCAACGCTCTTGCCCTGTACCCCTTCCCATTTGGAAGTGACCTGTCACTGTTTGTTTCTGAGAAGGCAGCTAGACGGCAGCCAGCGTTCACTGAACCTGTCCTCCATGTCGTCACTTCGTGGGGATTCTTTCGTTCGGGCCAAGACAGGCTGTGCTGGGGATACCATTCCTCCTCCCGCTTCAGAGAGAAAGGAACCACGGTTCTGGGACTGGCTCAGTGTGTGACATGTCAAAAGCGGCGGAAGGAGGTTTCAAACCCAGGCCTCGGGCCACTGAGCCAGCGCGCCACACACTGCCTCCCCATCAGCCGCTAGGCCATCTGATTGCACAACAGTTGCCAGTGATGGTTTTGAAAATCTGATTTCACTTCATGAGATAACTAGCAACCTTCCTGTCGAGAAGCAGTGGTGGGAATTCATACTTTTGGGGAAAACATCTAATATTTTGAAAGATCACAGGCTGAGGCTGCCTCCCTTTCTCATGGTGAGGGGAGTGTCTGGGGTGAAGCTGCCTTTAGGCGCAGCCAGCAGCCCTTCCGTCAGCAGTGCCTCAGATTAAATTTGTAAACAGGATTTTGAGGAGATGCTTAAAACACTTGAAGAACTAAAGCCGCTCTAGTCAGTTAAAAGCAATGACTTCTGTATGAATAATTGAGGTCCCCTCACCTGTCCTTCTCGGCACTACTCTGTCCACTTATCTGCAGTTCTGTTTATATCAAAATAATGCAAGTGCGTATCTTCAGAGGCTCAGTGGGTGGGATATGGGACTGGTGATGGCAGGGTTATGAGTTCAAGCCCCACACTGTGCATAGAGCTGACTTAAAAAAATAAGTAAATCCGGTTAAAAAAATAACAAAAAGTATGTGTCTTTAAAGTTTTCTCTACCAGATCATTCACTTAGTCTGACTTTGCCTTGAGTCCATGAAAACGACTGTAATACATGACCGTCGCAGAGCTGTTAGGACTTGGGGAGCTCCAGAAATGGCGTCACAGATGTGAATGGCTGACAAGCACATGAAAAGATGCAGCCCTTGTACACTGACGGTGGCGATGAGAGATGGTCCAACCACTTTTGAAAATGGCTTAGCAGTTTGCTAAAAAGTTAAATAAACATCCATTTACTGTGTGATCCAACCATTTCACTCTTCAGTATTTACCCAAGTGAAATGAAAACTTAAGTCCCTACAAATCTGTGCGTGCTAGAGTTCGCAGCAACATCATGCATAGTGACCAAATGCAAGAAACAACCAGGTGTCCATCAGCTAGGGAGTGAATAAATAAAATATGATCTGTCCGTACAACAGCATATGCCTTGACCGTAAAAAGAAGGAAGTACTGACGCAGGCTACGACATGGATGGTCCTTAAGAACATGACGCTAAGTGACAGAAGCCAGACATAAAAGCCCACCTATTACGTGATTCCATTTAGATGACAGTTGTGGTAAATGCAGAACTGTAGAGACAGGAAGCAAATCAGTGGCTGCGGGGGGCTGAGGGCGGGAGCAGGGCTTGACCGCAGGTGGCACAGGAGACTTTCTGGGGGCGATGGAAGCGCTCTACAGCTGGTTTGCGATGATGGCTACGCAGCTGTGTACGTGTGTGCCGTCTTATCACACTGCACACTCGTGGTGGATGAACTCTGTGCTTCGTACAGGATAACTCTGTAAATACCCAAGTCACCCAAAAATGACATCCTAGCAATAACTCCTGGTGTACACAAATTTCGTAGTATTTCTGAGTCTCAAATGTTTACAAGAAGGCTGTCACTTTATCTTGATGTAAGTATTCCACTTACAAGCCACAGAATAGTTCATATTTTGTCAATTTAAAGGCTAAAGTGGGGATTCCCATTGTATCAGGCCTTTAAGGTCTAGACTAGACCTGTTGGGCCGGTGATTTTTTAAAAAAAAATGATCACTGCTATAGGTTGAATTGAAACCTCCCCCCGCCTAAAAAATTCCATGTATTCAAACCCTGACCGCCCCCCTCCCCGGTACCTCAGAGTGTGTGACCTTTTTAGAACTAGGTTCTTTGGAGGTGCGATGAGTGCAGATGAGGTCATACTGAAGTAGGATGGGCCCCTGCTTTGGTAAGACTGGTGTCCTTATGCAAGGGGCGGATTTGCACACGGAGACACAGACACAGGGAGAACAGCACGTGAAGACTGGAGTCTTGCTGCCACGAGCCAAGGAAGTCTACCAGAAGTGATGAGAAGGCCTGGAACAGGTCTTTCCCTAGAGCCTTCAGAGGGAGCCGGGCCCTGCCCACACTTTGGTGTAGGCCTTCCAGCCAGACAATATACTCCTGTGGTTTAAGCCCCAGGCTGTGGTCATTGGCAACCACAGCCCTCATATGCTAATGTACTCACAGGCACAAAAATGAGTTTGAAATGCAGTTTAGATTTGTGTGCATTGAGTTGGTTGTTGTTTTTTTTTTTATGACCTAGTCTCATTGGAATGCCATTGCCCCAGAGCAAGAGCAGCGGGCCGAGAGCCCCTGCTGTTCCATTTGCAGAAGTTTTTCTGGTCTAGACAATAGCAGTTTTTGAAAACATGACCTTTTCTGGGGTTAAAAATGATTATTTCAAGTTTTAGCCATATCTTACAGCTGCCTACTAATCGCATGTTCTTCTTCTTCGCCAGCTCGTCTTGACGGGAGCCATTCAGGTAGCAGACAAAGTTTCCTCGGGGAAGAGCTCGGTGCTCGTGCACTGCAGCGACGGGTGGGACAGGACCGCGCAGCTGACGTCCCTGGCCATGCTGATGCTGGACAGCTTCTATCGGAGCATAGAGGGCTTTGAAATACTGGTACAGAAAGAATGGATAAGTTTTGGACATAAATTTGCATCTGTAAGTGAACAGTCAAGCCGACGTGTTCCATGTCCATGTTTGAGATTGAGAGACTGGTTGTTAAGCCATATGTTTGCTTTCGAAAAGAAAATCTGAGGAGTCAAATGAAAAGTATGTGCGATTCCTCGGGGGTCGTGAAAGCTGTTCCAGGAGACCGCTTTCTCCGTCTGCCCTATTTACAGTTTGACTTGAAAATCAGACCAGGAGCCTGCGTAGAAGTGTTGAAATTGAGACTGTGTGACCATTCTTTCTCAGCTACAATTATAGCCATTAGAGCCAAATACCTTTTACAGAGCTGCTAGACTCTTTCAAGGCTTTATTATTGTTACTGTCATTATTATTCTGTGACGCAGAATTTGAAAATTGAGAGAACCTATTAAAATTCATATTTCCAGGTCTGAAAAAGCCTTTAAAAAAAAAGAAAAGAAGATTTATTTAGTTATCTGAGAGAGTGAGAACACACGCAAGTACGAGCAGGGGGAGGGGCAGAGGGGGAGAGAGGCCTCCAGCAGACTCCCTGCTAAGCGAGGAGCCCGGTGCAGGGCCTGATCTCACCACCCTGAGATCACGCCCAGAGCCGAAGTCCAGAGTCAGACACGCTTAACTGACTGGGCTTCCCGGGTGCCCCTGAAGAAGCCTTTTTAACAAGCTCCCTCAGATGATCATCCACGCTTCCGAAGGAATGTGAAGAACATTCTCAAGTAGAAAGAATCATTGTTAATAAAAATAAATGGTGAGGCTTTTGTCTTGTTCTTAGAAGAGAAAGAACTTCACTTACTAATGACCACACCGTTTTGGACGTGGTCTTGAGGCTTCGGCCGTGAGGGTTGGCCCCTCAGCACTGCTAACTTAACGGCAGGCTGAGCTGATGGCATTGGGATAGTATAGAGGTTTATGCTTGATTTCCAGTATTTCTAAACCTTTGCACATTTCTATATTGCCAAGGAAAAACATACACCATTTACTCTCTGAGAAACTTGGCATTTGGAAAGCAGATTGATGAGTGGTATTGTCACACTTTGTGGGTTATATATGCTTTCTCAGTTTTGTACCCGTAACTGAAAACAAATCATCTCCATCCATTCATTTCAGAGAATAGGCCATGGTGATAAAAACCACGCCGACGCTGACCGGTCTCCTATTTTCCTCCAGTTTATTGACTGTGTATGGCAGATGTCGAAACAGGTAAGGGATGTGTACGGGATAAAATTACATTGGACTTGACGTTTAAGTATTTTGATCTAACGTCCGGGATTTGCCTCACAGTACGCAGGGCAGAGATAGAGATGAAATGAGTCTGGCCCTACGTGAGTCATTGCTGAAGCCGGGTGGTGGGTACATGGGGTTTGCGGTTTTATTCTCGCTGCTATTTATGCCTGGGATTTTCCATAATGGTTTAAAAATTCAGTATTTAACTGCGTCCTCTCTCCTAACGGAATCCCAACTCGTCTTTTCCGTTGCCTCGGGACCAGCCCATGCACATAGGACCCCAGCAGTGCTGGAACTACCCAGTGTACCTTGTACGCTCAGGAAAACCCGGAACATCAGCTTCTTTTCCTTTGATCCCTTTCCTTGACCCTCCTTCGAACTCCTCGGTCCTGTGCCGATCACTGAGCAGTGAGCTCTAGGGCGTATGCAGATGGCAGCCCCTGCCAGTCCCAAGTTTTCATGCTTTGTGGGCGTGTTTGTTTTTGTCTAGTTCCCTACAGCTTTTGAATTCAATGAACGATTTTTGATTACAATTCTGGATCATCTGTATAGTTGCCGGTTTGGGACTTTCTTATACAACTGTGAATCTGCGCGAGAAAAACAGGTGAGTGGAAATGCTCATCCTTTTAGTTAACTGTGTCTCGTCTTCCATGAAATAGAAAAAAAAATTTTTTTTTGATAGCTTGGTTTGTGGGAAACACAGAGGGTTTATTGAGTGTCTGGCATTTTCTGTGGGGGAGGGGGTTAAACTTTGACTTTGAGAGTAGGAATGACTTTAAAGGTATGTAAGGTCCCCCTCCCAAAACACCGTAAAAACAGTCAGGAAAGGGCATTGTTTTAAAGGTATAAACCTACAAGAACAGGGAAGATGAGAAAGGAGACATAGGCACCAAATTTGGGGACTCTGACAGAGGTTTCTTCTCGAGAGAGCACAAGAGTGGATTGGGGACCTGCGTTTCATCAGGGGGTGAGGTGAATGGCAGTGAACCCCAGCTGGCAGTTCCCCAGAAGCTAAGCAGAGAGTTGTCCTGTGGCCCGGCAAGTCCACTCCCGGGCACATACCCAAGGGCAATGATAACAGGAGTTGAAACGAAAGCACACAGATGTTCAAAGAGCTAAAAGGTGGCAACAACCCCGGGTCCATCCGCTGATGACAGGATGAACAGAACGCAACCTAGCCACACGCTGGCCTAGCAAAAGGAAGGAAGTTGTGCCCCAGGCTACAGTGTAGACAAACCTTGAAAACACGCTCATGAGGGGAGCCAGATGCAAAAGCTCACAGATGGCATGATTCCATTGCTAGGAAATGTCCAGAATAACAAGGCCATCGGGGCAGAAAGCAGATGAGTGTTTGGGGGGGCCTGACGGGAGGGGAGAAAGCGGAATGCGTGCTCAGCGGGTTTGAGTATTCCATTCGGGGTGCTGAAGATCTCTCCGAACTGGAGAGGGGGGTTGGTGACGCAAATGAATTGTAGACTTCAAAGTGGTGAATTTTACAGTACGTGAACCCCGCCTCGATTAAAAAAAAAAAAATCATCTCTGGGGAAACGGACTAGCCCAAGAGAGGAAGAACCGAAAGATACCAGCACCTGCGGTTCCCCACAGTGCGGCTCACGGCGCTGAGCCTCGTGGTCCCAGGGCTTCCAGTCGGCTCTTCAGTAATAGCGCGTAGCCCGGAGGGAGAGAAGCCACTTGGACAGAATGGTTACCAGGTAGGGAGGGGAGAGATGTAGACAGGCAGCTAGCATCAGATATCCCCAGAAAGATAAGTAAATGTTGGTACCGTGATGTAATAACAGGATATTGTTTGGAAAGACTATGTAGAGATCAGAAAATAACTTGAAAACAGGTTAAAAATCCAGAAGAAGAGTTGAAAGGTGAAGTGGAAATCTAGAGGCGGAGGTAGAAGATGGAAAGAAGGTCAGCACACTAGAAGACCAGTCCTAGGGTCCAATATCCAGATAATAGGGCTTCCAGAAAGAGAAAACAGGGAGACCCGAGAGCAGGAGGTTGCCGAAATAATTTGAGAATATTTCCCAGGATTGAAGTATCTAAGTTTCCACACTGAACGGCCTGCCCCGTGCCCAAGCATGGCAGACCAAAACAGGCCCAAGCTAAGGCCCGTCTTTGTGAGGTTTCAAAACACCAGGGGCAAAGAAAAGATCCTTCAAGCTTCCAGACAGAAAAGGAATGGGCCATTTGCAAAGAAACAGATCAAGAAGGCAAAATCCTTCAGTGGCGGTATTGGAAGCCAGAAGTCAGTAGAGCACTGCCTTCGGAATTTTAATGGAAGATGGTTTCAACCTAGAATTCTCTAGCCACTGAACTGTCAACCAGCTGTTTAGGCAGACCGAAGATATTCTCAGACATGCATGGCACCAAGAGTTCCCTCCTACACCAAACCATTTCTCCTGGAGTGCTGGAAGAGTTCCCTCCCACACCAAACCATTTCTCTGGAAGCTCTTGGAGTGTTGGCTCCATGCAAACAAGAAAGAAGACTGTGGAACTCAGGAAGCCGGAGCTGCAGCTCGGAGAGAGGCAACAGGGGATGCTTGGGGTGAATCAGAGAAGCCATCGTAGGTGTGTGGCTGGCTTTCCCCTGAGGAGGAAACAGGGAGCGCCTGAGGTGCTGAGTGTCTTGACAGAAGTTTGAGATGTTGGAGGAAGAGTTCGGTGTTAAATTCACAATAAATGCCAAGAACAGATAATAAGATACGCAGAATAGATGGTTAGATGGAGGGAAGATGACAAAATTCGTGCAGGAGAAGAAGTCACAGAAAGGGACTGCAGGGCCTGCCTGAGAGTAGTATTTGCTTTGTCACAGGGATCTGGACACTAAATGTCAGCCTCCTGAAAGCCGTGCTTCCTGCTGGGAGTACAGGGCAGGACAGAGAGCGTGAGTGCCAAGAGCCGCACGGTCCCCCGGCTGGCAGGGAAAGCATATTATTTAGAGATATGGAGGTTAAATACCAGATAGTCAAAGCAATCATCTTAAAAATATCAAACACAGTTGCTTGTGGGGAGCTGAGAGATAGCTGAGGTTTTTTTTTCTTTTTTTATCCATAACAAACCTGTGCAGGCTATGTGACTTTTTAAATTATGTGCACACAGGGGCGCTTGGTGCCTCAGTTGTTAAGTGCCTGCCTTCGGCTCAGGTCAGGATCCCAGGGTCCTGGGCTCGAGCCCCGAGTTGGGCTCTCTGCTTAGCGGGAACCTGCTTCTCCCTCTCCCACTTCCCTGGCTTGTGTTCCCTCTCTCGTGTCTCTCTCTGTCAAATAAATAAAATCTCTTAAAAATTATTAAACTCTGTGCATGTATAAAACTAAAAGCAAACATGCAAATGGACACAGCCCAGTATAGCTTGGGGCACCGGAAAGGTACCAGTGAATGAAGTTTGAGGTGGATTCCAAGGAAGACAAATTTATGCTGCCATATTTCTTGTTCACATTAATGAAATGTGTATGTTAAAGACATTTCTTCAGTCACTTATTTCAAGCCATTCTTTTTTAGCGCCCAGTGTTAGCTCTTTGGTCCTTGCTTATTGAAGTCATTACTGGGAAGAGTCTCAAAGTCCACCTTTGGTAATTTTAACAATCACACCTTTTCTTTCCCAAGCTTTGGGGTTTTTTTTTTCTAGTTTATGCTCAAAATCGGTAAAGATCTCTAAAAAACAGTGAAAAGGTGGATCTCTGCAGGAGATCATGGACACCAAGTGAGAAAGTAACGATTCAGTGAAGTCAGTTATCCAGGTGTTGTCACATATCTGCACGTTAGCGTGATAGCCAGCGAACATCTGGACACTTGGTTAAAAACAACTTCCTCTCTGGGTCCCTACTGTCAAGCAGGCACAGGTTAAGATTTTACAGTTCTAACATCTACAGAAATGAAGAAAGCCGACAGGATCGTATGATCGCTTTTCTCTCTGCTGAATTACAAAGAGCATACTGCCCATCTGTTCCCAGATGTTTTACCTAGCCAAGAAGAGTCGTCTTAGCTCAGTGAATTACATTTAATGAGACAGCGTCCTGCATCTCTGTCTTCTGGCAGAAACAGTGGCTCTCCAGCTAGGCCATTATCTCTGCAAATATCAGTCAGTGGCTGCCGAACACTCACAGGCCCATGAGGCTTCTTGAGCTATTCTGGGGCTAACGTAAATGTTTGATTCGAATTGAGGCTCAAGTGTAGTGCCACGGGCTGAAAGATGGTTTGTGTACTTGTGTGTTTTGACTTCAGCTTCCTGCTTTCTCTCTCTCCGTAGAAAGTTACAGAACGAACGGTATCTTTGTGGTCGCTGATCAACAGTAATAAGGACAAGTACAAAAATCCCTTCTATACTAAAGAGATCAATCGAGTTTTATATCCAGTCGCCAGTATGCGCCACTTGGAGCTTTGGGTGAATTACTACATTAGATGGAACCCCAGAATCAAGCAACAAGTAAGTGAAGGGAGGTCGTTAAAAGGCAGTGCTATTAATAGAGTCTGACTTTGGATTTAGATAATGTTACTCAGTAGTGCTTTTGTTTTAATATCGTGAGAGGGGAAATGAACTAAAAAAAAATCACACTCGCTTTCAAATGCAACTTTAATTAAAAATTGTTTTTAATTACTAAGCCACTTATTTTGATTGGTGTTAAACTTCAATTCTTAATTTTTTTTTTTTTACTAAAATATAAACTGGAATCTCTGGGAAAGTTTTGGGTTTTGTTTGCCAAGGATTTGCTTCAATTAGTGGACACTGTTACACATAAGACAGTTCTTTCCAGTGAGTGGACTCAGAGGAAACAAAGCAGTTTCTTCTGTCTGCTTCATGTGTCTGTACTGGGTCTGCTGACATCAGAGTGCACTTCACTGAGGACCTTTGCTTCTGAAATAAAGATAATTGATCTGTCAGCAGGTAGTACATTTGGTTGGCCATTCAGCAACCGAAAAGGGAAATAATGATTTTTGCAGCGAAAAAGTCCATATCTTGTGAAGGACACACTCGGGCTTTCCACTCTCCCAATTCCACTCCATCCGGAAGCGGACGGGAAGCACAGCCTGTGTGTGTAAGGGCTCAGAAGGGCCTCCGGTCTGTGACTTGTTTGAAGCGCTATAAATATTCTGTATTTGCAGCTGCTCCTTTGTGTGGTTTGGATGGCGGGCTACCTGTTCGCGCGGGCCAGTCTTGCAAAAGCGCCAGCTTTAATCCTGCTAGAAATTGCGGGGCAACGGTAGGTCCCGGGTGCCGCGCTCTGTCTCTTAGACTGCTGATCCCACTGGGGCAGCTGGCCGCACGCCAGGCTGTGCCCTCTCTCCCCACTGGGGACTGCCTGCTTCAAGCCGGCACTCTCGTTTCAGGGTCTCTGCTGCTCCCGTGAAAAGCTTCTGCCATTCAGGAATGGTGGAAATGTGTAATCTCTCGGAAAGTGACAGATTTCAGGGTTTGAGAGCGCTCGCTTGTTTAGTTGGGGATTTGAGAAGCACAGTGAGGGAATTTATGTAGCAGTCATTCTAGCCTTTGGAATATCAAGTAAAGAGGAAACGGGCATTTTGCCAGGGTTCTAACTGCTGTTACAGGGGGCATGTTCCTTTTCTAATTAAAAAAAAATACATATATATTGGGGCACCTGGGTGGCTCAGTGGGTTAAGCCTCTGCCTTCCGCTCAGGTCATGATCTCAGGGTCCTGGGATCGAGCCCTGCATCAGGCTCTGTGCTCAGCAGGGAGCCTGCTTCCCCTCTCTCTGCCTGCCTCTCTGCCTACTTGTGATCTCTCTGTGTCAAATAAATAAATAAATAAAATCTTTCAAAAAATACACATATGTTATATAGATGTGCAGTGTCTCCTATAAATTGATCCTTTTCTGTATTTATTGTGACTTTTTTTAAACATTAGTAATTAGAAAGTATCACTAATTTCTGTACAGATTCTCTAATCTCCCCTCACCCGTTTGTGTTGGAGAAATTCTTAAAATTCAAGGAATTTAGAGCAATTCGCTTCTGAACATATAAAGGTAATAATTGTGTGACAAGTAGGAAAAAAATCATTAGAATAACTTACTACAGTGTATCTACCCCTTTATTTTTGTAGAGCTTAGCAAAATGGAACTGGGCCAGATAGGAACACACATTTCTTGATAGAGGTTTCTATTTTGAGACAGTAATTGGTCTGTATTATGATCTGTGAAATTTACTCAAAAAGGAAAGTAACTTATCCTTTCCATATAGATTTTCGGAATGTGGAGGGTACTACACGTATCTTTGTATTCTCAGGGCTGTGGTGGGGTGGGAGGGTGGACACAGAGATTAAGAAGAGGTCATCTCTGGCCCCAGGAGCTCCCAGGTTGACGGGGGTGCCTGGAACATGAGCCAATGTCATAATGGAAGTGTGAATTAAATGCATTACATTTCCTTAAAGATCTCCCGTAGAACATTATTTTGTACAGAAATAGATTTAAATCGGATCACGTAGGACTTTTTAAATTATAAAATGTAAACCTCAAGGAATATACTTAACCACTTAAAAGTTCAATTGTTGTTCAGTTGTGTGGCCCGCTTGGTATACAGACAGTTACCGGGTGCCTGTCGTATATATACAAACAGTACTGAAAGCAGCAAAAGCAGATACAGCCCATCCGTCTCACGAGCTCTGGCCTAGAAGAAGGAAGGGTTCGTGTGCGTTTTAAAAGGAAGAACCACCAGCCGTTGCTGCGACATAAAAACTCAGTGGAGTTGACGGAAAGAGCAACGCTTACCTTTGAAGAGCTATCGCAAAGCCCACCTGGTGCATGTATTGAGACGAGGGAGTTGCTCATCCCGGAAGCGGAAGTATGGCGCGAGTCCTATTAAGAGCCTGAACGAGGCCTGGGGCCGCCAGGGAGCCTCCTCTCGGACTCCCGCGGCTGTTGAGCAGGCTCACGCTGCCGCGCTCCTGTCTTTGCACCGCGATCGCCAAAGGGTGAGAACAGGGGCAGTCGGATAGAAACAGGCTGACCCATGTGGCGCTTAAGTCATTTCTGAGGGGAGCCCCAAAAGGAATGTGACCCTAAAAACCGCCCAAAGGCCAGGATACTTCCATCACTAGCTGTAGTGTGCTGTGCGGAGCACACGCCGGGCTCCACGTTCGGTTCCAGGGAGGGGCCGGGCTGTGCCTTTGTATCCACTTGACTTTCGACTTCATTTCTTGTAATTTTGTGTTTTGGACTCTTTCCTCGTATCCTCTCAGTGGTTTGTGTTTGTCTGTAGGCTAATGGCTTCCGGGTATTTTGTACCCATCAGCAGACTGAATTCTCTTTATTTGGAATCATTCCTCAGTCTACTCTCTTGAGATTCCTAATTATACAGCCTTGTCATCTACAAAAATGGTTTTTACCTCTGATTCCTTTTTCTTGTCTAATTGTCCTTGCTGGCATAGTAACAAACTGATTCTGGTAGTCATCCGAAAAAAACGGAATTTTAAAAATAGCCAGGACAGCTTTGGAGGAGAATATTGAGGAAGAACTTGCCCTGCTCTTTGCAGAGGTCGAGCCTGGAAGCAGACGGCCAGGCGGGGAGCCCCGGTAGGTGATGCAGAGGGCAGAGGATGGACCGTCCTTGCACAGCAGATCAAAGTGGACGTGTCTAAAATGGATCCCCTGGTCCCCAGAACCTATTCCTGCTGCCATCTTTCCCATTTCGGCTCGTGGCCACTCCATCCTAGTCGCTCTGGCCAGAAACCAGGGAGCCCTCCTCGACTCCCTTCTCTCTTGCACCCGCTTATGTGGTCTGTCAGCGAAGCCCGCTGGACTTGGCCTTCAAAACCCATATGACCCCAGACCCTCCGTAACAGTCCTCTCGCTGCTGGCCTGGTGCGGGCCGCGCGGTGCTGCCTAGACTTCTAGCTGGACTCCCGAATTCCACCTTCCTTCCCTCCAGTCTGTTCTCAACATGGTAGCCAGAGCGGTCCTTGCAAATAAAGCCCATCCCAGATCCCACCGCCCCTCCACACTCAAAACTGTCCCGGGAGCTGCTTACCTCACCCAACACCAAAGTCCTGGTCCCTGCTGTAGTTTCCATGGCCTGATGCAGCGTCCCACCAGCCCTGCCCCTCTTACCTGTGCTACTTCCTTTCCAGAGTGTTCCTCCCCCTTGAACAGCCCCTGTCACTCAGACTTGTGGTATTCTTCATTTGTCTGTCTCCCTCTGCTGGAAGGAAAATGCCATAAAAATGGGGATTTGGGCCTCTTCGTTCAGCGAGGGGTCCCAAGTGCCCAGAACAGCGGCTGCCTGCAGCGGAATGCACAGAGAAAAATGGACGAAAGACAGTAGCAGTTGTGCACAGTACCTGCTGGGTGTCAACGCACTCTACCAAGCACCCCTGCTCTTTTGGAAAAAAAATTTAATTTATTTGAGAGCACGAGAGAGAGTGCACATGCAGGGAGAGCAGAGGGAGAAGCAGACTCCCCACTGAGCAAGGAGCCCGCTGCGATGCGGGGCTCCATCCCAGGACCCCAGGATCATGACCTGAGCCAAAGGCAGGCACTTAACTGACTGAGCCACCCAGGCGCCCCCAAGCATTCCTGTTCTAATGCCACGTGTGCCTTTCTGAAAAACTTCACTTTCTGCAGTCACAGTAAAGGAATAGGGCTTACAGGAAGAATAGGATTAGGAGCAAGGAGGAGACCTCTTCCAGCCTGTGGACATTTGTAACTAGAGCTCTGATGGACACACCGGTGTGGGCCCCTGGCTGGCTCAGTCGGTAGAGCATGCAACTCTTGGTCTCAGGGTTGTGAGTTCAAGCCCCGCTCTGGATGTAGAGGTAACTTAAAAATAAAATCTTTAAAAAAAGAAAGAAAAGAAAAAGAAACCCCAATGCCCCTAGAAATGCGTGGCATTTTTACCTGGCCTCTGTCAACCACTCCTTGGCAGACGCTGGGTTGGGCTGGTGTCCCCCCAAAAGACATGTCCACTCTGAACCTGGGAATGTGACCTTATTTGGGAAAGGGGTCTTTAGAGGTGTTACTTACTTAAAGATCTAAAGATGCCATCCTTCTGGATTTGGAGTGGGTCCTACATCGTGTGACAGGGGTCCTTATAAGAGAAAACAGAAGGGGATTTGAACCACAGACACTTGTGGAGAGAAGGCCCTGTGAAGACAGGAGGCGGCAAGGATGCGGCCACAAGCCAAGGACACCTGGTGCCACTGGAAGCTGGAAGAGGAGAGGAAGGAGCACCCCCTGGAGCCACAGAGGCAGCACAGTGCCCCTGTTGCATTAAGCACTGCCGCTGTTCCCCGGGTTGTGCTCATTTGCTATGGCAGCCCCAAGAAGCTCAGACATAGTGGTAACTCCCGGGGCTCCCACGCCCTCCTGAAGGCCATGACCCGACCCACTGTCCTCCACACTGTGGGCCCAGGCCAGGGCACGGCTTGCTTCAACTCCCTTGTTGGGGCTCAGAGCCTAACAGGTAGAAAGCAGGATGGTCCCAGAAGCCACTGGTGCTGAAGGAATGGACTTCTGTAGCCTTTTGGCCTTTTTCTTAATGTCTTCATAGACTGCTTCAGCTTTTTAGAAGCTTGCCTTTGATCACTCACGACACACTGGTGAGAGAGCCTCCTGGGGGCTGTCGTGTCGTGTATCTTGGCCGGGGTAGGTGATGGCATTAGTGCACATCTGTGCAAAGGCTCACTGAGCTGACCATTTCGAGATTTGTTTGTATTCCCGGCGTAATGTATACATCAGTACAGGAGTTTAAAGAGTTGGCATGCTGGGGAGAATCACATTCTGTCCCCGCGTGACTTTTAACCTCTGGAGTGCCACGAGACCCCACTGACCCGTGAAGGAAAGGGGCGGCATGGCGAAACCAACCGTGAGGGCTGACCTCGCGCTGCCGGCAGCCCCGTGAGGTCTGTGGCGGTCCCACTCCCATCTCCCTGGCAGGGAGGTGCAGGCTCTTGGGTTAAGTCCTCTGGCTGCTGAGAGGCAGACCCGAGCTTCACTCCCGAGGCTAACGGGCCTGGGAGCCCTGACTCTCTGTCGCTGCGGGAGTGCGGAGATGAGCTGTGCCTTATTCACTCGGGGACTCAGCTGGGCTTGAGCGCAGAGACACGGGTCAAGACGCCAGTCGATACAGACAGAATACAGAAGAGCACCGTCAACGTAGGCCTCGACAAGAGAGACGAGAACGGCGTATTTCGTTTCCCGATACTCACGTATAGGAAGAGTGTCACGAATCTACATGGGGAAGAAGGCCACACGCCTACTGGAGGAGAGTTGTGGCGTCCGGAAACGAAAGAGCAGTGGGCTTGGGGCCGGGGCACGTAGGAGACCGGAGCCGTGTCTGGGTTGATAAACCTTAAAAAGATGGTGAGGGAAATGCGAGGCAATGTGTACATGAGCTTATGTCTTGGTGGCGAAGAGCTGGGTGTTTCACCCTTTGTACTTTTCTGTATTTCTGACCAACACTGAAGGTCAGTCCAGGAGTTTCCTGGGAAAAGCCCTAACGCCCATCTATGCTTCTTTGCAGCAGCCCAACCCCGTGGAGCAGCGCTATGTGGAGCTCTTGGCCTTGCGTGACGAATACATACAGCGGCTCGAGGAGCTGCAGCTCGCCAGCTCGGCCAAGCTCTCCGACCCCTCGACCTCGCCGTCCGGTCCGTCCCAGATGATGCCCCACGTGCACACTCACTTCTAGGAGGGAGCCCCGGTGCTGCGCCAGAGCTCCGAGTAAAGGAGAGACTTGACTTTCACTTGGGGGCCTCTGTACAAAGTAGATTAAAACATTTGCCTCCGTGTAGAACTTGAACTAACATAATCTTAAACTCTTGAATATGTGCCTTCTAGAATACATATTACAAGAAAACTAATGTCTACAGGGCAATCAGAAGAAAGGAGCCAAGATGGGGTTGTGGAAAATCCTGACACCTTTCAAGGACAGTTTTTGAAAGAGAAAATTGAAATTGAGTTGACCTCTTTCGAAATACTGTGTCTACAATATCTATTTTGTGGGCCTAATTGGAACGACATTATTTTAAACTGAAGTGGAAAAAAAATAGGTTTGTGAACCGGATTTTCCTTGGGCTGCTTCTCATAGTTGCTTTGGTGTAAAACGAGCCCAAATGTGAGAGATGTTGTTGCCAAAACCAAATCGAGCTCATCCTCTGAGGCGTCATCCAAAAGCAAGGTGTTGAAATAATTGCCAAACTTTATACCATCGTGAGTGGTGGCTTAAAGAGAAATAGCTGTGTAGATGAGTTTTTCGTTCTTTTGAAATTTTGGAATCTGAAGTGTTTTCCCGTAATTTTGAAGAGGAGCATATTTTTATATTACACTGATGGGGCCCAGTCGAATATGATTTGATTTTTTTCTTTTAACTTTTTGCCAGTTCTGTTTTCTAAGTTCTTCTATCAGCTTGCCTGAAATTCTGACCCATTTTCAGGTTGTGGAAAAGCCCTTAGCACTGTCGGAAGATGTCAGGGGCACTGTGCTGCTTAGGTGAATGTTTTTGCAAACATCACTCTAGTCTGACCAGCTTATCCGCCAAAGTGTAGGGCTGGCCATCTAGGATGCACGAGCTGTCGCTAGAGCATCGTCCTTTGAAATCAAAGCCGCAGATGTACATTTGTCGAGCGTGCGTGGTGTTGGATGCCCCTCCCCCCAAGTGTGCATTAAACTGGTTCTACACATTTTTACTTGAAATGTACCCGGCAGTTTGTGTTTTCAGGTTTTTGGGGAGTTTTGTTTTGTTTTTGTTTTTGTTTTTGTTTTTTGTTTTTGTTTTGTAGTCATAGTGCTAGTGGTAAATGAAGTTTCAAATACAGTTCTATTTGATATCTGAACTAATTCATTTAGTTACGTATATTTGTAAAAGTTAAGGCTAGAGTTAAAACAATTAATGTTTTCCAGTGATTTGTAAAGGACTATTTATAGCTAATATGGTTTTGTTTTCAATGAATTAAGAGAGATTAAATATATCTTTGTAAATTATTTTATGTCACAGTTTAATTGGTCTACCAAATAAGACATCTCAAATACAGTAGTATCATGTATAAATTTTGTATGTATAAGAAATTTTATTAGACATTCTCTTGCTTTTTGTAAACGCTGTAAATATTTCATAAATTAACCAAGTGTCACTCCATAAAAAGAAAAAAGCAAATACTAATAGCTTAAAGGATTTTGTGAAATGTCATGAAAATCATCATGACAATAATGACTAAAGACCTGCTGTAATAAATGTATTAACTAAAATAGCACTCTGTTTTCGGGGGTGTAACCGTGTGTGTGTTGTTGGGGGAGGTAATGGGTGTCTTGTCTTTCTTGCCTCTATGTCACATGCTCTTGGTCTTACTAGCAACCTTGCAGGGCTCTCCCCAAACTGCAGCAGTATGGCCCATTTTACTGTATTAACAGTGCCAATTTTAAGCCGTAGCTGTCTTAAAGTCTGGAGAGCTTCCGCAAAAGAGCCAGGGTATGTGGACGCGAGACATTACACTCCAGATGCAGAACACAGCGGCCGCCATTAAGGGATGGTTAGACCTTGATGGAAGTAAGCCATAGTTGGTGTCTCTTGCGCTTAAGAATTCAAAATTGTTTTCAAATAGTATAGCTGGTTGGAAATTATGTGCATTCTAAGAATGCTAAATAGTTCAAGCAGTAAACTAAAATTAACTTTTTTTTTTTGAAATCTGAATAGGACTCTTTAAAGTTTAAGTGTTTCTTTGCAAAGCGTTGTTGCCCCAAAGTCCCACAGCATCGAAACGAATGTACGCAGGTGTCACACTGAAGTCCGTGTCTCTCGAGTTCCCAGTGCGTAGCCTTATAGTAGCTCTGCCATCGGGAACGCAACAGTCATCTCTCTTCTGGGACAGCCCTTCAAATAAGTTGCAGTCATAGAGATTTTTGATAATGTGACATTTTTCCCAAACTATGGTCCTAGCCCTTCCTGATACACTTTGGTAATGCACTGAAGCTTATCCGTCTGCTTTTTTGGTAGGAATAATACTCAGAACTCTCCAAGTAGTTCATCGCCTGCAGCCCTGTGTAGAGAACGCAGATTTGTGGGTCGCTCATTTGGACAACTCTTGTGGCATTTGGGGCATTAGACAAAAGCAGGACCCTATAAAGGGAACGTTCTTAAGTGGGAGAATTTGTCACACAGTACTTACACCTGTGGCTGGAGGACACAGCCGGAAGCAGAAGCAGAAGCAAGGGGAACCTCCAGAGCAAATAAGAAACGTATGCAAGGTGCGTCCCACAAACAAGGATTAGCACATCTGCAGGAAAATACTATGGTTGAAATAGATTGCAGTCGAGTTGTCGGAGGTTCACAGAATCACTCACTGGAAATGAGTCTAATCCGCCAACATCCATTGGTGGGCGTAAACTGCGTTAAGGAATGATTAGCAAAGTCTTCTGTATTAAATGTATGTGGAAGATGAAAGATCAGCAAACCGAAGCACGCCCATTTCCTCAGGAGGCTTAGATTCAGACACGGGTTAGGCTTTATTTGCGAAGACGATAATGTGTTTAATCGCCTAGGTAAGGTAGCTACACATTTGCACATGACTGTTAGGTCCTAATGGTTTATTTTCCAGTAGCTCTGGACAACATGACTTACTCATTTATAGCTGGTAAGCTATAGCATGTAAGTATTACGTGCTTCTGAAAGTGACTGTATTTCCCAGTGCATTCCACATAAATCACAAAAGAAAGTTGTTCACCTCGTTTCAGGGGGCCTGATCACACAAACTTGTCTTAGCCAGGATGCATGGAGACCTGGGCTCCTGCCTGAGCTCTGGAACTGCTGCTGGGGCAGTTGGAAGGTCTGAGGCCTTCCCAGCTCCCAGAAGTGATGGATCTGGAGGCCTCGGTGTCCATCTGTTCAGCTAGGGCATGGGCTTCACGTTCTCGAAGGTTCCTTCCAGTTCAAACAGCCCTTCCTAGAAAATGCATTTTAATCACTCGTGCACATACAAGATTTATGGCACAAAACAACATTTGCCTCCTGTATTAGCTTCCTGTTTCTGCTACGAGAAATCACCACACATTTAGAGGTGATTATCTTACAAGGTATTTATCTTCTTACAGTTCTAGAGGTCAGAAGTCTGAAATTGGTCTCACTGGCCTTAAGTCAAGGTGTCGGCAGGGCTGTGTTCCTTCTAGAAGCCCTAGGGGAGAGTCCTTTTCCTTTTCCACCTTCTCGTGGCTGCCTGCTTCCCCAGATCAGTGGCCCATTCCCCTGTCTCTAAAGCCAGCAGCATCTCAAATGTCTGGACTCTGACTCGTCTCCCCGCCTCGTCGACATTTACAGACACCTGGCAATTATACCAGGCCCACCCGGATAACCTAGGCCAGTCTCCCCATCTCAGGGCCAGCTAACTGGTGACTTTAATTTCCCCCACTACCTTAATACCCCCTTGCTGTGTAAGCTACAATATTGCCAGGTTCTGGGGCGTAAGATGTGGACGTGTTTTGGGGGAGGGGGTGTTATGATGCCCACTGCACTGCAGTCCGTTCAGCTTCGGGTGCAAGCAGGGTGCGAAAGGTCAAGACGCCGCTAGGCTCGCCCATTACCAGCCATGCAGTTACTTTAGGTAAGGGCCAGCTCAGTCCATTTTGTGACCTCTCAGAGGAAATCCAACCTTATAGTTGCCTCTGGCTCCCTCCCCCCCCCCCAGTTCTGGCTCTCCTTTCTATCCTGGCATCTATCCAAAGCCAGACCATGTGCTTTCAACTCCCTTGGTCCCTAAACGGAGCAAAGGGAGCTATTTACTGGGGCCGTATGTGCTGCACACTGTACTATCTGGCATCCCCACAGACCTTATCAAACAGATAGGTTTCTTGTTTGTTTGTTTGCCATTTTTATTTGGAAACAGAGATGAGTGAAACGGCCTCCTTCAAGGAGCACCTGGCCTAGAGGGAAGACTGTTTGGTTAACGGCTAATTCCCACGCAGGGAGGGTGCCTCCCTCTCAGACAAAGGCAGAGGGAGGGCTTTGGGAGGTCAGGGAGGAGCTTCTTGGGAACGCTGTCAGAACTGAGTCTCGGAAAGGTAGGAAGCCTAGGTAGGAGCTCGGTCGCATCTGTCTTTGGGGAAACACATATTCAAACCACAGTGAGATCGTATCCCACAGCCACGTATGGGCAAAACTTTTAAAAGTCTGGCAATCCCAAGCACTGAAAAGGTTGTGGGCCGATAGGAATTCTCTTACGCTGCTTTGAAGAATGGCTGGCATCGGGTTAAATCAATGCCTACCCTAGGAGGTAGCATTTTTCTGCTCTCAGGCACATAGATGCCCTTGAGAAATGAGAATTTCATGCACCAAAAGACATGTACAAGAATATTCATAGCAGCATTGCCTCTAATGCCTCCCCCCAAAACTTGAAACACCTCAAATACCCACCTACAGTAGAACGGAAGAGTTGTGGCATCCGGAGTCATCCACACCCACGACGAATGACCAAACTACAGCTACATGCGACACGGATGACTTTCATGAGCTTGTTGGTTGAAAGAAGCCAGATACAGAAGCATATATACGGTATCACTCCATTCGTACAAGTTCAAAACCAAACAAAACTCTTGTTTTGGCATGTGTACATGGTAAAACAACAAAGAGAAGCAAAGAAATCATCACCATAGACGGGAATAGTACACATAGAAGCATCTGGTCCTTTAAACGTGACGCAGTAAGTACAGAACCCAAAGAAAGTTGGTGTTCCTGGATTGTAAGGTGCACAGGACTGGGGAAAGATGACCAAATGTTAGGCAGGAGCTGGGCAGGGAACTCCCTCTAGGCCCTGGTAAAGAACGGGCATTTTCTTCTCTGTGCCGTAGGAGCTGCTGAAGGAGTCTACTGGGGTGGGGGAGGGAGGTGATCAAATGTGAGCCGTGGGGGCAGCCGGGGCAGGGTAGGTTGTAGGGCGGCAAGACGGGACAGGCCAGCTTGAGGCTCTTGCCATTGACCGGACATAGGGGACTGGGCCTGGAGTGTGGACAAGTAGAGAGAAGATGAGAGTGGAGGGGCAGACGGGGCAGTGCTGAGGCCTGTTTGGGACATGCTGAGTACACTGTACACAGAAACACAGATTTACAGACAAAATCACTCAACAGGGCCCCTGGCATGTGGTTGGTGCACAACAAATACTTACGTGATTGCGTGGATCAGTGATGGAAGGAGGGGTAGACAGGGCCACGCTGCTCTTTCTGGAGAGCGGAGTATAAAGAAAGAAGAGAGATTGGATCATAGCTATTGGGAGAGTGGACCAGGAGAATGTGCTTTTTTTCTTTTTTAAGATTTTACTTATTTGAGAGCACATGAGAGAGCACAAGCAGGGGGAGCAGCAGAGGGAGAGGGAGAAGCAGGCTTCCCTCTGAGCAGGGAGCCTGACGTGGGGCTGGATCCCAGGACCCCAGGATCATGACCTGAGCCGAAGGCAGAGGCTTAACTGACTGAGCCACCCAGGTGCCCCAAGAATGTGCTTTTTGTAGGAAGAGACTTAACTGTTATCATCTATGGGGAGGAAGGAGTTGGTGGAGAGCGAGAGATTCACGAGAGAACAAGACCCCCGAGTAGGCATGAGCCCCAAAATAGAGGCAGAGAGGGATTTGCCTTGAATAGCAGGGTCATGGCTCCCCGGAGATGTTCACATCCTAATCTCCGGAACCTCGGAATATGTGAGGCGCCACAGAAAAGAGAAATTAAGGCTGCAGCTAGAATTCAGGGGTCTAATTAGATGGCCTTGAGTTGGGGAGATCATCCTGGATTATGAATGTGGGTCCACAAGCACCCTTAAAATTGGAAGGAGGCTCACCTTGCCATTGCTGGCTTTGAAGATGGAGGAAGGGGCCGCCAGCCAAGGAATGTGGTGACCTCCCGAGGCTGGAAAAGGTGAGGAAAGGGCTATTCCCCCAGAGCCTCCGGGGGGGACACAGCCCTTGAGAAATGGTCAGCGTACAGAAGAGCATGTACCGACATGCTGGCTTTTGTCCAGTGAGACCTGGTTAGGCTTCTCACCTACAGAACTACATGAGAATAAATGTATGTCCCTTAGCCCGATTAATGCGTGGCAATTTGTTATGGCACCAGTTGGAAGAATACAAAGAGGATATGAAATCTGGGGAGAGGGGGAGGACCGTGCCTGATTAATTCCATTGTCTTAAGCAACATCTGCAATATCAGAGGACTGTCAGCAAATTCAAAATGGCCCAGAGCACGGGAGGAGGAAGACGAAAATGGCCCCCGGAAGCAGGCTCTGTGGTCTGTGGTCCAGTTTTACTTCAGCAAGGACGGTCACAAATCTCTGGCGCCGGTCTTATGGCGCCCCCAGGTGCTTGGCAGAAGCAAATGCAACGCTCTAGAAGAACACAGCTTCCTCCAGGGCTTCCAGGAATTCCCACAAATCATTTTCCAGGGAACAGGAAGAGTTCACAGTAAAAAGTGGCAAAGATAGATAGCCCTGAGCAAAAACAAGGACAGATAGCAGGAGAGGACTTGGACAGGCTCATGAGAGCCAGTGGTGAGCCCCTCTCTTCAGCTCTTCAGGATTCAGTGACCTTGGGATAGTGGCTTGCAACTGGCCGGGGGTGGAAGGATTTATTCCACAGAAACCAGCAAGTGCTACAAATCAGGGTGGGTTTTTTTTTTTCTTTAATTTCAGAGAGCTGATAATTAAAATTTTACCAACACATCCCTGGGTGCAGGTTATAAATTTACTATGGACATTATCGTTAAAGTAATAAAATCGAAGTGACCTGGAGTTTGGCAATGAGTGTTTAGCTACAACGCCAAGGGCACCGCCCATGAACAAAAACAATTGACCTGCTGGACCACATTCGAATGAAAAACATCTGCTCTGTGAAACGCACTGTTAAAAGAACAAGAAGACAAGGCACAGAGCGGGAGAAAATATTTGCAAAAAACATATCTGATGATATGTGATATCAGGTTTACAGGAAAATTGTGGGGGAGGCACAGAGCACTCCTGGGCATGCCTCACGGCGAACCCCCTGATGAGCTCCTACTGCCACGTTATCATTAACTAACACCGTTTATATTACGGTTTCCCCTCTGCGTTAGACGTTCTACGGGCTTTGACTAATGTATAGTCACATGTGCTCATCAATGGAACATAATCGGGAGTATTTTCACTGCCCTGAAAATCCTTTGGTCCAACTTTTCGTTCCTCCCTCCCTCCACTCAATTTTCTTTTTAGCTAAAGCTGCTCAAAAGAAAACAACAACAACAAAAAAAAGTCTACTAATTTTTTTAAAAGGCATCCCAGGTCGTTTTGTGCTGCTAGTTCAGCGAACGTTTCACAACTAGCTTCTTAGGCGATACCTGCATTTTGGTCAAATAGCATCCTTAAACAGAAGCCACTGACTAGGGAGCCAGGTTCCTTTGGAACACCTTGGGACTTCAACTACCGGCCTCTGCACCTGGAGGAGCCATGCCTGGTACAGGATCTGCCAGGTGGAATGCAGTCCTGTGGGGTGTGCGTGGGAAAGAGGAGCACCACAATGAGGGCTCTTGTCCCCAGCCCCCCTCCTCCCCCTGGTGCCCTTCCCTGTGGCCTCGAGTGGCGTGGCATGTCCCCTCCTTTTGGGATCTGTGAATATAATAGTCTTCACAGTAGCTGTCATCTCTTTACTTACTAGCCAAACTCTTGTTACTCCAATCCCATGATCAGTTCTTCCTGTGGAACTTTCCCTGTTCAAGTGACCCTGTGGTTTCAGTCTCCCGATTAGCCCCGGACTGGCACAGCCTACTGGGCCCCCTAATCATTTGTAATCATGTTTTCTTCAGGGAATGTTCGAAGGGGGAAGTCGTGGTTTTTGTTGCTGCGTTGCAATAGAGACCAAGCATCTGTTTCCAGCATGTCATACGAAGGAAAAAGGGGCTGAACGAAAGTGGAGAATTTCGGTGGGCGGCCACCTCCTGAATTAGAAACATTCCCAAACCGATCGCGCACGTTACAAAAATGATTTGTATCTCTGCCACACATGACGGACTGAAAGTTGAATTATGGAAACTTATAAAGATACACGTAAGGTAAAAATAAGCAAGTTCATCAGGGAAACGAGAACACAAAAAGCAGGAGCAAGATGACGTAAGCAGATAGAAGCCAAGCTTCAAGATCTTAGACACTTACCAGAAGCATGTCACATATGTGTTTCTAAAGTTTCCAGCCAAGCACAGATGACACGATTGGTTTTAGAATTCATAGCGTCCCTCAGCTAAAAATTAACTCAGTTGTTCCAAGAAGAACAACTCCTTCTGGTTTGGGAAGCGGGGTGGCTTTTGCTCATCGTTCAGGGTCTTACGACTCTTGAACCCAATCCACTCTGTTTCCTCAAGTTCCATTTTGTCCCCCTCGAAAACGAGTAATCTCCCTATGGCCACAAAGCCGAGTACGATGCACCGATTTCCATGAAAAACACAAGAGCTTCCACAACAAAGTGCTTGGAAAGTCATAACACGATGGCGATGGCAAGAAATTCAAAGAGGCAGTGTTCGCCCTACTACCTCATGAATGTCTGTCCCAGGTCAGGCAGGGATCTGAGGGTGCGTGACACCGTGCAGAAGAGCTCAGGAGAAGGGGCTGGCAATCCTCCTGAGAACGGGGTGCGCGGGAGCCCTTAGCCGCCCACTTCCTTGCAGCCGGCGCATGGGGGGCCCAACCGAGCAAGTGAGTCGGCTCGGGGCTCAACATGGCCCATGTCAACATTGAAACTACTTCCTCTAAAAACAAAAAACAAAAACAACAAAAAAGACAAACAAACAAACCCAAACAGCTGTTTCATGTACGCTGACCAGTGAGGGAAAGGTGTTTATAGTTGTCATTAAATAATCACAGCTTATGTCCCCCTCACCATGTGCCACCTACTGGCCTAAGTGCCTAACAGGTATTAAAACCCGTTGGATCACCACAGCAAGCCCACGATGAGCAGAAGAGGAAACGGAACACAGAGAAGTCCCTTGGCCGGAGGTCACCCTGGGCTGGCGAGTGGAGCCGGTTTTCAATCAAACCGCCTTGGCCAGGAGTCCGCCCTCTGCCGCTCTCTACTCTCCTGCCTCACCGAAGACTCGGAGTCCTGTCCAAGCAAAACCCCGCAGAATGTTTCTCATCCCTCAAGAAGCACATCTCCCCTCCTCACTGTTCGCTGCTGTACGTTTCAGCCCCGAACGACAGCCAATGATCCATGCTGCTTCCGAGTTGGGGACAGAAATGGGGGATCCCTCTGTAGTACCGGATATTTTCGCTTATAATCGAAGGTGGGTCACTTTGGCGTTCACAAATTCATGACGCTCAGATTGTCAGCCCCTCCGCTGAAGGTCTTGCAAAGGCGGATCCGCCCGCTCGCTGCCCCCAGTCTGCCCTGCGGCTGCTACGGGGGTGGGGGGGGCAAGTAACCACGTGCTTTTCTTCCCGCTTGGCTGAGCCTGGTGGAGTCGTGTTCGGAATGAGAAGAACGCCTCCGATCTCCGCACAACAGGTCAATGGAAGGCCTAACATGTGCTCTAGAAGCCGGAGGCTGATGCATAAAGTCTAACCGGTTGGAATTCGGTGCCTCCTTTTCCTCCCCTGTGTGATACTTCACTCTATGCATCAGTTCGACTGGGCCATGGGCTGTCCAGACCGCTGCTTAAACATCATCTCTGAATGTGTCTGAGAGGGTGTTTCTGGAAGAGATTCGCACTTGAACGGCTGGTATCAGGAAGGAAGATGGCTTTCCCAGCTGCGGGCCTGCACAGAACAGCAAGGCTACCACAGAACTCAGCCCTCTTCTGCCCAGGTGCTCCTGCAGACAGCGCATCTGGGACTCCTCAGCCTCCAGAATCTCGTGACCCAGTTCCTCATAATAAATCTCATTATACAGATAGACATTCTGTCTCCCTGCGGCCATTTCTCAACCCAGTTGTCCTTCAAAAGTGCTCTCCCCCATCCCACACCGTGTCCGCACTGCCGAATCCAGGGGCACCTCTGCCCCATCTCACCAGTCTGAGCACCACTTGACACTCTGGATCATTCCTTTCCACTTAAAACTCTGTTCTCTGCGCCCCCAGGATGCCTCTACCCTGGCTCTTTCCTGGTCTCTGAAGATAACCTTCTCTCTTCCTTTGGATTCTGTGGTAATCCCATCTGCTGGACCTTATCCTGACTGATCCAGTGTGACTGCCTTAATGGGGGATTTATGGGAGTGAGGCCAAAAGCATGTCTCTGAAACGGACTCGCCAGGTTTAGGCCGGTGGGGTCTCTGGAGCTTTGGGAGTGGGAGGTCTCTGGACAGCAGGCGACATGGGAAGGAGAGCTTGACACTACATTTGTAGAGCACCCAAGGCAACACTGAGTATATTTCATGTCAATATCAAAGAATGAGGGGTGGTGGAGGTCATAGGCACAGAGCCAAACCCTCCCAGGCCACCCTTTAGCCCTGTCTATAACTTTAAACCAATGGTTGATAACTTCTGGATAAATCTAGAGGCACAACTAAGTAACCTGTGGCATTTTCTAATGCAGCTGATGGAGGCACAGGAATTAATAACTCCACTCATTTATCAGTACTCACTTGAAGTGTCATTGAGAACACTGACCTCACAAATGGACCTTCAGACACCATGTTGGCTCATTTTATGCGTCACAGTTGGGTAGGCCATAGTGTGGAAGTGTTTAGTGAAACCCTAATCTAGATATTTCTGTGAAAGTATTTTGTATGTGTGATTAACGTTTAAATCAGCAGACTCTGAGTAGAGCAGATTGTTCTCCACAAGGTGGGTGGGCCTCATCCAATCAGTTGAAGGTTTTAAGAGCAAAGACTGAGGTCCCCTCAAAAAGAAAGGAACTCTGCTCCAGACTTTGGCTTCAGACTCAGCTCAGGACTGCTGCATGCTGCAATTTCCACTCTGCTGGCTGACCTGAAAAGCCCAGACTTGTTCACAATTGTGTGAGCCAATTCCTTAAACTAAATCCCCCTTTGTCCTTCTCTCTGTACACACAAACACCCTCTACGGGTTCTGTTTCCCTGGAGAAGCCTGACCTGGTACCCTTGGTAGGCATTCTGGTCCCCCCATTATGTCCGTGCCTTAATCTCTGACCCTGTGAATATGTTATGTTACATGACAAAGGGGGGGGATTTGCAGATATAATTAAGGTTACAGACTTTAAGCTGGGGGGAGTATCTTATATCATTCAGGTGGGTCCTATTTAATCACACAAGTCCTTAAAAGCAGAGAACTTTCTCTGCCTAGCAGCAAAAGAGATGCTTCAGGAGAGGAAGTCAGAGAGATCAAAGAATAAGAGGGGCTTGACCCACCATTGCTGGAGGGGGCACATGGAAAGCACCAGAAGGAATGAAGACAGCCTGTGGGAACTGAATGAGCTGGAATCTTCCCCAGAGCCTCCAGAAAAGAGCCCAGCCCTGCTAACACCTTGATTTCACCCTTGTGATACCCCAAGCAGAGGACCCAAATGAACCCACCAGGACATCTGCTTACAGAAACCTCGAGAAAGTTGATGTGTGAGGTTTAAGCTTCTCGGTTTGTGGTAATTTCTTATGGCCGCAACAGAAGATGAATCCAGTGCCTAATGCTGTGTAGAGAAAAGGCTTCAAACATACATGTAGATACACCAACATTTTTAACTATGGCTAGATGGTGCTTCCAGAACGAACGGGGTTAATGCTGGACTTGTTACAAACCTGGATCTGATGCGGCAGTGTTTGCAAGGACACACAGAACCTAAGTCCATCTGTTGCCACATTTAGCCGGAATTGCTTTGGGCTAAAGAGCACAATTATAGACACAAAAATGAACACCACGAACTGAACACACTCTCAAGGCTGGAGGCACAGATAGCGCCAGGCTTTGCTTTGTGAGGCGGAGGGCCTCTGCCGTTGCCTGCGAAGACCAGATCAAAATCTTACTCTCCCGAATTGCCGTTAGGACCCCTCCGCACAGTGGGACCCTTTCCCTGCAGGGGCACTCATGTGTTGTCCCACAGAAAGTGAGATTTTCTCATTCTGAGCAAAAGGATGTTTTTGAGAAACTCATTTGATAAGGAATCCTCAGGCCCAGTTTCATTTGCTTGATTCCTTTTCCAGAAAGAAAGTGGTGGCCTCATCTGTAGTTACCAAATTGTGGAGCTGAGGATTAAATTTCGAAGAATTTCTCTGTTTTCAAATTTTAGGAAAACGTACCAACTCTTTTGTTGCCTCTCTCTCCTAAGCTGTGACCAACAGTCTATGGGACACCTCCACCCGGATAACCCAGAAGTGCTCGTCAAGGGCACAGGCATCAGTATGTAGGCCGTGCAGGGGACAAGGGGGTCCTACCTAAGGGGAACCATGCACAGTGAAAGCCTCATAGATTTCGAGGTCTGTTACAGCCCTTTCTGGGCATATAGCAAGCAAAGGTTGAGCTTTGACAACACCGGCATATCATGACAATTTTATGAGCAATAGCAGTTCGGTGTTGTGAGGAAGGGGTCTCTTTCCGCAGTGTACACAAAAGCATCGTGTGGGCCAGGACTCAGGGCAGGGCCAACTGAATATGTCCAAGATGAACTCGTCCTACTGCCTCACCTCTCCCAGCTGCTTGTCACCCTGCATTCCTTCGCCCAGTGACCACTGTTACACTCTATGCAGTCATCCAAGTCTGACACCTTGGTTTCAGCCTTGATCCATCTCTTAGCCTGTCCCTCCCTCTCTTCTTCATGCCCAGCATCCCGTCAGGCACTGTGTCCTGTCTGATGTCAGGCCCTCGTGCCTCAGTTTCTGAAATGGTCTTCCCGCAGCCACTCCTGCCCCTCCAGGCCCTCCGCCCGCGTGTAATCCCAGCTATGCTTTCGAAGTGTAGATAAAATCGGTTGTCCCTCTGTGAGGACGGGGCTGTGGCTCCCGGTCACCTCCAATGGCGTCTCCAAGTGTAATCTTCAGACCATCTGCCTCAGACTCGCTTGCGGTGCTGCATATAATGTGGCTCTCCACAGCCCCTTCCCTGCCACGCTACTCAGTGCTCAGATTCTCTGCAGTGGGGCCCCTGGGTCTGTGTGTGAGCGGATGGCCCAAGTCATTGTTACACTCGCCATTCTGAAAGTGACGACGTTATGCAGCATGCCGCGTGTACATTTCATGAACACTCAACGTAGGTGCATAGACACGTGCCCCCTTCCCCCACAGGGTGCCTCGATTTTCCCCAGAGGAGCACCGGCGTAGGCTGGCAACTCACTCTTCCCATTGCCTCTCACCACACAGGTGGCCATCTGTCTCCTGACCATGATCCCTGGGAAGGTGGGGGGGCTCAAGCCGACAACTCTAAGGAGAAAAGTCTCCGTGGTTGTGTCAGGTTTCTGCACCATCCACGGGCTCTGGTTGATGAATTCACAGCCACATCGAGAGAGTTGGTATCAGGGGATATTCCGAGACCCTAAAGCTGAGAGACACCTTCTTCTCCCAGAGTTCACAGGAGTGAAGGTCAAGATGTCTCTTTCCCCCTCCCTAGAGATTTACTCGCCTTCCAGGATAATGAGGAATTCCTTTCTCTGGAAGAGAAACCGGGCAGGTCATTAGCGGCCCTGTGAGTAATGACAAGGTGTCTTTATTTATTTTTTAAAAATATTTTATTTATTCATTTGACAGACAGAGATCACAAGTAGGCAGAGAAGCAGGCAGAGAGAGAGGAGGAAGCAGGCTCCCCGCTGAGCAGAGGGCCCGATGTGGGGCTCGATCCCAAGACCCTGGGATCATGACCTGAGCCGAAGGCAGAGGCTTTAACCCACTGAGCCACCCAGGTGCCCCGCTTACAGCGTGGCAGCCGAGTTCCAAGAAAGAGGATTCCCAGAATCTGAGGCAGAAGGTGCAGCTGCCTGAAGGCCAAGCCCCAGAAGTTACATAGCGTCCCTTCTGTGACGCTCTATTGGTCCAAAGAGGTTATGGGAGGGGACACAGACTCGACCTTTTGATACAGGAGTGGCAAGGTCACGTTGTGAAAGACCCGTGGAACGGGGGATATTACCGCAGCTATCTTCGGAGGCGCAGTCTACCACACGAGGGACTGTACAGTAGTATTTCTCCAAGTGCGCTGAGCCCGACCTGTGCCAGAATCCAGCACAGAATGTGAACTTCGTAGTCTAGCATAGCAGATGCTCCAGGTCTTTGCCCTGTTGACCTGTACTTGACCTTCTCATTTGCCTTGTCTGACTTTATGCTCCAGCCCCAGGAGATCTCTTAGAGTTCACTTGTACATAATCTGTTTAACCAGCTTTACACCTTTGTCCATAACTGTCCCTTCTGCCTGCAACGACTTGGAGATCCAGCTTTGTGTGTACTTTTCTCGGAAGCCTTCCTAACCCCTCTCCTCCCGCAGCCCCATGGGCTTGCCGCCACTGTGGCATTCACCAGCAGGTAATGTCACTTGACTGTGAACTTCTTAGGCAGTAATATGTGTCATTTGCTTCTCTCTCCCAGAAGTCCTATGTTTGCTTAATGGAACTGAAAGTCTAACAACATCACAGTGAATTCCTCAATGGCCTAATCCTCCTTGAAGAATACAGAATAAACACATCTAAAATTTCACCATTTTCTTTCTGACAAATCTCAGGGCAGCTAGGATGCTTGCATACAGTTCTGGATGCTGGAAAGTCCAAGACTGAAGTTCAGTTCCTGGTGAGAGCCCTCTTCCTGGCTCGTCCACCGTGGTCTCTCACTGTGGCCTCACGTGGCCTTTCCACGGTGCCTGCTCATGGAGAGAGTGAGACCAAGCTCTCTGATGTCTCTTCTCATAAGAGCAGTAATCTCATCGTGCCAGGGCCTCATCTTTATGATCTAATCACCTCCCAAAGGCCTCATCTCCAAATACCATCAGTTGAGGTCTAGAGCTCCAACATATGAATGGGGTGTCTGTGTGTGTGTGTGTGTGTGTGTGTGTACAGAAACATTCAGTCTATAACAATGGATTAAACATTTAAAACCAGAGCCTGCAGGAGATAAGTCTCCCTTCGAAGTCCTCACCGTGTCACCTTTTCACCCCAGGCTTCTCTCCTCTTGGGTGTATGATGGCTGCAGGGCCTCCAGGCATCACATTCTCATCCTCAAGGTTCAGTTCGATGTTATTAAGCTGGTAAGGCAGGATGGGTCTGAGATGGAAAGGGACAACTCCCTGGCCACAGGTCTGCTTTTTATCAGGGTCATAGCTCTCCTGTCTGTACCCAGGGAAATCACAGCAAAGGGCTTAGTCATGATCGCCATCCCCACCCCTAACAAACTCAGGGGTGAGTTGAGAGAGGATGAGCCTTTATCATCAGATATTGGCTGGATTTCCATAGCAACAGAAGTTAAATGTTACTCTTAATATAAACCAGGGGCGAAGTTCCGAGGGCGGCATCAGAACACTCCGTGGCCCCACAGATGGCAGGGAGGTGGGTTTGTGGGAGGGAGGGAAGAAGGGCGTGTGGAGGACTTGCTAAAATGTCTGCAGTTGCTTCTGCTTTGAGACAAGACCACGGACGCCCAGGGGCCTGGGCTGCCCCCACCTCGAAACTTACCCGGGAAGGAAAATCGAGGGGAAACAAATCGGTTTTGACCCCTGAATGCCCCCCCAACTCTTCGGCAGCCCGGTAGTTCCGGGGCCACTCAGGCGCGTTCCCCCGCGCTGCCGGGCGACACGGGCCGTCGCGGGCTCCCCGCGCGGACCGCCCGGGCCCAGGTGGGGCTCTGCGGACGGGGGCGCGGTCGGCCCCGCGCGAGCTCCCCGCCCCCGGCCCCGCGCGCGGCCTTGTGGGTAACGCGGGGCCGCCAGGTGACAGCTAATGGCGGCGGCCGCCTGAGCCGGCGGGCGGCGCGGCACGTCGCGGCGGCGGGGCCCTTCCGGGCGCCGCTCCCCTCTCGCTGCGGCTCGTCCGCGGCAGCGGGCCGGGCGCGCCATGGACAGGCCGGTGGCGGCGGTGGCGGCGGCGGCGGCGGCGGCTGGCAGCGAGGGCGGCGGGGGCCCGGGCCCGGGCCCGGCGGGCGGCAGGAAGCCCCCTCGGGGCGCTGGGGGCCCCGCTGCCGGCTCCCGGCAGCCCAGCGTGGAGACCCTGGACAGGTAAGCGGGCCCCGGGCCGCCGCGGTCCCCGCGCCATGACCTCCGAGAGCCCCGCGCGCCGCGCCTGCCGAGTCCGGGCGTGCCCCTCTCCGTGCCCTGCCGCCCCCCCACTCCCCGCGGTCCCTGAGACCCCGGGCCCTGCCCCCACCTCCCGGGGCCGCGCACCTGGCTCACTTCCGCCTGGAGGGCTGGGGCTCCCTGAGCCCCCAAGGGGCTTCGCAGCTGTCAAATCTTCTCAGTGCGTCTTCCCGCCGCTCCTTGGAAGACGTCTCCCTGGCCTTGCCGCGGCCCGGGAGACTTTGGGAGGTTTCACCCAGGCTCTCCTCTTTTACCGAGGCCTTCCCTCCCGGGGTTGGAAGACCGAAATCCCACCACCGCCGCTGCTTGCGGGGCGGAGAGGGGGTGGGGTGTCTTTGACGTTGGGGTTGGGAGTGGGGACTGGAGGATGCAACCCCGTGGGTGTCGGAGCTGGTACCGATGGAGGGAAAGTTACCCTGATTTGAAAAGCTGGGATGGATAACTTCCAAACTGCTCCTGGTGCAAGAACACACAATCGTTTATTTCAGTCTTTCACACTTTGAAGGAACCCGGATCATTGTTTTTGTGGACACAGAACTGCTTCTTAGGCAGTTGCAGAACCAATGTAAATCAGAAGTGGAAACCAACCGTGCCCAACTGGAAGGGCCATCCTAAGGCTCCAAGGACAAGTGATGGGTTGGTTATCCCGTAGCCCGGAATATCCAGTTTTCCTACATCTTGGCTATTTCGCTGACACGAGAGTGCAGTTAGGCAAGAGAGTGTTGTAAGGCAGCTTGGTCAGTTTCAGACGCTCATTCTTGCCTGTGTTAGTCATAACAGAGAGCTGAACTTTGGGGAGTTTCCCCGAAGCATAGGAACAGCAAGAAACACTCGCTTTGTTTCTACCTCAGTGTACTTACACTGTTTTTTAAATTAGTCACGCAAGTGGACAGCTTCACTGAGAACTAATCACAGCTAAGATAGTACTTGGAATGGTCAGATATTCTGTAATGGATGAGGGCTTGGAGAGTTACGGAATAATACAAGATGGCTTTTGCTTTCTGGCTCACCATCTAGTGAAGACTATGAACAAACCAGCAATTTAAATTGGATGTGCTGAGTGCTAGAAGTACTGTGGGTGGGGTATACATGGGAATCATCTGATAGGCTTTTTAAGTACTCCAGGTGACTGGGCCCTACTCCTAAGGCTTCTGATTCAGAAGGTTTGGGGTGAGGGCCAGGAGGTAGTATTTTCCAAAAAACCTCCGCAGTCTCAGTTGTGATCCACTGCGCTGTGGGCACACAAAGGTGGAGTGCTTGATTTAGTTTTAGTTGTGGGGGGGTTATTGGGGATTCTGGGCAGCTTCAGGGAAGGAGGCCTTCTGAGGAAGCTGACGTTTGAATTGAGGGTGAGGAATGAGAAGTTAGCCAGGGGACAGTGTGGGGAGGACCTTTTGGCCCTGGGAGTGGAATGTGCAGTCATGCAGGTGGTGTAGGTGATGCTAGATGTGCGGAACTGGTAAGACAGAAGACGTGTGGGAAGGCAGGGGCCAGATCTTGAAGGGGCTTGGATGCCTTCCTAGGTAATTGTGCCTTTATCTTTTGTGCCTTGCTTCTTGGGGCATGGTTCTCTGTGACCTGCATAGGAATCATCTCCAGTGCACAATCCTTGGGTCCCACCTTAAGTCTGGTCTGTCTGCCTCTGGAGTAGAGCCTGGAATTCTGCGCTTTTAACAATTGCCGGTAGCTACAGGTAGATTGGGCCAGATGGTCTCTTTTGCCCAAGATGGTGCTGGTTTACTGGTGGAGCGGGTGTGATCATTAATAGCGTCCTTCTTCAACTCACACTAGTGTCTTGGTTTGGATAGGAAATTATGCGGTCACCCTTGCTATAGGGACCACAAAAGGATTTCTGTCAGTTGAGCTACAGGGATGGGATTGATGTTCGAGAACATTTGTTCTGCAGTGGTGTGGTGAACGGACTGGAGGCAGGGAGTCTCACTGGAAATGTTAATCGCTGGCTCCTTGATATGTGAGCGGCTGCTCTGTGTCAGGCACTGTGAAGGGCCGAAGGGTTTGCCAGGGAACGGACACACTCGAGTACTGCCCCTAAAGAAGGGAGGGACCCACTCGTACAGTATCGAGGGTGACAGCATTCCAGGCAGAGGCCTGTGCACCTGGGTGGGAGTGTGTGACGTGTGCAAGGAGACCAGTGTCACTAGTGGGGAAGGAGCTAGGGGGAAAGGAGTAAGGGTTGAGGTCAGAGAGGTCACAGGGGCAGGTGGTGGAGAGTCGTGGGGAGCCATCGGGGCTTTCAGAGCAGAGGAGTAGAGGAGTGGCGTACCCGGTGTAGATCTCAGTGGGCTCCCGGTAGCTGCTCTGGGGACTGCGGACTGAACGGGGGCGGGGCTGAAGCCGAGAGACTAGCAGGTAGGCTGTTGCAGTCACCCAAGTGACAGCGGACGGTGGCCCACACTGAGCAGTGAGGTAGAGGAAGGGAGAAGTGGTAAGATTGTAGATATAATTTGAAGAAAACCTACAGCGTAGAGCCAGCATGGTTTGCTAAAGATTGGTTGTTGGGTAGGAGAGAAGAATCAAGATGCCAAGCTTTTGGGCACGGGAAAGTGGTGTTGCTGAGATGAATGAGATGGGATTGAATGGCACGTGGTTAGGAGCTCCAGACGTGGTTCTGAGATGCCAGCTGTATATTCCAGAGCAGAGGTCAAAGAGGCAGTTGGTTTATATGGGCCTGGAGTTCAGGAGTGTTGTCTGGGCTGGAGACCTCAATGTGGGAGTCATTGGCCTAGAGCTGGGGCCTAAATTCAGGAGGCAGGAGAACACAGAAGGATGGGTGTCTGGAAAAGGGAGTTGCGGTGGGAATGGAGCAAGGTGCATTCTGAGGACACTAGCTCATAAGAGTGAGCTCACCGAGCGGCTCGGTGAGCGTGCAGATGTGAGAGTGTAATGAAGTGGGGGCGGGCTCCAAGGCTGACCCAGCTTTTGGGCTTGGGGTACCTGGGTAACTGGCTGTGCTCTTCCCCGACCTAAGAAACAGGGGTTGGAGAGTGGGTTGCAGGCTGAGCCCCCGAAGCTGGTTTTGACAGGTCAGGTTGGCAGGGTCTCAGGACCCCTAGTACAGATGTCTCCTTGGATGCTGGGCATCGAGATCAGGAGACTCCAAGTTGGAGAAACAAAGCTGGCCTCTTCCAGGCTACAGGGGCTTCTTAGTGGCAGGCGGTTGCACAGGGGAACCTGGCTGGCCTTCTGTGATCTGTCGTCGTGACAGGCTCGGATTCATACTCTTCTTTGAAGAGTGACTTCTAGAGTGGAAGCTGGCTCTACAGGAGAGGTGCAGTCTTGCCCCACGGACCGAGGAGCCCTCCCCTCTCTCCTGAGTACTGTGCTTCATGACGACAAAGCTGCGGTCCTGCAAGAGGATGTGGCTTGCTCAAGGTCACAGAGCTAGCTCGTAACAGAAACGGGACTTGGATCCAAGCCTCCTGTCTACCAGCCCGCTATACCACGCTGTTTGTGACTGTGCTGGCCAGGCCACTTCTGGCTGTGTGTGGCAAAAAACACAACTCATGCTAACTTAAGCCAGAAAGGGAGCGTCTTGACGCACGTTGCTGCTGCGGACGAGGAAAGATGGCCAGGGGCACATTTGGAGCCAGAGTTGCACACAGCATTGTTGGGGCTCCTCATCCCTTGTTTTTCTCTTGTCCCATTCTTTATCTCTGTGGGTTCCTCAAGGTGGTAGGGTTGGGGAGTGGCCTCCAGCAGTGCTGAGGGGGGGATCTACACAGCTTAGAATCCAAGAGGAAAGCCTGGGACTGGCCTGGTCTGGGTCACTCTCCTACAGGTGGGCTCAGGAGGAGCAAGGTATCAGCCCTGCTCGGTCCCCCCCAACCCCCAGAATCCTGTGAAGTGGGGAAGGACCAGTCCTCCCGCTAGAGAAATGTCCTTATCAGAAGGAGGAAGGGATGCTGGGCAGATGATAACAGCAACAAGTCACCCACAGTGGGTGACCATGCAGGTTCCTGCTGTTGGATTTACAGTCAGGGGTGGGTGCTGGCAGGGAGGAAGGCAGTGTGACAAGAGAAGGATGATCTAACTGGCAACAAAGGGGACTTAGCCTTTAACAAAGAAACTAAAATCCCCCATCCTCCTCCTTTCCTCTAAGTTAGAAATTGTAGTAAATAGATTTATGACATATGATAGGAATGTCTGCTCGTTCAGTGCATGTTTTTACTTACGTTTTCAGCCCCGCGGCTCACCACTGGGCTATCGTGATCAGAGGCAGAAATTTAGAGCGCTAGTAGAGAACATCAAATATCTTCATTTTACTTTAGGTTGTTTTATGTACTGCCTAGGGATTCCACTTTTTTCAGTCTTCCCAATGTATGAGTGTGGATTTAATTAGTGATGAGATTTTTATAGGTCTGGAACATTCTTTACAGCGAAAACTACCTACAGGGTAAACTTTAATGAGCATCTTTTGCCCTTTGCTTGATTCCTTCAGTACTTTGATGAGGAGCCTGGCCCCTTGGAGGCAATTTTTGATTCTCTCACTGCCTAGTCTGCTCCTGTGTTCCTTTAGGTCTGGTGGGCACAGCCTGCCCACTGACCGGTCATGTGACCTTGGTCAACTGCTGGAGCCTCACTTTTCTCATCCTTGAGGTGGGTCACTGTGAGGCTTAGGCGAGGCTGTGTGTGGAAATGTGGTGACGCTTAAGAGCACCATGCAAGTAGAAGATGCCATTTCCCTTGCAGGACTGTGTTCTTGTGTAAGGCAGTGTGGCTGGCCTCTGTGGGGCTGGCCTCTGTTTCACCTTCCAGTCCAGCAGGTCGGTCACGATTGGTTGTGTCATGTTCTGGAAGGACAGCCCCAGTGGAGCTGGAGGCAGCCCTGCCACATTCTGATTGGGCGTGTCACCTCTGGTGCCTCAGTTTTCTCATCTCAGAAACATGTTGGCTAGTCCCTGATGTGTCTTCTTATCATACTGTGGTTGGGAGACTCTGATATCATAACAGACCGGAAGAGCCTTTTTAAATTGTCAGTGCTCTTACGGAAGTGTAAGGTAGCATTATTACTACGTGCAGGATGTCATTTGCCTAGTCTGGTCTTTTTAAACTCATATAATCAACTGTTTGATTAAAAGTCTATTTGAAAAAAACATATGCTGTAAGATAAATATTTCACTTAGAATTAATATTCCATATATATTACATTAAGCATATTCACTGCATATAGTTGTAATATAATAAAATTCCCTAATGTTTAACTGTGTAAGGCCTAGACTCTTAAACATAAAAAAAAATTGGCTAATTCATTTAAAATCAGCCTGGAACCTAATCTTACTTCCTGGTTATCAGTTAGTATTTTAGTTCTTATAGTAAATGTATTAACTGTATAGTCTCATAAAATTTTCTTTAAAAAAAAAGGAATGTACATATATCCTTAGTGCTCATTTTTTTCACCGAGAGCTCATGTCTTAAAATATTTTAATCACACTATTTCTTTTAGTCCTACAGGATCACATGTTGAATGGTGTAAACAGCTTATAGCTGCTACAATTTCTAGTCAGATTTCAGGTTCAGTGACGTCAGAAAATGTATCCAGAGACTACAAGGTAAGCAACATTGAGTCTTCAATGTACCAAGAAGCTTTGCATTTCTTTAAAGATTATTAGTTATTTTAGAGAGAGTGCAGTGCACGCATGGGGTGGGGTGGGGGAAGAGTAGGGGGAAGGGAAATGCAGAGGGAGAGGGAGGGGGAAAGAATGTGAAGCAGACTCTGTGCTGAGTGCAGAGCCCAATGTGGGGCTCACTCCCACGACCCCGAGGTCACGACCTGAGCCAAAACCAAGAGTCAGCTGCTTAATCAGCTGAGGCACCCAGGCACCCCAAGAAGCTTTGCATTTTCAGTTTGAGTGAGACTGTGGCCCCTTGATGCTCAACAAACATTTGCTTGGGAACAAGGATGAAAGATTTTCTGTTAGATCTGAACTTCAAAGGAGAATTTTTACCAGAATCTAGTATATGTACTCATGGTTTTGTAATTGAGAGGAAAAACTGTCTTTAGCTTTTGATCCTTTTTTTAAAAATCCATTTCCATTTTTATTAATTATATTACATATTATATTTTACATCTTATTATAATAAATGCCTATATTTTCTTTGATCATATTCTGAACTTCAGAAAATATCTGATAGTATTTCCCAGCTTCACCATTTGTGTCTGTGTTTAGGTACTACCTGTGGGTGTTCGGCATTAACAGGCGATACTACGATGCAAAAAGTTGCAGAACTCCAGAATATTGTTGGGCAGCCTCATTTTTCGGTCTTTAATTTGTATTCTCTGTTTATTCTAAAGTTGAGAGTGATAAGCTCCTTGTCAGCAGAGACGGGGGCTCTTTTACTCACCACTGCTTCCCCAGCACAGTCCTGGAATATAACAGGTGCTCAGTAAATACTTGTTGAATCGGTTAACAAATTAAAAACTTACACACTCCATCTTTGTTAAGGCTAAGACTAACCCTGTTTAAATGTCAGTGAACTGTTAAACCATGCTTACATTGCTTGAATGGAGGTTTCAGTCCATTATAATTATGTGTGCCTGCTTGTGAAAGATGATTGGTTTTCACAAGTGTGGACGAACTACATTTAGTATCCCAGACCACCCTCGGTCAATAGTCTCTCAAAATCATGGTCCTTGCCAAGCACCAAGTTCTTACAGTAAATGTAAAGGTAAAGGTAAATATAAAGGTAACCGTATAGAATTACAAACAGTTCAAGCACTACAGTAAAGATCCTAATTAATTCTTTTTTTTAATTTAAACTTTATTTTATTTTTCCGGTGTTCCAAGATTCATTGTTTATGCATCACACCCAGTGCTCCATGCAATACGTGCCCTCCTTAATTAATTCTTAATACATGCTCCTTGCTTAAGGGACCTAATGGCCTCTGTTCCTCTCTTCTCTATCTCGTAATGTGCCAAGCACAGAGACTGACTCAAGAGGCCATGTAATTGAAATTTGGCTCTCAGTCTGTACTTCCTCCAAGCCATCCGATGCTGTTGATTAGGCCTACCAGAGGAAAGTAGGCCTTTGGATTAGTAGAAATTGGATAACCTGCTCAGTCAGAAAAGTGACAGTATGTCATTCTCAGTAGGTTTCCCTGCTTTCTGGTTTTCATGTTTGTCCATGTAGGAGCAGCTGGGGTACCCGGTGTTCCAAATCCAGCTGCGCAGACATGCCAGCCGCAGCTGAGGGGAGCAGTTGCTGCCTCACTGGTGCCTGAGTGGCTGGCCGCTGAGCAGCTGCCTACCCCGCCGGTCCCAGTTTCCCTGTTGCCTCGTTTTAGCTGAGAAACTGCCCCACTGAGTGGAGAGGCTCAAGAACCCATACTAGCAGAGAATAGCTCTCAGGCCTTGGAATGATTTTCTTTCCAGACAATCAGGAGTTAACAGTAATGTTTTCATTATGCTTGCGTATTTGTTAGTGTTGTGTGAGTTCTATAAAAGACTGAATGTTGACTGTGTGCGTAGCTTTCTAACCTCTACATTAATAGATCAGACAGAATCTGAACTTTAATGCGAAGCAACTGTTTTTTTTTTTATTTTAGTCTATTTATAAATTTTGTGTAGCGAAATTAGCTCATATTGGAATGGTTTAGCAGATGGTATTCCGAAAAAAAATAAGGCTTTTCTATATTTTGTAAATTGAATTTTAGGTACCTACATCAGATCATAGCTAAAGCTTTTGATGAATGATTGTAAGAGAACACATTTTCTAATTGTCTTTGTTATGTTTTCCCTGTAGCCAAGTGTGCAAAGTCAGAGTTAAATTTATAATTCAGGAGTTTTTTTTTTTTCTGTAAGAAGAGAGTTCTTTAAATAATAAAAGTGTAAAATGTTTCTAAACTACAAGGATAATTTTATATGCTACGTATAAAGTAGTTCTTAAAATCTGAGTCCCCAAGACAGGACTCTGGAGTACCTCCAGCAAGGGAGCCATTGCATGTGGTTTTTCCTGAGGGTCCAGCCACAGTTCCTTGAGGATCTAATTTGCAGGCATCAATCAATAATATTTCAAATTATCCACTGTGCAAATATCTTATTTGAAACCCACACACAGTATGGGGGTTAATTTGTTATAGGTTAAGCGCGACGTCAGCAATTAAAGCGAGCTGATGCTTATGGGGCTGAGCACTGGCATCTGGATCGGAAATGCTGATTGGCTTTTTCATCCTAGGCTTCCGAGGGTGGTGCTTACAGCTTCCTCATCAACCCTCAAGCTCATATAGGGCTCTGTGGTTTTTTAATGCTTTTTTTGTTGGCTTTGTAATACTTTGTGACATACAATCCATTCAGCCTTAAAACAGCAAAATGAGGTAGCTTTTATTATAATCATCATTTAACAGATGAGGAAACCAAGGCTCAGAGATGTCCGATGACTTGCTTACTATCACATAGTTGAGACTTGGAATTTTTCAGCAGGACAGCTATCCCACTGAAAAGCTAGAGTGCATTTAAAATTTTGTCCCCCTGCCCTGTCCACTGTTTTTCAAAATGTGGCCCTTGGGTTTCCCCACATCAGCGCTCCCCAGGGTGTCAGCAAAAATCAGCTTCAGTGGTCCCCATCTCTCCCGACAGCGAGTTAGAATCTCTGTAGGTGTGGAACCAAAGGCCTCATAGATTTCTTATGTACGATAAAATCTGAAACGCTAGGCCTCCTAGGTTTAGAGCTCTTGAAACTGGTGATGAGACCATATGTTTCTGATGCAGTCCTGCAAATCTGAATAATTAGCAACTCGTGTTAGGTTTTTGAGAACAGTTTTTTTTAAATTTATTCATGTCATAAATTGACAATAGGCTCAGGGTCAGATCACCCAGACTATGGTAAGAATATCACTTTTATCACATGAGATAAATTTAGATGGTATGTCTGTGGACATGTGTTCACAGTTATATAATTTTAAATATGTGTTAGAAAAAGTAGCACATTGAACTTGTGTTTTAATGGATGCTGTTGTGTAGAGCTGGGCAAAGTACGAAAAAGGAGTTGACTTAAAGTAATATAAATACTGATATGGGCAGGGTAGAGCCAGAGCCGAACTTGTGGAGGTGGCGTATGAAATGACAGAGGTTTGGGGACCTGTCCCTGCTGAAAGAGTAAGTAGCTACTGTGTTGAATTTTAGTTGAATGGTCGACTAAATTGGTAAGTGTATCCTTTATTACCAAGTCATCCTGAAGATTTGCCTGGATCATTAGGACTATTAGAAATGTGATAAAATACTTCATTTTGTTTGACCCCCTCCCTGTGTCCCTGGTAGCAACTCAGCTCAATTGCTTTTCATTTTTACTGGGCTAACAGAGTAAAAGCCTCTCTCTTGAATTTGTCAAAGATTTTAAGAACAGGATCGGAATGTAATGTTCCATAGATTACATGAAATAATACCGTTACAAATTGTAACAAAACTTCTTAGGAGCTGTTAGTAAAAGTGACCTCATCATCACTATCACCACCTCTGTTTGTCTCCTCTTGTTTCTCTTCCCCTTGTCCATGAACAAACATTCGAAAGAAAAAAGAGAAAATGGTCCTGTACTAAGTGTAATCAATTAGCAAGTTAGTATGGTGAGTAAATTCTGGATCCTAAGCAAAAATTTACAGAAGGGCTTTGGTGGGAAGTAAGATGCAGGGTATAGGAAAGGCTTCATCATGCTTGAGCTAGGTTTTAGTTAGTATTTCTTAAATCGAGTGCTAGTCTATGAAAAAGGAAGCTCAAACATGATTTTTCAATCCATGGCCGTAATCCATTGTTTATAGCTTGGCCTCATGATCTATTTATTAAATCAGAGTTTGCAAATGCAAGTGACTGCAAGCTAGGCACACATGGGAGGGGGCAATAGAGAACAGCATGTCCCCTTAAAAACAATTTAAAAAACACCCTCCTACTGCCTGTTTGAGCAATAGGCCATCAGTTTGTAACCACTGCAGTAGAAAAGTGCTGTCCTATCTCCCAAGGTTACTTGTGGGGAAAAATTATTTCTTAAAAATATCAAGATTTCGTAAGTCAATGAAAAATACCATATGATTTCACTCATATGCTGAGTTTAAGAAACAAAACAGATGAACATGGGGGGAAAAAGAGAGAGGCAAACGTGAAACAGACTCTTCGCTCTAGAGAACATGCTGAGGGTGGCTGAGGGAGGTAGGCGGACGGGTGAGTGAAATGGGTGATAGGGATGAAGGAGAGCACTTGTGGAGAGCGCTGGCTGTGGTATGTAAGTGATGAATCACTCACTTCCACCCCTGAAACCAATATTACACTGTTTGTTAACTAACTGGGATTGAAAACTCAAAAATTTTGTCAAGATTTTGGCTTCTGCTTCTGGAAAGATGGAGTCAGGTATGTTTTCCCATTCTTCATGCTAAGTACAACCCAGAACCCTGGCCATCAGCTATAAAAGAAACATAAGAGTCCCCCCCCCAAAAAAAAAAAATAGAAGAAGGCGTACTAATCAGGGATCTCAGGACCCAAGGAATGACATGGTGGTGAGTCCCTGGGCTTTGTTTCTGCCGCGTCTGTCCCAGACTTGTTGCTGAAAAAGCCAGCAACCCAGAAATGCCAATGGGCATGGACAACACAAGCCTACTCTCTCAAGCTAAAGGACCAGGAAAGGGACAGCCTAACAAAAAGAAAACTTATAGGCACTCTCCACTGCACTCCAGCCAAACACCACGGAAAAAGCTGTGGCCCCACACCCACCCTGCCAGCAAGGCCAAGTTGGGAGCCTAGATGTCCCCCACCTTGCCAGGCTGCAATGGGACACACCAAACCCGAGCAGTGGTGGTGTTGGGGGAAGCCTAGTGGAGACTCAGACTTTCCCATCCGCCCATCAGTAAGGAGGCTGTGCCTCTGCTATGGCGTCAGTGGAGGCCATGTCGGGGGCAGTAACAAGGTACCCGTGCCACTGCCAGCCAGGGAGATGTCCGGAGCAGCCCAGGGGGAGCCGGAACTCTTGCCCCTACCCAGCAGTAACCAGGAATCCCCCATCCTATGGTGTCCATGAGACCGAGTGGGGAATCTGGACTTGTACCCCAATAGGCTGTAGCATGGGGGTACCCTGCTCCCGCTGCAGCAGTGTCTGAGCGAGGCGGCTGAAATGGAAGGTCTCAGTAAGATCCCTGCTCTCGTGACTATTACTCATGATGTTCAGATTGCCATTGAAAGCCACTCGTTACACCACGAACCAGAAAGATCTCAAACTGTATGAAAAGAGAATCAGTAGGTGACAGAACTGAGATGACAGATGTGAGAGTTCTGCGAAAATGATTTTAAAGAAGCCATCAGAAAATTGCTTCAAAAAATTAAAAATATGCTCGAACCAATGAAGACAGAGGAAGCGAGAGAAAAGAAATAGGAAAGTTTCAGCAAAGAGATAGGAGATAGAAGAACCAAATGGAAACTTTAAAACTGAGAAATATAGTAACTGGGATTAAAAAAAAAAAAGAACCTCAGTGAGTGGGTTCAATAGCAGAATAGAGAGGACAGAGAAAAGAATTGGGTGGGTCTTAAGGGAATTAACACTGAGCCAAAAACGCCACTCAGCAAAGGTCATGTACTATATGACTCCATTTATGTAACAGTCTTCAAATGATAAAATCATAGTCATGAACAGATTACTGGTTGCCAGGGGCTAAGAAGGGGAGGGGCAGTGAGGGAAGAGGATGCGGCTATAGAAGGGTGACAGTGGGGTCCTCCTGGTGATGACATTGTTCTGCATCTTGATTGTATCAGTGTCAGTTTCCTGGTGCTGGCATTGTTCTGTAATATGCTGCCATTAGGGAAGCTGAATGACATGGTACGTGGAATCTCTGTTATTTCTTACAATTGCCTGTGAATCTACAATTATCTCAAAATTAAAATTTAGTTTTTAAAAAAGTCAAGGTTTTTTTAGACTGCTGAATGATTCTATATTGCATGTAAAATAAATCTTGATGAATACATCTAAAACTCATGATACATCAGAAGTATTATTTAAACGAAACAAAGTTATGCCAGTAAAGATGGTAGAATTTTGTTAGAGAAAGGATATCAACAGTTATCAGATCTCAGTTTACTAGTTCCATTACAAATATCCTCGTCTCTTTCCTGAGTGGGAGTTGGGGCCAACATGTTTCATTGAGGATGGAATTAAACACGAACAGCTTCATTACCTTTCCCGGAGGGCTTCAGAGAGTGGAAAGTGACTGTTGTAGGCAAGAGTTTGACAAAGGGGGTCGGGCAAGATTCAGGTGTGACCAGTCCCGAAGACCGGGGTTATATTTTGAGGACTAGTTAAGATTTGTCTTCACCTGCCTGGGGCCTGTGACTTTAGCCAACCAGTGACCACCACATTAGGTAGAATTCTGGTTATTAAGACACCAACAGCAAGAGGAATGATTTGAGCCAACAGTTCTCTCTTCAGAGCAGGGTACGTACCCCTTCTTTTTAACTCGTTTTGTCACGGTCCGATAGCTACAGCAAAATTCTTTGTAGGCCTCACCCCTGAAATAGAAAACAGTGGTGTTCTTACTTCACTATCGCAGTCTTTTCTTAAATAAGAAAAAAAAAAAAAGCCTCTTAGACGCATAAGCTCTAAACAGGTCACTTATAAAAGACTGATACTTATTTGCCTTAGTCTCTCTGGGCTCTGTGCGCCAGCGCAACCCTCTGTCACAGGGGCATAATAGTATCTCCTTCCGGTGGCTGCGAGGGTCCGAGCATTGAGATGACGCGTGTGACGCACCTAGCACGACACCTTCAACACAACTGCTTGCTGGTCTTTGTCCCACAGGCACTGGCTGCGTTGAAAGCTTCCGAAATCCTTCCAGGCCGTTGGAGGTTCTGTGGTGTCACCTATTACCTTATTAAGAATTAAGATAGGAGCCAAACGGAGTTAGACCGCAGTTACTGGTCAAAGCTGGCTTGGAGGGCCTGGCCTAGGTGTAAGGCCACAGTGGGCCCCGAGTTAAACACACTTTCCCAGAGGCAGCTGTGGACACCCGCGGCCTCTTCCTCAGGGCAGGGCTCATAGGCCGACCCGCCACCGGCCCCGGAGACCAGGCCGTACTGTCCTGGTGTGCTCATGCGGGGCCCGGAGAGCCCAGAGAGGCAAGGAAGAGCGCAGCGACCCCCTCACCGAGAGAGAGTGGTCGGTGGGAGCCCTCGCCTCTCTGGTGCGGGGGGCCCCAAGGGACATTTTGAGAGGGGCCTGAGAGCAGAGGAAGGGAGTTTTAACCCCAGTGCGAACTTGTATACAAATTTAGATCTTGGTGCTTGTCTGGGAAAAAATTCACTGTTTTCCTCTGTGCTACTCGCACTGTACACATGGAACCATTCACTAGGGAGGGAACGTGCTTGGAGCGGGAGACCTTCTCTCTGGAGTCTGCATTGCCATCTCTGCCCCATTTTGCACTGTTTACTCACATAGGCATGTATTTTCTTGATTTTGTACAACTTTCCCAAGGTGTAATTCACATATTTAAAGTATACAGTTTAATTCATTGTGATAGGTATTCACCTCTTAATCGCCACGATCAAGAGGATAAACATATCCATTGCCCCCTCCTGCAAAAAAAAAAAAAGGCAGGTTTAGGTTTTTTAGTTTAGTTTATGTTTAGGAATTTATGGGCTTTAGGTGTCTGAGCTATAGTATCATCACTTATTTCAGAACCTTTTTTAAGTCAGTGGATATTTTAACCCACTGAGCCACCCAAGCGCCCCATTACGTCAGTGGGTATTTTAATGATGATACAATAATGTTCTTTGAAGTCAATAGCCTTGTAGTCATATGATCTTATCTATCTTGAGTAAAACTATAAAGCTAATAATTGGAACCTCTGCTGATTTTTTTTTTTTTTAATGATCTGTTTCCCATAGAACCTATAGTGGTTAGGTGGTAGGATTTCCACTTGGGGACCGGGGAACAGATGTTCACATCTTCCTTGCTTTCCATCCATTCTCTGTTTTCTCCCACCAGAGCTTCACCAGTGCATACACTGTGTGTTCGAGTAGAAGTCACAGGCTTAATTAAGGGTTAATAAAGCTTGGCTTCCCCCCTCTTCCCCTCCCCTCCCAGCAGAGTCAGCTACCTCTTCCCACCTGCAGCTGCCTCTTCCCTGTTTGTAGGGTGAGGGGCAGGCACCCTTCTCTCCGGGGCCTGATGGCCACAGCACAGAGTTTCATTTTGGTGTCCTGAGCGTGAGTTGGAAATATAATTTCTACAGAAACCAGCTTAAGATTTATGGTTAACTGGGGTTTATGATACCATTAGCACCAACAGCTGAGCTGTGCTCTGGGTCAAGTGTGGGGGCTTTTGTGGTTTTTGGGTTCCGTTTTTGTTTTGTCTCTGTGGGCTGGTTTGGGAGCAGAACCGCCGTTTTGTGTCATTGTTTCTATGGGGAAAATGCATTCAGTATTCCAAACAGACACACAACTGAACTTCTCAAACACAGTCTGCTCACAATGGCTTAGAATGGTACTTGACAGAAGGGGTTTGTGTTTAAAATAATGTAGTTTGTCTTAGCCTAAGGGCAATAAGTTTCTCCACATCAGAGACTTGCCTGAGAATTACAGGACAAATGTGTTAAGATTGATTCAATAGCGAACAAAACTTAGAGGGCAAATGTGTTAGGATTGATCAGGTTGGTTTAGTGAGAGGATTAGTCTGTTCCATCGGGATGGGCTGGTGAGCTTAACAGCATCTTTCACGGGTCAATAGTGATGTGTCCATGATGATGATGTTCTGTGTTTTAACTAACAGGTTTTCAGGAGGCCTGATATAAGGGTAAGGATATGTGGCTTTCCGCACATGGACCTCCTACTTGTGTGTCTCTGTGCTTGATGAACACTTGGTCCACTTAGTGTTCTTTACCTTCTCACTGGGTTTATGAGTCACTCGGATCAACTTGGCCTGCTGTGTCATAGCTTTAAGTGTTCACTAGAAACGCTTTGTTTGTTCCGGTGTTTTTATGTGCCGTGAAAGCCGGTGTGTGTGAGGGCAGGATGCTAACGTTGTTGCCAGCGTGCAGTTCTGACTTTTGTTGGGTTGCACGAATTCTAACCCAGTGGAGATTCCCGGCAGGGGCTCTTATGGCCAGGCCCGCAGAGTCCTCTTTTCACCTTGCTTACTATGTAACTCATGCTAAAGAATTTAACAGCAGCAGCAAAGTGGTGATTTGCTGTCCGTCCTTTCTAATTCACAGTCCAAGTCACCTTTCTGTCTGCATGCTGAATCTGAAGGGCAGAAGTGCTAGTCTTGAGGATAAATTTAGCAGAATCAGTCCCAATTAGTATTTCTTAAAATACAGATGTAGCTTTTACGAGAAGTGGATTGTCACTTGCTTTTTCCTCATGACTTTCCTTCCCTTTATTTCAGAATATGCATAAAGCGAGACAAAGATTGGTAATGTGCATGCATTTGAATCTGAGTGTCAGATGTTTGAGAATTAACCTATATCCATTCAATGAAAATAATGTGGCTTTTAACAGAATAATGACTTGAGTTTAAAATGGTTAATCATACTGAAGCCAGTGAAGTAGTACAAAAATAAGCAGGTTAAATCAAATTCTTGTTATCCCAGTTGGTTTATCTCTGTTTAATCTTTGTTTTCACCATGTTTCCTTTTGCTCGTGAGAATCATTTTCTTTCACTGATTCACATTGTTAAATATCAGTGTTTGACTTCCCATTTGCATGGACTTCAAACTACTGTGTGGCTTTTTGTCGTTTTAGTCATTCATTTTTCTGTTCTTCAAAATTTTTATCAAAGAATGATTCCATTTTCTTTGTATTTAAGAAAATGAAAATTTCAAAAACCGTTGCATTTTAAAAATTACCCTCCTTTGAAGGGTAGCAGTACCAACTTTGTAGTTGGCCAATCTGATGATAAATCATGACAATGTATCTCACCATATTGGTAAAAATGAAAGGTGAGAAATAGTAAGTTCTTTTAAAGCTTTGCTACTTCTTCACTGATTGCCTTTTCAAGAAATTTAGTCGTGGGAACCAAAGTTTCATGAAGAAAAAATGTATCTATGCCAGATTTTAATATTTGCAGCCCCAGAGAGCTGATAGAACTTTTAAAAGGGGTTATCATCTTGTTGTCTTCAGCATTTATGTTCTTTGTACCACCTGCTGAACCGAAAGTCCAATTTTTAAAGTTTCGGAAATGAATTGATTCTCTGAAGAGGTTAAATTAAGCACAGGATACCTTTAAAGAGATTGGGAACACTTAAAGATATGTGACCTTTTAGCTGTTTCTTTGAAGCACATTGATACTGTAATTAGAAACCTTTACTACAGTCTTGATTCATAAAGCACATTTGTTTAGCACTAATTTACAGACTGTATGTATATGTATGTCTCCAGCATGTGATGTGTGCATGCGCATGTGCGTGGAAAGCTTGTTAATACTAGTGGACTTGAGCCCTGAACAATAGTTCTGTAGAGTATGAGAGTACTTACTGCGTTTAAAATCCATGTCAATGGACTGCCTTTGTATTTTGGCTTGGTTTTGCCCTTTACTTAGTTACCATGGGGTGCTTTATGTTCTATGAGCGTATTATGTGTCTGTTATTTTGTTTCTTTGCCATATGCTATAGTACTGCTTGATTTAGAAAAGACCATACATTCTTTGAAATCCGTGATGTTTGTTTGCTTTTCATTTTTCTGCCCCAACACAAACACAGACTAGATACTCCATTTTAGGCCGAGGATGCTATAGATGGCCAACACGTTATTTCCTTAACTCCAAGGGGGAAAATGTTGTGATTTGCAAAGCCGTGAAACGTGTGCCAACTTTTACATGCTTAGTGTCTCTTTAAAAAAGAACTTCTGTCCTTTCACCTGTCTGTTTGCACGTGTTTCTCTTTCTCCTCTTTGCCTTTTCTTGTCCGTGCACCTGGTGCTGTGCAGGAGATTCGGGAAGAGCACAATGGCTACCCTTCCGAAGCCGAAGCTGATCAGGTGGCAAGTTCTACGTGTTCATCTGTTTGTAGCTACAGATCGTGCATTTAGAAGCCATTTCATACTAGATTTCTAGATGATAAGCAAATGCTTTTCCACTACAGTAGTGCTCTCCTGTCCAAGTTTGGTAGATTCCATTATGACATTATTTGCAAAAATTGGTTTATCCAACATTTTGTCAACCAGAAATGTGTTCATCTGTGCTTCTCAGTCTTCCCAGATACGGTCAGCTGTGAGGGACGGAGTCTTGGTCACACTAGGACTCTGAAATGCCTTTGTAGAGATCGAGAGGGGACAGATGCATCTGCTAAGGGTGCTCCTTGAGGGTGCAGACTTAGCTTTATTCAAATTTGCATGGTCGATGCCCAATGTAGTACCTGGTACCTTGTAGGTATTTGCAGAATGAGTCCGTATGGTTTATATTTACTAATCAGAAGAAAAAAAACCATGCATCAAGATTCTTGAGTGCTTACTCTTTGCTCAGTTCCTCAAGACCCTCTGTAGTCTTTCAAAGCAGCAGAACTTTCTTCGAAGCTTACTTAGAATCTCCATATTTGAAAGCACTTAGAAGAGCAGCTCCAGGGAAGCGTGGCCAGCGACCCCCGTGCTCAGCTGTGCCTTTGCCCAGCCCACCCTCCTTTGGTGACCCTGGAAGCACCTTGGAGAGCCTAGTTTGAAAACCACTGTTTTTGGCATGCCGCCATTACAGAAAGTGTCCACCCAGCAGCTTTGATTCATGATGAGGAAAGTAGCAGAGAGGCCAGGGCCATCTGGTGGGCTGGAGTCCTCGGGGACAGATTCACGGAGCTGCTGGGCCTTCCATTGGGCTTTCAGGGTCACTGGAACAGGGTTTGGATGAGATCTCCACAGGGAATTCCTCAACTGGGCAACATGTGGAGCAGAGACACCAAGAGGAATGGGTGTGTTCATGAGATCAAATTTTGTCCACAAGAATATTCCATCCTTTGATTATACTGTACATGGGTTGGATAAATCAAGGGTCAAATCATGTCTTCTGCAACTTGGTAGTTGCAGTCAAAGTTTAATGTAGCACAAGTGTGAGTCCCATTTCCTAACAACCAGCTTTATTAAGGGAATCTACTGTACTTACAAAATAACAAACCTTTAGAAACCATTCTCTTGAATTCCTATGCTAAATGTGTTTCCTGTACAAAATCAAAGTTTTCTGCCAAAATCAGAAGCAGTGGGATCATTTGTTTTGTTCTGATAGTTGCTTTTCCATCACTTCTAAAACATGTCCCAGATTAAATTATGATTAGTGAAAGGTTTGTCTCACTATGTCTCACCAGCACATTCATGGCTCATATAAATGCATAGATATTTCAAGCCAAATTTAACATGACTATCAGAAAAGAAGAGACATGTTTGATCTTCAGCTTCAGTCTTGAGATCCCTGTACATTCTCAGAATGGTCCCAGTCACTGGTGTTTCCCGTCCTGTGTTGAGGACTTGAGAGTGTTTGATGTGGCTCACTGTAAAGCTTAAAGGGACTCGCATTCTACCCCCCTCTTCTCTCCCTGCTCCCCTTCAGGCTCAGTTGATTAGAACAGCTTGCTTTAATGCATATATCTTGAAATAACCTATCCCCATTTATTTTTAAATATAAGTTAAGGAATTTAGGTCTATATGATAATATTTAACCACTAAAATAAGCTTTAATGATACAATATTTGAAGTAACTATAAGCTGAGATATTGATTGAACTAGCTTTCTCACTTTGTAACTATATTATAAAATTATTCACTGGTTCAGGCAAAAGAAAGCAGAATTTCATAGCTTCTGAGGTTGGTGATGTTGTTAGTATATCTAAAACTGGACATTTAGAAGTATAAATATTGGCTTATGCTTTATTGATAAAAGATGTTTCCAAATCAGATATGAGTATAAAAATGAATCCATTAACAATTCTCCATTGACCCTTAACGGTTCTCTATGTCCCTAAAATTTTTGGCTGAAGTGTTTTAAAAACCAATCTGGACCAAAACATCAAACTGAATAAAATTGTTCAGAGGTAACATTGAACCCTTAATCTGCATTATTTAATCACGTATCTTGATAAGGAGGATGGACCACATCATTTTGTACCCTCCCTGTAGAACAGACATACCCCAACCAACATTTAGCATGGAATTTGCCTTTCGTATTTTGACCTTTTTCCTTTCTTTGTTTTATAACAATGATAAAACTATGATATATAGGGTTTTTAAATTGACCTCTAAGTCCCATTAACAAAACATATTGGAGTATTCTTCTTGTAACTATGCAAAAAATTAGTTTTGAATTTTCAATAATCTAGAGTTACCATGTTCAGTAATTTAGAATTATAAGTTCTAATCTGTTTTAAATATTTTGCTTCATAAAATATTATGAAAACATAGTATTGTCTGACCTGTTTTCTGCCAAACACTAGTGGCCTCTCGATGTTAATTATTTTCTGGAGAAAGCAGGCCTGATCAAATCGGTATGGGAAATGTGGCGTACTCTAGCGCCCTCTTGCTGATTTGGTGTCCGTGAATATGCTACAGACTTTTTCTCACTATAATGAGAAAAAAAAAACACAGTTTAGCTTTTTTTTCACCCAGCATTGTCCAAATTTGACCCCCAAAAAAAGACCTATTCACATCATTGGGAATCTAATGCTCTATGAAACAGCTTGGGAATTGCTGGGGTTTTGAACACCTTATTCTTATTCGTGACACATGATGTCAAAGATGCCGAGGAGAAAGTGACCAGTTTCCTTGGCAGCATGTCACAGGGTGGCAGTAACTTGGAATAGGCCCCAAGTTCAGGCTCCGTAACTTTGTGGTTCACACGCCATTTTCTCAGCTCACCTGAGCTATCCGGCACTATATCCAACGGAACTCACAGGAAGCTGGCTACTGGGCAGCAGGGCCAGTCTGGACACTTGCAAGTGTGGGCGTGTGTCTCTGCAGCCACCCAAGACGTCGTTTTCCTGGTATCTTCGTAGCCAGGAAACCTGAGAAGTCATCAGCGATTTGCTTGGTGAGCGTGGACTCAGCGCAGAGCGAATTGGTCTGGGGGAAGCCCAAGGAACACACCCTGCGCCACAGTAGTGATGGGCGCACTCCTGTCTGCCAGACCAGAGCACCCTCTCTCGTGGCCTGGAGGGGATGCCCACTGACAAGCCCCCTCCCTGCTCCCTCCACCCTGACGCTTTGTGCACACACGCAGGTAGCTGGGCTGCAGTACAGAAGCCTAGGGCTTTCCTTAGAACGTCACTGCCGTTGAGACTCCTCTCTGGTTACTTCCATTAGAATTTGGGGTTTCCCACACTAGACAGTGCTTACAGCCAGCTAAGCACCTCCATCTAATGTTGATTTCACCTGTGTTCGTTTCATGCTCAGAAGGTAACCTTTTTCTGACCTTCCAAATTCTGTAGGCAACTTGTAATAGCTGTCTGTATGGTGATTACAGTATCTATCTGTCATGTCAAGCCATTTCTGTATTAATGCTTTCTAACTGTGGATTTAAATATGTGTAACAATTTGCTAGAAAATGCAGCATGGTGTCCTGTGATGCTGAGCTTTGAGATTGTCTTGTAGGGGGAGGGGCATCGAGTTTGCACGCTTCTGTAGCCATGTAGCAAAAGCACAGAACACCACAGTTCTTCCCAGGTATGCAGTAGGAAAGTGAGATTTACTCCTGTTTGGTTTTTTGCCAGGCCCTAAGAGATGGAAATAAGCTGGCACAGATGGAAGAAACGCCACTTTTTCCAGGAGAATCCATCAAGGCCACTGGTAAGTTTAATGAGTACACTGTGCTTATTGAGAGCCATAAAATGAAATGGCATTTTACTTGCGAGCATGGGTGAAGTATGTGCTGGAGATCAGCCCAACCAATTTAATGAGGGGACAAGTGGACTAGGTCTGTTCATTCTTCTTAATGTCATCATGACCTTAAGAGGTAGAGACTACATAGAGCCACTCTAAGTTCCAGTGGAGTGTTTGGTGGCATCACCAACAGAAGAGGGGCCCGACTTTTCCTGAGGAACTGAAGGCTGGTTAGACTCACAGTAACGTAATGCTTCGTTGCAACTTCATTGTAATGCACAACTTCGTTGGAATGTAATGCTTCGTTGGAATCCTTCGCTATAAGAATATATTGACAGAAGATCCATGTCACATCTTAATAACAGTTTGGAGAACTTGGCAAAAAAATTTCGGTGGCTTATGAGATTCTAGAAATACAGTGGGAGCACAAGAGAAAGAGCATGTGTTCCTACTCTGCGCTGTAAGGGCAGTGGCACGAGTAGAGTACCCCCATCCCCTCTGGACCGCCAGGCATTTCCCAGGTAGTCTACCACACTGTGAGCAGACGGGAGGGCAGCTAGGTATGACCTTTTCATCTCACCACTGCGGGGCTTGGGCTGGCCAGTCTGGTTCACTAGACAGAGTGTTGCCTTCTACCCTCATGGCTCCCTCCCAAAGATGTGTGCTTTGTCTCAGTATAATCATCTCGTGTTGGGAATGTTTGAGGGGCACCTGGGTGGCAAAGTCGGTTAAACATCTGACTGTTGGTTTCGGCTTGGGTTGTGATCTCAGGGTTGTGATTTTAGGGTCATGAGATTGAGCCCCATGTCAGGCTCAGAGCGGAGTCTGCTTGTCCCTCTCCCCCAACCTTGCTCTCTCACTCTCTGAAATAAATAAATAAATCTTTAAAGAAAAAAGAATGTTTGAGTAGCTGGGCTCTCCCAGGGCCTCCAAACGATACTGCTACTGAGTATCCTGGTCTGTGGCTCTGGACTCTGCTTATCCCACCGGTGGTCTTGAAACTTTCTTTCTTTCTTTCTTACCTTCCTCTTTCCTTTCTTTCTTTTCTAACTAATTTATATTTTCTGCAGTGTTATAGAAGTGTAATCATTGAGTGTTTTCTTCTTTTGTCTAGGTCCTTCCACTCCGCATGATTATTTTGATATCCATGTTGTGAAATGGGTCAACAGTCATTCCTTTTTCCTGCTGAACAGTGTCCTGTAGTGTGGCTACACTACAGTTTGCTTACGCATTCATCTATTGGTAGATATTTGGGCCGCTTCTACTTGTTGGCTATTGCAAACAAAGCTGCTGTGAACCTTCACGAATCAGTCTTCCCTGGTCTCGGGTCCTGTCATCCTTGCTGCACCCTTTGACCCATCCATACTAATCTCCCACAACTCTGCGCTCTCTCCCCCCACCTTCTTCCTCCCCATCCTGCCTCACCCCTCTGCTTCCCTGCTGAGCTAAGTGGGTCCTTTTCTGAGCTCTTACTGTGCCCACAGGGTTACGTTAGCATTTGTGAGGCTAGCCTACAATGGTGATTTTCTGTGTGGTGCCTCTCATAGGGCTTGGCTTCTTATGAGCAGGAACTGTGCCTGGTTCTCCCTAGAACCCCAGCAATAGAAGCTGCTTGGTACATACTGAGCTATAGAAAAGTTTAATGGAAGTGTTTTGAGAACTTGGCTAGATGACAACTGTAGGGCCTTTAATCGTCCCCCTCGGAATCCCCGATAGCTGTACGCACTCCCGCTATTACGGTGTGGAGGCACTTAAAGAAGATGGCGGAGCTGTAGCATCTTTGTGATGGGGGGAGCTTCTTAACTCGCACTGGACGCTCGTATATGGTTGATAGTGATACTAAATATGTTGATATTAACAATAAGAAAATTGACATGGAGGCTGATAAGGAGTTGGAAGTTTTCCATGCCCCCGAGGTGGTTCTGCAGTTTCCTTTGGAGGTGCGTTCGCTTTCATTAGGGGCAGCCGAGGGTCTTCAGAGTTTGATTACTGTGTTTTTGAACATGATGAATTTATTGCACAGGGAAAATGTTAACTACCTGGAAAACAATGACAAAATGTAAGTTATTATGAAGCCCTTTACTTAAGACCCCACTAAGTAGCAAATCAGAATTGTTTTACAAAACCCAGTTTTCTTAGAAGACTACCTGTGTCTTTATTTAATGTGATTAAAAAATGTAAAACTCCTAGAAAACTGGAATCACAAGTGTCTATATTTGGAAACTCAAGATTCATTGACACACAAGTCTGGCAGAAGTTGCTACTTGGATTTTTTTTTTTCTTTCAGTGAAAGACGTCATGTATATCTGCCCATTTATGGGCGCAGTAAGTGGAACCCTGACTGTGACGGACTTCAAGATGTACTTCAAGAATGTAGAGAGGGTAAGTTTTTAGAGGGGTATTTTATTTTTAAAATCACTTTAGAACACAGTCAATGATAAAGAAGAAAGCAGAAAGAACCCTCAAATCCCATCACTCTGAGACAACCATGGGGTGAGTTTTAAGATGTACATATTTGGAAATAGATTTTGCATCTAGAAAAAAGTGCTATTAAAGTTGCACTTAAATCAGGTGGGAGGAGTTTAATTGTAGTCTTGACATCAGCTTCATAAAGCATGTTATAAATCAGACTTCGGTTCTGTAGTTGGGACAAAGGGGAAATGTGAAATAAATGTGTGTTTTCACCCAGAGAAGACTTCAAATATGAAAGATATGAAAGCTCTGCTGACTGACACTGATAGGCCTTCGTTAATTTGTAAACCCAGGACCCGAATTTTGTCCTCGATGTTCCCCTTGGCGTGATCAGCAGAGTTGAGAAGATTGGCGCGCAGAGCCACGGGGACAATTCCTACGGGATAGAGATCGTGTGCAAGGTATGGTATGAAGCCAGGTGGGACTGCCGGGGTGGTCGGCGCGGGGTTTTCAGTGACGTGCCCACCACGGTCTTGGGGCAGCGAGAATCACCTGGGGTGTCAGTAAGTCACATGGTTTCAGGACAGAGGCCGCTTCAAATCTTGAATCAGCTAATTCATACCACTCTGGAAGCTGTTGAGGTAAACCTCTTGTCCTCTATCAAAGTATTCTAATAAACATGGACCTAGAACCTCGGTGTTCATGTTATTTGTTATATTTCAGAGAAACCAAGTGAAAAGCAGAGATCAGTTTTTTTTTTTTCCAGTTTGTTGTTTTAACACGACCCTTCAGAATAGTGGATGGTCAGAGACTTTCTGAAGAGAAAGCAATAGTCTACAAATTCTGTGATTAAAAACTCAATGTCAGGATTTTATGTTTGGTTTCCTCTGCTTCCTCCAGTGGGGAGTAGAAATGTGTGTGTGTGATGCTTTTAATGCTGACTAGTCATTTAAGAAACACTTTATCCAGTGTGTCTTATTCCCAGAGACCTTACGTCATGGGGTACACTTTACTCATGACCCTCAAGTCCCGGGAAGGAGAGTCCATGCAGAATTGCTAGGGTCCCTTCCACGGTCAGGGTTTGGATTCCTGCCGGTCTTTATGCTTTGATCACACCTCTCGAGTCAGGTCCCTCTGGTTGACCCCAGACTGTAGTTGAACCCACTTTTTTTCAAAGAATATGCTTGCAGATCGTGAATTTGCTGGCATCCTAGAGTCCCTGTGGGTGCTTCAAGGCAGTGCTGTCCTGCCACAAACTGTGTCCATCCTCCTCGGGCCAGGGATCCCCATGGCGAGCTGTGTGAAGCAGTCTTGGGGTTTAAAGCAGAGGGGTGATTTGACAAGTCCTGCAGTTTGGGAACTTGACCTTTACATTCTTAGAACTCACTGGTAACGTCCCATCATCCTTAGGCTAGAGGGAAAGACTCACCAAATGCCCGTGTGTCTGAGCCAGTCGACAGCCCCGTGTGGCTTCGCCTCAGGCCACCTTCCCCACGTTCTTGCTAGTCTGGTTCCTTCGGCTGCGCTGACTCACCTCATGCCACCCACTCCTGCTACGGGGTCTTTTCACCTGCTCTCTCCTTTGCTTAGAATGATTTCATTCTCCACAATCCTAAATAGCAAGTGAGCTCAATCAGCTACCAAGGTGTGCGTGCATGTGTGTGTGTATGCGTGTACAGAGTCGCTTGGAGGGAGGGCACATGGGAAAGTGACACTGCCTAGGCAGTTGTCCTGGGGCTGCCGTGCGTAGATGTTTTATAGCCCCGGTGAGCATTTGCTGATAGTGGTTTTTAAATGTTTTCCAGCCAAGCATGCTAGGGCCACACTTCTAGCCCTCTCAGGTCATGCCTGAGAACCTTGCAAGGGGTAAGGTTTGGTTTCTTTTAACAGGTGGTACACAAGGTACCAAGAAGGTACAAAAGGGGTGTGTAGAGCAGAGTAAGTCTGTGTCTGCCCAGCCCCCGGCTACCTCGTTCTTTTCCAGGCAGGTGCCCGCTCTTGCTGATTGCCGTGCACACGCTGGGCGCGCAAGCGTGTCTGTGTGGTCTTCGCAAACACAGGTGGTAGTGTATTGCCTAGCCACCCCCCACCCCGCCCCAAACCTCTGTCTCGGAAGTCCTTGGTATCAGTGCCTCCGGTGATGGCCGCTTCAGTCATTTCCATTCTTCTCTGTGATAAATAATATTGCAACAGTAACTTTGCCGCTGCCTGAATTGCTCTTGCTTTAATCTGTTTGTGGTCATTTTTATCTTCAAATTTCGTGTCACGTTAAAGAAGCATGAGACTTTTGTGTTTAACTAGCGGCGCAGGTTTAAAAAGGTCAGATAGCAGGAGCGGGGAACCTTCCTCTCCCTCTCCCACTCCCCCTGCTTGTGGTCCCTCTTTCGCTGTCTCCCCTTCTGTCAAATAAATAAAATCTTAAAAAAAAAAGAAAAGAAAAGAAACTGGTTTTGGGAAACAGCACTGAATTTCTGTAAGGAGTGTACTGAGGGACGCAGTCTGCGTGACACAGAGTCCTTGCTGTGAGCCCAGAGCAGAAGCTCTGCCGCAGTTCCATTCTGCAGTCCACTCTTCGGGCAGCTTAAAGCTCGCAGCTGCTTCTGTGCGCACTGCTAGCAGTCAGTGCGCATCTTCTCGGTACTAACCTTCTGGCTTCCACCTGACGAGTTCCTTCCCTAGCGCGTCCCCTTCGTTCCAGGTTCCTCAATGGCTGTTTCCTTGTTGGAGGTACTTTTGGTAATTGTCTTTTGTTAGTAGAAGCAATCTATAGCATGAGAAATGAATACAGATATTTCATTTATCTCTTTATAACATGTCTGCCTCACAGATACTCAGTAAATGTTCAATAAATGAGTTTTGCTAATTCTTCAATAGGATATGAGGAACTTGCGACTTGCTTATAAGCAGGAAGAACAGAGTAAACTTGGGATATTTGAAAACCTCAACAAACTTGCATTTCCTCTTTCCAATGGGCAGGCAAGTACACCAAAATAAACATTTTCTGTATGCCTTTGTGGGGGGGAGGGGCAAAAGTCATGTTTATTCCTTTTTTCCAGAGGTTTCCTTTATCTCTTTCCTCTCTCTTTGTGACTAGTATTAAGATGTTTAAAATTTGTCCATTCTTTGTAATGATTAAGGAAAGTGCCAGTTTGTTGCTTCAAAATATACAGGTTAAATAGAAGTCTTACTATATTTAGCTCATGGCTGAATGAAAAGCTTTAATATTGGGCATATGATGTAGCAAAGGAACACTAACATGTGTATTTTGTGGTTTTGTATCCAGACACTCTTTGCATTCAGCTACAAAGAAAAATTTCCCATGAATGGGTGGAAAGTTTATGATCCTGTATCTGAATACAAGAGACAGGTAAAGTAAGGTCCTGATCAAACCGAAAATAGTAGGTTGAGCATCTTTCTCTTTTCTGACAGGATAGAAATATAGTAGAGAAGAAACCGTTTGAAACCAGTTGTGTGTAGGCATGACTTACGTAGCTTGTACGTTCTTCACCCTGCGATGCCCCATTGTCCCAAGGCCAGCCCTTTGATGCTGTTGCTGCTCAGCCTTTTTCCAGAGGGCAAGTGGAGTATGAGCACAAGGGTTTAAAAAGCAAATCAACCAGATGGTTTTTATTAGATATTCTGGTGATGAGTTGATGAGTAAGGATCAAAAGCAATGGCCTGAATTAGATTAAGTGTATGGGAAGACTACATCAGCCTGGTGTGGTGTTCCTGTGCCTAGAAAGTCTTCAGTGCATTGTCAGGTTCAAGACATTCCAATAAGATACTGTTTTCATGACATTTGATCTTTGTCTCCACTGTATGTTCAGTTGATATTGCTTTCTGTAAATGTTTGCAGAAAGTTTCTGTGTCTCCAAAAGCTCCATCCTCGGGAGCTTTGGACTATCACTCTGCTATCGCTCAGTCAGCCTTGCTTCGCTGCCCACCAACAAGCAAACAAACAGAAAGACAGGTGATTAAATGAGCAATAAAGAATCTATGAATAAAATTATAAATTCTAGTGGAAGAAAAGCATACAATAAAGAAGTTCTAGATATCCTACTTCTACCTTTTGAATAAAGACAAAAAATTTTTAAAAATAACGCTCATTGCAATACTGTGCTCATTCTTTATAGAAAACACAGCAAGAAATGTACAGGATTGGGATTCTAGTGTGTGATATTTACCATTTTAAAATACGTTTGAAAAGTCTTCTGCTCTATTAAATTTTTTAAAATGGGTAAGAAATAGGTTTTGTTAAACATATATTTAAACTTTTGAGTAGCAGTGAATGACGAATTATGAATGGATTTTAGGAGAAAATAAAAAATGGATGTGGTTCCCAGTTAGTACTTTCTGAAAATGCGAAAGTTTGCTCCCCTGCCCTTCTCTAACACCCTGCAGGGCTTGCCAAACGAGAGCTGGAAAATATCGAAAGTGAACAGTAACTATGAGCTCTGTGACACCTACCCAGCTGTCATTGTTGTGCCAACTAGTGTGAAAGATGATGACCTTTCAAAAGTGGCAGCCTTCCGAGCAAAAGGCAGAGTCCCGGTAAGTGATAAACATCATCCCTTAGGCAGAAACCCAGACTGTAACTAGATCTAATGTGGAAAGGAGCAAGACAGAAAAAACTCTAGCGAACAAAACAGAAAGTAGAAAAATAGGCCTAAAACCCTCCACAGGCAACGGGGACCACCAGGGAGCAGCAAGAGAGGGCGCGCGGCTGCCGCATTCATGGTGCCCTTCGCTGGTCTCGTCAGGGCGTCTTAGAGCCAAGATACTCGCTCAGACGCCGAGCGGGACGTGGCGCCACCACCCGGAGCCAAGTAGCGGCCGGCAGGGGCACAAGTGTTTCTCTTGAGGGACAGCCGCACACGCGTGCTCTGAGGACTGTGAACGAGCGCATCCCCCCCGTGGCACCCACTGTGCGCAGGGGCCGTGGGCGTCGGAGAGCCCAGAGGATGCTCCGGCAGGACCCCCCGTCTTGCAGCTGCCTGAGGACCCCGGGAGGTTTGGGAGCCCGGCTTGCGGTCTCATAAGAGCCTGTCCTCGCTTTGCCCTCATCCTGCCCCGCATGTGAGCGGGGAGATGCACGATGCTTTTAAATGAGGAGACAGAACGAGTCATTCAAATAGAAGCGGGGCTAGACATTAGTCGACTTTGACTTAGTTTCTGTTTTCCTTTGAGTCATAGAATTTGAGAGGTGGGAGGGGATTCTTGGAGCTGACCTAGTCAGAATTCTTCCCGCCTGACGCCGCACAGTGTTCCAGAGCCTCCGTCGTGCGGCGATTGGTCTCAGCCGTCGCCTTGGAGGAGCGAGTGCAGATGAAGCCGTGCTTGGAAAGACAGCTTATTTTTACTGCCTGGAATCAGGGCACGGCATTTTAGGAGCCGTACTAATGTTTGTTGCTTACAAACGCTAGGTTTTGTCGTGGATCCATCCAGAAAGTCAGGCAACGATTACCCGTTGCAGCCAGCCACTGGTGGGTCCCAACGACAGACGCTGCAAAGAAGACGAAAAATACTTGCAAACGATCATGGACGCCAACGCGCAGTCCCACAAGCTTATCATCTTCGATGCCCGGCAGAACAGCGTCGCCGACACGAACAAGGTACGTTCTCAGTAACGCTACGGAAGCGGCGGCTCTCCTGTCACGCGCTGGCCGTGAGTTGTCACGCAGACCGGGGATTGCTCCCTCCGGAAGGGGGTGTCTCTGAGCAGCCTCCGGCGGTGCCTCGCCGGCCCATGGCCCGTGCGGCCGTGCGCGGCGTCTCTCTTATTGCTTCTGCGCCATCCTGTTTGCCGAATTGATTCAGCAAAGACCCAGAGAGAATTAGCCCCTAAAGAATCGAGTAAGACTTTTACTGAAATGATCGTGAGGCCCTTGGAAGTCCCTTTAACTTGAGACCTGGGGTGATTCCTTGATGAATTCCTGTCCGGTCTGAAGCTCTGTGCAAAAGCGGGCTCGCGTGCAGAGTTGCCCTGCATCGCTTGCAGGAGTGTCCTCTGCGGACACCTCCCATTCGAGCCCCGCCTGCCGAGGGGGACGGGGCCCTTCACACGGGGCCCCGGCGAAGAGGCCATGCCTCCAGCACCCACTCTCCACGTCGGAAAATCCTTTCCAACAGTGCGTTCCTGCAGGCGTGCATCTGGCAGTCGGAGGACCTGGCCCTCTCTGTGAGTCATTCACAGATCAGGAAGGTGGTGGCAGCCCTTCCCACCTCATGCTTACTGGTAAAATGACACTTGGGTCACAAACAGGTAATGCGCGCCTACTGGGGGCAGGTGCCAGGAGACATACCAAGACAGATACGGTGAGGTGCGCTCCTGCGGGACGTGTGGGCTCAGCATGCAGGGGGAGCCAGGAGAGGGCCTGGCGCTGGCAAGGCCTCATGGAGGAGGTGGCATTAGAGCTGGCCGTGGATGCGGAGCAGGAGGGGATGAGCCTGGGCGTCCAACAGTGGGCCAGAATGGTAAGACTCTCAGGGCTGCGGTCGCCGTCTGTGGCTCTCGGCAGCTTGTGCCTCTCCCTTCCGTGCTGACTAGCCCGTCGCTGAGTGCAGTGTCCGGTAAAGCCGGCCTCCTGCTGCCCCCGTCTCCCTCCTGAGAGACGCCGTCACCTTCCATTCCAGAGAGTGCACAAGCCACCAGCCACGCCATTTCCCCTCGCTCCCTGGGTACTTGCTGTGTGTCATGTCTCTGGGGAGGGACACACGAAGCAGCAGTCACGCAATCTGCCACGTGGCCACCCAATGTGGCATGGGGGAACACAGCGCGTGCTCTGAGAGTAGAAGGGGCCCGCTTACTTGCTCCGTGACCCTGGGCAGTGGCTCCATCTCTCTAGACCACAATTGCCATGACAGCACATCTGCTTCCCAGAGCAGGTGTGAAGGTCATACTGTCCCAGAGAAAGCATTTGGTTCACAGTCCATGTCCTCGCTCCTGAGCCCAGAATGAATGGCTCTGTCCATGTGACCATCATGACATCTCACTGCCTGGGTCCCTCTCTCTGACCTGGCCAGCTCTGCCTCCTTCACTAGTTCCTACCCCCACCCCAACCTCCAAATGGTGGTGCTCCCTGAACTCCATCTGGGCGCTTCTTTTGTAATTTGTGTCACCTCCCTGGCCATCTCCCCCGATGCCATGACTCCAGACACTGTCTGCCTTGTGAGTCTGATACCCGAGTTTCCATTTCACCCTGATCCCTCTGGAAGTCGAGGCCAAGTTTCCATCCTGTGCTCAGGTTGACATCTCTGTTCAGCTCTCTCCCACGTAGTGACCTCCATGTATCCAATCTGGCCCGCAAGGCAGGGCATCGAGAACCGTAGGCTTCATAACAAGTCTCGCTTGGGTTTTCCTCCAGGCTCTGTCCTTGCTGCTCTGCCGCACCTGAGCAGGTTACTGACCTCTCCGTGAGCCTCAGGTGCCTCTTCTGTAAGATGGGTGGTAGCAGCGTGCGGCGTAGAGAGGTGACACCTGAGAAGAGTGGGTGTCATGGCCACGGCACATGATGCTCGTAAGCTCACCACCCAGGTGGTCTGGCCGGGGCAGTGACTGGTGGTGCCAGTTACAGAGACGGGGAGGACATGGGCAGGATAGGAGTTTCCTGAGGCCCTGTATAAATTCCCACAAACTAGGTGGCTTAAAACAACACGTATTTATTGTCTCACAGTTCAGGAGGCCAGAAGTCTGAACTCGGCCCGGGTTGTGCTCCCTCCACAGGCTTCAGGGGAGACTCTGTTCCTCGCCCCTCCTAGCTCCTGCTGGCCGCTGTGTGTGCAGAGCCGCGCGTGCGGGTCTCCCCCTCTGCCTTCCCGTGGCCTTCTCCTCTACGCATGGGTGTCTTCCCTCCTCTCTTCTAAGGATGCCCGTGACGGCATTCGGGGCTTGCCCGACGTAATGCAGGTTGGTCTGTTCATCTCAAGATCCTTGACTTGATGACCTCTGCAAAGACCCTTTTTCCTAAAAAGGTCACATTCACAGTCACCAAGATCTGCTGTAGGTCTCTTGGGATGGGGCGCTGTTTTTCAGCCTGCCACGGGGCATCCCTCTCACTTAGCTCCCCATGCTCCCAGCTGGTGGGTCCTTAACCCCGGGAGTCCTTCTGCTTCTCTGCGTACTTCCTGTCACCACCACGGCACTGTCCCAGAGAAGGAAGATGCGTGAGAAGAGCCGCAGCCGGACATCCCACCGCAGGGGCGGCTCTGCGCGTGCTCGCATGTGAAGGAGGCAGAAGCAGGACACCGAACTGCACGTCCGTCGTGCTGTCGTGTCTAGGAGCCAGGCAGGGGTGTTTTTCCCTGTTAGGTCTATATGTGACACCTCGTCTGCAACTGGAGACCCTTTACTTCTTCCTTTCCAATCTGGATGCCTTTTACTTCTTCCCCTTGGCTAATTTCCTGTCAGAAACCTCTAGTACCATGTTGAACAGAAGCAGGGGAAGCAGTCATCCTTGTCCTGTTCCCAGTTTGAGGGGAAGCTTGTAGTTCTTCATCACTGGGTGTATTAGCTGTGGGCTCTTCATACATGCCCTTGTCAGGCTAAGGAAATTCCTTTCTGTTGTTGGTTTTTTGAGTGGTTTTATCATGGAAGGGCATTAGATTTTTGAAGGCCTTTTCTGTATCAGTTGAGATGTTCATGTGTTTCTTTTTTCCTTCATTCCGCTAATGTGGTGCATTTCACTGACTGATTTTTGTATATTGGCCATTGTAGTGGGTTGCATAGTGTTTCCCAGAAATTCATGTCCATCTGGAACCTCAGAAGATGACCTTGTTCGGGAATAGGGCCTTTGCAGATGTAATCAGTGAAGAGGCGGTCATCCTGGAGTAGGGTGGGCCCTCAGTCCCATGACTGGGGTCCTCAGAAGAAGGCCATGGAGAGATGCAGACCGAGGGAAGGTGGCCTGAGTTGGGGAGCTAAGGCTCTGGAGCTCAGAGAAAGTTCGGGTTGTTGGCTGAGATGGAGCCCAGTGGCATGCTGGGTGGTGGTTGCAGGTCGGGGACGGGCAGGGGCAAGGCCTCCAAAGGAGTCCAAGTCGTGTAAGCCATCTGTGGAAGGCAGGAAAGGAACCCACTGAAGGAAGGGGTGCGTGGTGGCAGTAGATCCCGAAGAGGGGGAGGGGTCCTTGATGCCAGGCGAGGAGGAGTGTCTCACGGGAGAACTGGGTGGGAGAGGTGTCTTAGTCGAGCTGCTCCAACAAAGAATCAGTATCAGTATCAGAGTGGCCTGTGAACAACAGACTTTTATTTCTCACAGCTCTGGATGATGGGAAGCCCAAGGTCAGGGTCACAGCAGATCCTGTGTCTGGCTTGTGGCTAGCCATCTTCTTACTGTGTCTTCACACTGCCGAGAGCAGGAGGCCGCTGTCTTCTCTCTCTTCTTAGAAGGGTGCTGATGCCATCACGAGGGCTCCACCCTCCTGACCTCCCTGCCGAAAGGCCGCAGCTTCTGACATCATCTTTTTGAGGATTAGGTCTTTGACACGTGAATTTTGTGGGGACGAAAATGTGCAGTCCCTACAGGAGAGGTGTGTGCACTTTGGATTCGGAGAGCGTGGAGATCCTGTCCTGCCCCTTGGTACCTCTGGCCCTTGGGAGTTCCCAGGTGAGAGAGCGGAAAACTGCGTGTTGCAGTTTCACTGACGTGGAAGCGTGTCCTAGAATTCCATGGGGCGACCCGAAGTAAAGCCGGAGTTCAAGTACACCCACTGCCCGTTCGCCTGCCGGTCACACTGGCCACTTGCGGACGTTCCCTCCTGCGTCGCCCCCGCCGCTGGGTGCAGGTGACGGGGCTCTCAGCCGCACGCAGCCCACTCCTCCCCAGAACTACTTCCCGGCTGAGTTCTAGATGTAGCCTGGGTTCTCGGCCCATGGCCTGTCCTCTGTGCTCGGGGGCCCGGGCCCCAGGCACCCCCACCCACGGCTCCCTGTGCTCCTGCCGGTCCTAGCCTCCTGCCACCGTCCTGCCTGATGCCCCCCAGCCGACAGCGCGGCTCAGTTCCGTTCTCCTGCCTCCTCAGCGCCCCGAGCTGCTGAACGTTTCCGGAGGATGGAGGGCTCGCAGCACGTGGGCTGGAGCCACTCCGGACTCGTGCTGGAATTCTCCAGCCTCAGCTGGGCCCTCAGCGGTGCTTGCAAGTCCCTCCTCCCCAGCCCCAGGCTCCCAGAGGCCACTCGGGCCCCTTTATGACTTTTTTCTAATGTGCGAGCCTGCCCCAACCCCTCCATCGTGGGCCCTGACCTTGCCTGTCTGCGCAGAGGACAGAGCAACCCTCGGCCGCCAGACCTGGAAGCCACCTCGTGCCGCTGTCTGTAACCCTCCTGTCCGGCCATAAGCAAGCGCCCCCTCCAGCCATGGTCACCGCTCCTGTCCAGCTGGCCCCGTCGTTGTCCTGCCCCTTCCCGATGGGCCTCTGGGAGCGCCCCCCCACTCACTGGGTCTGCGCGCCTGCAAGGCCCGCCTGGCCCACGCGGCTGCCCCGTGCTTGCTGGCCCGGAGTACAGCTGTGTTCTTCAGTTCTTTTCTTTGACTTCCCAAGCTTCAGGTAGTTCGGTACTCTTTCCTTTTCAAAAAGCCTTTTCCTTTTTTTCTTTTTCCTCTCTTCTCTGGCGGCTCTTCTCAGTCTCCTTTGCTTTCTGTGTCTTACATGTTGGCCTTTTCCAGGCTTCCGGCCTCCGCTTCTCTCCTGGCTCGCCTGCCGACCTTGAGCATGATATGCCCGACCTCTGTGGTCCGATTTCCTCCAGAGGCCAGTGACTTTGTCTTGGTAGCCACGGCCCAGACCTGGCTCTGAGCTCCTGACCCGCTGCGGGCAGACCTCCGCGCTTACATTCCTCCCAGGCACCTTGCGCTCACTATGGCGAAAGCGGAGTCCTCTGTTCCCTCTGCGAGCATCTGTATCTCAGCAAAGGATACCGCTGCCTCTTGGGGTGCCTGGCCTGGCCTGGAATCCTGGGTGTCACTGTGCTACCTACTTCCGTTGCCACACTCAGCCACCGAGTGTTGCCCCTTAAATAGCTCCAGTCTGTCTGTCTGTCCTGCTGCCTCTACCACGATTCTCTCAGCCAGATGAGTGCCCGTCTCTGAGCTGGTCTCCCTGCGGGAGGTTGCACCCTCCTCCAGGCCCTTCCGCCCAGCACAGCCGTGGTGATGCCGCAGCGCAAGTCCGATGGCGCCGTCGCCACACTCGTCTGTGCTCTGACCCCTCCCTGCACCTGCACATCCAGCCCTGGGCCACCATCTGGCCGCCTCTCCTCGGCTCAGCTGCTCGCCTGCCTCTCATCGAGCCGCGTCCTTGCCCGTGTCTGGGAAGCTACACACCATGGCCCCTCTGCCCTGTGTTCTTGACCTTCCTCCCCACGGCAGAGCTTTCCTGACGGGCGTTCTCTTCTCACGCGGACGTCTGTTCTGTCCCTCTGGCAGCCTCCCAGGCCTGGCCATGTGCCCCCAGTGTACCCTGTGCTCTCCAGCAGAGGACTTGCCTCCCTCACCCCGCGCTGCACATGTCCCTCTCCTTACCCGTCTACCCCACCAGACTGGGAGTGCCTTGAGGACCAGGGTCTCCACTTGTCACCCCAGTATTTAGCTCAGGGCTGAGCATTAATATCCACGTGCTAAGCGGTTGGAGACAGAATGAAGGATGTGGTCTTTGGGTTCACAGATACATTTATTATGTTTTTGGAGATAAAATTCATATGACATTAATCTGTCTATGTTATCTGTCCCAAAGTTTACGAGTGGGTGACTTCTGGTATATTCACAATGTTGTGCAGCAACCCCCTCTAACTCCAGAATGCTTTCATGGCCCCAAATAGAAACCCTATGCCCACTGGCAGCTGCTGCCCGTTCTCGCCCCTCCCCCTCTAGCTCCCACCAACCACTAATTTACTTTCTGTCTGTAATTTCCTGGTTCTGGCCTTTCATGCAATGGAATCATACAACATAGTCTCTGGGGCCTGGATTCTCTCCCTCAGTGTGATGTGTCTGAGATTCACTCCTATGGCAGCGCGTCCCAGCAGTCACTTCCTTTGCAGAATGTTCCACTGTGTGGAGAGAGCACGTTTTGTTTGTCCACTCGTCCACTGCTGGGCAAGTGGGTTCCTTCCACTTTCTGGCTATGGCAAATCATGCTGCTGTGGTCTTTTCATTTGCATTTTATTTTACTGAAATTGCTTAAACCTCCTTGTTTGGGATTTACAGATAGTTTATTATACAGAAATTTTTGTGGCAGTACAACTGTTTCTGTTCAGACAGATGGCACTAGCAGAACCTTTAAAAATCTAACTTGCCTTGAGTAAGGTCCAGTTGTTAAAGGTTCAAAACCTGATGATGAGTGCTGGAGAATTGTTAGGGGTTGAATTGTGTCTCCATAAATAACTATGCTGAAGACCTAACTCCTGGTAGGTGAGTGAACTGTGGCCTCATTTTGAAATGAGGTCTTTATAGATGTAATCCAGTTACAATGAGGTCCTATTGAATTAGGATGGGCTGTCATCTAGTCTGACTCAGGTCCTTAGAAGGAGAGAAGAGGCAGACATGAGGTGAAGGCCATGGGATGATGAGGCAGAGATCTGAGTGATGTGTCTGTAAACCAGGACCACTTGGGGGCTACCAGAAGCTTGAAGAAGCAAAGACGAGTCCTCCCCAAGAGACTTCTGAGGGAGCACGGCCCTGCCAGTACCCTGATTTTGGCTGCAGAACTCTGAGGGGACATTTCTGTTGTTTTAAGCTGCTTACTGTGTGGTGCTTTGTGGCAGGAGCTGGGGGCGAGTCCTCCAAGGGTTAGGAGGGTTATTTTACACGGAAGGGCCTGTTGCGTCCTTAACAGTCTCCTTCTGATAACACCAGAAACAGTGGAAGTGTGAACTCAGACACAGAGCTTTATGTGTTTTGTTTCTCACAGGCCAAGGGTGGAGGGTACGAAAGTGAAAGCGCTTACCCCAACGCAGAGCTCGTGTTCTTGGAGATCCACAACATCCACGTGATGAGAGAGTCCCTGCGCAAACTGAAGGAGGTCGTGTACCCTTCCATTGATGAGGCACGGTGGCTCTCCAGCGTGGACGGGACGCACTGGCTGGAGTATATAAGGGTGAGGAGGGCTGGTCCTCGGCATGCTTCCTGGTGCAGATATCCCACGCACCTGCCGTAGATCTGTGCATCCGTGCGGTTTCCCAACACTGTGCAGAAGTGCATCTTTGCATTGTAGGCAGCATTCAGACTGTGGTCTCTGTCGAGGGATACTGCTTGCCTCAGTCCGGTTTGGAACGTACTTTGTGGCCCTGTAGTAAGCGAGTGCACTTGGCGCCGTCATTTTCCTTGGTGTAAGGTGTCCCCGCCCCCAGCGCTGATGTCTCCGAGTCGCCTCACTGGATTGCATTGTTTGGTTTATTGACCTGAACTTCTAACATTCTCCGCAGAACTGTTTTTGCTGTCCTAGAAATTAAACGTTGCCTGCTCTAACATGCCTTCTTTCCCGAAGATGCTTCTTGCTGGGGCAGTAAGGATCGCCGATAAGATAGAGTCTGGGAAAACGTCGGTGGTGGTGCACTGCAGCGATGGCTGGGACCGGACCGCCCAGCTGACGTCTCTGGCGATGCTGATGTTGGACAGTTACTACCGCACCATTAAAGGCTTCGAGGCGCTCATAGAAAAGGAGTGGATAAGCTTCGGACATAGGTTTGCGCTGGTAAGCTGAGACCGTGAGGTGAATTCCTGACTTGTTTTGTTCTAGCCTATGCCTGTGTGTGTCACATACAGCACACACACACGCGCGCGCGCGCGTGCGCACGCGCTTTCTGCTCTGTGTCAGACCTGAATCACCATAATAGAATTCCGTGGACCTCAGCATGGTATGTTTTTGGTAGGGCACTCTTCATTTTTTTTTTTTAATTTTTTTTTAGTGTATGTATCTTTCTTTTTTAAATAAATAAGGTAAAATTCATATAACAGAATTAACCATCTTTTTTCTTAAAGATTTTTATTTATTTATTTGCCATAGAGAGAGAAGCGAGAGCGAGCACAGGCAGACAGAGTGGCAGGCAGAGGCAGAGGGAGAAGCAGGCTCCCTGCCAAGCAAGGAGCCCGATGTGGGACTCGATACCAGGACGCTGGGATCATGACCTGAGCCAAAGGCAGCTGCTTAACCAACTGAGCCACCCAGGCATCTCCAGAATTAACCATCTTAAGGCATATAGTTCGGTGACATTTAGTGCATTCACAGTGTTGTACTGGCACCAGTTCTGTCTAGTTCCAGAACATTTCTCTGCCCCCCAAAAGGAAACCCTGTATCCATTAAGTAGTCCTTCCTCATCTCCCCCTCCTCCAGCCCCTGACAGTCACTAACCTGCTTTCTGTCTTTCGCAAGTTGCCTGTTCTAGGTGCCTCCTGTAAATGGAATCATAGCATTCGTCTTTCTGTGACTGGCTTATTTCTCTAAACACAGTTTTTAAGGTTTATCCATTACATAGCGTATATAAAAACTTAGTTCCTTTTCATACCTGACCCGTATTCCCTTTGCTTATCCATTCCTGTTGGTGGACACTTGGATGATTCCCACCAGTTGGCTCTTGTGACTAACGCTGCTGCAAACGTTGGCATACCAGTTTTTGCCACGCGGACTACCGCAAACCGAGGAGCCTAGCCAGTAACAATATATAGTCTCCCAGTTCTGGAGCCTGGATGTCCAAGATCCACGTGCTGGCAGGGTTGGTCTGTCCTGAATCGTGTCTTCTTGGCTCGTGCATGGCCGCCCTCTCCCCTGTGCTCATATGGTCTTTCCTCTGGGTGCACCTCGTTGGTGCCTCTCGCGTTCGAATTTCTTCTCCTTGAGAGGATACCGGTCAGGCTGGCGCAGGGCCCAGCCTCCCATCTTCCTTCTGATCACCTCTCATAGACCCCATCTCCGAATGTAGTCCCATTCCGAGGCCCTGGGGGTCAGGGCTCCAGCGTAGGGATTGGGGCAGTTCAGACTGTGACGGCCGCTGTCCCACTGGGGACACCCGTAGCAGTGGGGTCACTGGGTCACCACTGAGTGACTGTTCGTTCCGGCTCTTCCCCAGTCATTGAGCCACTGGGGCTTCGTCTTAACCGTGCGCGGCACCGGAATATGCCTGAAGCCTCATTCAGACCTGCTCAGAGCAGGAGGATGGGCCGTGGCTGTGGGGGTGCTTCCGTGGCTCCCGCCATGGGGGTCCCGAGTACATCGGCCGTGAGGAGAGCCTGTGAGCCACTTGCCCTTCAGGGGCCGTTGTCCGAGCCACCCCTGCACCTCGATGTCCTTCCCGGAGGTGGAGCGTTGTGCGGCGGAGGGGAGTCTGTCCATGTCAGGCGCTTGCGCCTGGACCCTGAGGAAAGGCTAGGCTCAGTGAGGAGGGGGGCCTGAGCACTTAATGCTGTTGCTTCTTCCCTATTTCTGGAAACTTTCTTCCCTTGGCTTCTAGGTCTGCACAGCCTTTTGAATTTCCTCCTATCTTCTAGTCCTCCCTCTCTCCCCGACCTCTTCGTGTTGGGGTGCTCCAGGGCTCAGTCGGCAGATCGCTCCTCTTCTCTGTGCGTAACACCGTAGTGATCTCGACTGGTCCCATGTCTTTAAACGCGTTCAAATCCGTCTCGGTGCCACTGATGCCCCTTCATTCCGGCCTGCCCATCTCCCTTGGGGCTGTGATGGCAGCCTCCTAACTAGTTTCTTTGTCACCTGTCCCCTTCCAATCCATTGTCCTCACTGCAGCCACACGGGGCGTTCCAAGAAGCAGATCTCATGCTGCGCAGAACTCTCCGAGCTTTCCTGTGGCCCATGCGGTTGTGGGCAAACTCCTCAGCTCAACATTTGAAGCCCTCGGTCATCTGGACTCGTCCACCTTTTCAGCCTTGTCTCGCCTCCCTCCCCTTGCCTCATGCCCAGCTGCCTCTGGTGCTGTTGGTACCCCTACCATGTTCCCTCTTCTTCTACTACAGTGCACCCCTGGCCAGCCAGGAAGCAGGTATCTCCCTCTGTCGGTGAAGGTTTATCTGAAATGAGACCTCCTCCATGACTGTGGCCCGCGGGGTTTGCCTTCCCTGCTCCCTCTGCCCCATCCATGGTTGGCTCTTGTTCGTTTGCGGCCCCGCCATACCCATTCCAGACTTGGAAGCCCTGGGCACGTTTCAGTGCCGTTGTTGTTTACAGGTCTTTCTCCCACGACCACACTGCAAGTGAATTATTTATTCAGCATAGGTACTGTGTCTCGTTTGTCTTGGTGCCTCAGGTGTGTAGCCAAGAGTATGGCCTCTGTGGGACAGCACCACATGTCCCCAAACTCCCAAGGGCCAGGCAAGATGCCTTGCATACACCAGAGGAATTCAGTGAGCGGCTGTTAAAAGAATGAATCTTAAATTGCTAGCGGCCGTGCAAAACCATTCCCAAGGTGCCTTAAACACTGAAGAGCAGGTTCTACAGATTATCTTGTAAAGGGGAAGTGCAGAGATAAGGCCACTTCTGCAGCTGCTGTAGAAAACAGTAGGGCAGTTCCTCAAACCATTAAAAATAGAGCCGCCCTGTGACCCGGGGATTCTGCTTCTGGGGATGCACCCAAAAGAAGCGAAAACAGACTCAGATACTTGCACACCCACGCGTACAAGCAGTGTGGTTCACAGGAGCCCAGAGGTAGGAGCAGCCCCGGTGTCCATCGACAGATGAACGCGTACACAGAATGTGGTCTGTCCATACAATGGACATGTCACTCAGCTCAAAGAAGGAAGGAATTTCTGACACATTCTACAATACAGATGAACCTTGAGGACCTTCTGCTGAGTGAAAGAAGCCAGTCACAAGAAGACAGATACTGTAGGAGTCCACTTATAAGAGGGACCAAGAGCAGTCACATGCACAGGGACAGAAAGTACACTGGTGGCGGCAGGGTGGGGAGACATGGAGTTAGCGGGGAAGAGTTTCAGATTGGAAAGATGGACGGTGGGGTTGGCTCCCAGCACTGAGCGTACTTGATCCCACTGAGCTGTGTGCACAAACTGGTTAAGGTGGCCCATTTGACGTTCTGTATGTTTCACCACAATTGAAAACCAGTAAGACCCAACTACTGTAACTGTGAGGCCTGGATTTCCTCCTTTCTATGTCTCTCCCGCTGGCAGTTTCCTAGACCCAGTACTTCTCGTGCTTTCTATGTAGTAGTTGCATTATATCTTTGGAATGTTTCCTTCTCGTCCTTTTGCTTCGTCACCAGAGTATTTGAGCCTTCTCTTCGAATGTTTACTCTCGAACTGTCTTTTAACTTGACATTTCCAATGTTTTGTCGTGTTTGTTTTTGAAGTTCTTTTATCAGGAATCCATAAGTAGCTCTACAACACTGAAACGTGTGAAATGCACTGTTGGTTATCAAGTATGTCTCAGACCTGGGCTGCCTTGAGCAAGGACTCCCCCTTACCATTTCAAGTGTGGGATTTGTGGGGCTCTCTGAGTCCTGTAGAATTGGTTAAAATGTATAGATTATTATTTGATTCTCAGACTTCCTGACATTTCGGAAAAGTGGGAAGACCTATTTTTCCACCTGTGGAGGAAATGGCCATCGTAATGTGCTTCCTGAGCCGCTAGTCGGTAGTCCCACATTGACACTGTGCACTTGGCACTGTGGCCCGGCCTGACCCTAGCATTGGGACTGAAACATTTACTGGCCACTTGCTTATAACTTCTTGATCTCCACTATTTTAAAGTGAAATTATAAAAGTCAACCCATAACAGTACAGTACACTGAAGTTGTGTTTCCTGTTAAGTCTTGGGACATACAGATAACACCTAATGCTTGCCACTAGGTGATTTTAAGTGACTTTTGAGAGAACTGTGGCATGCGTTCACATGTTTAACCTCTCGTTTGTTCTCAGAGAGTGGGCCACGGCAACGACAACCATGCAGATGCTGACCGATCCCCTATATTTCTTCAGTTCATTGATTGTGTTTGGCAAATGACAAGACAGGTAAGAAATTTCAAGTATATTTCTGACTTAAAATTGAAGATTAGATAAATATTCATGTTCATTCAAAGTGAACACGTGTATGTGTGTCAAAAGGGGACCCTTCTGTTATTTAACTCGGTTTGATTCTAATTCACTTAGAAGTATAAGCAGAAAATTAGAGACTATCATTTCTCACCAAAAGTTCCTGTTCTCGTGCAAATGCTTTTATCAGTCTTCTGTCCACCAGCTCTGCCGACCAAGGCCTTGCTTCTGCCGTTCTGTCGCTCGTGTCCCTTTCTGTCTGGGTGAAGAGGCACGGTCCCCTGCTGAGCAGGCCAAGTGTGTGAAACAGGGATGTGACAGGACTGACAGCAGGGGAGGGGATGCGGCCCTGGGAACCCAGGAGTCTGCATGCCTGGCCTGGGCCCCCATGGCCCCGTGGCAGTGCCGCCGAGGGCAGGGAATGTCCGGGAAGCAGAGGTAGGTAGGAAGTTACTGGCGCTTAGTTTCCAACCCCAGTGCACAGGGCCCCAGTATGCAAGGGGGCCACACAGGGATCCCCCTTCCCTAAGTGTATTGGGCCCCCACGGCTTCAGTTTAAAGCAGGCCCTGAGGCCTATGCTGTTTATTCCCCGGTCTCTAACACCTGAGCCCAAGTTTGGGGTCTTATCCTCAGGATAGGAGATCAAGCCAGAGTGCCAGACAGAGCGGCAGGGACAGATTGGCATACGGAGAGGTAGGATGGAGAGAATGAGACAGAGAGACACACAGAGACACACACACAGACACAGAGAGAGACAGACACATGGAGACCTAGACGGAGAGAATAGAAAACAGGTAGTCTCCCCAGAGCCTGCACAGGGAGAGAGTCAGAGGGTGGAGAGCCATGGCCTGGGTGCTCTCCTTCCTACTGGCCTGGAGGTCTGGCCGTGGCTGCCTTAGTCACGGGAAGAGGTCCAGCTGGAAAGACTGCTGGCCACCTCTAGTGACTCCATCAGCAGCCATGGTACTCACGACAGCCTCCTGACCACATTATTACCATCACCCCAGGATCTTTTCAAAGGATCTCTGCTTTCTAAGCCCAGGAAGTCGGAGGTACGACTATCTGTGAAATCCCTCACCGTGCACCACCCTTAGTGGTGGGGGGCTGGTAGTGGGCAGGAGAGAGGCTGAGCCCACTTACGGTGCACTGCTGCTCCACTGCCTCTCGGCCCAGACCCCTTCCAGCAGCAACTGCTCAGGAGCCATCTGAGGGACCCCCGCCTCACTGTGTACCTGTGGACACACTGTCAGCGCCTGGAAACTTTTAAAGGTGCACATGCTTGGGCCCCCTTCCTTGCACACCCTTCCTCCTGTGGGCTGAGGGAGAAGTCCGGATGTATGTCATTCTGGAACATTCCCCATGTGCGTTCTGAGGTGCCAGTGAGGCAGAAGACCAGCCTTCAGACGACAGGCTCCATCCAGCCGCAGTCCCGGGGCCGGTAGCCTCAGTTTCCCCTGGGCACGTAGAGATGAAAATTCTCAGGCCTGCCCAGAGCTGCTGACACTGGAGGGAGGGTGGCACTGGGTGTGGGGGTATTACTAAAACGCAGTCTGATTTGTGAGTCTGCATGCCTCATGGATCTCAGTACCAAGCATCTAGAGAGAACAGGCATGCTTTCAGAAATAAGAAAAAAAAGGGGGGGGGTTGAGTTCTGATCAGCTAGCGGAGACCTCCCAGAGTCCTTGGCACTTAGACCTTCCTCTTACTTTTAGGCCCAGCTTCCCCAGACTGGTGGGGCTCTCATGTTTTCCAGGCACCAGGTCACACGTGATTCAGAGCAGCCAGTTGGAGGGCTGGTGGGGGTGGAGGGGCATTTCAGAGGTGGGCACCGGTGGGATGAGTGACGGTTGGTAGTGAACACACACTCAGAAAGCACGGAGGCTGGCCAGGGGTCATACTGTTATGTAGCACTGTGAACTTCTTGCTGTTTGTATTAACTGAGCCAACAACAAAATTAAATGATGGTTACATTCAGGTTAAAACAAAAAAGTATAAAATGCATTTAAGAAAAATTATGTAACAAGGTTGAACACACACAAAAAATGATGCTTCTGAGGGGATAAGCACTACTTTTGTTGATGTGAAGTATCTCCTTCCTCACAAATGCCAAGTGCATGCGTGCGCACGTGTAGTATCCGCAAACTGCCTTCCATTCCTCATACTGTTTTGTCCCTATTTTCATGTTTAATCTAGATCATTTTTGTGCTGGTTATTGGATTTTAAGGGGAAAAAAAGACAAGGGGTTTAGATTAGATTTCAGATGCCTCTCAGCTCCTGTCCATGAAACGTGTATAATTAACGTCTCTTAAAACAACATGGTTAATGCAATAGAGGCAGAAAGAGCACCGCTCAGTCTATCAGTTAAGTTACAAGTGGATGCGACATGTGGCTTGTTAGGAAAGATGCATTAATGTAATGAGATTAATTTATTTGGAGGTTGCCTACTGCTAAATCAAGTAAGCTAAATCCACATTAAATCGTTCGAAATCTCAGGATAACGTGAACTAGGCTGTGAGCACAAATTGATAGACAAGGATCTAAGGGAAAGGAATTGAGCGGCTCTTCAGAAAAGAGTCTCAAACATTCTACAATAACTGTAGTTTAATAGACTCTGCCCTTTTGAGTAGGTTTAATAGTTTTTCATATTTTTGTTCCTCAAGACATGCAGAATTTCATTGTGGATTTCTAGAGTTTTTGAGCGCATACTTTTTAGGCAGATGGTATAGTTTCCAGGAGAAGAGGCCAAAAGAAATTGCGAATCACAAGACTTAATCTTCTATTCGTATTACTCTAGCTGTTGCTGCTTCCTCTAATGAAGCATTTCCTGGACTGAGCGTGAGGCCGCAACGCCATTTGAACGGGACCAGCAGTCCCGGCGAGCATCCGAAGGTGCAGCTCTTGTGTCCTGGTTCCAGGGGTGCTGACAGGCAGAGGCCGAGCCCCGCCTGACCTAGACCTACCGGCCCTGGGATCCACTTGGCCAGAATAAGGCTTAGAGTCAGGGCTGCTAGAACATGCCCAGCCAAGCTCCCAGGAGCAGGCAGGCTCAGAGTTAGCAGTAAAGACTCATTTGATTTCGGAAATGTGTCCATAGAAGCTTCGCTGTCCTGTTAGTAAATGTGTAATTTAAATGAAAATAAAACCTAGGTCTTCCATTTCTATCCTTGATTTGATAAAGCTTCAGTGTACATAAATGTTATATATTTGCTTAACATTCATAAATTTTGTGGTGCCAATAATTTCTTAACTAGAGTATAACTAAACTGCATAGAAAAATGCTGGGAAAAGTAGACATGATGTGCTAGGCCGTTTAAAGGATAGCCATTTGGAATGTGAGGCCACTGGTGGATTTGCAAGTTCAAGCCCCTGAGAGAGGATTCATCAGTAGCTATCATCAGCATTTCAGCCAGATTTAGTTGATGTAGTTCATCTAAGAGCCACCACCACGGCCAGTTTCCAGAGGTTTCTGAAGAAGTGGCATTCTGAGGGGGCTCCACAGAAGAGAGTTGTGTTTCTGCGGGAACAGTCCGTAAGACGGAGAGAGAGGCCCACCTGCATCCAGGGCGGCCGAGCAGAAGTCCGCATGGCGGCTGATGTGATGAGTGGCCGGGGAGGAAGAGAGCAATTGCAGGGGGAGTTTGGACGGTCCTGGATGGACCGATGTTTTCTCTTTAGGAAGCTTGTCCCTAGCCTGGGAAAGTAATATGGCCATCGGTGACCGTGGTTGTCTCTCTAGAGATGACAGGATGAGTCATGAGAGTGTGCAAATCGCACTATGGGGACCAGTTTCATACTTTAAAGAAAATGTACTTAAAGCTCTGCTGGGTGGTTCCAGCGGCCTTTGCCGCCTTGGGTACTTTGCTGGGGCACTGGCACGTGGGAGGCGCCCCACTGTCGCCTGCCCAGGAGCTTCGTTGCCATCATTAATCATTATTGTCGTTTCCAGACCATCTCCTTACGGCTACTAAATGCCAGGTACTGGCTAGAACCTCCCGGCAATGGTAAAGTCCTTGTTGAAATTCTGCAAAAAACCCATTGAGAATGACCTAAACCAATAATTGAGATGATTATGTGATTTTCTTATGCTGTTAATGTGGTGAATTACAGTAATTACTATTTTTTAACGTTGATCTTCAAATGTTAAGCCAGCCTTGCATTCCTGCTAAACCCCACCGGATCATGTTGTGTTACCTTTTGTATATATTGCCAGTGTCAATTTGTTCAGATGTTGGTAAGGATTTGGGGGTGTATGTTCGTGGAGTTGTCTCTGTGGGAAGGTTTTTAATCACAAGTTATTTCTTTACTAGATAATAGCCTTTCCGTTCTTTCTTGAATCTCTTTTGGTACCTGCTCTGCCTGGGAACCCCTCTCCCTTCTTGGACTCCAAACGTAGCCCCAGGCAGAAAGCTGGGACCGTAGTCGAACTGGCTTTGTCTGTTTCCCTTCTGGGCGGCCGGCACAGTCCCGGCCGCTTGTTGCCGGTGTGTGCGAATAGCGGCTCCACGCGCTCCGTCCCGCTCTCTCCTCGCTTCTGGCAGAAGGGCGGCTGCGGGCTCTTCCAGCTGCAGGTGTCCTAGCGCGGGCTCCGCGGGCCTGGACCGGAAGCCGTAGGAAGTGAAATCCAGCATGGCTCAGTCTTCCTTTCAGCCTTCAGCTGTATTCCAAATTGTACTTTAGCTTTCACCGAAAATTCCTACCACTGAGTTGTAGAAATTGAACTTTAAACCTTACCTCTCTTTCCATTTAAGTTTCCGTCGGCATTCGAGTTTAACGAGCTGTTCTTGATCACCATTTTGGACCATCTATATAGCTGTCTCTTCGGGACTTTTTTGTGCAACTGTGAACAGCAACGGTTCAAAGAGGTAAGTGCACGCCATCCTGTCTGTTACTGCCCACGGCTCAGGGGCCTTTCCCATTAAGTGCCACTGTGGAAGGGGGGGTACTGGATGGAGAGGAGACCTGGGTCTGGCCCTGCTGCTGTTTGTAAATGGGGGGTCGCATGAGATGCCCCAGCACGTGTGTCTGATCTTCCATGTGGTCGGACGCAGGCCCCTTCCTTTATGGGGGCAGGGAAGCAAGCCCACAGCTGTCTGAGGACTCTAAGGTTTTGTACGGTCAGTTCTAGACCTCGGACCCCTAAACCCCAAGTTCGTGTACTTTCTACCACACTGACTCCAAAATGCTGTGATTCTGCTCTTCACTGTTCCATTGGGGTGACAGGTACGCAGAGACCTAGGAGGGTTGAAGTCTGTAGGTGACCCCGGAACCTCCTGCTAGGTAGCGAGCCAGACTTCCTTTTCCATCCGGCCGAGTTCTATTTCCCCTCTTCTCGGAGTTCTGTTTCCCCTCTTTCCTCCTAAGAGGTTTTTCTTTAAATTTAAAGATTTATTTATTTGAGAGCAAGCGAGCGTGAGAGCATGAGCTTGAGGGGCAGTGGGAGAGGGAGAGAGAACCCCAAGCAGATTCTGCACTGAGAGCAGAGCCTGAAGGCAGGCTTGATCCCACGACCTGGCCCGAAACCAGTTATTGGTGCTCAGCTGACTGTGTCACCCAGGTGCCCCTTTCCTCCTCATTTTGAGATAAATGAAAGAAATGATCACGAGGAAGCATTGGGAAAAGGCAGCTTAGAGTATCTTCTGGTTAACAGAAAAGGGCCACCACCTGTAGACTAATAAGCACATCAGAACATTATTGAATTTTGGAGAAAATAGGCGGTCGCCAGCACCCACCTCCCTCTACACCCTCCCCACAGCTGTCGCCCCCTCGTTCCATGTCCACACCCCACTCAGCCTCCTCCCTTTGACTCTTCTGTCACCCGGGAGCCTGCCTGGACCCAGTTCGGTCTTCGTCCTGCCCCAAACTCTGTTCTCTCTCGGTCACTGTCTGTCCCATCTTGGAGTCTAATTACCATCGTGCTGCTGCTCCCCTGCTCCCCTGCATCTCCCTAGAGGGCAGCTTTGCCCCTCAAGATGCCTTAGCATTTGCCTCCTCCCTCCCCAGTTGCCACAGCTGCTCCCCACAAGAGATTCTTCAAAAAAAAAAGACTATTTACTTATGAGAGAGAGAGAAGAAGGAGAGAGCAGGAGAGGGACAGGCAGACTCTGCCTTAAGGGTTGAGCCTGATGTGGGGCTCGATCCCGTAACCCCAAAATCATGACCTCAGCTGAAATCAAGGGTCCGACTTTCAACCGACTGAGCCACCCAGGCTCCCTGAAGAGATTCTTTCTTAATCTGGCCACTTGTCACTGCTCCACAGCCTAGTTCATGGTGGACTAAGGCCACTGTCTGGAAATGCACTTTGCTCCCCTCATTTCTGACCTCCAGCAACCCGTGGCTTCCACTGTGGGCAGGATAAGGTCCGCATTCCTACCGGCCCAGGTGATAGGGTCCTGTTAACCTCTTGAAAAAAAGTTAAAAGTTTTAGAGTGAATCTTACGGTATGTGACTCATATCTCAATAAAGCTTTTTTTGAAAATCAACAGAATGAAGTTCACGTGTAGAATTTAAACCCCGATGGTCTTTTTTTTTTTGACAAAGTATATTTTAAAAAATCAGCTCTCTCCACCTATGACTTATGTACAACTCACCCTTTTAGAGCGGTTTTCGGTGTACTCAGAGCGTGCAGCCACCGCCACCTCAGGTCACAAACCCCTTAGACTTTTCATCGCCCCAGAGAGAGAGCCGGGCCCCGTGAGCGGCCTCTCCCGGTTCCTCATTCCCCGTCCCGGGCAGCTGCGATCTGCCTGCGGTCCGTGCGGATTCACCAGTTACGGACACCCCGCGTGAGTGGAAGCGAACATTTGTCCTCCGTGAGTGGCGTCATGTCGTCCAGGCCCGTGCTTCTGCAGGTGTCCGAACGCTGTGCCTTTCTTCTGGCCGAGTGACATTCCACGCTAGGGAGAGGCCACGAGCTGCGGCTGCGGTCGGCCGCCAGCGGACTTCCTGCCGTTGCTGCTCTGGGCTCTGACGAGCGTGCGGCTGCGCCGCGGACATTCGAACGTGCGGAGTTCGTGTGGACACGCGCCGCCCCCCCCCGCCCCGTCGGAACCGGAAGTGCAGTTGCCGAGTCACATGGGAACTGCGTGTTTAACCTTTTGAAGAACCGCAGACTGTTCTTCCAGAGTCAGTATCTTACCAGCAAGGTCGAAGGGGCCTCTTTCCGCACTTCTTCGCAGACACTTGTGTATTTTTTTATTCTAGCCATCCCCGTGGTATCTCACTGTGGGTTCTGGGGTACATTCCCTGGCAAGTGATGGCAGTGCGAGCACGTTTCTGCGTGCATCTTGGCCTTCCGCATAGCTCCTGTGGACAACTGTTGGTTCAGACCCTCGCCCGTTTGCAGTTGGGCTGCCTTCATCACTGAGTCGTAAGACTTCCTTAGAACTCGGGATACATGCGAGTCCCTTATCAGATATATGATTTTCAAAAACTGTCACCCACTCTGTGCATTGTCTCTTCACTTTTTGATGGTCTCACTTAAAACACACAAGTCTAATTTTCCTGAAGCCCAATTTGTCTGTTTCCTTTCACTGCCTGTGCTTCTGGGGTCCTATGCAGGAAGCCGTTACCCAGCCTGAGGTCGTGAAGAGTTGAGCCCGTGTTTTCTTCTGGGTTTTATACTTTCAGCCCTTCCATTGAGGCCTGTGACCCGCGTTTCAGTTCTTTTTGCGTGCACTGTATGGTACGGGTCCAAATTTATTCTTTTGCCTGTGGCTAACCCGTCATCCCAGCCGTTTGTTGAGAAGACTCTCTCCCCCAAACCGAAGGCTCTCGGTGCCCAGCTTGGAAATCGGGGACTGCCTAGGTGAGGGCTCGTTGCTGTGTCGTCTTCCCGCTGTTGATGCGCATGTCTGTCCCTCCCGGGCTGGCACCGCCTGTGTTGATGACTGTGGCTTTTCAGAGCCCCTTGAATTCTCGCTGGTGTTTCTCTTAGAAACACATAGAGTATATAAATAGGAAAAGGTCCTGATGGAATTCTCTGTGTCTAGCTTGTGGGAGTCAGCCGGCTTTACAGTTTTCTAATTTTGACTTTGTCACTGTGCTTGGTCCGTGTCTAACACCGACCCGTCCTGCCCAGCCTGTGGGTTCCGGCATCCCACTCGGGAGCGGTGCAGGTAGTCCCACATTTCTCAAGCGGGCACGTGCTTCTCGGTGGGAGGCTTCACCCGCCTGCCACCCTGGAGTGTTTCCCCCCCCAGATAGCCATGATTTTGCAGGGAAAGCAATCTTATCTGTGAATTCTACCCCAGTCACAAAAGCAAAACTGCAAACTGGAAATAAAGACTGTGTTTGTTATGGATGGGCCCCATCATCCCGTGCTTATTAGGAAGTTCTCATCTTGCCTTCACACTGACATGGTCGCCAGATGTCACCTAACTCAGCAATGCATTTTGCCAGGACAGGAACCAGTGTATGTTTCCCTGCTGTCCCTGGCATGAGGCGATGGCGGAGCGTAAGGGATGGGGTTGGGGCTTAGCAAATGTTCTGTAACTTTTCAGCCTTTGAACTCCTTTTATCCAAGGCCTTTTCTCTTTATAATGCAAATTCTCAAGGATCTGAAAAAAAGTTGAATTTATTTCAATGTATTCCTTTTTTTGTTTTTCAGGATGTATATACGAAGACTATATCTTTATGGTCCTATGTCAATAGCCAGCTTGAAGAATTTTCTAATCCTTTCTTTGTGAATTATGAAAACCACGTCTTGTATCCTGTTGCTAGTCTGAGTCACTTGGAACTATGGGTAAACTACTATGTGCGCTGGAACCCACGAATGCGGCCTCAGGTAGCTTTTTGTTCTTTGCAAAAGCATCTTTCTAAGCAGAGATACCGGTGTAGAAATGCATGCATGCTGGGTATTAGCGTACGCTCCTTCTGCCCTCCCCTCTCAGGTTTTAATCCTGTGCGTTCATGTTCTAGCACCTTCTTTTCACACACCAACCCAGAAGCTGTTCGCTAGATTAAAAATCTTGGCGCTTCTGTCTTCTGCTAAAGGCAGCGGCAGCGGCTACTGCGTTTCGCCCTCGGGCTTTCCAGGGACTCGGTTCATTTGCAGACTCCGGTAGGAAGAGGGCACGTGCTGAAGGGGTAGAGCGTCCCCGTCCCCAGCACGCTCACCCGCCGCCCCATCCTTCCGAGACCGAAGATCTCCGAACAGCGGCCGGCAGGACCCGGCGACCCGGCCGCGCTTGGCCGTGGTGCGCGGGCGCCGCCGGCTCCGGCTCCCCGGGCGCCTCCCCGAGCCTGGGCGCTCCCGGGGCTGCCGATGGAGGCGGCCCCCCTCCGTGGCCAGGACCCTCTGCCGAGGTTCTTTTTAAGTCTAACGTCTGTCGGGTCTCGCGGCCGTCTGCCGGCGGCGGCTTCCGGGGCCTTGTCCGCTGTCGTCGCTGCTCTCGGGCACAGGTGCGCGCGCCTTTCCGCTCACCGTCCTCCTCGGCCCCTGGCCGCACTCCGCGTCCCCAACGTCCCCGCGCACGGCCGGGTCCCGGGGCGCTAGGGCCGCCGTCTCGGGGAGCACGGGCTCAGGGTCCTGAGATGAGAAGCCTCGAGACCGAGGTGCTGACGGGCAGGTTCCTCGTGAGAGCCGCCGCGGAGGAGTGCGTTCCGGGCTTCCCTCCGGGCTTGTGGAGGTCCCCCACCCCCCGTCTTCCTGTTGTCTCCCTTGCACGTGCGTGGCCGCGTCCCGGCTCCCCGCTTCCGAGGACGAGGGCGCGCGCCGACGTGGTCACCTGCGAGCACTGCCGCGCCCTGTGCCCGCGGGGCTCGGCGCTTCGGCGCACGGGTCCGGGCGGCCGGTGAACCCGCGGCAAGTCCCGGGCCCCACTCGGCACGCAGGAGACCCAGCAGCTCATTTCACGTTGCGGTTCCTGGTCCTTGAACTTTGGAGGGACCGTCTCGTCAGTCACCTTCCCTCCCTGACGGGCGCCTCCGTCACTGTCGGCTCAGCCCCGGTTCGGCCGAGCGAGCCGCCGGCTGCCCCACGTCCCCACACGGGGCCGCCAGCCCCGACTCTGGAAACGCTTCCGCTGCCTCCGCTTCTGAGAGCCGCCTCTGGGCAGCCCTCCCCGGCCCGAAACTGGCCTCCCCGCGCCGTGGCGAGGCCCGCCCTGTCCGCGTGCACCAGGCCGACTCCTCACGGCGGACGGGCCGTTGGCTGCTGCCGAGGCGGTGACAGCACCGGGCAGCGCGCAGGGGGCCTCATGGCCAACGGGGCCAGAGCACATTCTAGCCTCCAAATGGATTCTCGGTTTAGTGCCAACTTCTAAGAGTTGGAACATGTTTTCTCCGCTGATGGGCGTCCATCCTGTTAGCGCCGCGGGGACCGCGACTCACAAGCATGGTCCCCACATCCTGTCCCCTTCCCTCCTCCGAGTGACCCATCCCCCCGCGACTCCCCATTCCCTGGTCACGCGGCTGAAGTTGCTCGTACAACAGCCCACGGTGCCCACGGCTGGCCTCCCAGGGCCGCCCGATGGCTCCAGCTGTCTGTCCCCACTGTCCCCTCATCCAAGCTCCGGTTTACCTTCATCAGGCTGCGGCGACAGCTGATTTCTCCTTCTCTCTCACACTCTGTACCGTGCTAGGGGTTTTCCCCTGGACTAACAACTACTTGTTACATTAGATGGGCTCATCCCCCAAACGAGAACCACATGCGAGAGACAACTTCGGGGCCCGGGAACCTCAGGGCGTCGGGTGTCACCAGTCCCGTCAGCAGCTTCTGCAGTGACTCACCGCCACAGAAGTGCGAGAACAGGCCTAGACTGCCCTTTTCCGGGCCACCTCCAGAACACACTCCTTCCTGACCTCAGTTGCTACAGAATGCCAGCCCCAGGGGACCCTTAAGCCCTTCTTTCTCGTCACTGGAGTCCCTTTGACTCAGGAATGCAAGCCAGCATCTGCTTGCCAGCACCTCCTCGCTTTTTCTCCCCGGGCGGTTCGGTTTCGTGTGTCATAGCAACGAGGAAGACGGGCTCTGGGGTAGAGTGTACGAAAGTCACTTTATTTAAATCAGAGTTAGCAAATAGTATTCTGGGTGACACAGAGGACAGATGGCAGGTGGGATTTCTGAAACTTTAGCAGGGAAGCCAAGGGCGTCCCCCAGGCCCGAGCTCTTCCTCCTGCAGCGCGAGCTCCCCGCGCTCACGGACTGCGCGGGCCCCTGAAGGCCAGCCAGCCCGTCCTCTCGCCTGCTGCAATGACCTTGACAGGAGCAGGAGCCGCGGACCTCGCTGCTCTAAGTCGAGATCTCTGGCAGGCCTCTGGGTGCTGTCCACACGGACCTCTGTAGGACACGGGAGCCGTGGCTTGGCCCGTTCTCACTGCCTGGCCTGCACTCATGGAAGGGTTGGGGTCACGTCCCCTCTCTGGCAGTGGCTCCATGCTGAGACCTTGTGGCACAGGAGCTCTTCCTGCGCCGTGCTCTACAGAAGGGAGAACTGGAAGGTGGGCTGTGGGCTACCCATGTCTTGTCCCGAGTGTGGCCAGCACCGGGACCCACGGGGGAGCAGGCTGGACCTTGGGGGCACTGGAGGCCAGAAAGGTGGGTAGGCTGGGCTGCCGCATGGTGTGTAGGGCGGCTCCCTCCAGCAGCGCTAGTTGCGCAGGACTCGGGGGGAGGAAAGGCAGAGGACTAGCCCATTGGGCCCCTTTGGTCTGAGGAGGAGGGGGCTAGACTGTCTGCCGGGTGGAAGGAGGGCCGAGCAGCATTCTTGTTTCCTTTGGGGCCCTTTTGTCTTGTGGCGGACACGGGACCCACTGGCCGAGGCACCTAGCTAGCTAGCCAGGGGCATTTCCTCAAACAAGCAGGCCTTGGATTTATATCAGTGGCCTCGGAGGAAAGGCTGCCCGGAGATGTCCGATGAGCATCTCAGGCCCCGGGCACTCCCCTACATGGGCTGCCCCTCTCCAGGGCCGCTGCTGCAGAAGGTTCCCTCGTCTGATTCACTTGGAATAAAGTGATCCTGCGAACAGGAAAATAATACAGATAGTCCCCAAGACCTTACCTAATGGTGGCCTCTGGGATTAGTAGCAAATAAGGTAAGTTTCCCTTGTTTGGGGGCGCCGCTGGCATCAGACTCACATCGTTGTCCCTCCCCTTTTTCCTGTGGCTTGACGAAGTCAGGAGCTTGTTCTTTGCTGGTTACCAAACCCCCCGTTCTTTCATCTGCCTCTTTTCACTCCCCCCTGTCGGCGTGTCCGGTCTGTCTCTCTCCTGCCCTCCCTCTCTCCCTCCCTCTAGTAGGGCTGATCACCATTGGCAGCCCTGATGCAGGAGCTCAGAGTTTTGAGGGAGGAAGCAAAGGCTTGGGGGGAAAGTGCTGCAGCCCGAAGGGACAGCGCAGGCCTGGCATCTATCAAATCCTAGAAGATTCTAGAATGCAGGAGTGGCAAAGAGGCAGGACCTGGGGAGAAGGGAGTAGAGGCTGGCTGGGGTCAGACCGCAGGGTTTTGAGGCCAAGGTCAGGGCAGCAGAAAGAAGCCACTGGAGGCTGCTGGGTGGGCATCACATAGCCTGGCTGAGGCTCAGAACCCAGGCCTGTAGCTGCTTTGTGCAGACTGGCTTGGGGACAAGGGGAGGCAAGAGGGCAAGGCAAGGAGAGTCCCCGACATGGTGACATTCCTCCCTGGTGTGCCTCACGCCAGCCCAGGAGCCTCATGAGGGAGAAGCGGGGCCTTGGATTTCTGGGCTTGCTAGCTGAGGGAGAGCAGGTGCCGAGTAGGGGCCGAGAAGGGCCCCTGACCGCCGCCGTCTCTCTGTCCCCAGATGCCCGTCCACCAGAATCTCAAGGAGCTGCTGGCCATCAAGGCGGAGCTGCAGAAGCGCGTGGAGGACCTGCAGCGGGAGTTGGCCACGCGCGCCTCGTCCTCATCCGAGCGGGGCTCCTCGCCGTCCCACTCGGTCACCCCCGTCCACACCTCCGTCTGAGGGGCGCCCAAGGCCAGCATTCGTGGTGACTCCGGCCGGCCAGGACCTCCCGCTCAGCGACTCAGGCACGGGATGGTAGCTCGTGATCTTGTCTTTTAGGATTAGGCCCGATGTCCTCCTAGTCTGGATGGCACTTCCCACCGGCGACCGTTTGTGTGGCTAGGTGACCACTCCCACTGTCATCAAGTGCTTTGTTTCGTGAACCATTTCCCTCCGGTCCATGCTCTGCTGCGACGGCCAACTCGCCGCGGCCCCGGGGGTGGGCGCGAGGTGTAGGGGTAAGGGGTCCCCCGTTTCTTTCCGAGGTAAGCCCTTCATTTCCAGACCCCCAGTCCCTTACAGAACGCGCTGGCCACGGGGCTGCTTTCAGCCCTTTGCTCCACGAGCGTTTGGACCTGTGGCGTCGGGTGCAGCGCTGTTGCCAGGCCTCCGGCCCTCGTCGTGCCCAGGGCCTTCTGCACCCGTTACTGTTGTGTACATAGAAGGTATTTTTAAAAAGAGAAACATGCCTTTATTTTCCTATGTCCTTTTTTATGTTTAGACTAGTCACCTGAGGCGGCTTCTGCTTAACTGGACTGGGTGAGACCTTGTCAAACAAGGCTCGAGCCAACTTCCTGCGGTACACCTGCAGCGGGGTTGGAATAGGGTCGCTGGACCAGTGGGGTCCCGCCGTCCCCCCCCCCCGACACAGGTGCTTGCCTCCCGAGGCTGCTCCAGGCCGGTGGCGACAGCAGCAGCGGTTCCCACCCCCGCCGGGGGATGGCGGGACCCCGCACTGGGCCTCTTCGGGGGCCCTCCCAGGGCCGTCTGTCTGCTGCTCCCTGGCTGCTGCGCCTCACCCCTGCCGACCCTCACTGCTGCTGTTCACACCTGAGCGAGCCCGCCCTCCCCTCTTAGCCGCCCAGCGGCAAGGCTTCTCCTGTCCCGGAGACCCCTGTCCAGCCCCGCTCCCCTGCTGCTCCGCAACACACCACCGTGCTCCCTGGCTTGCTCCCCCGCACCGGGCCGGCGTGGCGGGGGTGGGGAGGGGGTGGCAGGGCCACAGGGGCCTGTGCTACCACCCACTCTGCCCACGGGGGGCCCCCCACCCCAGCCAGCCCCAGCCGTGCCTGCCCCATCGACAAGCAGCACAACAGCCCCCTTTCCTCTGTGTGTACCTAGCACACAACCGTTTCTAACACAACTTGAAGTGTACCGTTGTTACCTAAGCAGGTCTTTTATTTAAGTGTACTAGAATGTAAAACATTCATGGCTCCGATTTTTAAAAACTGGTACAGTATTGTATTTGCCCCATCTGATACACTGTATTTCGATCTGTAATTAAAATAATATGTTTGCTCCGTGGTCTTAAGTTTTTCTAATTTTTCCCTTGGGGAAAATGACTAAACCCTCCATACCTGTTATTTTATGTGCCAAGCATAGTTAATACACATAAAGTGCCTTTACAAGATTTAACTCATTTACTAAATCCTGAACGCCAGAAACCAGGTCTTCAGTGTCTTGACCAAAATGATGGGGGTAAGTACTCGGATTTTAAAATCCAAAATGCCCCTCAGTCTTAAGCTCCAGAAAATGCTGATGGGGGGAGGGCCGGAGCCACTGGAGTCAGCAGCAGCTCCACAGAGGCGCGGGGCTCTGTCCAGACCTTGAGTCCTAGAGCTGGAAGGGGACAGACTTTAGAGAAGCCCTGGAGTCCCCACCCCAAGTCTACAGAAGAAATGCTGGCCTTGGGTCCCTGTCCCCCTCCACGCAAAGGTCACTGCAGCTGTGGGCCCCAGCAGCGACACCCAAGTGGCAAGGCCGGGAGGGCCACCGCGTAGCCCCTGGCTAGCCACGAAGAACTTCTTTACTGGGTCTGGGCCACTTACCTCAATGGGGAAAACCCCACGCCCACTGCATCCTGCTCACCCCCAGCGGTCTGGAGGTGCTCTCGGTTTGCAAGCCAAGCGGTGAGGGGATGACAAGGGCGCGCTTGTCCCCAGACGGGCCACTCTGCGCAGCTGCACGACCGATGGCGTGCTCGACCCAAAAGACTGCACACAGCCCGAATCCGCCCTAAATACTGGACTTCTTTGATGAAGGAGCACCGGGCTGTGGAATCAGGAGTGTAAGGCCTGCCTCTGCCCTCTCAGGTGACCCCCAGACCTCTGCTCATCCCCCTGCAGCTCCGGGGAGGGGCCCTGGCACCGAGCCCAGCCTTCATCAACAGAAGAAACGCAGGAACTCTAACCTTCAGGAACTCTAACCTTCTGGAGAAACACCTCGGGCGGGGGTGGGAGGTGGGGGGAGTGGGGAGGAAGGTGGACCACAAGTACCTTAAGGAAAAAAACCAGCCGTCACTTGACAAAGGAAGTCCCTTCACGCCATCAGAATACAATGATCTGTTAGGTTCCATTTCCTTTAATGCAAACACGAGACCGTTCACAACTCACATTTAAACACAAGCACAGAAAAAGTACAGGGCTGAGATCAGTCAACACTTCTTCCTCAGACAAGGGGCAGAGCACTCCCCAGTCAGGCGCCCAATGGGCGGGCCTGGCACTGTTCTCTGGGTCCCACTCCAGGAGGGTGCCCCCAACCCCTGCTGCCATGCTCCCCCCCTCCTGTGCGGAGTTACCTGCACTGGCTCGGCCCCCCAGGGGAGTGGCTGTAGACCAGAGATTCTCAACTGGCCCTTCTGGTTCGCTCTACCTTCCCTATCGTCCCGGATAGGCCCGGTAGCCAGACAGACGCAGGTACAAGAGCCTAGGCTTCTGCAGGCGTCCCTGCCCGCCAGCCCCGGGACCAGCACTCTGCGAACAGGTGGCGGAGGGACCTCCCTGGCCTGTCCCATCACTAGGAGGTCCGGCTGCTGGGCTGCGGTCTCCAGAGCCGAGGGTTCTCTTAGATCCCCACCACTGAGAAAATGTACATCAGAGCTGCAGGAGCTCTGGGTCCCCCCACCACGGGAGCCTCCCTGTCAAGCTCGAGGGGACAGCTGGGGGGCGGGCGGCACGCCCCACCTCAGGGCTCCTAGCTCCATAGTTCCAGCCACCGCCGTGCCGCGCCCGGCCATGCCGAGCGCCGCACGGGCCACGTCACTCCTCAGCCTGGCTGCCACCGTGACGGCCTCCTCTAACCTGCCCGTGGCAGGGAGAAGTCATTCGCCACCCACGAGTGTGGCCTCGTTTTTCCTCCTTTGAGATGCCCCGGGGACCTTGGGGGGCAGCCAACTGCACCCCAGGAGCTGCCGAGGCTGCCCTGACCCTCCCCCAGCTCCTGTTACCAAGGACACTGGGTGGCAACGGTCCATGGCTACAACCACCCTCCAGCGCGGCCGGCCCCAGCCAGGGCTGGGGCCATCAGTCCTCGCCGTCCTTGGTGACAGGGACCAGCCTGGCCAAGCTGGCAACTCGCAGAGGGCTCTCGTCAGTGCCCCACACCTGCCCGGTGGACACATGATCCTGGCCTGCGTGGGCCAAGCCCCCCGCCGGGGAAGGGACCCATCCAGGCGGCGGCAGCGGGAAGGAGCTCAAGGGCAGCCGGGGACGCCCCCATCCCCCCACCGCACGACGAGGTTCCTCAAAGCGCCGCGAACACGAGTTTCCGGCCTGCGGGCTCTGCTCCAGTTCCAACCGTTCCTTTCGGAAGCCTGACTTGCCTCGTCCCAGCTTAGCAGACGCCCAGCCCGGGTGCCACGCAGAGGGGCCGTGGGGTCGAGTCAGTGGGACCCTGTCTTCCTGCTGACTTCTGCTTCCGGAAGTGCTTCTGGGCCCCGCAAACTGGTCATCGGTAGACAGTGGCTCTAGACTTTGGCTCAGTCTCAGACGGCAGAGCGCCCAGGGACAGGACCACACATGGGCCAGACAGAACGTTCCAGGAGGCTAGCCCAAACCAGACAGCTCCGGGCCAGGTGAGGGGCCAGTCGCTGGGTTCTGGTGTTTACCACAGGGACCGTGGCAGCCCGAGGGCTTTGTATCTGAACACGACAGGCAGAGTCAGCCTTCCAGACACACGGAGCCAGGCGTGTTTCACAAACCCAGCAAACGTCCCCTTCCCCATCCCCCGTCCCACCTCCAATACAGGTTTAAGCAAAACACATGCGTGCTTCTGGCTCTGCCACTTGTTCTTCACGTCTGTAGCTTCTGCTACCAAAAGAGGCACATGTACAGGGTGGAAGGGGGACGCACATTCCTAAAAGCTAATCATGGCAGCCAGGAGGCCACACCCAGGCCCCTATGGAGTCAGAGGAATCAGGCCCCAGAGTCACAGCCTCCTACTCGTCCAGAAGGTTCCTAAGCTCTCAGGACGGGACTATCAATGCATGCACTTCAATAACGGAAAACCACCACGTGCACCAGCTCTCCGGAAGGCCGGCAGTGCAAAAGCCGGTGGTGTGCGTGTGTGTGAGAGGGAGAGTGTGTGTGCGTGTGTGTGTGTGTGCATGCTGACCCGACGCTCACTCATTCGCTCCTTGCAGGGGCTGCAAGCGAACCAGGCGCTAGCTGAGGTCCCTGCCAGGACCCACACGACCCTGGGTTCAAACTCCCATCCTGGGCACATCAGAGTCCGCGTGTCCCCGCCGCCTCGGCGCCACAGCCCCAGCTCACGCAGGCCGGGCCAGGCTGGCTTTGGGGGTGCGGTGATCCAGCGGCTCCGAGGCTGGTGCCGGCTTTCCGCCGGAGCCGGGTCTCAGATGCGACACACACACTACACACACACACCCGCGAGCTCATCTGGAGTTAGAAGGAGAAGCGATGACGTCAGAGAAGCAGCAGGGCAGCCGCGGGTCACGGTGAAATGAGCTGGTCGCGAGCAGTGGCCCTCAGATCCGGGGTGCATCGGGGGGCGGCGGCTCGGCAGCCTGCGTCTGCAGCGTCAAGTATTTCACTGGGGAGAGAAGACCTCCATCAGCGGGGAGACCTCTGGGGCCGGGGAGTCCTCCATGGGGAGGGGGAGAGACCTCCGTGGTGGGGCTGGGGGCGGGCGGGAGTCCTCTGTCAGAGGGGGAGACCTCTATTGGGGAGGGAGTGCTCTGTGGTGGGGGGAGACGTCCGTTGCGGGGGAGATATCCCTCTGGGGGGGGTCTTCCGTGGGGCGGGGAGCCCTCCCCATGCTCCCCAGTGTGCAGGAGGCTGTCTGTCCTGCCCAGGGGCTGAGGCAGCTTGGCCTCTCCAGGCCAACCTCCCCTCCAGAGGCCACCCTGTCCCCAGTCAGGGCGACCCCGGGCCCGGGAGAGCAGGAGGAAGGCAGACAAGCCCTGGGAAGGGTTCAGCCCATTTCCTCATGGGTAAAGTAGGTGCAATCCTCGTGAGGCGCACCGGCCAGTGGCGGGTGCTCACAGAGCGGTGGCTCAGGGCCTTCGAAACGACTCTAGCAAAAGCCACTGTGGCTTGCTTCCATCTGCTCCCCTCCAGGGCCACGGAGCCCGTGCAGGGTGGCACCGCGATCCCCGTCCTAAGCAACATTTGCCCCCGTGACAAAGCCACGGGCCCGATCCCGATGCCGCTTTTGGCCCCAGTGACAACACCCTCCGCCACCCTGCACTCGGAGGGCCCATGAGAGGCTCTTTGTTGAAGGCCACCCCTCTGGGCCGCAGGCAGCCTTCCAAACAGAAAGTCACAGGCCTCATTTCCAGGTTCCCCACAGCTCCGACAGGGCACGGGGGCCCCACAGTGCACGAAAGCGCCCGACCCACCACCAGCGTCCCTGGCCCATGTCGTGAAACGAATCTGCTCCAGGGGACAGTGCAGTGACGCCTGGGCCCCGGCAGCCGCCTGTTCTGGCCGTAAACTCAATCGACAGATGCCTCTGGCCAGCAGCCCTGCGGCAAGAAGGGCCCGTGAGGCCTCACCTTGGGGTTCCTCACACACAACGGCTTCCAGGTTCTCTCCCTTCACGTAGTCCGCATTCAGACCCTCTGCAAAGGGCAAAGAGCAGAGCTGGCGGCTGACACAGAACTGAGGGGCCCCCGGCCAAGCCCCGGGGTTCTTGTCACAGTCCTCAGAGAGGACGCCCAGCAAAGGCCCCCGACCCGCATCCCCCTTGGGCAGGTGCCACCACATGGGAGCCTGGGGGCCCGGCAGCGGGCTCAGCACCGCTCACGGGTCTGCATGCCAGCCCGGGATCCAGCGAGGCGGAGAGGAAGCCAGGTGCCGCACGAGGGACGGACAGATGCAGCTGCAGAGGGGCAGACGGCCGGCCGGGGCTCCAGGCAGAGATGCCAGCCAAGCATCCCGCCAGCCAGGGTGGGGGCTTCCTGGTCACACCCGCACCCTCGGGCCACCGGCTCCTCCAGCTGCCGGGAAGAAGTGCCACCCGCACCCCCGTGTGCAGAGGGCCCAGACCGCAGGGAGCTGCTCCGGGCCGCTGTATGGGCCTTCTCCCCACTGACTTCCCAGAGGTGCTCGGGGACCCTCAAAGCATCCTCTGCATGCTGGCACTCAGGTCAGCGAGCACTTGGGATCCAGAGCAGACCCAGCCTGCTGCTACTTGGGGGGTTGTCCGGAGTCCATGTCCTAGCCCTGGATAAGCAGAGGGCTACAAGCCTATCAGAGCCCTGAGCCTGTGGGCAAATCGGGCCATGGTTCTCACCAACCAAAGGACTGAGCGCTAGGCACAGACTGAGTCCCTCAGCCACCCCGGGCTATATTCCTGTGGACTGAGGCAGGCGAGGGAGCCAGAGGAAGCTGCTCCTGCCTGAGCGCCGGTGGCTGGGAGATGCACCCGAGCCTCCGGATCACTGTACCACAGCCGCCCTGCCTGCGGGAAGGCTTCTGCCTGCTCCTCTGTGACGGCCGCCAGCAGGCATCTGCCTCCCAGATAGGAACCCCCAGCCGCAGCCCCGCTGGGCCCAGAGACATAAGGCCCGGCGACCGGCCTCCTCCCACACACAGCAGGGCAAGCTAAAAACCATCGAGATCACAGCCAAGTGGGTGAGCGCCAGGGGCAGGGAGGATTTGGGGAGGAGGAGCAGGAGTAGCGGGCAGGGAGGGTCCACGATGACAATGACGTACTGCGGCCAAAGCAAAAGAGGAAAGTAAGTGGAAGCATGTCATTACCTTGACCTTCTGCTGCATCTGAAGGCAAGACACAAAGCTTAGGACCCTGGCAACAGACCACAGGGGCCTTCTGCGAGATGCACGGGCCCCATCACACTGTATCGCTGAGGGCAGAGATGGAAAGCAGAGGGTCCCCAAAGCCTGGGCCCCTCTAGTGGCAGTAAAGGCTGGAAGCAAGGGGGACAGCCCCCCTCAGTAGCCACGCGCCATCTCCCTGGGGCTTCCCAGCACACAGGCCACCTCCACGCGGGGCTGGCCGTGGCCACTCTGGGCAGAGGCTTGGCAGAAAGGGTAGGAATGGCAAGTCCCAATCCCAGCTCCTCAGGGCCTAGTTGCTCCACAAACACCCATGGGGCTCCTCCTAATTCCTGCCCGGCCTGGGTGCCAGGGACACATCTGTGGATGTCGCACTCCTGGCCTCCTCCCTCCCCCACCCATGAAGCTGCCACACAGGGCAGCGCGCCCTCGTTCGGCCCCAAGGGCCCCAGGCCCGGTCGGCAGGGGGCGCTGTGGCAGCACGAAGCAGGGGTGTCCACAGTTCACAGGCTGGGAGGGCAAGAAGACCTCCTGGGAGGGTGCTCTGGGCCCAAGGGTGAGACCAGCTGGGTGAGAGGAGGAACAGCAGAAGGAGCAGGACACACTCAGAGAGTGGCTTCTGCGAACAGGGGCTGCTGGTGGGGTTGGAGCCAAACCAGGAAGGGCCTTGAATGGCCGAGCTCAGCATCAGGCCCAGGACCTGGAGGGCAGTGGGGACATGGGCAGTCCAGGCAGAGCCGCTCTTCGGGCTGCCCCAAACAGAGAAGCATGGGGACAGCGGGACAGGCGGGAGACTGATGGAACCATCCCGATAGAGGATGGGGAGACCCAGCCCCGGACAGGCAGAGGCCATGGCTGCACTGACGGAGAGGTGTGGCCCCAGAGCAGACCTGCGCAGGGGACACCAGCCCTGGGAGGGGGACCTCACTCATGTGGGAGGACTCTGAGACAGGAGCGGAGACACCTAACAAATTGTGAAGAGCGTTGATAGTGCCGACGCAGATACGGAAGGGAGGTCTTTGTCAAATTCGGGGGATACTCCATACTCGGCTCCCTTCTGTGGGGACAATGCTTGCACAAGTGTGTCCAGGGAAGGGACTCAGGACAGCACAGATTCAGCAATGACAAGGACATCTTTGACAGAGGGGAAAGTGGGGGACTAGGAGGTGGACAGACGGACAGTGAGATTCCAGAGGCTGAGGGGGTATGGGGACCAAAGAAATGGGTGGTGAGGCCCCCACTCAGACTGAGGGAGGCTGCAGAGGGGGAGCCCTCAGTAGCCACCCAAGCACACCTGCCTCCCCCGGCTGTGCCTCCCCCACCAGCGGGCTGGCCAGCACCTCCGGGCTGCCCTCAGAAAGACATCCTCGCACAGACGCGCTCACGGCTTGCAGCTGTCCTCAATGCCCCCTTTTTGGTTTATTCTCCTTCAGATGTCACATAAATCATTTAACACCGTATGCCAAGGCCTTCACGGTCTCATGTTTTCTTTGGCTTTGCCTGCTAATCCGATTTGCAAAGCCTCACACCTGTTTTAGAAAACAAGTGTGAAAATGAGGTATTTTCTCCTCACTTTCCTCCCCCAACCCAGGGTCTCTTCACTGCTCGGCCCTCCCTGTCCCTGCCTCTGGCTCCCCTGTGGATCTCAACTCAATTCTTTCAGCAGTCCTCTAAGCCTCTGTTTCCTTGTCGATAAAGTCAGGGTGCCCTTGAACCTGGCCCCTGGCGCTGAGGCGGGGGTCTCGGGGCGGGACACCACATCTAGCGCTCGGCAGTGGCTGGGAAGCTGTTCGTACCGTAACTCTCTCCGAATATGCTTCCTCAGGGCTGCAAGCCCTGGGCCCCGGCATATGAGCCCTCCTGCCCGGCTTTAGTAAGCGCGGATCAGGGGCATCTCCCTATCAGGAATGGTGTTCCTCAGAGGCGTGGCCATGTCCTCCGCCCCCACCACCTATGGACGTGACCTTATTTGGAAATGGTCTTTGCAAGTGTGATTAAAGGATCTCGAGAGGAGATGATCCTGGATCTAGGGTGGACCCTGCCTGCGATGACAAGTGGCCTTCGAAGAGGAGCAGACACACAGACACAGGAAAAGGCCCTATGGAGGCAAGGACTGGAGTGGTGGGGTCACAAGCCAAGGGATACCTGGAGCTGAAGGCGGCAAGGAAGGATCCTCCCCTACAGCCTCCAGAAGGCACGAACACTGCCGATACCTTGATATTGGACTTCTGGCCTCCAGAACTCTGACAGAATAGATTCTGTCATAAGCCACTCCTTTTCTTTGCTTTTGAACTGGGCAAGAGAGAACTCTAAGGACAATCCACCTTCCAGTTCCCTACCTCTTCTTGACACCTCCCTATTCACACCACTCTATGGTAAGGCTTGTGGGTCCACAGTGGGTCAAACAGGATCTCGAGCAGGGTGACCATGAACAGTTGTGCAGGTTGTGCACTGAAATATGAATGGTGCCCCTGGAGTACTGCCGCACATAGCCTGTGTAACTGTACATGGTGGCCCTGGTCAAGAACGTTGTCCAAGACTAAGAAAGCAAATATAATCGCCAGAGGAACGAAGAGGTGGAGACTTCTGCATTACCCACATCCAAGCATTCTGGGGCCCAAGCTCATTTGTTGGCCTCCGGGTTAGACTTTAGGGCAGAAGCCAAGACCCAGAGAAAGGGCAGGGAGGTGGAGCCTCACATGAGATGCTCCTAAGCGTCAGGAAAGAGGAAAATCATGCTTGAGCCAGGCCCTCTCACTTGAACTAAAAATTCCCAGTCCCAGAGACACTCCATCAGCAAGCAGTGGCACAGCAAAGCTGTGCTGGTGACACGACTGGGGGTACCCTTCCTGCTCCCCTTCGCCAGGTCCCTACCGGCTGGGAAGATGGGGCTCTGTCACTATTTGGCTTACAACTGAGATGCCCCCAGCAACAGTGTAAAATGAAAGCAGGCAGGCAGGGAGTGCAAACCTCACCCTCTCTTCGGCCCCTTGCCTCCCTGCCTCTTCAAAGTGCGTCATCGTGGTGGCGGTGCGCTGGCTCTCGGAGCCCCCAGATTGCTGCCTTGTGCCCCCAAGGAGGCCGGCAGCATGAGCAGGTGAGGCCTGAAGCCGGACGGAGACCCCAGGCTCTCTCTGCTCTGTGTAACACACATGTCCACATTTCCTGGGCGCTGCTCACGGAAACACTGCAGTCTGGCCTTGGCCCGTCCGCTGCAGAAAGCCTACCCAGGAGTCGGTCTTGGGCAGGCTATGGAATGGACCGGAATCGTGCCCCCATTGCTGCCCCTCCCCCCTTGCAAGACCTTGGCCGCTGGGTTTGGAGGCCACAGCGTGGCTGCACTTACGCTGGATGCTGAAGCAGAACTTCTTCTGCTGGTAGGAGATGTAGCTGGAGACCGCGCCGATCAGGGCCATGGCTAGGGCACTGGCCACACCCGCGATGGTGCCAGCCTCGGCCGACACTCCTAGGCAAAAGGCGGCGGGGGGAGGGTGTGAAGAGACGTGGAACCAGGCCGACAGCCCCACGAGATCAGCTCCAGCGCCGGGCTCTTCTCCCCCCACCAAGCTAAGCTCATTCAAACGCCTGTGCCCCCCAGGCCAGAGTGACAGGGCAAAGCCACTTCTAACTAAGGCATCTGCCAAGGGCTTCTCGTTTTCCATAAGGATTTCCACCTTGGGAAGCTGGGGTCTCAAGCCAGCAGGCTTCTCATGGGACCACCTTCCCGGGGACCTCAATTTTCATGCTTAATTCTTTTAAATCCCTGTATCCCTCTGCTGCCAGCACAAAGTCTCCTCAGGACACAAACCCACCGGATTCTGAGTCGTCACTGCCATACCGCCCATCACCTGGAAAAAGGACAAAAGCCGTGAGCCTGTGACCTCCCAGCTTGCGGACAGCCTCCCATAGCCCCACCCCCCGACACCTTCCAGTAAATCCCCAGTGGGCTTCTACCTGACTCTGCAAGACCTGCTTCCTTATGCCTACCAACTGCAAAGCCCAGGCCACAAGGTACAACTCATTTGTAAAATGACAGTGACTGTGCCCGAGCACGTGTTCTAGCCCAGCTCTTCATACACGGGATACTTTGTGGCGCGGTGAAGCAGGTGCGCCTAGCATCCTCATCCTCCAGGGCAGGGGGTGGGCTCGCCGGTGAGGGACTTGCCAGCAGGTGGCAGAGCTGGCCCCATGCCAGGAGAACCTCCTTCTGGATGCTCGCACTACCCGTAGCCCATGGCCGTACTGTCTCTTGTAGGAAGTCCAGATTCTTTATCTCATTGCAAAAAATGCTTCTATGAAACTTCAAAAAAAAAAAAAAAAGACGACGACGACGACTAGCAGAAAAGCAACTCATAACTCCACCACCCAGAGAGATTTTGCAGTGGATATTTCAATCGACGTGACTCCTGGCGCTTCACACGCTTTTCTCCCCATCCAGATGTTTCCATTTGTGTACACAAACAGGGAGGTACACAGCTACGCAGGAGCACAAAAGCAACTGGAGGCTGGCCATCCCCGATCCAGTATTTTGAAATCTGAAAGGCTCTAGGACAGATCAGTGGGTGGCTGGGGTTAGGGTGGAGGAGGGGAGGGAAGGAGACAGTGGGACTCTGAAAGGGCCCTGCGGTGACTAAACTGGAAGGAGGCAATGAACTGTGACGCTTCCTTCGCCAATCGGAGCCTGGGGATGTGTAGGTTCGTGGACTGCAACACACGCGCCCCTCTCATGGCGGGTGTCGGGACCAGGGGAGGCTGTGGGTGTGGGGGGCAGGGAGCATTTTGCTGTGAACCAACCTAAAACTGCTCTGAAAAATGAAGTCTGTGTTTTAAAGTGTGGGGGTAGGGGTAGAAAATAAGGTTTGTTATGTTCCCACTTAGTGCTGAATCCTCAAGTTAGCGAGGATTGGGTCCCCAATTGGGTAGGAATGGTTATTTACAGAAAAACCAGCACTGGCTTTTTCAAAAGCACAGTCAGTGCTATCAGAGAGCACCAGGGCAGAGGAGGGACCACCGAGCAGAGAGGAGGGAGCACCGAGCGGAGAGAAGGGAGCACCAGGCAGAGAGGAGGACACAGGGTCCTGTGTGTATCGGCAGGTCAGCAACGAGGTCGCTTGTGAGGACCCGGAGTCTGACCGCATCCGTTGGCCTGTCGGTGGTCCCGTCTGCTGTGCTGGATGTGGCCACTGCCAAGGAGCGGGGCACGCCCCTCCAAGGCGTCCTCTGCCTATGTGCTCACATCAGATTTCCAGACATCTTTGAGAAGTTCAACCTCCCTTTACTTTCACCTCAAGTCTTGAACATCACAATCTGTACGATCGGGAGCTGCAAGACTGTCCCATGTACAGACTATACAAGTTGACAAGAAAAGATGCAGACTTCAGTAAAAGGAACAAAAAAAATTTGGGCAACAGATGCGAACAGGCAATTCAACACGATATATGAAGAGGGTCTAATAAGCACTAAAGGTAAAAAGTGTTTCACAGCTCTTGTAGTCAAAGGAACACCGACGCCAACAGGATAGCATTGTACAGCGATGAAATTTACAAAGATAACAAAACTAGGATACTCGGGGACGGGGAGGACAGGAGCCAACAGCAGCAGGAGGGGACAGTACCCTTGGAAGAGTCGCATCATTTACACTTTATACTTCCTGTGACTCAGCAAGTCAACATCCAGAAACTTAGCTGACAAACAATGACGGTTTTCTGTATTTGGCTCTGATGAGGTTTATCAGAGCAGTAAACAGCCGCAGGGAGAGACCTCTCAAAACAGGTACTGATTAAATAAATTATGGTATAATATCATGCAGTCATTAACACAGTATTTTAGAGTACTCCTTAATGACTGAGAAAGATATTCAGGGTCCTACTGAATAAAAACTGGTTTTAAAAAAGCAGCATGGTCCCATTTTTATAAAAATATTTACAAATGTAATATAATCTAGAGAAAAATTACTGCAAGCATGTACTCCTAAGTATTCCTGGTGATCCTCCCTAGATGGTGAAACGATAAAGGAGGATTTTCATAAACTTTATGAGAAAGGCTTAATACACCAGCCCGTTTTCCCCACAACTGGCGGGACAGCTCCAAGAAACTATTCCACAGGTCGCTGGCAGGATCTCCATTTTCAAGGATGCTAAGGTTTGCATCCCCACCTGCCTTCTGGGCTCAGTATATTACAAACCAGAGACCAGAGCCGCCCTCTCGTACTAGAAGCTGCCCCGTGCAGCCTACCTCCCGCCGCCATCTGCTTTCGTCCAGAAGCCGATACACCCCCATCGCGGCGCGGCGCCCTGCCCCCAGCTAGAAGAGCCCCCACAGCCATCGTGGGCACTGTGCCTGCGGAGAATGCTGGAAGAGGTGGCAGTACCTCGGCGAGGAGGTCCCAGACAGGCCCTGTCGTGGGCAGAAGTGCCAGACCCAGAGCGCCCTCAAGCGCAGAAGGCAGCAGCGCCCACGCACACGTCCGGCTTCAGCCCACTGCAGCCACACTCCTGGGAGGCAGGGACGTGGGGCACGGATCTGCCCTTCTTGGACAACAGCACAGCCCACGGCTCACACTGAGTGCCTGACACACCTGACAGTCACGGAACACTGCGGACACTCTATCTAGAAGTGCTGGGGCGGGGGACATTCAAGTATTTAAGGTTTCTCGTAAGTCATTTCCTCTTCCAACAGCCACAACTGGGACGTTCAGGTTTCGTAAAAATTTGCTTTCATTCTAAGAAGACAGACAGCAGAAATGCAAAATGAAAAGTAAAAAGTTAAAAGCAAATAAAGAAGGAAAAGGACTTTTCCTTTTCCTCCGAGAGGAGAAAGCTCAGCCTCCAGCCGCACCACTGCATAGCTGCTGTCCCCGACCATCTTTCAGGAACCCCCCTCCCAAGAATGGAAATGCTGTGACCCCGGACACAAGCAAGCACCAGCCAGTGGCCCTAGCCCACTCTCCCCTCCCATTCCCAGTGGATTCCTGGGGTCGGCTTATCAAGGGGTTTTGGACAACACACCAGGGTGGGTGGTCTGGGGGTGCTGACACCTCACCCTCCACTCCAGATCCTTTCCGGACTAAGAACAGATGCAAGGAGCCAGAGGAAGATCCGGCAAAGCACTGGCTTCTTGAAGGGGTAGACAAGCACGCCAGCACCAGCAAGGCCAGGGCTTCCCGTTCGTCCTCTTCCCTCTCATGAATACCCCTTGCAGCTCCCCTGGGGGAAAGCTGGGTTCACACACTGGACCACAGAGTTCACGGCCTCTAAGAATGCACTTACCGGAGGGCCCTTTGGGGTCCAGGACTAAGCGTTTCATGCCATGACCCCAGCACAAATGTGGCCCAGAGGGTCATCAGCCGATCCCATCAGCTGTGTCCCTCTTCCCCTCATGGGGAGGCATGCATGAGAGGGTCTGCTCCCTTTCAGGCCCCTCATTTCCGCAAACACTGCAGTGCGAGGGATACACAAGCCAAACGCAGCAGGAGTCAAAGTGTGTGACTGAGCACGGTGCGTGCTGGCCTGCGCGCGCATGATGACAGGAGTCCGAGGAGGACGAGGGAAGGATGGGGCTGTCACATCCGAGGGCCATCCCAGGCCAGGCTACAGACGACCACAGAGTGCTGGAGCCTCCAGAATGGAGGTGACCATCTATTAACGGATGGGGAGCTTAGCACTCCCCAGAAAATGAGCAGGAATTCATAGGGAGGAAGAACAGCATTTTAGACAGAGAAGCAGCTGTCTGGGGTTTGCAGACGAAAGGAACACGCTGCTCATGCCAGACTGTGAACACTCCTACCCACCCTCTAAATTCTATAGCATTTGCCTGTCTGTCTGCCTGGTCCACCCCTCCAGCCTTTCATCAGTTTCTCTTATTTCTATGTTGCATTTCAAAGGCAGTCACAGACATCTGTACTCGCAACCCCTAAACGTAATATATGACCTCCGTTCCACGTTTGCTTAAGATGCCCTTTTTTAAGGTAAAATTTACGTATGGTAAAACACACAAATCTTACGTGTACCATTTTGTAAGTTTTGGCAGATGCAGACCCATGCGAAACCCGTCCCTCCACCAAAATGTACAAGAGCATCGCCACCCCAGAAAGTTCTTCTGTGTTCCTGCCCAGTTGATCCCTGTCCACATCCCAACCCCGGCAGCCACTGATCTCATTTCTAATTTTACAGATGAGTTTTGCAAGTATCAGAATTTCGTATGATTGGGCCCATAGTATGTGTTCTCTTTTCACTGACTTCTTTCACTTAGTGTAACATTTTTGACATTTACCCATGTTTTTATATTGGTAATTTGTTCTGTCATGTGAATATATAAATATATCACAATTTGTCTATTCATTCTGCTGCTGGTACTTGGGCTGCTCCCAGCTTTTTGTTTTTGTTTTGCTATTATAAATAAAGCTGCTATGAATATTCTTTGTAAGTCTTTTTTTGAACAGAAGCTCTCATTTCTCTGGAATAGAAGTGAGACTGCTGAGTCACTGGGTAGGTCTATGTTCAGTATTTTAAGAAGCTTTCCATTCCCACCAACACTGCGGGAGAGTTTAAGTTAACCCACATCTGCACCGACATTTGGTATTGTCAGTCTTTCTAATTTTAGCCACTCCAGTGGGTGTGTTGTGGTAGTTCATCGTGGATTTGTCTTTCCCCGATGAATAATGACTTTGAACATCTTCATATAATTTCCTTCTATATAAAGTGTCTGTTCAAATCTTATGCTCGCTTTTTAACTGTCCTGTCTTTTCATCAGTACACAACAGTTTTATCAAAGGACTGACATGAAAGCAGTTCCGTGTTCCTGGGTGCTCTCTCTGGAGCCAGGAGGCCAGTTAAGAGGTTAAGGTAACAACCCAAGAGGGGAGGGGATGTGAGCCTGGGCTTGAGAGGAACCTAAGAGAAGATTCCAAATTCAAACGATACTGGGGAAAGGACTTCTGGCATGACTGAGTGAGGAGGTCAACAAATCCTTTCCTCAAAAAGCAACTATAGGGCACCTGGGTGGCTCAGTGGGTTAAAGCCTCTGCCTTCAGCTCAGGTCATGATCCCAGGGTCCTGGGATCGAGCCCCGTATCGGGCTCTCTGCTCAGTGGGGAGTCTGCTTCCTCCTCTCTCTTTCTCTGCCTGCCTCTCTGCCTACTTGTGATCTCTCCCCCTCTGTCAAATAAATAAAATCTTAAAAAAAATTAAAAAAAAAAGCAACTATAACCCAAGACAATTAGAGGCAGCCAAGACAGGAAACAGATCTAGTTCTGTCGGGAAGAACTGGAGTCTGTGGCCCTCCGCCCCCAAGGTCTTCCAGCAGCTAGTCTGACGGCAGAGGGGCAGACAGGCCAGAAAAGCCAGCAACTGCCCTCCAGCTGCCAGAGGGACCCGTGTGGCTTGGAGCACGGTCAGCTACATGTGGTGATCTCAGTGGCAAGGAAAACAAGGAGAGCCAGTGGCTCCTTTGGCCCAAGCAAGTCACCAGTCACCTACCTTGCCAGGGTTTTAAAAAGGAGGTGGAGAGGTAAGACAACCACACGGGACTTAATAAACCCTCCACGGAGCCTTGCTTGCCCTGACGCCGAGCACACGCCCAGAAGAGACACTGTGGTATTGGCTGAGTCCAGGAACAAAACCTTATCCTTATGGTCAACTGATTTTCACCAAAGCAGCCAAGAAAGTTCAGTGGGGAAAGGATAAGGTCATCAGCAAGTGGTGTCACGACTGGGTATCCACACGCAAAAGAATAAAGCTGAACCCCTATCTCACACCATATACACATTAATTCAAAACAGAGCAGCAAGGACCCAAATGTACAAGCTAAAACTATAACACTTTTAGAGGACATAGGGAAGAAACCTCCATGACCCTGACTGTTCTTAAACACGAGAACATGATTCATAGAAGAAAAAACTCATAAACTGACCTTTATAAAGAAATAAACATTCAATAAACAATACTATTAACAAAAGGAAAAGACAGCCATAGAACAGGGAGAAGATATTTTCAAAATCATATACCTGATAAAGGACTTGTACCCAGATTATATAAAGAACTCGTAAAAGCAAAAACCCTGATTTGTTTTTTTTTTATTTTTTTTTAAAGATTTTATTTAGTTATTTATTTGACAGACAGAGATCACAAGTAGGCAGAGAGGCAGGCAGAGAGAGAGAGAGAGGAGGAAGCAGGCTCCCCGCTGAGCAGAGAGCCCGATGTGGGGCTCGATCCCAGAACCCTGGGATCATGACCTGAGCCGAAGGCAGAGGCTTTAACCCACTGAGCCACCCAGGCGCCCCTGATTTGTTTTTTATAAGAGCAAAAAATCTCAACAGACTTTACTGAAGAAGACGTTCAACATCACCTCTCAGAAGGGAAACACAAATGAAGAAAAAAACCCTATATGCGTTTATAAATGTTTACAGCAGCTTTATGCACAATCATCAAAAATCAGATGCAACCAACAGGTAAACAGCTAACCAAAAGTGCTCCATCCAGACAACAGAATACGATTCAATGCTAAAAAGAAATACACTGTCAAGCCATGAAAAGACATGGGGCCATCTTCAATGCACATCGCTAAGAGAAAGAAGTCCGTCCGCAAAGGCTACATGCGCCCGATTCCAATTACAGGACATTAAGGAAAAGGCAAAACTATGCGGAAGGTAAACAGATTAGTGGTTACACTAATAGGAAACAGATTAGGGCTGAAGAAGGGAGAGCGGCTGAGTACCAGGGAGGAGTCGGAAGAACGTTCATGGTGACAGGACGGTTCTGTACGGTACTTGGGTGGTGGACACGTGACCAAGTGCATCTGTAATGACCCACACAGTTGTCCACCACGAAGAGTGAACTTGAACGTATGCAAGCAAAAGAACGAAAGGAAACATGGAATAGGTGCGCGGGCAAGCCCAGGACGGGATGCGGGCTGTGACAACCGGATGTCGCTGCCGGAGGAACGAGGGAGGAGGGACTGAGGAGCCGACCAAAGGCTGCTCTGACTGGGAACTATAAGGAAAGACCAAAGGATTTCAACATGAATGCTGTGCTCTCAACGGTGAAGATGTTCCTCAGAGAGGTACAGGCTGATACCAGAATTGAGCAAGGACGCAAATCGCAGACACACGTTAGGTTTCTCCCGGTCACGGAGAAGCAGGAAAGGGATGCCTAAAGCAAGCCTGGGGCGCCAGATCACACCGCTGGAGAGCAGGTGCGCATTCACCTGTAGGTCCGTATAAATGCTGACGAACCGGGTAATCCCAGACGCCTGCGCACGCGCGGTTTAGTGGACAACCACGCACTACTTGCCTGCTCCTGCCCACTTAAAGGGTAGAAAAGTGGCGCCATTCCACTAAGTCACGAACACACTCAACACGCAGATCTTTCCTTCTAATGGCGATCACTTCCGGTGAGGGAGGCAACGATCTACGGAACCGGACGCCCGGGGAGACCTTCCCAGCAGGCAACAGCATGCAGGAAGAAGGGAATGAGACCAAGAAAGTAGGAGAGGGCCAGGAGGAGCAGGGAGAAAAGAATGTGAAGTGGCAGACAGACATCGAAGCCAAATACTGCAAAGGCCACACGGGACAGAGAGCTGGGACCGTCAGAAAGTCACTAGGGACACTGAGGTGTGGACCCAGAGGAGACAGAGGACTTAAAACGGATTGGCCTCAAGCTTCTCACTGGGTGAAAATGCTAGGGTATGGAGGCAGCTGGTGGGACCTGTTGAAAAGAGACCGTCCCTATCACCTACAAGCAAAACATGGGGCACTCTTGCAAGGCCAACAGAAATATTTTCTTGATTAAAAAACCTATATAACATAATGCATTATTTCAAAAACAAACTCCAAAACTATAGTTGAGTCTAGTGTACGAGCCTGAGACCCAAAGTTGGAAAATACATTAGTGAGGATCGTTTTTTTTATGCTGACGATCATCGCGTATTGAAATAGGAAGTTTTACCTGCACACACAGCATTAGCATGTCTGCACAGAGGAGAATATCTAAGAATTTCATCGTGTGCTCATGACCATGTGTGACCAGGCTCACACTTGTATTTTCTGCTGGGACCCCCTTTATTTTCTTTTAATGATGCTTTTAACAACGGAGGGTATAACTTAAGCTAACAATTGATTATTCTTTCGATGAGAAGTTCAAACATGAGCCTAATTAAAGAATTTCCCAACACTTCCTCCTTACTAAAACATGTACTGATAATAAGGAAGCCCCCGACGTGCCATCCAGCCTTCCATCCCACTCGCTACTGCTGCCCGCATCTCACCATCTGGAAATACCATTTGTCACCCAGGAGTAATTGGCCAATTTGCTGGGTTTGCCCTTTAAATGTTCCATGTTCTCTTGACACCTGTGAGTTTCATTTAGTGGCTTTTAGAACTTTTTATTCAAGATGACATTGTCTGGAAAGGTGTTTTGAAGGACAGATGTGACTATAGTATCCTTTACTCGGAAGAGAACATAGTTCCACAAGAACTATGCTAATGCCACCGCCAGGACCATGGGGAGCGTAGCAGGGTCCCAAATGGACACACTCCTCACTCATTCACACATGACCGCGGTAAGTCATGACCACAACCTGCCACAATGCGTTGCCATCACACCGGTCACAACCATAACAACTCAGCATCGTAACTACAAGTTACAATCACAACATACCATCAAAACAGGCAGCCACCACAAGTAACAATCACGAATTCCAATCATAACTTATTTTGACACATCCAATCTGGCTGATTCTCTTCACTGTAGGATCAGATCTTGATGTGTATTAGGATAAAAGGTTTAAATCTTTGGTGATTTTGGGGGGAGGGAGAGGGCATGACTAAGAGGGGCTAGCATGAGGGGGTTTCCTTGTGGTGATGAAACAGTTCCGTATTCAGCATCCTGACTGGGTGTGGGCACTGAAATCTACACCCACGATGAAATTTCATAGACCCGCATGTGTGTGCACGGACACACGGGTACATGCAGAAGCTGATGTCACGTGCATCGGGTCTGTATGTGACTTAATCACAGCCGGTACCACTGCCAGCTTCCTGGCTTTGACAACATACTACGGTTACAAAAGCTCAATAGCGACCTTCAGGGGACGCTGGGTGAAGAGCACACAGAAATTCTCCTGCATAATTTTTCTGACTTCTTGTGAATTTTAAACCTTTTTTTAAAATATTTTTTAAATAATCTCTATTCCCAAAGTGGAGCTCGAACTCACAACCCCGAGATCAAGAGTGGCACAACTCTACAGACTGGGCCAGTCGGGCTCCCTGTGTTCTAAACTATTTTAAACTAAAAAGATATTTTAAAAGATGTCAGACTTCCTATGGGTCTCCTAAAAAATGCTTGTCATGATGAGCTTTGCTCTTCCCAACCCAAGGGTGAGAGGAGCCCCAGGTTGGGGGCGGCGGTGGATCCCAGTCACTGGCTCCGGCTTGGGATGGACATGCTAGCCACGTGGCCCCTTGCCTTGGGAGCACCAGGGGGACCACGTGGCTTTTCCAAGTTGGCTTATGAACTGCCCCCCTCCTTTGAGCTGCACAGCCCACATGATTCCAAGCGAGCCCTCCGAGTTCTAAGCAGGATGCTTGGAAATGACCTCTTCTAACCCAGAGGCTCAGTAAAAAAGGCTCAATTAATCTGGTCACCACGTAATCACATTTGTAATGAGACTGAGGGGTTAGGACAAATCAGTTTTCGTAATCTCACCTTTGTCAGGTTTGTATTCACCACCGCCTAATATGTCTTCAAGATCCTTGTCTGAAAAACCTGGAGAAAACAAAATAGGAATGTCACTACCACAATACATTTTTCAGAAATTTTGAGAAATACACTTAGAGCGTTGAGTGGGACCATGAACAAGGTGACTATCCCCCCTGTGATTGGGTTATATGAGGTGCCAGAGGTGACGAGATGTTGTGGATGTAATTAAGGTCCCAAATCAGTTTGGCTTTGCCTGAATCATAAAGGAGATTATCCTCGGTGGGCCTGACTCAAGCAGGCCTTCCTGAGCTGAGACACCAGGAGCAACAGAGTTAGGCTTCCTCTCCCAGCTCTCCCCGGTCTCTGTCTTTCTCCATCAGTTCTACAACCGCAAGGAAATGTACTCTGCCAAGCGCCACATCAATGTGGAAGAGAACGCCAGCTCAGAGAAGACCAGGACGGGCCGACATCGTGATGTCACGATGTCCCAGATTCCCTGTTCCCGAACTCCTCACTCACCAAAGGAAACTGTGAGTCCGTAAGTGGGTGCTGCCTTCACTCGGTAAGCTTGTGATCATTCATTATGAGGTAACAGAAAAGTAACACAAGGAAAGAGAACACTGGATTCTGGCTCAACCACAGAGTACACAACTCTAATGTTCTACGTGAGGAAATGGAAAAGAGCTTGAATATTTGGCAGATGTTTTCCTGAAAATGAATGAAATGAGGCTGTCACTGCAAAGAAAACCACTGGCAGAGTCTGTTGCCAATGGTAAGATTTCAAACACAACTTAGAATTTTTAAAAAACCTATATCCACCCCTGTGAGCTCAGCAGCCTCCCAACACTTAAGACTTGATCTAAGGAGATGGGGTGATGTTAACAAATGAGACATGGCACTATCTGGAACTTCAAAAGAGCTCAGGACACCAGGATTTCCAAATGACCAATGCACAATATATAAAACCACGAATGGGTAAACATTCCCTTGAAAGTCCAAGCAAGTGCTGGAGGGTTTAATGGAATCAAGTATGAAAAGGTCACTGATACGGTCTCACATGCCGCCCTGCACTGAAACAGTAAAAACCCGCCACCAGCCGGGTCTGGGTGTCTTAACAATGAAGAATATCTACAACAATGATCTAGAAAGTCAATTAAAATACTCCTTTTCCAACTGCCTATTTATATGAGGCCAGATTTCCTTCATACACGTCGGCCATCACAACCCATTACAGCGGAATCTGGAAACAGAGCCAGCCTAGCTCTTCTGCTTCGACAGAGAAATGTGCACGAAATGTACACAGCAACAAAAGCCTTTGAAATCCCCGATGATTCTGGGAGTCCAGGGACCAAAACGTTTGTGAACTACTATTTAGGGTTTTCGCCTATGCCTCGAAGTGCTCCCAGCTCAGCCGGGCCCGGGGGGCTCTGCGGGTCGCCGCGGTGAACGAGCGACGCTCTGGCCAGGGAGCCGCCGTGCGGCCCGGTGCGCGCGGTCAGCTCTGACTCACCCCCTCCCCCAGCGCTCGGTTTCCTGCGGCCGTCGTCTAGATCATTCCGGTCATCCAGGGCGTCAGCCAAGTCAAAGTCGTCTTCTGCAGTGGGCCCCCAAAATATACACGAGAAAGTCAAACGGTTAAAGCACAGGTAGCTCTTCAGACATCTGCCCCAAAGCGAGCTCTACAGCACCCTTCTTTACTGCCCTCCCTAGAGGGCTGTATTACCTGCAGGCTTTGGCGGAGCTCTGGTTGTTCCTGGCCTCTTGGTTGTGGTGCCATGGTCCCATCGTGCTAAAATGGAGAAAGGGTACAGCATGGGAACACATTTAGTAACAAAATACAGCAGCCACTTCACGGCTCAGGGATGTCACATCAGGACTATGGTGCCCTTGTCTTAGTCCTTGAGGCCCCTCTAAGGCCTCTGACAACCCCTGTGAGCATGACAGTGGAATGTACAAGGTTTAAATGAGAGACCGGTTCCATTCACTTTCCTTCAGAGGACTGGTGGTAAGGCAGACACGGTCCCACAAGGGACCTGAAGGTTAATGGGGCGAGATGTTCAGCCTCGATCTGCTGGATAGGACGGACCCCATGGCCTGGGGGGTTCCAGAGCTTGGGCACGACCCGTGGGAGCTTCAGGCCTTGGTTTCCACCACTATCAACCTGGCACCATAACCATAAATAACACTGCCCAGGGATGGACCGAGATTATGTTCCCAGGAGAGTGTGGGAGTGTCTTATGAACTGAAAGTAGTATAATACCGACAAAATAGTTCATATAAGCATGGTTATTACTCCGTAACTATTGGGTTTTTCAGCGTAACTGGACTCCTCTAAAAATACAGACTTCTTTCACTCCTAACACACAGTATACTATGCAACGGTTTTCTAATAGTTTCTTTCCTTAGACATCAAGACTTTGGTGTAACTGTTCCTACTATTAGAAGTAGTAAAGGAAATTTAAGAGCAAAAGTAGAAAATGGTTGAAAGTAAAAAGACGGGTAAAAGTATGATAGCAACTGTGAGAGAGGCGGAGGAGCTATGGCACTACCAGATAAAACACATGTCAAGAAAAACACAGTTACAAGAGTCAAAGAATGACAGTTTGTAATCATGAAAAGATAAATGCAGCAGGAAGATAAAATTTTAAACATATACGCACCCAGCAACCAAGCCCCAAAATACAAGCAGCAAAAAAAAAGGCAAAAATCAAAGAATAGGTAATTTGACAATAATAGTTGTAGATTTCAATACCATCCTTTCAATCATAGATAGAACAGCTTGATAGAAAATCAGAAAGGAAGACTTGAATCAATGGGTCAAAGAAGAAATCACAGGGCAAATTGTTAAATACCTTGAGGTGAATGAAAAAGAAAACATACCAAAACTTATGTTATTGTGAAAGCAGTGCTGGAGGGGAAATTTCTAGCTGTAAACATTGACATTTTAAAAAGTCTCAGATCAACAACCTAACCTTTCACATCAAAATATTAGATAGGGGCCCTGGGTGGCTCAGTCATTTAAGGGTCCAACTCTTGATTTCAGCTCAGGTCATGATCTCAGGGTCAGAAGACTGAGCCCCGCATTGGGCACCATGCTCCGCGTGGAGTCTGCTTGAGATTCTGTCTCTCCTTCTCCCTCTGCACTCTCTCTCTCTCTATCTCAAATAAATGAATAAAAGCTTTAAAAAAATTAGATAAAGAGTAAACTAAACCTACATCAAGCAGAAGAAAATAAAAATTGGAGCATAAATAATTGCAATAGAGAATATAAAAAATAGAGAAAAAAACAAATCCAAAAATTTGATTCTTTTGACAAAACTGACAAACTGTTAGCAGACCAACCCAAGACAAAAAGAAAGAAGATGCAAATTACTAAATTCAAGAATGAAGGAGAGGACATTACACCAACTGTACAGGAATAAAAAGAATAAAGGAACACTATGAAAAATTATATTACAATAAATTAGATAACCTGGAATGAAATGGACAAATTCTTATACACAAACCACCAAAACGGACTCAAGAAGAAACAGAAAATCTGACTAGACCTACAAATAAACAGAGTGAATCAGGATTTAACAACTTCCCAGAAAGAAAATCCCAGGACCAGAAGTCCTCATTGGTGATTTCTACCAAATATTTAAAGAAAAATGAGCACCGGGTGGTATACTGAACTGATAAATCATTGAACATTGTATCAAAAACCAATGATATACTATGCCTTGGCTAAGTGAATCTAAGGAAAAAGAAATAATGAAAAATCAAAGTCAACTCTTCTTAAACTCTTCCCAAAAATAGAGGAGAGAATACTTAAGTCATTCTGTGAAGCCAGTAGTACCTTATACTAAAGCCACCACAAGATAACTAAATAATAAATTCACCACAGACCTTTAACCCTTATGGACAGAGACACAAAAATCCTCAACAAAACACTAGCAAATCAAATCCAGAAGCATACTAGGACTATAAAACATGGCAAAGTAAGATTCATTCCAGAAATGCAAGGGTAGCTCAATATAAGAAAAAACAATCATTAAAATACTAAGAACTAATAGAACAAAGGGAAATAAAGCACTTGATCATCTCACCTAGATTGTGAAGAATGAAATAAAACTATCTCTAGTCAACGATGACATGACCTTACATACAGAAAACCCTAACAACCCAGACCTATCCCCCACAAAAAAAAAAAAACAAAAAACAAAACAAAATGAAAAAAATCCAAAAACCTCTTAGAGATAATAAGCCCAGCAAAGCTGCTGGACACAAGATCCATATACAAAACTCAAAGTGATTTCATTATAACAGCATCAAAAGAATAAAACTTTTAGAGATCAGTGTAACAAAGGATGTGTAAAGATTTGTACACTAATAGCCACAAAACAGTGTTGAAACTAGTAACGAGTCTAAGCGGAACGCCCCATTGTCACAGAAGACTCGCTACGGTTAAGATGGCAATATGACACAAATCAACCTACAGATTCTGTGCAATCTCTGCCAAAATTTCAACTGCCTTTTCTTTTTTTTTTTTACATAAATGGATAAACTGATCCTAAAATTCAGATGGAATTACATGGGGGCCCAAAGAGCCAAAAGAACAGGAAAAATAAAATTAGAAGAGTCACACTACAAACCTAGAGTAATCAAACCTGTGTGATACTGGCATTAAGTGTGTGTGTGTGTATGTGTGTGAGATATATATACATATATATCAAGAATGTGTGTGTGTGTGTGTGTACACACAGTAATGTCACAGTTTTGAGAGTTCAGAAAGAACCCACATATTTATGTTCAATGATTTTCAAGAGGGGGCCAAGACCATTCAATGTGGGAAAAGAATGGTCTTTTTGATAAACGTTGCTGGGACAACTGGATATCCACATGCAGAAGAATGAGGTTGGCCCTCTTCCTCACACTATACACAAAATTACCGCAAAACAGATCAATCTGGCCACAAATTTTCAGAGACGATACCAAAGGCATGAGCAACAAAAGAAAAAGGATAAATTAAACTTCATCAAAACTGAAAACCTCCGTGCATCTAAGTACATTTTCAAAAACTGAAAAGATAACCTACAAAATGGGACAAAATATTTGTAAATAGTATCTGATGAAACTCTGGCATTCAGTATGTATAAAGACCTCCTCAGTCAACAGGCAAACAGAAATAAAAACCACAATGAAGTTCTACTTCATCCCTACTAGAAGGGCTATAATCTTTTTTTTTTTAAATTGGAAAATAAAGACATGAACATAAAGCCAGAACCAAAAAACCCTTAGGGAAAAAAACAGGAAAAAAATTGACATCAGACCTAACAACGATTTCTTGGATGTGATACCCAAAGTACAGGGAACACAAGCGGAAACAGACAAGTGCGACTGTATCAAATCAAAAGGCTTCTGCACAGCAAAGCAAACAGTCAACAAAATGAAAAGGCAATGTATGGAATGAGAGAAAATATTTGCAGATCATATATCTGATAAGGGGTTCATATACAAAATATGTAAGGAAATCCTACAACTCTGTAGCAAAACAACAAGTAATCTGGTTAGAAAATGGGCAAAGGACTTAGCTAGTTCTCCAAAGAAATGGCCAACAGGTATATGAAAAGATGCGCTCATCATCACTAATCAGGAAAACGCAAATCAAAATGAGAGACCACCTCAGCTGTTAAGATGATTATTATTTAAACACACACACACAAAAGGTAACATGCTGGTAAGGTTGTGGGGGAAAGGGAACCCTTGCACACTGTCGGAGGGAACATAAAATGGTACAGCCAGCAGGGAAACAGAATGGTGCTTCCTCAAAAAAGGACAAAAATAGGACTACCGCTGGATCGAGCAACACTACTTCTGGGCTTCTATCTGCAGGAAATGAAATCAGGATCCCAGGGGTCTGCACATCCATGTTCATCGCAACCTGATTCTCAATAGCTGTGAGAAAGCAGCCGTCAGCCGATGAATGAGCAAAGCGTGGTCTAGCCATACAACGGCGCAGCAGTCATAAAGAGAACGAAGCACCGAATTGCAGGCGAGCAGTGGGCGAGCCTCCAAGACATTCTGCTAAGTGAACGACAAAACGTCACGTATTATATGATGCCATTTACACGAAATACCCAGAGTAGATAAATCAACTGATAAAGTACATTGGTGACTGTCTGGGGCAAGGGGAGAGGGGGAAGGAGGAAAATCGGCTTCCTGGGTAAGGGATTTTACTTTGGAGGGATGGAAATGTGTGGGGACCGGATAGACACGGTGGTTGCCCAACACTGTGAATGTGTTCAAACAGCCGATTTTAGGTTTTGTGAATTTTACTTCAGTACTTTTTTAAACAAAGAGGGATCGGTGGGAAAGGAGATCATGTCCACGACTACAGGTTTAGTCCACCATCATTCAGTTTTAATAAAGTACAGCTGGAAGTTGAGGCAATGGCAAGTCTTTCCCTTAAAGCGACCATGCCTGCTTCCTCCTTGGGAAGGCTTCTGGGGCACCAACGCGTGCCTCAGTGTGAAGACCACACCAGGGGGTGGGTTGATGAGAGGACCACGTGTGATGACCTACCGTCATTATACATACACTTTTTAATCCAGCTCATCAACAGTTTGGAGAAGATTTTAGGTCTATAATTTCCATTTGACTTTAAGCTGTAAAATTTAAAAGGAGGCTCTGTGTATCTATATTGTGGTGATACATTAATGAAACCATTATTTGAGCAATTCTCATAAAAGCAATGGTCACTTATGTATTAGTACATATTTATTTTTTAAATTTTTATTCATTTTTTTTTCTTTCCAGTGTTCCAGCATTCACTGCCTATGCACCACATCCAGTGCTCCACACAATATGTGCCTGCCTTATGTAATAGTACTTTAAAATCCGTAGCACTCAAACAGCTCACAGAAGGATATTTCTTCTTCCAGACTTTTTTTTTTTAAGTCAACTGGCCAGAGACGTAAATAAGGGTTTCTTTTTGGACTCTCGTTCTATTTGATTGACCTAATCATGTCTATCCTATCCCAGTACCACACAGTCATGATCGTTAATAGCTCTGTGGAGTTCTGCCCAAGTACACGGTTTCTGGAGAAGTGCGGTTCCTCTGAAAATCTGCAGGTGCCACTTCAAGAGCTCATTCCTTACCACTCATGCGGAACCCGCGGCTCTGTCACAGCCCGAGCCTGCGAGGATGTAGAATGTTAGTGTGGATTTGTGTGATTTTTAAGATACTATTAACTATTATAAAAAATAAAATTTAAAAAAAAGATACTATTAACTACAGGTTTTCCTGTCGTGAAAATTTAAATGGGATTTATTATCCATAATTGAGAGGAGGAAAGTCTAGCTACTTATCAAGGAATTAGAACAGTAGGTCAACTTCATGAAAGCAGTGAGCTCCTAAAATAAAGAAACCTATCTCTGTGAAGCTTTTCTCAAAATGACAAACTTAGAAGAGCATCTCTGCTGCTCAGCAAACGTTGCTAGCAATATGGCATTCCAGCCAGAGGGTTTCTTTTTAACATGCGCCTATGACAACACAGTAAACAACACTGGCCAGGTTCCCCCAGAGGGGCTTAATGATGGCGTCCGTGGCCTTCCGAGGAAAGGGGAAACTCATAAGCTTTATAGGGCAGGGGCGCCTGGGTGGCTTAGTCAGTTAAGCAATCAACTCTTAACTTCAGCTCAGGTCATGATCTCAAGGTCCTGGGATCGAGCCCCGTGTTGGGCCCTAACCCTGCTCAGCAGGGAGTCTGCTTCAGAGTCTCTCCCTTTGCCCTCCCCTCCTTCAAATAAATAAGAAAGAAAGAAAAGAAAAGAAAAGAAAAGAAAAGAAAAGAAAAGAAAAGAAGCTTCATAGGGCAAAGGCAGTAGTGTGCTCCCTGTGAGATGACTACACACACCGCAAAAGGAAGAGAAGGAGGGAAAAGGGATGGAGATGGAAAGACAGGGTGGAGAAGGGACGGAGAAGCAGTTCTGAAAGCAACAGGGGTGACCTTGAAAATACTGTGCTCAGTAAAAGAAGCCACAAGTGAAGTCCACGTTATATGACCCCATTTATATGAAATATCTGTAAGAGGGAAATCAGGGGATTGACAGCTGAAGGGTACAGCTTCTTTTTGAGGCGATGAAAATGTTCTAAAATGGACTGTAGTGGGGGCACCTGGGTGGCTCAGTGGGTTAAGCCTCTGCCTCCGGCTTAGGTCATGATCTCGGGGTCCAGGGACCGAGCCCTACATCGGGCTCCCCACTCAGCGGAGAGTCTTCTTCTCCCTCGGCCTCTGCCCCTCCCCCTGCTTGTGCTCACTGTCAAAGTCTTTAAAAGCAAAACAAAATGGACTGTAGTGATAACTGCACAACCCTGTAAATGTACTAAAAGCCACTGGATTGCACACTTTAAAACAGGTGAATTACAGTATGTGAATTATAGCTCAATAACGCAGCTTTCAAAATACTACTCCGGAAGCTTCACCTTGTACTTAGACTAAAGTGGTCACCATGTCCTAGAAGGCCCTATATGATCCAGCCCCTTCTGAATTCTGTCTTTTCTCCAGCACCCTCCACACTCTAGTCACACAGGCCACCTTCTGAGTTCCAGAGACAGCTCAGTCCTCTTCTGCCTCAGGACTCTTACACCTGATCTTCTGGCCTGGACAGCGCTTTCCCCGCTCCTTGCGGGTCACCTCTCATCAGGGAGGCCTTTTCCACTTCATCTAAACTAGCCACCACTTACCACCTCCTCAGGCCCTCCCTATCCTGTCAACCGGTTTTGTTTGCTCCAGAGTACTCAGTGAGATCTGAAATTATTTCATGCACTGTGTCTCTTCAGAGAAAATGACATCATGAGCACAGGCCTAACCCCTACAGTATGCCCAGCACCTGGAATGGTGCCTGGCAGCAAGCAGGCACTCAAACACTGTTGACTGATGAACGAAGGTCACGACAATACCCCCTGACCTAGGAGGTTCAGGGATTGTTTACACAAGAAACGTACAAGATACAAACCAGAACATTCTCCACCAGAAAACGTAATTGAGCCGAGGAGAAATCAACAGGTCTATCTCTCTGAATCTCAGTAGCATGAAATGTAAGCTAAGACAGAAAAAAAAGTGATGAGCTTTTGGAGAATGTTATTCAACCAAAGACACCACGTGCTGGTGCTCCTACGGGTCCCGGGCACACTGGCTGATGGGTGCTGATGAAGAGCGGGTGAGGTTTGCCTTCTCCCAACGGAGAAAAGGATGTAAATACTTAAAAGTCCCCCATTAGGAAAGTAACAAATTTCCTAATTGGGGGGTCTTTATATTTAGGTTTTTGGTTTTTCTGGTCATGTTTGTTTGGGGAGATGTTACATGATTTCATTAAAACCATCACTGCTAATAAACTAAGTGCTTTTCCCCCGGGAATCCGAAAGGCCACCTGCACGTACAGGACGTGAGCACACGCAGGAAAAACCTGAGAATACTCTAAGCTCTCACCTCACAGCACACATGAAAACGAACTCCTTTTTTTTTTTAAAGATTTTATTTATTTATTTGACAGAGAGAGATCACAAGTAGGCAGAGAGGGAGAGAGAGAGAGAGACAGAGGAGGAAGCAGGCTTCCCGCTGAGCAGAGAGTGTGATGCGGGGCTCGATCCCAGGACCCTGGGATCACGACCTGAGCCGAAGGCAGAGGCTTAGCCTACTGAGCCACCCAGGCGCCCCTAAAAATGAACTTCTAAGAGATTTCTGGTTTCAGGTTTATCATCCAGTTTGAGTTAATCTTTTTATAAGGTGTGAGGCAAGGGTCCAACTTCATTCTTTGGCAACTGGGAACACAGCTGTCCCAGCACTGTTTATTCAAGAGATTATTCCTTCCCCGTTGGGCAGTCCCGGCATCTTTGTCAAAAGTCAACCGGCCATAGATAATGGTTTATTTCTAGACTCTCCAATTCTATTCCACCGAACTCCAGGTCTCTTCATGCTAGTGCCACACCACCTTGATCACTGCAGGTTTGTAGTAAGTTCTAAAATTAGGAAGTGTGAGTCCTCCGACTTTTTCTTTTTTTCAAGATCAGTTTGGCAATTTTTGTTTAAATTTACAGAGAGAGAGAGAGACAGAGCATGAATGAGCATGGGGCGGGGGGGGCAGGGAGAGAATCTTCAGCAGGCTCCAAACCACACCCAGCACGGAACCTGATGTGGGGCTCGATCTCATGACCCTGAGATCATGACCTGAGCTGAAATCAAGGGTTGGATGCTTAACCTACTAAGCCACGCAGGTGCTCCAAGACAATTTGGCAATTTGGGGTCCCCTGAATTTCGTATGAATTTTAGAATCAGCCTGTCTGTTTCTGTAAAAATTCTAGCTGGGATTTTGATAAGAATTGCTTTCAGTGTGTTGGTCAGTTCATGTAGGCATGCCTTCCTCATGTAGCCTTGACTGACACCAGAAGCTCAGCCAGAGTCGAATCAAGGAACAATATAACGGCCAACACGCACTGAGCTCTGAACTTGTGCCAGTCCTGTGCTGAGCACTTCACATGGGCCAACTCACCTAATCCTTCCAATAACCCTAGGAGGTAAGGCTTATTATTAACCTCATGTGACACACAAGGAAATGGAGGCACAGAGAAGTCAGGAGACTCACCCAAGGTGGCAGGAAGTGGCAGAGGCAGGGTTCGGACACAAGAAGTCTGGCTCCAGAGCCCCTGCCTTTCTCAATCCAGAATACACAGACACTCCTCAAACCCATAAGAAAAAGACAAGAAAACCGGCAGAAAAAAATGGGGAAGGGATATGAACAGCTAATTCACCAAAGAGGAAAATACAAATGGCCGATAAATATATGAAATGATGCTCTGTCTCACTACAGTGAGGAAAATGCATGATACAGCACTAAGATATTGTGTCCATCATATTGGTAAAATGCCTTTGACTAATAAAATCTGGTTGATGTGCAGATCTGGAAGAAAAGGAACTGAATGGTATTCAGTGAATATATAATGGTATATTCATTTTGGAAACAATTTGGCAGAATCTAATAAAACAGAAAATACATATACCCTTCAGCGTGATAGTCCCACTGACCTGATACACAAAAGATATGGACAAGAATGTTCACTGAAGCCCCATTTGTAATTATGCAAAATGAAAGCAAATCACACATCGGCCAGTAAGGAAAGGGCAGCACTGGACACGGCCAGAGCCACGTCACTGGGATGCCAGCTCCATGAAGCCCAAGGTTGCGTGTGAAGTATAGATATAATGATGTGGTCCCACGGTGGCCCCCCAAATATATAGTGGAGTCCTAATCTGCAGATGCCATAAACGGGAACCCTATTTGGAAAAACAGTCTTTGCAGATGTCATTAAGGACACCTGAGACGAGATCATGCAGCATTATCCAGGTGAGTTCTAAATCCAACAAAAAGAACCCCCAGAAGAGACGAAGAGAAGACAACACCACACAAAGGAGAAGGCTCTGTAAACATGGAGGAGGCAGAGGCCAGAGTGAGGCAGCTACAAGCCACCACAGGTGTGCCCAGCCAGGAAGCTTCCTGTGCTCGAGCCTTCAGAGGGAGCGTGGCCCCGCCGACACCTTCATTTTGGACCCCTGGCCTCCAGATCGATGAGAGAACACGTTTCGGTGGGTTTAAGCCTGACAGTTTATAAAACTGAGATAACACTCACTCAAGTCTTCAATACTTACTAAATTCAAAAAAGGTTGTCCAGTAATACATGCGTAACTAAAATAAAAAGCCTCACACATCATGTAAAACACCAATCTATGTGTACGGATGTACGTAACAGCACAGAAAATCACCTGGGACCAGCATATTCCAGACGTACTCAGCAGTTTCCTCCTGGGATGGGAAGGACATTAGTAGGATGGGGAGGGGTCACAGAAAATCTCGGTTTTACTTTCTAATGTTCACACTTTAAAAAAAAAAAAAGGGGTTTAATTTTTTTTTCAAAAAAATGTAAAGAGAAATGGACAACAAAGCTTAGCATTTGAGAGTTTACATGTAGACACCATTTTAAGAAAAACCATTGTTTAAAAAAATCTAGAAGGAAAAACAAATCTCTTATTCACTTCAAAGTACTTTTTCCTTGAGCTAGGGAAAGGCAGTCTTCTAAGGCCACTGGGGAAAATGCTGTATCAGCTGTCACACATTGTGTGGTATTCTTCGCAAAGGAAACAAATGATGTTAAATATTCAGATTTGCTTTTAAATAATGCAATTTATGACACCCCTATTATATCTGATCAGTACAAAAAGTCTTTTCCTTGGGTGTATATTCTGAGTGGGTGGTGCATATTAATCACTATTGTTTGTTTTTAATAGTTTGATTACTACTCACGCTTTACTGAGGAAGTTTCTTTCAACGCATCCTCCAGACGAAAATCAGAGTCCCCAGATCCTAAAAATTAAAAAAAAAAGATTTTTAAAATTTAATTATTTTTCCATAAAACAAAATCATTCTGAAATAGTTTCTTGTGATCATTGTTTCCCTTTAGAGGGTGTCATGAAGATTAATGCCACAAAAGGAAACTGGTAGAAGCCATCCAAAGACACATTGAGTTGATTTCCTTCTACAATCAACTTATCTCCACCAAAAACAAAATGGAAAAATGGTTTTCGCAGATATAATTAAGTTAAGGATCTTGAGATCATCTAGCATTGAATCTCACCAAGTTTACTGATCACAGTCTTCTTTCCACTAGAAGCTGAAGGCTCAACTGCATGGATCACCAAGCCCAGCCCACAGAATGTACACCTTGCAACAAGGAATACTGGGGTCCAAAGCTCCACTGATTATGAGCCAGGTTCTTACATCCCCCTCCACATCTTGTAAACTCTGCACTGCTCTGTGTCAATCCAGGGTACCTTCCCCCAACCCCAGTATCCGTATCTAGATGAGCAGCTCTGATTACACACCACTTAAAAGGCTTGAGGGAAAAGCTTTTCACAAGAGAATCTGTTCTCAGAGGAGGACTCATCTGCCCAACTCTGCTTGCTTTTGGACTTGACACCTATCATTCCCCCCATATGGGCACGTAGTTTCCCAGAGGAGTGTATGTATTCTCACTTCTCAAACTATTACGCATGCATACTAGAACTGAACAAATGGGTAAGTGGGTGATGAACTGTAGAAGCCTGGCTTCTCACTGCTGGAGAGCGAGACTGTAGGTAAGAGAGGGCTAGAATGGGAGGAGTCCAAGACGGCAGGGGAGTAGGAGACCTTAGTTTCGTCCGCTCCCAGGAATTCAGCTAGCTAGCTATCAAATTATTCTCAACACCTACGAACTCAACTGGAGATATAAGAGAAGAACAGCTACAACTCTGCAAATAGAAAAACAATCACTTTCTGCAAGGTCGGGTGCAGAGAAGTGAATCGAGGCAAAGATAAACCATGGGGGAGGGAGCCTCCATAAGCCAGCTATAAGCCATAAGCCATAAGCAGCTGAAGGCCAAATCAGCTGATGAGGGACATCACTCAGGTGGCTAAACGGGGGCGGATGCTAGGTGGGACAGTGTGGTCTCGGGATCCCCAGGTCATAGGCACTGGGGGTGCCTGAGTGCAGCAGAGCTCTCAGGCATCAGAGCAGGGAAGCTGGCAGCAAACAGTGAGCCCAGGAGTGGGCTCTCAGGTTGGGGTTGCCACATACCACAAACAGTGGCACAGTCGGGCCACGGCTCTCAGAGCAGGGGCCCAGGGAGCGGCTTCTTCCCCTGGAAGGAACAGCGTGGGAGTGTGCAACAGGAGTCTGCAGGGTTTGGAGACTCAAAATGGGGTCTTGTACCTGTGATAGAAACGCTCGGTCACATGCCACACAAGCATGGAGTGTGGCTGGAGACCAGGGAGACAGGAATGACTGACTGTATTTCTCTGAGGGCGCACTGAGAAGTGGGAAACCAAGCTTTGGGCTCCAGAGCTGGAGACTGGGAGGCCGCCATCTTCATCCTCATCCTCTAAAGCTGCCCGGAAAGCCTTTGGAGGATGAAAGCTCCTGAAAGCAAATCCAACAGGTGACGTAGCCTTGCTCCCCCCACAAGGGCAGTACAAATCTACCTGGGGCAAAGACATCTGAGAATCAATGGAGCAGGCCCCTCCCCTAGAAGATAAGCAAGAACATCCAGCCAAGACCAAGTTTATGATCATAGAGAAATGCAAAACTCCGGCATTAGGGAAATACGGCACACAGAATTCATAGGGTTTTTCCCCATGATTCCTTGGTCTTTCAATTTTAATTTTCTTTCTCATTCCTTTTACAACCAATTTCTTATTTTATCAACTGTAAATCTTTTTTCATTTTTTACAGTTACATTCTATCCTTTCACTGTATGTAATTTTATTTTTGTACCTGTAAGTTTTTCTTTCTTTACAATTTTAGGATCTAGTTTTCTAACAAACAAACCAAAATACACACAGGATCCAGTGTGTATGGATCTGTTCTGTTCAACCATCTGATTCTCTTATTTTTTCCTTTTATCTTTTTTTTCAATTTCAGGTCTCTTCTGATTTGTTTAGGGTATATTTCTCTGAGGTCACTGTTGTCATTTTAGTTTTATGTTCTCTCATTCATCTATTCTTCTCCAGAAAGAAAGACAAGAGAGAAAAACGTACCTCAAAAAAGAGAACAAGAGGCAGTACTGACTGCCAGGGACCTAATCAGTATGGCTATAAGCAGAAGTTGGAACTAGAGTTCAGAATTAACAATGACAAAGATACTAGCTGGGATTGAAAGAAGCATGGACGACACTAGAGAATCCCTTTCTGGAGAAATAAAAGAACTAAAATCTAATCAAGCTAAAATTTTAAAAAAGCTATTAATGAGGTACAATAAAAAATGAAGGCTCTAACTGCTAGGATAAATGAGGCAGAAGAGAGAATTAGTGATACAGAAGACAAAATTATGGAGACTAAAGAAGCTGAGAAAAAGATAAATCTACTGGATCACGGGGGGAGAATTCTAGAGATAAGTGATACTGTCAAAGTGGAACAACAGAATAATTGGGATCCCAGAAGAAGAAAGAGAGAGGGACAGAAGGTATATTGGAGCGCATTATAGCTGAGAACTTCCCTAATCAGGGGAAGAAAACAGGCATTCAAGTCCAGGAGGCACAGAAAACTCCTCAAAAATCAGTAAATATAAGTTAACAAGGGAAACTTGCAAATCTCAAAGACAAAGAGAAAACCCTGACAGCAGCTAAGGACAAGAGGTCCATAACCTAAAAGGGCAGGAACATTATACTGGCATCAGACCTATCCACAGAGACCTGGCAGGCCAGAAAGGACTGGCATGATATATTCATAGTGCTAAATGAGAAGAATACACAGCCAAGAATACTTTATCCAGCAAGGCTGTCATTCAAAACAGGAGAGATAAAAAGCTCCCAGGACAAAGAGTTTAACTAAAAGAATTTGTGATCACTAAACCAGTCCTGCAAGAAACATTAAAAGGGATCCTTTAAGGAAAGAGAGAGCCCAAAAGTACCACAGACAAGAAAGGAACAGAGGCAATATACAGAAACAGTTATTTTAATAATAGATACATATTAATATATAGTAATACAATGGCACTAAATTCACATCTTTCAATACTTACTTGATTGTAAATGGGCTAAATGCCCCCAATCAAAAGACACAGGGCATCAGACTGGATAAAAAAGCAAGACCTACCTATATGCTGTCTGCAAGAGGCTCACTGCAGACCTAAAGACACATCCAGACTAAAACTGAGTGGGTGGAAAACCATTTATCATACTAATGGACATCAAAAGAAAGCGGGGGTGGTAATCCTTATATCAGAGAAATAAGATTTTAAACCAAAGACTGTAATAAGAGATGAGGAAGGACACCATATCATAATTAAAGGGTCTATCCAACAAGAAGATCTAACAATTGTAAATATCTATGACACCAACATGGGGTTAGCCACTTATATAAACCAATTAATAAAATTAAAGAAACACATTGATAATAATACAGTAACAGAAGGGGACTTTAACATGCCCCCTCACTGCAAAGGACAGTCATCTAAAGAGAAGATCAACAAGGAAACAAGGGCTTTGAATGACACACTGTAGCAGATGGACTTCACAGATACATTCAGAGCATTTCATCCTATAGCAAGAGAACACACATTCCTCTTGAGTGAACATGGAACAGTCTCCAAAATAGATGAAATACTGGGTCACAAATCAGGTCTCATCTGGTACCGAAAGAGTGGGGTCATTCCCTGCATATTTTCAGACAACAGTGTTTTTGAAACAGGAACTCAATCCTAAGAGGAAATCTGGAAAGAACTCAAATACATGAAGGCTAAAGAGCATACCTACTAAAGAATGAATGGGTCAACCAGGAAATTAAAGAAGATTTTAAAAATTCATGGAAACAAATGAAAATGAAAACACAACTCTTCAAAACTTTTGGGATGCAGCAAAGGCAGTCTTAAGAGGGAAATAGATAGCAATACAATCCTTTCTCAAGAAATAAGAAAGGTCTCAAATACACAACCTAACCTTACACCTAAAGGAGCTGGGGGAAAAAAAACCAGCAAATAAAGCCTAAACCCAGCAGGATAAGAAAAAGAACAGAGATTAAAGGGAAAAAAATAATGAAAGAGAAACCAATAGAACAGTAGAACAGATCAACAGAACTAGGAGCTGGTTCTTTGAAAGAATAAAATGGATAAACCCCTGGCCAGACTTAACAAAAAGAAATGAGAAAGGACCCAGATTAATAAAATCATGAACGAAAGAGGAGAGATCACAACCAACACCAAGGAAATACAATTATGAGGACACACTATAAGTAACTATATGCAAACAAATTAGGCAATCTGGAAGAAATGGATGCATTCCTAGAGAGGTATGAACTACCAAAACTGAACCAGGAAGAAATAGAAAACTTGAACAGACCCATAAGCAGCAAAGAAACTGAAGCAGTAATCAAAAAATCTCCCCAACAAAGAGATCAGGGCTGGATGGCTTCCCAGCAGAATTTAACCCAACATTTAAAGAATTAACACCTATTCTTCTGAGACTGTTTCAAAAAATAAAAATGTAAGGAAAACTTCCAAACTCCTTCTGTAAAGCCAGCATTACCTTGATCCCAAAACCAGACAAAGACCCCACCAAAATGGAGAATTACAGACCAATACCCCTGATGAACATAGAGGCCAAAATTCTCACCAAGATACTAGCCAATAGGACCAACCAGTATAATAAAAGGACTATTCACCACACCCAAGTGGGATTTATTCCTGGGCTACAAGGATGGTACAACATCCACAAGTCAATCAATGTCATATACCACATACATAAAAGAAAGGACAAAAACCATATGATCCTGTCAATAGATGCAGAAAAAAACACTGGACAAATTACAGCATCTTTTCTTGATTAAAACTCTGCCCAGCATAGGGATAGAGGGAACATACCTCAAGATTATATAAGCCATATACAAAAAACCCACAGTGAATATCATTCTCAGTGGGAAAGACAGAGCTTTTCTCATAAGGTCAGGAACACAGCAGGGCTGTCCACTCTCACCACTACTGTTCAACACAGTACGAGAAGTCCAAGCCTCAACAATCAGAAAACAAGAAGAATTAAAAGGCATCTGAATTGGCAAAGAAACAGTCAAATGCTCACTCTTCACAGATTATAGGACATTCTATGTGGAAAACCCAAAAAGACTCTACCCCCAAATTTCTAGAACTTAAATGGGAATTGAGCAAAGTGGCAGGATATAAACTCAATGCACAGAAATCAGTTGCTTTTCAATACAGTAACAATGAGACAGAAGAAAGAGAAATTAAGGAGCTGATCCCACTTACAATTGCTCCAAAAATCATAAGATACCTAGGAATAAACCTAACCAAAGAGGCAAAGGATCTATACTCAGAAAACTATAGAGCACTTATGAAAGAAATTGAGGCAGACACAAAGAAATGGAACAACATCCCATGCTCATGGATTAGAAGAATAAATATTGTTAAAATGTCTGTGCTACCTAAAGTAATGTATACTTTCAGGGCAATCCCTATCAAAATTCCATCAACCTTTTTCACAGAGCTGGAACAAATAATCCTAAAATTTATATGGCACCAGAAAAGACCCTGAAGAGCCAAACGAATGTTGAAAAGGAAAACCAAACCTAGGGGCATTGCAATCCCAGACTTTAAGCTCTATTACAAACCCGTAATCATCAAGACAGTATGATACTGGCACAAAAACAGACATAGATCACTGGAACAGAATAGAGTCTCCAGAAATGGACCCCCAACTCTATGGTCAACTAATCTTTGACAGAGCAGGAAAGAATATCCAATGGAAAAAAGACCATCTCTTCAATAAATGGTGTTGGGAAAATTGGACAGCCACATGGAGAAAAATGAAACTGGACCATTTCCCTAAACCATACACAAAAATAGACTCAAAATGGATGAAAGACCTAAAAGTGAGACAGGAATCCATCAAAATCCTAGAGGAAAACACAAGCAGCAACCTCTTCAACCTCAGCCACAGCAACTTCTTCTTAGAAACATCACAAAAGGGAAGGGAAACAAGGGCAAGAATGAACTATTGGGGCTTCATCAAGATCAAAAGCTTTTGCACAGCAAAGGAATCAGTTGACAAAACCAAAAGACAACCTACAGAATGGGAGAAGATATTTGCAAATGACGTATCAGATGAAGGGTTAGTAGCCAAGATCTATAAAGAACTTATCAAACTCAATACCCAAAAACATATATTCCAATAAAGAAATGGGCAGAAGACATGAACAGACATTTCTCCAAGGAAGACACACAAATGGCCAACAGACACCTGAAAAAGTGCTCCACATCACTTGGCATCAGGGAAATACAAATCAAAACCACAATGAGGGGGCGCCTGGGTGGTTCAGTGGGTTAAAGTCTCTGCCTTCAGCTCAGGTCATGATCCCGGGGTCCTGGGATCGAGCCCCGCATCGGGCTGTCTGCTCTGCAGGGAGTCTGCTTCCTCTTCTCTCTCTCTCTGCCTACCTCTCTGCCTACTTGTGATCTCTGTCAAATAAATAAATAAAATCTTTGAAAAAAAAATTAAAAAAAAAAACCACAATGAGATACCACCTCACACCAGTCAGAATAGCTAAAATTAATAAATCAGGAAATGACAGATGTTGGCAAGCATGCAGAGAAAGGGGAGCCCTCTTACACTGTTGGTGGGAATGCAAGCTGGTGCAGCCACTCTGGAAAACAGTATGAATGGTCCTCAAGAAGTTGAAAATAGAGCTACCCTATGACTTAGCAACTGCACTACTAGGGATTTACCCAAAGACACAAATGTAGTAATCCGAAGGGTTACCCGCACTCTAATGTTTATAGCAGCAATAAAGCCAAACTATGGGAGGAGCCCAGATGGTCATCGATGGACAAATAGATAAAGAAGTTGTGGTATAGGTATAGATATAGATATATAGTGGAATACTACTCAGCCATCAAAAAAGGAAATCTTGCCATTTGCAACAACATGGATGGAACTGGAGGGTATTATACTAAGTGAAATCAGTCAGTCAGAGAAAGACAATTATCATATGTTCTCACTCACATGTGGAATTTAAGAAACAAAACAAGATTCATAGTGGAGGAGTGGGAAAAATAAGACAAAATCAGAGACGGAGACAAACTGTAAGAGACTCATAGGAAACAAACTGAGGGTTGCTGGAGGGGAGGGGGTAGGAGGATGGGGTAACTGGGTGATGGACATTAAGGAAGGTGTGTGATATAATGAACACTTGGTATTACATAATACTGATGAATCACTGAAGTCTATCTCTGAAACTAATACATTATATGTTAATTGAATTTAAAGAAAAAAAGTTTTAAAAAAGGGTGGAATGATCACTATGATAATGGATTAGAGTTGGAGACCTCAGTATGAATCATGTGTAACTTAATATACACACAGACGGTTACATACAGAAATACTTATAGATACTTATAGGCTAATATGCAGACATGCCTTTGGTCTGTCACCTGAGAGGGCCTAGAAGCAATAACACCCCAGTAGCAATGAGTACACCCAGATCTTGGTTTCTAAATACCATTGTCCAATTAAAGAAAAACAGAACTCCTTGGAGAAATGGCAGATTCCAGGATTGGAATAAGAAATTATGAGTTTGAAGCATCTTCTAGCACCATGAAGTATTTTTTAAAATACTGATATTAATAAGTATATGTCAAAGAGGCGCAGGGTCAAATGAAAGAGTTCCCAATGGCTAAAATTGGACAATTTAATCAACAAAATAATATTAGATTATAATCCAAAGGACAAAATGTTCCTGTGTCCATGCTGATATATACATTAAACAAATACACAAAAGGGATAAAATAGAAGAACTCAATTTACATATAGATTTCTAGCTCAAGGAGATGAAACCTAACCCTCCACTTCATAAATGCTGACTTCCTTCCAAAGATTACAGTATGAAAATGTAGGTGGGAGAAGAGAGTAACTTTATAGTGGAGAAATCTAAGAAACACTGTATCAGAGTAACATCAACAGTGATGGGTCATATTGATAGTATATACCCTTGATAGGATGGGATGAGACAGCCCCTACACATGTGTGTTCTTCGCTCAAAAACCTATAACCCCAATATAATAATGAGAAAAACATCAGACAAATTCCAATCCTACAAAATATGTGACCAGAACTCCTCAAAACCAAGGTCATCGAAAACAAACAAAAGTCTGAGAAAATGGCACAGCCTGAAGACCCTAAGGAATTATAATGAAGACAGGTCACTGGTACGTGGATTGGATCCTGGAACAATAAAAAAGGGGGGACTTTAGATACTACACTTGATCTTAGCCAAAAGGCCGAGAAGCGATGGGGGGGGCGGTTTAGATAAAAACAAAGGAAATCTGAATAGAGTATGGACTTCAGTTAATAATAGTGCACTAATATTGGTTCATTAATTGTGACAGAGATACAACACCAATGGAAAATGTTAAAAATACAGGAAACCGAATGCGGAGCATATGAGGACTCTCTATACTAGCCAGGCATTGTAAGTCTAAACCTGTTCTAAAAAAAAAAAAAAAAACAACTATTTTTAAAAATCCACTTCCCATAGCAAAAAAAAAATATTAAGAGATGTCTAGGCTATAGAAGAGATATATTAGGATACAGAAACTATATATAGGATATAGAAAAAATAAAAGGTCAACACCAACAACTAAAAATCAATCCAACTAAAGTCACCAAACAGAAAAAAGAAACCTATTAAACAGAAAACATGAACTTTAACACAATATGTACAATTGTATCAGTAAAAAAAATTGAGTGTAAAGAGGGTAAATCTATCAAAAGACAAACAGAATAAAAAGATAACTATATGCTGTTAACAACATATACACATAAAACAAAATAATCACATACCGAATAGACTATAATAGAGAACTATATACCAGGTGACATTTAAAAGGAAGGAAACAAATGTGGCAATATTAATATGACAAGGTGAAACTCAAGATCCCAACCTTTAAACAGGACAAATGCAGTATTTTATAAAACATATAATCCACAAGAAAATTTAGTCATAGCACTTAATATCTTAGCTTCTAAAATTCTGAAGCAGACTTTTGCTTCTTGCTATGATGGCGAAACTGGTGTCAGATTAGCCCTCCCATTGTAAACACTATGAAATGGACAAAACATGAGCTAACAGCTTTCAGCACTGCATAGCAATCCTGGAGATCAAGGAAATTGTGACAGCTAAATCCAACAGGTGATCCTGGATCCTGAACCTATAAAGGGCATTATTGGGGCACTCAATGAAATCTGAAAGAGGTCTATCGGCCAGATGGTAACACTGGATTACTGTCAAACTCCTGATCTTTTGGATTTACAGCGCTCAGGGAAGAAAGTGTGCTTGTTTTTAGGAAATGCACACTTTACTATTAAGATGTAATGAGCATCATGCTTGCGACTGAGTCTGAAATGTTTCTGAAAAAAATATTTAGACCCAACCTTACATACCAGGGCAAATGTGGTAAAACTGGGAAATCTAGGTGATCAGTAAATGGAGATTCCTTCTATTAGACATTATTGTGACAACTGGCGAAACTTGAATTGGGTCTAAGGATTACATGGTAGTAATACGTCAACATTTATTTCCTGATTCAAATGGTTATGCTGAGGAGATATAGCAGGATGTCCTTATTTGAAGGAAATGCACCCTCAAGTTATATTGTAGATGCTGGGGGTACTGATGGAGCATCAGGTAAGCAACTTACTCTCAGGTGATTTGGTGGAGAGAAGTGCTTTATACTGTACTTGCAAGTTTCCTATAGGTTTGTAATTATTTCAACATTTAAAAAATTAAAATTAATTAAAAATGCATATCTCTCAACCCAGCAATTGCACTTTTAGGCACCTGTTACAGAAAAATACTTTTGCACATGTGCCCAAAGAGGTATGTACAAGGTTATTCACAACAGTACCACTTAAAATAGCAAAAAGAAATGGAAACAGACCAAGTGTTCATCAAAAAGAATTAAATAAAACAAAGTTCTTCAACACAATGAAATGTTATATACCTGTTTAAAGAATGGACTACCCTCAGTAAACTGGGAATAGAAGGGAACTTCCTCAACTTGAAAAAGAGTATCTGCAAAAACCCTATAGCTAACACCATACTTGATGGTGAGAAATTAAAGCTTTCCTTCCAAGATCGGAAACAAGGCAATGATGTCCTTGCTCCCCAGTGTTCTTCAGCATCATAGTGGAAGTCCTATGTACTACAATAAGACAAGAGGAAAAAAAGATATACTGATTGGGAAGGCAGAAACAAAAACTGTCTTTGTTCAAGAGAAAAATGTAGATAACCCAAAAGGATTTGCCAAAAAAAAACCTCCTTACACCCCCAAACTATTAAGTGACTACAGCAAGGTTGGAGGATACAAGGTTAGTCACTTTCCTACATATCAGCAATGAACAAGTGGAATTTGAAATTAAAAACACAACACTAGGGGTGCCTGGGTGGCTCAGTGGGTTAAAGCCTCTGCCTTTGGCTTAGGTCATGATCTCAGGTTCCTGAGATGGAGCCCTGCATCAGGCTCTCTGATCAATGGGGAGCCGGCTTCCTCCTCTCTCTGCCTGCCTCTCTGCCTACTTGTGATCTCTGTCTGTCAAATAAATAAAATCTTAAAAAAAAACACAGACCCAATATTAGCAGCCCCCCAAAAGAAATGTTTGGTATAAATCTAACAAAACATACATAAGATCTATATGAATAAAACTATAAAACTGTTACGAAAGAAATCAATGAAGGACTAAATAAATGGAGAGATATTCCATGTTCATGGATAAGATGACACAATACTGTCAACATGTCAGTTTCCCAACCTGATTTACAGATTCAGTGCAATCACAATCAAAACGTCAGCAAGTTATTTTGTAGATATGGAGAAACTGATTGAAAAGTTTACGTACAGGGCGCCTGGGTGGCTCAGTGGCTTAAGCCTCTGCCTTCGGCTCAGGTCATGATCTCTGGGATCGAGTCCCGCATCAGGTTCTCTGCTCCGCAGGGAGCCTGCTTCCCCCTGACTCTCTCTGCCTGCCTCTCTGCCTACTTGTGATCTCTGTCTGTCAAATAAATAAAATCTTTTAAAAAATAAAGAAAGAAAAGTTTATGTGCAGAGGACAAAGACCCTAAATAGCCAATACAATACTGAAGGAAAAGAAGATAGGAGGACTGACACTACCCAACTTAAACACTTACTGTAAAGTTACAGTAGTCAAGACAGTATAGTAATAGCAAAAGAGAGACAAACACATTAATGGAACAGAATAGAGAGCTCAGAGATAGACCCATATAAATATAGTCAACTGATGTTTTACAAAGGAGAAAAAGCAACACAATGGAGAAAATACAGTCTCTTCAACAAATGGAACCAGAATGACAGGACAACCACCTGCTAAAAAAAAAAAAAAAGAAAGAAAAAGAAAAGAAAAACGAACAAAAAACCCGAAACCAAACTTAGACTTTACATCCTTCACAAACATTAACTCGAAATGGATCACAGACTTAAATATGAAACACAAAATGATATATCTCCTAGAAGCAACACAGGAAAAAACCTAAATGACTTGGGTTTCGCAATGACGTTTTTAGATGTAACACCAAAAGCATGACCCATGGAAAAACTTGGTAAGCTGGACTTCATTAAAATTAAAAACTTCTTCTCTGTGAAAAGCACTATCGAGAGACGGAATAGAGAAGGCACAGGCTGGAAGGAAATATTTACCAAAGGCACATCTGATAAAGAGCCATTATACAAAATAGACAAAGAATGCTTAAAACTTAACAACCTGATTAAAAACTGGACCACACCCCAGCTGCCCCTCGTGCCTCATCATCCCCTGCAGACCTAGGGTCCAGGCCCACTTTATGTGGTTCTAAATAGATACTTCTCCAAAGAAGACCTCCAGGTGACCAACATGCCTGTTAAAAGATGCTCAAGATCACTGATCTTCAGAGAACTGCAAATCAAAACTGCAGTGAGAGATCACCCCACACCTGCTGGAATGGCTAGTATCCAAAAGATAAGTGTTGACAAGAATGTGGAGGAAAAGGCACCCTTATATACTGTTAGCAGGAAAGTAAATTGGTACAACCACTAATGAAAAACATTATGGAGGGTCCTCAACAGAAGAAAACTAGAACTACCACAATCCAGTGAGTCCCAGTTCTGGGTACACATCCGAATGAAATGAAATCATGCTCTCAAAGAGATCTCTGCACCCCCATGTTCACTGCAGTATTACTCACAATAAGCAAACAGGGAAATGATGTAAGCTTTCATTGATAGATACAGACGGATAAAGACACATACACACACACAGTGAAGTACTATTCAGCCATTAAAAAAAAGGAAATTCTACCTTTTAAAAAAAATGTATGGATCTTGAGGGCATCATGCTAACTGAAACAACTCAGACAGAAAAAGGCAAATACTGTATGATCCCACTTATAATGGGTAGTTAGACTAGTCAAATTGACAGAGTAGAACGGAATATTACTCAGCCATCAAAAAGAGTGAGCTCTTGCCATTTGCAACAACATGGATGGACCCAGAAGGTATAATGTTAACTGAAATAAGTCAGTCAGAGAGAGATAAATACCACATAATGTCACCTATATGTAGAATTTAAGAAACAAAACAAATGAACAAAGAAAAAAAAAACACCAAAAAACCCAGATTCTTAACTAAAGAGAACTGGTGGTTGCCAGACAGGACACGGAGAGAACAGGAAGAATGGGGGAGGCAGGTGGAGGTGAGGAAGAGGGCACGTATGGGGATGAGCACTTAGTAATGGACAGAACTGTGGAATCATTATAACGTGTACCTGAAACTGACATAACACTGTATGTTAATTATATGTTAATTATACTCGGAAAAAAAAAATGAGCTACCACTACACACCTGTGAGAATGGCCCAAACTGCAGACACCTCCAAGTGCTGGCAAGGGTGTAGAACAAAAGGAGAGCTCCTTAATTACTGGTGGGAATATAAAATGGCACAGCCACTTTGGAAGACAATGTAGTGGTTTCTAGCAAAACGAAACATATATGCCATAAAATCCAGCAACCGTACTCCTTGATATTTACCCAAAGGGGTTAAAAACTTATGTCCACACAAAACCCGCACACAGATGTTTACAATTTCTTTATTCATAAGTGCCAAAACTTGGAAGCAACCAGATAAACTGTGGGACATCCAGACAATGGAATATTCGTTCATGCTAAGAAAAAATGAGGTATCAAGCCATGAATGGACAGAGGAACCATTAATGTATATTACTAAGTGAAAGAAGCCAATCGTAAAAGTGACAAACTGTATGATTCCAACTGTCTAAAACTCTGGAAAGACCAAACTATGGAGACAATAAGGTCAGTGGTTGCCGGGGGTTGGTGGGGGGAGGGGATGCATAGGTGGAACACAGAAGAATTTTGGGGCCGTGAAAATATTCTGCATGATACTCTGATGGTGGATACGTGTCAGTGTAAATTTGTATAAACCCATACAATCTATAGTACCAAGAATGAAACGGGAAGTAAGGACTTGGAGTGGTAATGGTATGTCACTGTAAGTTGATCGCTTGTAACCAGTGCACCACTGGTTGGGGGGGGGTGTTGATAGGAAGGGGCCTGTGCAAGTGTGGAGGCAGGAGGTATATGAGGAAACTGTACCTTCTGCTCAATACTGCTGTGAACCTAAAGCAGCTACAAAAAATGAAGTCTATTAAAAAGAATGAGAACAGGGGTCGGGGAGAAAGAGCACGGTGTATTAATTTAAAGCTTTCTCTGATTGGTTTTGAATCAAATACAGATATTTCTCTTACAATGACCCCTCCAAAATGATAAGCCAATCATCCTACTGGGTCTTCCTTCAAAACTCTATCCCTACTTTCTCACCCAAGAATTGCAAGCATACGTTCATTCTTCCAATTAACATCATGCACAAATAATAATATGCAACAGAAAACAACTTTGCAGTATTTATTAAACCCTCATTGACCTTGGATTCAATGGACCCAAACCATCTGCGGACAAAACCATTCAGCATCAATCTACACCCAGAGCTAATTAAGACTTCCTCAGAGTCTCCAATCAAGCACAGCTGCCAAATCAAGATGGGAACAAATATTCTCATGAGAAATACTATATCTCAAGTGGTCTAAAACAGGGTCATGTTCTCTGTCTCTTGTATGCAATCTCTAACAACTCACTTTGGGTGTAGGCAGACAGGAATCCTCCACGTTAATGACATTGACTCACCCTCCGGCACCAGACACACATTAGAAAGTGATTCATTGCAGGTTAAATTTACAAGCCCCAAAGCACTGTACCTGGGGGGCCAGTGTTCAAGTATTCAGCAGAAAAGGTGCTTTGTTCCACTGCAGAGGACCACAACGAATTTCTTTTCATGGAAAAGGCGTGTAGGGAGCTGGTAACACCTGTCTGAAAATGTCCTTTCACATCAGAATTTACCCACGGACTTGTACATACCCTTAAGATGTATTTGATAAGCAAAGTGTTAGTTCTACCCACAGACACCCTAGCAGCTTGTGTCTGTCCTGAAGTAGATTTTGTCCCTTTGGGAAGAAACACAAACCTGATCTCGTATTGCAACCTGACCCACAGTGACCGGTGTCTAAAGCTGAGGGTACACTTTAATGAGGCCTGTAAACAAGACACAGCAGGCCCTTGTTAGAACCGGCTGGAATCCAGCACCTGCCAAAGCCTTGATTGAACTGTCCGACCCACGGGACAGCCCCACCTGATATGCCCCTAGTAGACTTTCTTTTGGGTTTGATGAACTAATCACTCCTCCTCTTATCCTCCCACCTGTTCTTAGTTCACCCTGAAAGTACACCCATCTGTCAGGGATTTAGGTTTGTCCATTTTTTTCGGGGGTGGGGTGGGTCAGAGGGAGAGGGAAAGGGAAAGAAAAAGAAACCCAAACAGACTCCATGCTGACTGTGGAGCCCAACACCAGGGCTCGATCCCACAGCCCTGAGATCATGACCGGAGCCAAAATCAAGAGTCAGATGCTCAAATGACTGAGCCACTCAGGGGCCCCAGTGTTTGTCCCTTCTGGTCAACATGGTAAGCACTTGCCACATATGGCTGTCAGTTAAAAGCAAAATTCAATAAAAAACTTTAAAATGCAGTTCCTGAGCCGCACTAGCCACATTCCAAGTGCTCAGGAGCCACACTGGACAGGACCAAAGACTATTTCCACCGTCACGGAAAGTTCCAGTGGACAGTGCTGCTCCAGCCAGTCAGCTACTTCAAGCAGGGACCTGGACTTGGTGGTCTCCATGCAAATGCCAAACAGGTGCGTTCACTGTGATTAACCAAACTTGGTCCTGCTGTGAGAGGACCGTCGATCTGTTCGCAATTACCAGCAGAGAGGACCTGTTCGTACTTCGTGACAAATCCATTTCGGTTTCATGCCAAAAGTCAAGTCCTCTCTGCAGAGGAACGGGTCTGCTCCCTGCTGGACTAAGAACGGCAGACGCAGCCAGGACCCCTGCTGGGCACAGGGCCAGCACCTGAATCCATACCCCTTCTCCAGCAGGAAATGGGCTCAGCTGACATGAAGTCAATACCAAAATGCAGGGAAGACCCACGAGAAAATGGGCCAGAATCAAATTGGGACCCGAGGGGTCAAACCATGACCCCTTAATGAATGACCCCTTAATAGACAGGACTATGGTACAAGCCCCTTGATCACCGGGGTTCAGAAATGAGACTAAACCCAGTCCCGAGTGACTGAGCCTGCTTATGGAGGGGTGGGCGTGGGGTCACAGCTTGGTTTAACCTGAAATGAGCCATGCAATAAGCATGCTTCACCTTCATGTGATGAAGACCTCCTGTGATGTGGCTGCTCACAGGGCCCTGTGTTTCCCCTGTCCTCCCTGGCAGAGGGCGGCTGGGGCTGTGAGTCAGAAAAGGAAAACCTGCGGTGGGGGGGGGCAGGGAAGAACATTCCTACAAACTGCTTCTTGTGGGAAATCTATGCGACGAACTCACCGCCACGCATGGTCAATTTTACAAATGTCTCTGGCGAAAGTCGTTTCTCTCCCTCCCTAACACAAACAAGTGAGGTAGCCCTCGCCCACCTCGTGCTAGACGGGGGGGGGGGCAAAACTCTCAGTTATGCTAGGCGCTGATTTCCCTGAATTTCTGCACCGTTTTAACTCTTATTGCCTCAATCTAGATTCGAACACATCTGTCTGGATAAATTTATGCTTTTACACCTCGAAGCACGCTGAGTAATTAATATCTTCTGGGTTAGCTAAGCACTGCTGCATTGCAAGGGAACATGAAAATGGTTTCCCTCCTATTCTGATTACTAAATGGATTTAGCTACCGCCACCTGAGCTCCCACTAGTTTCATGAATAAAATTTAAAGCACTCCCAGAGAGGACAACAGTGACGGGAAGGCATCATGCCCTTACAGCTGCAGTGCGACCCAGGCGGTCCCCGAGCGCCACACCTGGCCCCAGGTGCCTGTGTCAAGGGGAACTTGGGAAGCAAGGCACCGCGGCCAAAAGTCTGTCTACAGATTTCTGGGAAGCATCCCAGTGGCCTATGTACATGGCAAGCAAGCTGATTTAAAAGGTGGAAAGAGGAATCTTTTTCACAAAGTGCTTAAGTCACTTTGCTGATTTAAAGGACAGTGTCCAGGGCCGCCTGGGTAGCACAGTCAGTAAAGAGTGGAGACTCCGTGATTCTAGCTCAGGTCTGAGTGTCAGACCCTGACAAAAAATAAAGGACATTCTCATTCCTCCTTTCCACCCGGAAAGGTAAAGGTCTATGACAGCTGCTCTGAGGAAATCCCGAAGGTGCCCGGAATGGCTGTAGGGGTGACCTCTTCTGTAGAAGTCAGAGCTGAGAGCCGGCGGGTTCTTCTGCCAGAGAAAAAATGGAGTGTGGGGGGCAACGGGGACTAGTTTGTTTTGAGAGAGAGAGAGAGCAAACGAGCGAGCGAGCAGGAAAAGGGACAGAGGGAGAGGAAGAGGAGGAGGAGCAGTCTCCCCGCTGAGCACAGAACCCGATGCAGGGCCGGATCTCACGACCCAGAGAGCATGACCTGAGCCGAAATCAGGAGTCGGACGCTCCACCGACTCAGCCCCCCAGGGTCACAGTGCAAGACACTGAGTGCCTTGCTCAGGGTGCTACCGCTGGTGTGCCATCACAAACTCGAGCCCAGCTCTGGTCCAAGGCTGGTCCAAGGACAGCAGCACCAGTGGCCAGCTTTGGAGCCAAAGAGCCTGGGTGCGGAGGTCCCAGCTCGGCCGCTCACTCGCAGAAAAACCCCCGGCAGGGATGGCTCAGTGCTTGTTTCCTCATCCGTAACGTGGACGCCTCACCAGACGCTCCTGCAGCTAAGCTGATGCGGAGAGGAAACTGGTCCTTACACAGAGTGGGGCGAGTGCCAAATGTGACACACACGCGTCTGTCACATGTGAGCTGTAATTATTACATTTCACATTAAGTAAAACCCACTACTAGACCCATTACTAAGTAGGAGGCCCTCAAAGCATACGCATGAATAAACAGCATATAGGACAGTGATTAAAATGTTCAAAAGCTTAATAGATGCGGAGACAGCAAAGCCTCGCTCGGACCTGAATCACCCCGTGTCTGATGAACCTTTAGATCCTACTCATGTGCCTTGATTTCCCAAGCTTACATGTCAAAACAATACCACCGGCCGTCCCCAAATGCTCCTAAACCACAGGCTCTTGACCAACACCAATGCACGTGGCCTTTCCTACCCCTGCAGCCAATATTAACGTAAGTGTCAATGGGGAGATGCACCTGAGTTCTTAAGTGAGGCGGGAAGCGGTCTCTGGTTGATGCTGCCCAGATTGAAATTTCCAAATCAGAGCCATGCATAACTAAACAGGACCTTGGAGATCACCTAGTCCAACCCAGTCATTTTAGAGATAAAGCAAATATCCTAAATGGTCTACTGGCGAGTGGGGGGGGGGTTCAAGTCGGCTGAACAAAAACAGGTGAATTCCATTATAAGACTATGATGCCGCCAACTCTGGCTTTCTTTTTCAACATCCCTCTGGCTAGTCGAGGTCTTTTCTGGTTCCATATAAATTCTAGGATTATTTGTTCCATTTCTTTGAAAAAAGCTGATGGTACTTTAATAGGGATTGCATTAAATGTGTAGATTGCTTTAGGTAGCATATTTTCATAATATTTGTTCTTCCAATCCATGAGCATGGAACGTTTTTTCCATTTCTTTGTGTCTTCCTCAATTTCTTTCATGAGTACTTTATAGTTTTCTGAGTGCAGATTCTTTGTCTCTTTGGTTAGGTTTATTCCTAGGTATCTTATGGTTTTGGGTGCAGTTGTAAAGGGGATCGACTCCTTAATTTCTCCTTGTCTTGTTGTTGGTGTACAGAAGTGCAAGACAGTTCATTATGTAGTACAGATGGGTTTGGGAGAAGCCTGGCTCGTATCATGGTTCCTTAAAGAGCCGGCCTGGACAGAGAGCCCGATCTACCCAATTAACTTCAAAGGCAAAGTAAAGCAATCGTGTCACCAGGTCCAGCATCAGCTAGGTGCTCCGCCGTCCATGTTCATCAGCAGGCTCGGAGACGGAATCGGAGTTTACACTGGACAAGCCCATCAAGATCTCAGCCTTAGCACCTGGCCAGGCCTGCGCAAAGGGAGACCAGCGCAGCCAGCCCACGGCAGCTCCTGTATGTCCCCAACACAGACCTTTCTCCAGAAATCCAATCCTGCAGGCCACGCTATTCAAGGGAGACTTCCACAACTCCTCTGGAGAAACACACCCGACCAGCCTCTGTCTTCCCTCCCCTTCCGAGCTCCAGCGAGTGCCTTACCATCCACCTAGGATCCTGAATCAAAAGCCTGGCTGTTCCTTCATCTGTGATCCATCCACGACCAAGGTAGGTATTTCGCTACCAAAAGAGCTCTCCTCTCCATTCCATGAGCTCCACTTCCATGGCCACTCCCTTAATCTCTCATCTCAATTGTAGAAACTGTCCTCCAGCTGCCCTCCTCAGCTTGAGTCTTTTCTCTGTTCTGTTGCCCAAAAGCTGCGATACGAAGATCTGCTTGGGTCACTGCTGTTAACTTAAAACCTACCAATTGCTCCCCCATTGCCTAAAGAACCAAGTCCTAACTCTTTGTGCCTAGCATTCAAAACCCAAGCGTTCTCTGTGCTCTTCTACCTCGAGGCCCACTGCTCTCTTTGGCCCAATTCCCTTCTTTGTATACAGATCGTCAGCATACAGGGGTGCTTCCTCCATGGAGCCCACCTGGGGCCCACCCCCCACCAAGGAAACCTCATCACAGTGGTCATGCTTCAGCCTTCATGCTAAGTAAACCAGGTATAACTAGACCCGTCACCCTCACAGTGGACTGTAAATTCTTTAAAGACAGGGACTGGGCCCTTTCCGCATGCCTCCCATATACCACAGAGCCTTGTCTGGAACAGTGCTCAGTCCAGAGCCTCTAATTAACCACTCTTCTGGCAGAGGCTTTGATTGGAAACCCAAGCCCAGCTATGTCCAGTGCACAACACTTACAACTACTTCTTTACACCAGTGAACAGACAAAATCTTCCGCCAAGGAAAACCCATGCAGTTTGTCCTGGAAGCACTTCAAAAATGAGAGAGTGCCTCCAAGTGAGGAAGACAATTAAGGGGGAGGCCTAACTCTCAACCGGAAGGGCTTCTTGGGAATCCAGCTGTTCCTGGTAATTGGTTTTTGGATCAGTCAGAAAACAGAAGCAGCTTTTAAGGAAGATTCCCCCCTGACTAGCGGCCTGGAAGAGGGGAAAACTCCTCTTACCCAAGAGTACTTTTGCCATAGGGCAAGTGAGAAGAAAAAAGACCCATGAAGAGTGGTCTATTCAGATCCATTTCCTGTTTTGTTTTGTTTTTAACTGGATTCTTTGTCTTTATTGTTGGGTTGTAAGTGTTCTTTATATAATCCAGACCGAAGTCTCTTACCAGATACAGGATTTGCACGAGCGCTCTTTTCTTTCAGCACCTGGGCTTTTGGTGCCAACCCAAAAAGGCTTTGACTAACCAAGGGCATGAAGATTCACTCCGTGTTTTCCTCCTCCACGAATTTTATAGTTTCTGTTCTTACCTATAAATCTCAGATCCATTCTGAGCTAATCGTGTGTGTGCATGTGTGTGTGTGTGTATGTGTGTGTGGTGTGAGGGAGGCATCCAACTTTTTTTTGGCACGTAGAAATCCATTCATCCCTAAGCTGGCTGTTGAAAAGACTATCCTTTCCACATGAATTTTAGGATCATCTTGTCCATTTCTACAAAAGAGGCTGCTGGGATTTTGACTGGAATGGCCTTGAGTCTGCAGATCAATTTGGGAAGTATTATCCCATCTGTTTCTAAACATGCTCAAAGCTCTCCCATTTGAAGCTAGAAAACCCTCTTTTGGCTGTATATCCCAGCTCCCCTCCCCCCCACGGTCTCACAGCCACTCAGCATGTCCCAAACCAAACACCTGCGCTTGCCCCTCCAACCTAGACCTTTTCCTGGGTCCCTCCCGTTTCACTGAATGCCACAGCCACCCCACCCCATTGTCCAAGCCAGCAACCTGCGCATCATCCTGGACAGCTCGCTCATGCTCACAGCTGTGATATCATCACGAATCCTCGACTCTACTACTACAACAAGCCCTCGGGCCACCCACTTCTCCACATCCCCACTACAGCCATCATCTCTTACCTGGATGACCCCAGGAGCCATCCCTGTGGCCCTTACATGTCTAATCCCTACCCCAGCCTGTTCTCCACATGGCACGTGGGGACACACCCTTTTTCCTTTTTTTTTTTTTAAAGATTTTATTTATGTATTTGACAGAGGGAGACACAGCGAGAGAGGGAACACAAGGAAAGAGTGGAAGAGGGAGAAGCAGGCTTCCCGCTGGGCAGGAAACCCAATGCGGGGCTCGATCCCAGGACCCTGGGATCATGACCTGAGCTGAAAGCAGAGGCTTAACCCACTGAGCCACCCAGGTGCCCCCCCTTTTTCCTTTTTAAACAAACATCATGGCACATCATTTCCCTGCTCAGAGTGTAAATTCCACACGCTTAACTGTGGCCTGCAAGGCCCAGTCTGATCTGACCCCAGCCCGCCTCTCTCTGCAGTCCCTATCTTGTACGAGGTCTCTGCTTAATGTCATTTCTCTTATTTGTTTTCAGGTAATGCGGGTCCGTTCTGAAAATCCTAGAAAATGTGGACTAGAATAAGAAGTAAAATATCAGCAAGTGATTACAACACAGATGAATCTTGAAGACATTATGCTAAGTGAAATCAGCCAGTCACAAAAGGACAAATACTGAGTGATTCCACTTATAGGAGGTCCCTAGGGTAATCAAATTCATAGACAGAAAGTAGAACTGTGGCTGCCAGGGGCTCGGAGGAGAGGAAATGAGGAGCTGCTGTTTAATGGGCCAAGCTGCAGACTGGCCGCACGACACGGATACATCACGTTACACGTTTCTCTCCACACTTAAAAATCACCAGAAGTAACAGTGAGTGATGGTTTCTTAAAAACAAACATCACAAAAACGAAGTCAACAATCTCAGAGCATATTGACTTTGGGCACAGCCTGGAACGTGGCCTGCTCACCCACCCCTGAGAACACAGCAAACTCCAATGCGGGACTCAGAGCTTCTCCATCAGAATAGACCATGCCGACGAGCCTCTTCAGCCTCTCAGGCACCTGGGTCGGGGTCCAGGCAGGTGACTCGAAGGTCACACATCGGGAAAACTGGGTTGTGGGAAAGGTCTCTTTTGTGTTGACCCCCAAAGTGGCCTGGATCCTCTGGCCCTACAAAGAAAAAGTCTGTCCCCTGTTGCCCAAGTCAGTCACTGAGACATCCGGATCCTACGGTGACAGTCACCACTTACCAGTACCAGGAGATCTCCTGTCCCTGCCACACCCCTCACTTTTTGCCTCAATCCCTTCCTCCCTTTCCCTGGGAGGACTTCTCCCCATTGATCTGCTCCATCTGTCCGATCTGCAAGGAACGGTCCGCTCTAATTCCCTTCCCTGATACACCCAGCGGCAGATTGCTGCTTCTGTCAACAGTGACAATTTCAACAGCTGTCTACACGATTAGGGGACAAAGCCCTGCCAGCCATTGGCACTTGTGTGGCGCTCTGTAAACAGTGACTAAGCAATCGGGGGAGAAGTGTCAAAAACCAGAAAGAGCCAACCTATGGGTATAAACGCACGCTGGTCCGTAAGCCGCTTCTCAGGCTTATCCTTGAAGGCAGCGATCGGCCTGGCCCATCCTCCAACACAAACCTTCAGAAGGAGACACACAGTCCCCCCTGCACCCTGGGTTTTCACATCTGTGGAGAAGGGGAGACTGGTGTTTTGGGGTCTACGGCAATTTTGAGGAACATATCCAGGCCTGTGTGTGCTGGATTTGGCTAACTGAATCCCTAAATCAGCCAGTTGTGTGAAAGAATATAAATTTAATAAGCTATTTAACACTGTGCAAAACAAAATCACAGCTGTTCAGCTGAACTTGCCCCCTTTCACCACTCTGTATACAAGCTGATGGCAGACGCTGAGGGTAGAGATATTTTGAGGATACAAGGCAATTTTTTAAAAATTTTATTTATTTGAAAGAGAGAGAGACCACGCGCAAGCACAAGCAGGGGGAGTAGTATAAGGACAGGGAGAAGCAGGCTCTCCACCGAGCAGGGAGCCCAACATGGGGCTCCATCCCAGGACCCTGGGATCATGACCTGAGCCGAAGGCAGACGCTCAACCTTCTGAGCCCCCCAGGCGCCCAACAAGACAATTTTTAAAAATCCATGAAATGACAAGCATCCTACAAGTCTACATTGTTGAACATTCCCATTCAGTTTAGAGGGAAGGGGAGGCACGCAAAGAAAGTTTCCTGTGGCATGCAGCAGAATCCAATGTATCTACTTTTTAAGCTTCTTTCCAGCCCAAATATGTCCTTTAAATCATGAACCAAGCCAGGCTCAGCCATGGGAACAGTCACCATGAAGAACCTCAGTAATTCTGCAGACCACCTTCATCCCCCAAATGCACGTGACATTGACCCCACAGTTAGAAACATTCTGCGAGCACATAGCACCGAATGTTGCACGTTGCGACACAGCACTACTCACAGAATAGTCTTAGCACCTCTGTCAAAGAAACAAGTCAGGCTACCTGAACTCTAACTCCCTTTTATGGTAATCTTCTCCACAGAAAGGGTGTCTGAGAGGTCTGGGGCCAGCTCTCGTGCCTCTTCTCCTCCATGGCACCTGAAGCAAGACCGGACGTGGTGAGTTCTCAGGGCACCTGCGCCGTCTTTGTCAAATGAAGTCACCTTGCCCAGTGTTTTCTTTCAGTAACACCGAGGCCTTCACAAAGGAGAATTCCCTCGTTTCGGGGAGGAAAAGGAATGAATGAATGTGGATAAGGTTTAGGATCATCACACTGAGTGCCAGAAGCCAGACCAAAAAGAGAGGACATGCTACATGATCCATTTTTTCTATGAAATGCTAGAAAATGCAAACTAATCTATAGTGACAGCAAACAGAGCAATGGTTGTTGAGGAAGGGGATAAGGGCAGAGGGAGATTCCTAGGGACACAAGGAAACTTCTGGGGCTGCTGTAGACTACAATAAGATATACCTCCCTGGGGGCAAGGGGCAAGCAAATGCCTGAATCCTTACAATAGCTTCTGAGGGCCTCGGTATCTACCCCACCCCACCCACCTCCTCTAGGTTTGCTCATTTCTTGTTCTCATAAAGCCTGGAATAATATATACCAAAATATTAATGGTAATTATCCACGGGTGATGCCTATTTTCTTATTTTCTGAGATTACTAATTTTATACTCAAAAGTTTTTTAAACAATGTAATTCAAAGATAACCACCAAAGATAATAACCTAAATGTGAGAAATCACAAAACACCTAAAGACCGCACAGTCAGCTCTTGGACAGTGCACTTAGTTATATATTTATGGATGTGTTTCCCCAGGCAAGGGAAACAAAAGCAAACATTAAGTACTGGGATTGCATCAAAATAAAAAGCTTTTGCACAGCAAAGGAAACCAACAAAATAGGCAGCCAAGTGAATGGGAGAAGATATTTACAAATGATATATCCAATAAGGGGTTAATATCCAGAATAAAAACTTTATACAAGAAAAAAAAAAACCCACAATCCAATTAAAAATGGGCAGAGGACCTGAGTAGGCATTTTTCCAAAGAAGACATCCAGATGGCCAACAGACACATGAAATGAGGCTCAACATCACCAGTCATCGGGGAAATGCAGATCGAAACCACAATGAGATATTCTTACACCTGTCAGAATGGCTAGTATCAAAAAGACCAGAAGTAACAAGTGTCGGTGAGGGTGTGGAGAAAAAGGAACCCTCTTGCTCTGTTGGTGGAAATTCAAACTGGTACAGCCACTGTGGAACAGGACAGAGGTTCCTCACAATGTTAAAAATAGATCTACCATATGATCCAGTAATTCCACTACTGGGTCTTTACCCAAAGAAAACAAAAACAGTAATTCTAAGGGATACATGCACCCTATGGTTTTTGCAGCATTATCTACAATAGCCAAATTATGGAAGCAGCCCAAGTGTCCCATCAACAGATGAACGGATGAAGAAGATGTGGTGTGTGTACACACACACACACACACACACACACACACACACACACAATGGAACATTACCCAGCCATTAAGAAGAGTGAGATCTTGCCATCTGTAACAACATGAATGGACAAAGAGGGTATTACGCTAAGTGAAATAAGTCAGAGAAAGAAAGACTAACCATATGATTTCACTTATACATGGAATGTAAAAAACCAACAAAGAAACAGACTCTTAAATGCAGAGAACTGGTAGGGGAGGTGGGAGGGCTGGGCAAAGCAGATGGAGGGGACTAAGAGGTACAAACTTCCAATTACAAAGTAAACGTGTCGTGGAGGTTTAGCATAGGTACAGCATAGGGAATACAGTCAATAATATTTTAATAACGTCATATGGTGACAGACAGGGACTACCCTTACCGTGGTGAGCACTGAGTAATGCACAGAACTGTGGAATCATGTTGTACCTGAAGCTAATACTGTATGTTAATGACACTTCAATAAAAAAAGGTAGGGGCACCTGACTGGCTCAGTTGGTAGAACACGCAACTCCTGATCTCAGGGTTGTGAGTTTGAGCCCGAAGTTAGGTGTAGAGGTTATTGAAAAATCTTCAAAAAATAAAAGGTAAATGACAACCCTATGACAGCCTTTGCAGTAGGCCGAATCCCTCAAGAATGTCCACCTCCTCCTTTCCCAGGAACCTATGAATAGGTCTTAAGGGAATTCTGCCCCATGTGGCGAAAGGGACACCGCACGTGTGATTAAATCAAGGGTATGGAGATGAGGAGATCATCCTGGACTACCCTTGGGGGCCCAAGGTAATCACAAGGGTCTCTATAAGTAAAAAAGGGACAAAGCAGGGTCAGAGTCAGTGTGATGGCAGGAAGGAGGCCATGAGCTAAGTAATGCAGGGGACTAACAGACCCTGGAAAAGTCAAGGAAACAGATGGAACAAAGCCCTGCTGACACGTTGATTTTAGCCCAGCAAGACCCTTGTCAGATTTTCGGCCTCCAGAGTATCAGAGAACATATCTGAAGGAGGCCAAGTGTCCACCTTTGTTCTTAACACGTTTGCAGCATTCATTTGGAAGTCGTTCCAGATCTTACTCGGCTAGTCCTGTAATATCACACTTTTGAGAAGCAATTATTCTTTTAAAAAAAAAAAAGTCTTACTTACAATTATGTGTGTTCTAATTGGGTAATATGACTGACAAAAGCCTTAATTATGGCCCATAATTCACACCCAGTCCATCACTAGGTCTTTGCTACAAGCTGGCATTTGTGAACATCACACCATGGTCCTGTCATCTGTGCAGCTCTCCCCCAATTATCGTACTCGCAAGGGCACTAGCACAAGGCAAGGTGACAAATGATGGCGGTCCAGCTACCGGAGACTTTTACTTACCTGAGAAAAAGCATCTTCTGGTGACTCTGGCCCAAAACACAGAAAGGGGCTTCATCCGGTGGGGACCAACTCGACCCAGTAGGTACTCCATTTGCTCGTCTTGCAAATTAGTACAATCCTTATGTAAAGGCCGGCTGCCAACACTCGAATTTTCCAATGGAAAGACCCAGGCCCAAAATCAAAGGCATCAAGCCAAGATGTGAGAATTCAACGAGGACCCTGAAGCACCAGGTCTCTTACACCTGAAGCAGCCTCAGCATGGGGACAGGAACATTCTTCAGTATACCCGCCCACAGCGCTATCCTAGGTTGAATAGCGCATCTCACAATTTCACAGCCTCAGAACCTGTGAATGCAGTCGGATTAAAATGAGGTTGCACTGGAGGAGAGTGGCCGCGAAACCGACGACTAGTGTTTTTAAGAGAGAAATGTGGACCCAGGGAAGACCTCCATAAGAGGACGGAGGCAGACAATGAAGCAGTGCCGGCCCCCTTCAGGAGCTAAGAAGAGGCAAGGATGCTACCCGGACCCTAAGAGGCAGCAAGGGGGCGTGGCCCTGCTCACACGCTCACTTCGGACCTCAAGAATCGTGAGAAAATACATTTTTGTTGTTCTAAGTAATCCAGCTTGTGCTACTTTGTTACAGCAGCCCTAGGAAAACAATGGAGGCACACGTCACCAGAGCATTCTAGAATCATCAAGAGTTAGGAGTAGAGCAGGTAGGGTTAATCCAGAACGCTTCCCAGGAATAGTGAGCTTAACAGAAGTTTCCAAAAGTGGGAAGAATGTAGTTTGGGAAGGAGAAGGGTGGGGGACCAAGGACAAGCAACCGTAACACGGCATCCCTCCACAGCCGCAGGATCACGCGGCACATGCACACGCACACACAAGGTACTACGTGCGGCACCAGAGCTGCTCAGCACAAGATTCAGAAAGGAGGTGGGAGCACAGACACCCATGGGCCCTGCTGGTGGGAGCACGAACCAGCGCAGCCGTCGTCAAACAACTCCGCAGAACTTGGGTGACTTTGCATGCATGCACCCCATGACCCACGGCCCCGCTCCTGGGCACACAGCCCACAGAGGGCCTGGCACAGAGCCCTTGGGCACATGGAGCAGGATGCTCGCTGCTCGCTGGCTGTGGGGTGGGAGTCCACAATGGGCAGAGCATTGAGGGACAACGTGACAGACGCTTACAAAGAAACCGTCATACCTTCAGGCAGCTGGAAACAATGTAGCAACAAGAAAGACCTGGAAAACATGGTACTGAATGCAAACAATAAGAAACCAAAGGGCACAGGTGCATATTTAATGACACACACCAAGAGCAATGCTTAATGACGGGAAGGGAAAGCAGGGCTAGGGGACAGAAGGGAATAGAAACGAGCATAAAATGATGGACGTGAGTGGATGGGCAAAATGGGTGAAGGCGACTGGGAGGTACACGCTTTCTGAAGATATGGATAAAGTTTGGGCTGTAAATAATAATAACGTATCAAAGTTGGCTCATTGTGACAAATGCATGCTCCTACTTCTCAGCCTGGGTTTAAGACGACGAGAGCTTAAGGACTTAGGTGGCTTCCTATGGAGACTCCATTCCTTTGAACAGAGCCCATGGAAGCACATCTGCTAAAGCCTCATGGCAGAAAATAACTAAATCTGAGTTACACACACCAGATTCAATAAACAGTTGGACTTCTAGGATCTTCTCTGGTGTAATCTGCCAGATTCTCTACTCTTCCATAGGCTCTCCTGGGGTCAAGGCAAATGCAGGAGACTCTCTTGGATGATCAGCTGAAAGTTTCTGGTAATGAGTTTGTCCTGACGTGGCCCCTGATGGTCCCTGTACCTCTTCTTGGGTCCCTGAGGAAGCTTTCAGAAGCAAGAGTCTGTTTCTCCCATTGCAAGAAGGGAAGTCTAAAATCCTTGAATGGGCTTCTATCCAGCCTACAAACCACCAAAGGAACCTCCTCGAAAAGTTCTTTTGTTTGTGTCAAGCAAGGTCTGAGCTCTTGCCTACATCTGAGACTCTGCCTCCACTATACCGGTCATCCACCTGGACTCCTGGCCCCATCTCCAGCCTTGGTTCTGGTGATGAGCAGCTCTCATTTTGCTCAGAGGGGGCAACCCTGCCCTGCCCTCAGGAAGCTGCACTGGAATAGGAGAAACACACAGGAACAAGAAGCCCGAGAGCGGCTACTAGTAACATCAACTGCAGGAGAAATACAGTCCTCGCAGGGCCTCAGCTCACTGCCGCCAGAGAGAGGAGGTGCACGTTTGAACGGCAGTACCCATTCAAATGTGAAACCTGAATCCTGCCACCCTGCAAGCCGTCCTCAACCTCCACCTCCCACAGGTGTACAGGGAGACCCACACTGCTGCACGGGAGAATCAGAGAGAGCCCAGGTAACTGCCAGCAGAGAGATGCCTCCATCCGGTCAGGCACGGTGGTAGTGCGGCTATGGACCGGCAGTTTAGAGGAGTGGCAGAGATCTCCTCGGAAAGATCCTCAAGACATAGGACTGAGAGGAACACAGATACGGAGCATAAGGACATTTATGTCAATATTTTAAGAGACCCATCCAACAGATAAAGAGATAAACCAAATGCGGTTTCATTCCACATGGAATATTATTGGAATATTATTCAGCCATGAAAAGGAATAAAGGACTGACACGTGCTACCACACGGAAGGACCTTGAAAACATCATGCTAGAGGAAAGAGGCCAAACTCTGAAGTTCGTGTGTTATATGGCGCCATTTTTATGAACTATCCACAACAAGCAAGCCGGCAGAGACCGAAAGAGGAGGGGTTTCCAGGGGCTAGGGAGAGGGAAGAATGGGGGGTGAAGGCTTCTTCAGCCTAGGCTTTTGTTTGGGGTGACAAAATATTCTGGAATTTGATAGCGGTGACTGTGAAAAGCACAAACCAAAAAAAGGACCCTCCTGGATACTTTAAATTACGTGGCCCGTGAACCCATTTCAAAGCAAAAGAATATGATCGCGTGGGGGAGCTGCAGCAACAAAGCTGGGAGCGTAGAGGCGGCTGCTGAGGTACAATGAACAGGGTGCAGGGACAAAGGGGATTTGACGACAGGCAAGAGAGTGAAGGTGCAAGATGTGAGGAGAGGATCTGGAAGGTTCTAGCTCACTCACAGAGTTCCCCGGAATGGACTGGAGCAGCACCAGGGAAGGGCTTCCCTGGAGGCATCAGGTCATGGCCAGGAAACCAGACCCAGACCTACCAGCTAGCGGTCACGGTTTGGGTTGGGGGGAGGACAGAACAGGCAGAGCCACTCGCTAGTCTGGGGGTCCATCTCTGGAGCAAAATGGTCTTGGACACAGAGGTCCCCAGAAGTAGCCACGGAACCACCGCCCACCCCCAAGTGTGACCACCCAGTCCCAGAGTTCAACCCGGCACTTTTCTCAGCCTGGTGACTGACACTGACCTCTGAGGAGCGGTTAATCTCACAGCTGCCACAGCCTTCCGGTAGGGAAGGGGGAGGCAGCCCAACCGAGGAACAGGAGGGGATCTGAAAACTGCACTTCCCGTGTGCAGGAAAGGAGGACTGGGCCCCCCCTCCCGCCAAGGACCTTCTGGGCCAAATGCACTCAAAGCCCAGTGCCGCCTCTCCCAGAACCTCTGTTTCCTTTTTTGTGAGACTCCTGACTGCACCTGCTGAGGCCCCGGGGAAGGCGAACAGAGATCCTGGGTGTGGACGTGGATGTGTCTGGGGCACTCGATCCCGTCACATTTGCCTCCTCCAACCTCGGCCGCCACTGGCTCCCTTGCCACAGCGTGGGAGATGCACAGGTCCTCCCAGCCCTGCTGGCCCTCCGCTACTGGCCTGTCCGCCCGTCCCCTTCCAGGCGGGAGCAGGGACTCTAGACCTCCCTTCCTTAGGCTGGCCTCACCTCCCACCACCGCCTGCTGCAGGCTCCGAGGAACCACTGTCAGGAATGGGAGCTGGAGCACAAGAAACGGCTCCCTGCTCAGTGTGCTGTTCCCTACTCTGTGCGCTGTTCCACCTCCGTTTCTCTGTCCTCAGATTCTCCTCCCACTGCTCTGGCCAGCCACCCCCTAGCTGGCTCCTGACCAGCTCATGTCCTCCTCGGCCTTAAACTACGCCGCTACCCCTCCCTGCCTGCCTCCCTCTCCCCTCTCGGCTTTCCCCCTCCGTCCTGGCCGCACTCCCCAGGTGACGTGGTCCAGGCCCACGGCCTGGCTGTCACCTCCTGTTGAGGACCCCCCCAACCCCTCCCAACTCATGGCTCCAGGCCACCAGTCCCAAGACTCAGTTTCCTCATGGCTCTGACAGTGCTGACAACCCGAGTCCCAGAGTCACCCCTACTTCTCCATCACACCTTAGGCCTTTCACTAAGCACCCTGTACATACCTTCCTTCACAGTTAACTGTCATTTTGTTTTTATCTATCTGTATATAATTCTAATGTCTTCTCCATGTGTGATGTCCTGTCACCTCCACCAGGCTTCCTCTGGATCTTCCCAAAGAATCTTCTACTGATCCAACAGAAGAGACCCTTTCCAGTGTCCCAAATCTGCCAGTCAGATGGCATGTGCTCGTGTCACCGTCCCCAGCCAAGACCTCTGCTCAGATCTCCTCTTTGCTTTCCTCAAGAACGAACTCCTTTATAACCTTTGCAATAAAGACCGAGGAAAATAATCAGCCTCCCTCTTTGAGAAATTTTCTTTAAAAATGACTATCCATAGAGGCAAGTAGATTTAAAAAAGAAAACCCTTTCAAATATGTTTGCATCTTTGGCCTTTGGAAAAGGGGGAGGGGAAGGAGGAGAAGGTTGTTCTCATTCCCACCGCTGGGGAGGCATTTGATTTCGTAAGTATTAATCAAAATCATTCTTGATTATAGCAAAAACAACCTTTGCTATAATTTTAATGCAATTAACTGGAATATATGGTAATTCTGAGCAATCTTGCTCTTGAGATTAAAGAACAGCCTGCCAGGAAACATACGAATAAAGCTTTAAGATCAAAATTTGCATAATTAGGTTTCTTCCCCACTCTCCCCACCCCCACCCCAGCTTCTCTGACTAGGAGAAATTCAGCTGAAAGGAGATGTTTAAAGTCAGCAGACCTACAGCCCAGTCTGGCTGTGTGTGCTTCCCTCCCAGGCTGGAATATTCCTTCCTGAAAGCACGTTCATGTTTCTCTAAGACATCCCTAATAGACCAAGAGACCACCACAGACAGGCTGACGAATTACACAGAGTACAGACGTTCTGAACCACAGTCAGAGGAGGCAACAAAAAAGCAGCAATGCCTTCTAGCTTATGCTTCCTAGCAGCTACCTGGGCAATAGGTCAAGCCCCAAAACTACGGGCTTTGTTTATGAAGCCTGTCTGAATGCCTCGTCACAATGGATGTTCTTGTCACCAAAAAGGCCCCCCCTCCTACAGCCCTCTCGTAGGGGCTGTGACAGCCAGAACCACAGCCTCATGCCACTTGACCCTTTTCCTACCAGCCTTAGAGTCCCTGGCCTTCTGCGGAGAGCCTGCATTGCTCCAGGAGAGAAGAAAATGCATCAAGCAGTTATTTCCCCCGAAGATGCGACAAGCGGGACCGTGCCCACACGTACTCCCAAGGAAAGGGACAGTACCAGTCACACACATCCGATACGCAGGCTGGGGGCCGAGGGAAAGGATCCCACCCACCCCCCACCTCCACCCTTCATCTCGCACAGGTTTTTCCATTCAATCCTACCCATAAAATGATCTTTAACATTTGAAATCACGTAAAATGTCAATAGTCCCATTTCCTCAGAAGTTATTCTTGGATGTGCAGTAAAGTTTAAGCTGAAAGGTTAATATTCCTTTATCAGAAGGCTTGGAGGAAACAGAAATCATCATTTATGTTCTTTGCTACTTTGAAAACAAATGCAGGAAAGAGGACAACAACAAAAACATGTCCAGAAACACGGTCCTTGTGTTTGTTTGTTTGAACAGAGACCTTCCAGATTAACAGGCCTGGGAAGTGTCAAAAAAGGAGCACACAAGACACTACATTCAGAAAAGCACAGGGAGCCGGAAGGAATGGAGAAGAGAGTGCCAATCCAAAGAATGAGCATTACAACAGATAAATCAAAACTGGAGGATCTGAATACCAGCAAATATTGGAGAAGATGTGGGGGAACTGAAACTCTAACCTGTTGGTGGGAAGGGAGATGATCAAGGGCCTCATTCAAGAAAAGTGAAAACAGGTGTCCACAAAAAGCCTTATATACTTTAATTTAAAAAAATCACTTTAAAAAAAAGCCTTACACACAGATGTTCTAGATGTTCTTAGAGCTTGATCTGTAATAGCGCAAAACTAGAAAACCAAATGTCCCGAAACAGGGACACTCAGCAAGGAAAAGGAATTGCAGATACATTCTAGAACATGGATGAACCCTAAAAACATTATGCTGTGTGGGAAAAACAAATCAGACACAAAAGAGTAAATATTGTATGGTGTCATTTCTATGATTTCTAGAAGAGACAAAACCAACCGAGGGCATAAAAATCAGATCAGATCAACTGTTGCTTGGTGTGGGGCTGCGGGGCTGGGAGGGGATGTAAGACGATTGAGCATTCACTGTATGTAACCTATATCTCAATAAAAGAGAAGTTTAAAACTTTTTGTGTACTTAGTTTTAGTAAAATTCTTAAGGATTTATTTTACTGAGGTGTAAGTGAAAATCTGAATACTGGAGCATTTTTGTGTGTGTCAGCTGCACCTCCAAAAGAGAGACACTTAAGAAGTATACTAGAAGGAAAGAAACCAAACACTATTGAAGAACAGAAAAGACCGGACAAGTGGAAAGGCATACAAAGCCTGTGGCTGGGAGGGCGCCATATTGTAAAGATGTCAAGTCTCCCAATGTTAATTTCTAAATAGGACAGGTTTCCAAAAAAATAGTAACGAGAGAAAATGCTGGAAGGACCCAAGCTCAAGAGGACATCCGCTAACCAGAAGAGGAGGTAGAAGCTGGGTGGAAGCCCCACCCACCCCCCTCTTCAAGTCAGGGTGAGAGGACAGTGAGAAAAGGAAGGGGGAGGGGCCTACTGGCTACTCCCCTCTGCGTCCTCCGCACACCCACCCCCTCACCACAGAGAAGGGGGACATCTCCCCTTGAAAGAAAGGGAGCAAGTCGGTGAGGAGGAGCTGGCAGCCCAAGCGCACCCTGGACCCGGCCCGCCCCAGCCTGCTCGCTGGCTCGCTGACCACCCACAGCCCGAGCGTGTGGCCCTTCACCCTCTACACTGTGCCCACTCCCAACCTCCTGGCCTGCAGTCCACCTCCCAGCCCCGGGGAGAGGAATCTCAGCTGAGTCTCCACTGAGCAGACACCAACAATCAGCAGACACTAGGGGGAAACCAGCAACTTCCTTCCATTCAAGCAAGAAATAGTTATCGATGAGCATGACACGGTGCCCAGCTCTGGTCTCGGCCCTCGGGGAATATCGGCAGCCAAGGCAACCACAGGCGGTGTCGTCGCAGAGAAGGACTCTCTAGTGGGAACGGCCTCTCCGTGCGATGGAGTATTATCTGGGCACAAAAAGGAACAAAAGCCTGAGCCACGCTACAGCCTATAAGAGCCTGGTAAACCTTACGCTAAGTGAAAGCAGCCAGACACAAAAGGCCACGAGCTGCACGACTCCGTTTCTGCAACACATCCAGAATAGGTACGTGCCGAGACACGGAGAGCTGCTTAGTGGTGGCCAGTGGCCGGGGAGGGGAGGATGTGGCGTGCCAACTGATGGCTCCTGGTCTCCCCTCTGCATCTGGGGTGATGCAAAAGTCATGCAACTAGACAGAGGGGATGGTCACACAAACTCTGTGTGTGTCCCACATGCCACTGAACTGTATAATTTAAAGGGGTGAATTTTACAAGACGTGAATCGTAGCTCCCTTTTTTTTTAAAGCCATAAAAAATGAAACTGCATTTCAAGATGACATGTTTCCAGCGAAGCCGGTGTGACAGTGATTCTACTCAGACACCACGGGGAACCGGACCAGAGTCCAGGCGCCTGGTCTTCTATCCACCGCTGGCCTGTGTAATATGGGGAGGGAGAAAGAGCGAGAAGCAAGCAAGCACCAGGGCGTGAAGAGGAGGGATAGGGCAGAGGTCTTGCTCACTATAAATACATCTGGCCTCTAACCAGGGCCCAAGCCTGACGGGCCAAACATGAACAGAGTGTACTTGCAAGGGCTGCTGTATCTTGCTTAATCGTATTTTTCCAATGACCTAGGGAGCTTTCATATAAAGGAAATCCTTCAGTGAATGCTTCTGAAAGGATTATGGAACCAGGAAGTTAGCACAGGAGGACTTACTCACCAAACACTGAAGGTAAAGACATCCATAAAGGAGGTCGCTCACGCTGCCTGGCGGGTGTCAGGGGAGCTGGGTTCGGAAAGGTGAGCGGACATTCTCTGGGAGCAGAGGGGGAGGACCTGGGGGCCTGAGACCTGTTGAAAGGGCGTACTGCCAACTCTTCCCTTTCTTGCCCTCCCATCTTCCAAATCATTGTGAACCACCTCTTGCTTGACTGTTTTGCATTATTAAGTAGATGTCTCCAGAAGGGTTCCTGAGCGAATATGTAGCTCCTAAAAAGCATTACATTTAATTGTAATTTTTGAGATGATTATAGATTCACATAGAGTTATAAGAAAGAATAAAAAGAGATCCCGTGTACACTTTGCCTTTCTCCCCAGAGTCATATTACACAAAATTATGGCCCAGTCACACTCGGGATGTCAACATTCACACGATCCACTCATCTCATTTCGGTTTTCCTGTCTTCACTTGCACTCAATGGGTGGATTTATTAATTCCATACAGTGTTCTCATAGGTGTACCTGCGCGTGGACCATCACCCAGTCAAGATAAACAACAGTTCCACGGCCACAACGGCACCCTCACGCTGCCCTTCTGGAACCCTACCCACCTTTTTCTCACCTTCCCTCTCCCTTCTCACCTGCCCCTAACCACTGATTTGTTCTCCGTCTCCAGAACGACATTTGAGCATGTTGCAGAACGGGAATAACGCAGTAGGTGCTCTTTTGCACAGTGTAACGGCTCTGAGAGTCAGCCAGGGCGTCGCGTATCAGTGCTTTGTTCCCTTTTATTGCTGAGTAGTACTCCCCGGTTTGTTCATCTGTTCACTCAAAGGACAGTGAGCGACGGCCGTGTTTGGGAAATACAAAGAAAGCTGCTGTTGACATTTCTGTCCAGAAAGCCTTATGCTTTTCAGAATGCCTTTGTGTCACCTCTCTGGGAGAAGGACAACTCGGATCCCACACTTTGCCCCTCAGGTCTATGTAGAGGTGCTGCTCCGATGTCTTCTGGTACCCAACACTGGCATGAAGAAGGGGAGATGAATCTGGCTTTTCTTCCCCTAAGAGGGACTTGCGCCTTTAAAAAAATGATCAAAGCTTTTATAGCTCTTGTTCATGGAGGCAAAAACCTGGCTTTATTCATGGACTCTCTCTCATTCATTTGACAAATATTATAAACACCTTCTATGTGCCCCACACTGTTCTAGGTCCTGGGAATACAACAGTCAATAAAACAGACACCCCCCCCCACCAAATCCTGTCTTTATGGACCTTATATTCAATTGGACTAAAAGAATATTATTCTAAAACTATATGAATTTTCAAAAATTAGTCAACAAGAGAAAACCTAAATTAAATTAAAAGAAATTAAAAGAGGGTTTGGGAAGCTGGCTGGTAATGAAAATATACAAAAATCAGCTTTCTCAGATGACAACCACCATCACTTAGGAAACTCAATGGGAAAAGGAGAGACCATTTACAACAGGAGTATATGCTGTAAAGTACTTGGGAATAAGTAACAGGAAATGTGAATTACAAACACGAAGAAAGTTAAAAAAACAAACAAACAGAACAAAGAACTAGAGAGGAAAGCCCTGTGTTTGGATGGGAAAATTCAATACTGTTAAAGAAAAAAGAAAAAAAAAAACTGGCTCTTAAAAAGCCAATGCGAGGGGCGCCTGGGTGGCTCAGTGGGTTAAAGCCTCTGCCTTCAGCTCAGGTCATGTTCCCAGATGTCCTGGGATCAAGCCCCACATCGGACTCTCTGCTCAGCAGGGAGCCTGCTTCCTCCTCTCTCTCTCTCTGCCTTCCTCTCTGCCTACTTGTGATCTCTGTCAAATAAATAAATAAAAATCTTTAAAAAAAAAAAAAAAGCCAATGCGATTCCAATGGAAATCCCAATGGGCTTTTTTTTTAATTTGAAAAGTTGACCCTACAGTGTATTTTACTAGTATGTATGGATGGAACACATGGGGAAACAAGTCATTTTTAAAAAGAGTCATTTAAGAAAGACCTGCTCTCTTGTACCCCTGGGGCAAATAATACATTATAAGTTAATTTAAAAAAAAATAAAGACCTGCTCTATCAGATTCCAAAATTTATCCTATGTTTAAATCAGAACAACATCTAAATACATTTTAAATTGCAGTACATGAATGACCCAGCTGCATTACTGCTGTCTACAGCCCATGCTCGTCCCCAGAGTCAATCCAAAGGCCTCTGGGGCCCCCGTTCTGGGCGTCACTAGTCTACACATTTCACACCACCCATTTTCACTGATCCGTTCTATGCCCCGCTCCTGGCACTGGCTGCTCTCCACCCAACGGACTCAACGGCACCCTGTATGCATATTCCCGAAGAAGCCTACAGTAAGGAGAAGACTCACCCTCTTCCTTCTCATTCCATGCCCCCAGACGGGCCACCGGCATCAATGGTTTGGGACCTGCTATTTCAATAGTCAACTTTAAAGATTTTTTTTTTTAATTATTTGAGAGAGAGAGAGAGAGAGAGCATGAGAGGGGAGAAGGTCAGAGGGAGAAGCAGACTGCCCGAGGAGATGGGAGCCTGATGTGGGACTCGATCCCCAGACTCCTGGATCATGATCTGAGCTGGGCAGTTGCTTAACCGACTGAGCCACCCAGGCGCCCCGGACAGTCAACTTTAAAAAATGCATTTACCCTGGTGGCCTTAGTGAAATCTTTTGGTAGACTGTTGGGGCAGATAACATAAGCCCCATTCCAGTTTGAGAAATCAAGGGAGAGGAGGAGGAAGTGCAGGGAGTAGAAATCTGAAGGCAGGAGAAAGGGGATCTATCAGCTGGAAGGAGGACAGGGGGCAGAGCTGATGCAGGATGAACACAAACTCGAGCACGTTCTCAGACGAGAGGGAAGAAGCAAGGAAGGAAACGTGAAGCCCTCACTGTGAGCTGGGGTAGGGTCAGGCTGAGCTCTGGGCCTCCTGGTGCCCAGTTTAGCACCTTTTGAGCTGGACTTTCACTCAAGGACATGATCCAACAAGCACGTTAAAGGATGCTCAACTTCATTAGTAATTAGGGAAATGCAAACCAAAACCACAATGAAACACGACCACACACTCATTCAAAGGCTTCTTAACAACCCCCCCCCCGAAAAAAGGAAAAGTAAAAGGAAAGAAAGAAACACAATAAAAGTGTTGGCAAGAATGTGGGGGACCAGAACCCACACAGACCGCTGGTGGGAATGTAAAATGATATGGCACCTTTGAAAAACAGCCTCGCAATTCCACCCAAGAGAACTGAAAACTTAAGTGCATACAAAACGCGTACGTAAATGGTTATTGCAGTATTCGTAGGAGACAAGCGGAAACCCAAACGTCTGTAACTGACAAACAGCTGAACAAAATGCTACGCACACACGGAGGAATCCTACTTGGCCATAAAGAGGCACGAAGGCCACATGCATGCTAGAACACAAACTGGCTTTAAGAGTGTATATACCAAAAACTCGAGAATCTCAAAGATCTCATGCTTAAGTGGCTTATATCCATTGATATTTAGGATATTCGAAATTAAAGCTGAGAAACTTTAAAACACAGGACAACACAAACACATCCCATTAGCCATCCGAGCACTGATACTGCATGTCACGTCAGCTCTGGAAAATGCCACTGTACACTCATGAGAAAAGGAGGGTGCAGAAGGCAATTCACATCTTAAGTGTTACTATGAAAACAGACCTCGTGGACCCCCCTGAAAACGTCTCCAAGGGGTCCCCAGACCACAGCCGGGGAAGTCACTTTCCAGAGACACTTTTGCCCATCTGCGTAAGAACGCTCATGGCAGAAAGTGACACGAAAGAACTACAAACACACACACACACATTAGCAGTGTGGGTGGAAAGAGGCGAAACACAAAAGCCTACACGCAGTGTGATTCCATTTCTGTGAGGTTAAAAGACAGGCCAAACTAAGCTGTATTATTTAGGGCCACATACATAGGTGGTGGAAGTATAAAATGACTGCACAAAAATCAGGCTGGTGGTCACCTGTGTCGGGGAGAGGGGACTGGAATCAAGAGGGGGCACACGGGGTACTGTCAGCATTCTGTTTCTCAATCTGCTTGGTGAGAACAGAGATTTTCACTTTATGCGTGTTAGAGGCCTCACTCACTTCTCTGTATCTGCATTTCCCAATAAAGGTAAAAGGTATATACACAGTTCAATACCAATAATGTGCCATAGATATTTCTGCACAACAAATACTACTGAAATACCACATTCAAAAAATCATTTTTAACCTACCAGAGGGCACGCAATTTTTTCTTATTATAATCTGATTTGCAGCTCTCTGGTGACTAATGAGGTTAAGTATCTTTTCATGTTTGTTGTCCTTTTTGATTTCCTCTTTTATGACTGGTCTGCTCAAGTCTTTCGCTCATTTTTCTGTTCATTTTTTCCTCACTGGTTCTCAGAAAATCCTAAGACGTATTTAAAAAGACAAGGCCCCCATCTAAAAGTGCGACTAGTGAGGAGCAATGCACCGGCCGGCAGGGCTGAGACATCTGCGCAAATCCGGGCAGACGGCAACTCCCTAAAGAGACTAGGGACAGATCTGATGTCACTAGGATGAGCTCAAGGTCACGGAGGAGCCCAGAGTCAGCTCTAGCTGAGGCCAACCACAGACTGGCTGTGAGCAGATCTCGTGCAACACGTCTATCGGGAAGCAACAGCACAAGAACAGAAAACTTCAGGGACTTGTGAGGAGCGCTGAAAACAGAGGGTGGAATTACAAAGAATATGTCGGTCTCTAGGGCAGTGGGTCTCAACCCGGGACAGCTCTGTCCACTGGGGACACTGGGCAATGTCTGGAATCATTCTGGGTTGCAAGATTTGGGGGGGGGGCGGTTAGAAGCCAGGGATGCTGCTTAAATCGCCTGCCTGAGCCCATGGAAACATCAACAGCACCTCCGCCCCGGACAGAAAGCGCGCATCCCTCCGCGGCAGGGCGGCGGTGCGGGGGTGTCTAACTTGGTGAAGCATCTCCCTTCAGCTCAGGTCAGGGTCTCAGGGACCTGGGCTCGAGCCCCACGTTGAAATCCCAGCTCAGCAGGGAGTCTGCTTCTCCCTCTGCCTCTTCCCCTGCTCATGCTCTCCGTCCCGCTCTGTGTCTGTCTCAGATGAATAAGTAAAATATTTTTAAAAGAAAGAGAAGAAAAATAGCGGGCGGGGGGACAGCAAATGCCCCGGGCTGCCCTACCTTAATGAAATCATCCAAAGCCCTTGAGCGTCCCACTCTGCAAGCACTGCCCGGGGAGCTGCAGGCTGGGTGCTGTGCTCCCCCTCCAGTGGGGAAAGCCTGCGCCAAGAAGGCCCAGTCAAGCCTGGACATCCATCCCCGTCCCTGGGGAAACACCTTGAGAGCTAAGGACATGACAGCAGGGGGGCATGAAAAAAAAAAACCATCCACGACATCACCCCGAGTTCACGGCCATGCCCCAGCGCGCCTGCCTACACAGTTCAGGACCCACGGGTTTAGTCACGGGAGGCAGAAGCAAGCACTGGAGGTGGGCTGGGAAAATACTTGCCCTGTTTATTGTCTGAGCTCCCGCCCTGCAGGAGGCCTATCCAGCTCCACTAGCCCTAACTACCCAGGATGCCAGGATCCCCTCCCCCCCTTGAAGCCCCTAGTGGAAAACACTCCCCATGTTGCTTCATCACCCTTTGTTGGTCTCCCCTAATGTGGCCCAGATTCTGCAAATAGCCCTTTAATTACATGTTCAGTTGCTGTGTCCAAGCCATCCATTTCCTGCCCAGTCCCTGTGCCAGGGATCGTTTTAGATACTAGTGACAAAGCAGACAAAAACCAAGTCCTTTCTCTCATGGAGCAAAAGTCTAGTGACAGAGACAAGACAGTGGGCAAGGCAGCAGGCAGAAAATACCAAACTCAAGCTGGCTGGGGACAGAAGGGTGTTCTGCCTAGTTCGGCGGGGGGGGGGGGGGGCAGGGACAGCCTAAGGTGGGGGCATCTGAGAGGAAGGGAGAGAGAGAACGTGCACCTACTTGGGGAAGGGCCTTCTAGCCAGAGGGGAGTGCTTCACCCACCAGAGGCCAGCCCTGGGCAGGGGTGGGAGCTGAGGCCAGAGAACAAGGAGGCCCCACTCTGTTGGGACTTGGAGGCCACAGTAAGGGTCTGCACTTCATTTTCATTACAATTCAAAGCCATCAGAGGGTTCTGGGCAGAGGGACAGGAGGACTCAGGTTTCTAGGTCACCTGGCTGCCGGGTGGAGAATGAACTGTAGGGGGCAGGAGTGGACTCTAGAGCACCACTTGGGAGGTCACTGCCAGTGGCTCCAAAGAGGAGGAATGGTGCCCAGCTAAGAGAGGAAGCCAGGGAAGAGGGGAGAAGAGGTGGGAGTCTGAAGCATTCTGAGGGTGATCACAGCCTAGTCTGCAGACAGATCAGATGTGGGGTTCTCCTCCCTGGAGGAGCGGCCAGAGCCACCAGCAGGATGGGGCTGCCAGTCACTCAGGTGGGAGAAGGCTGGAGGGGATGAGCAGACGTTCACGTACGCACATGGGCCCTTCTGAGAAGCCTATTAGCAGGGCTAATATTCAAAAGAATTTAACACAGCTGCACAGGGCATGAACCCCATGCTTGCCAGATTTTGGGAAAGGGTGGGGAGGTCCGGGGACGCTAGGGGAAGGGCCAGGATTCCATTGCTGGGTGGCGTGAACCCAACTGGAAGGACTTCAGTAACCTAACCACTAGCAGAGCACCGGCCACCTCAGAGATGCTGAATGCGCCTGGAGGCCAAGAGCTATTACAGCTGGGGATAGAAACTAAAGAGTCACAAGCACACGGACGGAATTTAATTTCAAGCCACGAAGCTGGTGAAAGCAGCTGGGAAGCAAGTATAGGTTAAAAAGTCCACCAAGGACGCCATCGGAGGCGTTCCCCCAGGCCCGGAGCTCAGAGAGGGGACAAGCCTGGAAGAAAGTGCTTCACGGGGGAGGGGTAATCAGAGGGTGGCAGGTGTCCCTCGGGTTTAGCAACAGGAACCCACTGCTGACCCTGGTCAGGGGCACGTTCAGGGGAGAGGTGGGAAGCAAAGTGTTGGGAAGAAATGAACGGGAGCCCCAAACTATAAGCCCACGTGCTATACTGTAGGTGATGAATAGAAGATTAAAACGTGGTTTCTGTTTGTTTTTAGGCACTGCTTTGGATTCTTACATTTCGAGCTGGCGTGCGGAGCCAAATGAATGAATGATGAAAAGTAAAAAAGCGATCGCTCCTGTCAAACAGCCAGAATTCTGTAGGCAGCCAAAGGGCTATAAAGAGCCCCTAAATTAGAGCTGCTCCTGCTCATTCGGACTCTGAGCCCAGCTCATGAATTCAGGGGCGTTTTCACTCAGGCCAAGGAAAGGCTTTTGTAACCATGAACCCCCAATTCTTATAGAACCCCCTTAGGCAGGTGGCCTCTTAGCCTTCTCGGCCTGTCTGGGGAACCTAACTTTCCTAATACCTTGACCACACACCACCTGTTTGCATTTGCAATGACTTGGCTACTCCCCACAATTCTGTGGGGCCAACAAAAGCAGAGATCAGCAGCCTCCCGGTGCAGATAAGGCAACTGTCGCCAGCAAACAGTGGGGCCACACTGGAATGCAGGCTCTGTGTTAATTCCGTCGTCCCAGGCTAGCTGAAGCAGCAATAAAAATGAAAAGAAGAATGTCAAAACGAGCCCATGCCTGGGCACTATTTTGGTGGTAATGAATTCCACACTGCAACAGTATTTCCTGCTGAGGGGACCGTCTCTAATTTGGAAAGTAATCCCAAATGAACCACCTGGCACTGCCAGCCAGATGTCGTCTAGCCTCTCCTTTAAACAGATGTTCACTGAGCAGGGGCACCGCTCTCGGCAGAAATCAACCACAGGGGTGCCTGGGTGGCTCAGTGGGTTAAAGCCTCTGCCCTCAGCTCAGGTCATATCTCCAGGTCCTGGGATGGACCCCCACATGGGGCTCTCTGCTCAGCAGGGAGCTTGGTTGCCCCCCCCTCGCCTACTTGTGATCTCAGGTTTGTCAAACAAAATCTTAAAAAAAAAAAAAAGAAAGAAATCAACCAGAGTTCTCCAAGTATTTTGGTTGGTTTTAAAGCTGCTCCTAAGGAGTCAGAGGGTTCTGCAAAATGGAGCTCAAAACTGGCCAAACCCGGCGTGGTCCCAGAGCACCCATTCCGCTCTGGTACTCTTCCTCCTCCTGCCCGGGGAGCACGGGGAACAGCACAATTAGCGGAAGCCTGGGCTGGCAGGGGCGCGAGAAAGGCGAGCTGGAGGCTCCCTCCTCCTCCTCCTCAGCAAAGGGGCAGGCGTGGCCCAGTGGCCCAGCCGAATCAGAAACCCTCTGTCCGTCCTGGGGGCCCAGACCGCACTCTGCTTCAAGCAGCCTCAGGACTGGGGAGAGCGTGGGGAGACGGAAAAGGCCTCTGGGCAGTGGGCACGGCAGCCCCCGTTCCAGTTGCCTCGTGAAGCAGTTTTTAAAACACCAAACCCGAGCCTAAGGAATGTAGTAGTCTCCCCAGGCCCTCGGAGGGGATTCTTAGCACCCACTGGCACACCCAGAACATCCCCGCAATCCAGTTTTCTGCCCATTTGAACGCCTGAATTCAGAGCACAGTGGGGATTGATTTAAGGCTGCAAATTGAAACGATAGAAGGAAACCTCACAAGCTAGTTTTTGCAGTGGATGAAGAGGCTAGTAGCTACCCCTTCATTTTTCTATTGGTTGCTGTTGCTGCTACAACAAGTTTCGACAGATTTAAAACACTTTTTTTTTAATCTTATAGTTCTGGAGGTCAGAAGTCCAACACAGGTCTCACTGGGCTACAAGCAAGGTGTCAGCAGGACTGCGTTCCTTCTAGAAGCTCTCAGAAGAGTCCACCCCCTTTTTCGGCTTCTCAAGGCTGTGTGTACATCCCTTGGCTCCTGGCCCCTCCATCTTTGGGTCAAATCTTCTATCACATCGCTCTCTGACTCGCTCTAGCGCCTTTGCCTCTATCTTCCCTATTTAAAGGATCCCTGTCTTTCATCTGGCCACGATAACCCAGGGGAATCTCATTTAAACGCCGCTGATTAGCTACCAGAACTCTCCCTTACTCGGAACCTGATAGCCACAGGTGCCAGAGATTAGGACATGGCCCTCTGTGGGAGCCTAGCACAGCTCCGCCCCTCCGTTTGGAACACCTACTTTCATCCACGCAGTTCCCACACGTTTTGGTTAGGACCAGTTTAGGATGACTTTAAGCTTTTACAGGCAAACCAAGGCTGACCAATCAGGGGACTTATGAGCAAGACTCAGGCAGAGCCGAGCCTGGGTTGGGAGACAGGACCCCCTGCGGCCAGGCCTCCCCAAGCACACGGAGATCAGCAGAGGATTACACGCCAAGGGTGAAGAGGAGGGGTGGACACACAGCAGGAAAAGCACCAATGCCAGGTGGTGGAAGAGCCCAGAAACTCGTTGCACCTGGAAGGTCTCTTTCCTGAGCTCACCAGAACCCAAACCAGCTCCTCCCCACAAGCCCCTCTGAGCAGCCAAAAGGCCTCCTCATCCCCATCTCTACTGGAAATAGCTGCAGCCCCTTCCTCAGTCCCTGCAGAGGCCAGAGGCTGGCTCTCAGGGCACTTTGGGGGCGGGGGGGGCGTTAACTAAACATGTTGGAGCTCCCTGGTCCCAAATGACGGAGGGGGTGGAGATGTGACCTGGGACAGCAAGGAAGGAACCGAAAACCAATCAAAACATGTGACACTAAAAGGCCAACTGTCCCCAGACCCTGTCAGTCCAGGGCAATGACTGCCCAGTGTACACACTCGGGGGTGACGCAGCTCTGGGCCAAGCCTGTACGCACCCCTGTGGCCTGGTTGGCTCATACCCAGTATCCAGAGTAGGCCCCCCGCAGGGCTTCTGCCAGGATCCCAGCCTAGCCTCTCAGCACACCCGGCACGTGGCGCCCACTCCGCTCTCCTCTCTCCCCTCCCAACCAACCCCAACCCAGGGACCACAGGCTGCCCCGACTCTCATTTGTTTTGCTCGAACTACAGCGAATTTTTACTAAATGGAGGTATAATTCATGCACCATACAACTCACCCTACAACTGAATGGTTCTTAGTACATTCACAAGTTTGTGCAACCATCACCTCTATCTAGTTCCAGAACATTTTCATCACCCCAAAAGGAAACTGCACTCATTCATCAATCCCTCCTTGTTCCTCAGTTCCCCACCCCCCCACCCCTAGCCTCTGGTGACCACTCACTCATCTACTTCTTTGTCCCTATGGATTTGCCGGCTCTGGACATTTCATATAAATGGGATAATATGTGGGCTTTTGTGTCTGGCTTCTTTCACTTCGCATATTATTTTCCAGGTCTGCACTGTGTATTTTTAAATTTTAAAACGTGGCTTGGAATGTTTTAGGTAACGTGAATAATAATTACTAACAGAGGTCACTGGGTCATCCATCTGTATTCAGTCCTCCGAACAACCCCATGAAGTGGATGTTGTGGTTACCCCCATTATACAAATGAGGACACTGAAGCACACAGCAGTTAAATGACTCACTCCTAGTAGCACTGGCCAAGCTTGCTCCAAAGCCTGCACTCTCCCTCTGTCAGCTGGGCTCCTTCTCTTTAAGGGAGCAGGTACTCAGCAGCCAGTGGCCTGCCCACACATTGGTCACACTTATTCTCGGCCACTTTCCACGTGTCTGTGACCTGCCCCATCCCTGGAGGCATCTACATTTGTCAACCTTGAGTTCGAGTCCTAAAGCTCGCTGGGCTGCTCATTTTTCATCTGAGAAATGGGTTACCACCAAGTTACTTTTTTTTTTAAGATTTTATTTATTTATTTGAGAGAGAGAGAGCATGCGCACATACACGCACAAGCTCGGGTAAGGGGCAGAAGAGACAATCCCAAGATGATTCCACACTAAGTGTGGGACCCAATGCGGGGCCCCATCTCACAACCCTGAGATCACAACCTGAGCCGAAATCAAGAGCTGGATTCTCAACCAACTGAACCACCCAGGCACCCCACCACCAAGTTACTTTTCAAGGTCATATGCGAGTGCCCATAAAGGACATGAGAAAAGGAGATGGGTCAGGGTGCCAACCCTTCCGGGTGGTTATGAGGGGTCCATGTGGGTGGCGCACTGAAGGCCCGGTGCATGCAAGGCACTCAGGAAATGGAAACTTCATTACCATTACTGCCCACCTGCACCACGGAGACTCCTCTCCCCACTGCACAAGAGATCAGCTTCCTATTTCTGTAGATGAATACAGGCACCATAATTGTCCTCAGAGGATTTTTTCAGAGCTAGTAAAATGCACACTGGACTAAAAAGCCATCCCAAATTAGAACAGGGATGACTTGGTAACCACGCTTTTAAACTCCTGGAAGCCTGAAGCCTGTCTCAACTTGCCAGAGCCTGAAGGGATTTCATGAATCACGCTTCGAGGTTCTGTGTGCTGAGGGCTGCTGGTCTTTCTCGGTCACAGATCACTACTGAGGACCGGGACCAGGAATAAAATGGCTCTTGCACAGGCCCACCCACTCCACCACTGTGAGGCTCCAAGAGAGGCAGCTCTCAAACTGCAACTGTCCAGACTCCCAGAGCACCAGCAATTCAAAGCCCATATTTGTCATCTTGTTTTGCACAAAAGAGCCACAAAGCAAGTTCCCCACCTTGAAGCAAAAGCTTCCTCCGGTTCAGTTCTCTTAATTACAATCAAGAAGATCACTAAGTAGTGGTCTTATCCGGGTGGGATCCTGGCTCAATCTCTTCCAAGCTATGTGACCAGGGTCCCTGCGCTAATACGTAACCAGCAAAACTGTTGAGGCAACTATAACCAAGTTTTGTGAGGTGCCTCGCACACTCCCGGTCCCCTCAAGACACCTTTGTTGTTGCGCACAAACAGGGCCAAGCAAACCAAGCAAGGTTCAGAGAACATTCCCAAGGCAGAAGCGCAGCCTCCAGGTGCTCAGAAGCAAGGACTGTGCAATCAGACAAGCCTGGGGTCAAATCTCAGCTCTGCCACCTGAGGCAAGTTACCTCCCTCTTCCCTGGGCCTCCATTTCATCTGTAAAATGGGTACACTGGTTCAATTTCCTCGGCCACCTCCTAAAGCACCTAGTATAACCTGTGATGGCGAAAATCAGAGACCTGCTGATTTCCCTTCCTCCCCTTCTCAATGTGCATACCATGGTGAAGACTTCCAGGAGGTATCCTTGAAGGGAATATCATTTTTCTAACTTTTCTGCGCTTCCACTTTCAACGTGAGCCAATCAAGTGACCAGACTTTTCCCCACAAATGCATTGTAACAAAACTAACATGTTAACCCCCAAGAAGCAAAATGAAACAGAAAATTCAACAGCCCTGTAACTTGTTTCATTTTCCTTCATGGCACTGACAATGTATTATGGAGACTGTGACATTTGTGTTTGTCTCCTACCCCCCACCCCCAACCCCGACGTTAGGTCCATGAAGAGACAGTCTTAGTCTTGTTCGCTGCTGCATCATCTGTGTCTGGAACAGAGCCTGACACCTTTGCAGAATACTGAATGGCTCTTCTTGTAGCAAGTCCAGAAGGGCTGCCCACATGAGAAACATTTCTGCATCTTTTGCAAAACTGCCTGAGACTGCCTACTGTTTTCCAGTGTTCCCCATAAGTAACATAAATCTCACTAGAACTCAACACGAGGACAAAGTTTTGTTTTTGCTGAGCTCATGTTTTTCACTAGCTGAATTTGCCTTCCTCGTCAGGGAGCTCAGAGCATAACTCTGTGCTCAATTGCAGTGTTTTCCTCAAACCTCTTTCTGATGTGGAGACGGGATATAAATAAGTGTAAGAAGATTCTGTCTGTACACGTCGGAGGGCCTATTTTTAACCACACACTGCATTTATCCTAAGATGCTTCTCAAACTTAAATGTGACTGCGAATTACCCGGAGATCTGGTTAAAATGCAGAATCTGACTCAGTCGGTCTGGGGCGGGGTCTGAGATGCTGCATTCCCAACAAGTCGCGAGTGATGTCTATGAAGGCCCTGGACCACAGTCCGAATACTGAGGGTTTAGGAAACTTGCTCCCTTGATTCGACAGCATTTCTCTCTCCACCTCCTTGGCAAAAGTCGCCAATGCCCGCCTCCCCCCCGGGCACCAGAAGCACCTGGGGAGCTGGTCAGACTTACAGCACATCGCTGCCCCCCACCTTCCCGTCCCAAAAGAGATCCTGACAAAAGGGGGTAGGAATGCGCCCAGGAAGCTCCCCAGGTGCTTCTGCGGTAGGTGGCCTCGAAACACATTTTGTGAAGCCCCGCTCAAGGGAATGAGTGCGCTCTCTTCAAGGTCTTCCCAACCGCAATCTCCTGGGGACAGCTGTTGTCACCAGTGGTGACATGACACCTTGTTCAGGATTTTAAGTGGGATTTTTATCCCGCTGTTTCTAGTTCGGTCCCCCATCTCCGACCACACGGATCACGGCAAGGTCAGAGTCCCCGCGGGCCCGGGGTTCGCACCCCCACTGCCCCGCACAGCCCCGCCCACCTGCCCGCAGCCTCCGCCGCAGGCCCGCGAGGCGGGGGCCGGGCCGCTCATGCGCAGCACGGGGCCGCGGGGCGCCGAGCTCCCGCCCTGCGGCCCACAGGGCGGGGTCCCCGCGCGCCCCCCGCCCGCCTTACCTCTTTGGACCAGAGTGGCCAAGGAGAAAGCGAGGCAGAGGAGGAATGCCGAGCGCCAGACCACCATGGCTGGGAGCGCGGGCGGAGAGGCGCCGGAGGAGCGCAGTCAGTGCGAGAGCGCCGGAGGGGGAGGTCAGGGAGGCCGGGGAGGTGCTGGGACCGAGGAGGAGAAGGAGGAGCCGCAGGGGGAGGAGTCCCGCCGCCACCGCGGGGCCCCGCCCAGAGCCGGCGCGCGCGGCCCAGCCCCGGGAGGGCGGAGGAGGGGCACAAGCGCTAGCGCACAAGCGCCGGCGCCGGGGGCGCGCCGGGCTAGGGCCCGGTGAGGTGGGGCGGGGCTGCGACTGTGGCGCGAGGGCGGAGCCAGCCTGCAGCCTCGGGGGCGGGATCGCTGAGCGAGGGGCAGGTCCTCAGCCTGGGGGCGGGCTCGTGCGCGAGGGGCGGGGCCCGTGGCCCCCGGAGGGTGGGGTGGCCTTCGTTGGGGCGAGAGCCCGCGCGTTGCGGCTTGCCCGCGGGCCACTTCCCCCCCAGTGCTCCGGAGGCGAGCCTGCGGGCCCGAAGCAATGTGTCCCCAGGGGCAGAGGAGCCGGAGGCGCGGGCGGCCAGGGCGTGCGGGGATTTCCACTCGGCGCGCCAGACTCCTCCCGGCCCGGAGCAGGACCCGAGGCGGCGCACACGGCAGGTGCGCTCTGCCAGCCGGGTGACCTTGGACAGGGCTCTTCCCCTTCTGGACTTGGCGTCCTCCCGGTAAAAGGCTGTTCCCTGGGAGCCCCTCCAGCTGCGGCCCCGGGACTCAGCACCCGTGCTCTAGCCCCAGTCGCTGGGGCTGAGCTCGCTTTTCACTGGGCTGGCTGCCCGGCCCCTCGCCGACCCCTGCGGGAAACTGTAGTGCAAGCCTGTCCGGAGATGAAAGAAAAGAGCCGTTTTCGTGGCTGCCCGCTGTTGGCAAACAGCGGCACGTCTCGAGGAAATGAGTCCAAGGGCGGGGGCGCCAGGGCACGCTGGCGGGGGGGGGGGGGGGGGGGGGACTGAAGCCGCAGCGCCGGGGGCCCGGGGGGGGGGGGGGGGGGGGGGGGGGGGAGGGCTGGGGCCCGGGGGCCGGGGGGGTTGGGGGGGGGGGGATGAGTGGGAGAGATGGGGTCAGCTCTCCGCAGGCTTTGACGAATGCGCTGAAAGCGCAAGTTCACATCTGCAGCGCCGCTGTGCTCGGTGATCGACAGGCGCGCTGCAGTCCTTTCCCATAAAGCCCCGCAAACCGAGTCCATCTCCAGGGCTGGGCAAAATCAGATTCCAACACTGCCTTCAACAGCAGAATGCCCGCCGCAGCCTTTGATGTGAACACCCTCAAGAAGGGCTCCAGCTGCAGCCGGCTTTCCAGGACAAAGAGTGAGCCCCACTGCTCTCCAGAGTGGCAGAGCGGCGGCGTCGAGCCTGCCCCTGCCAGCCGGTGCTCTGAATCCTGCGGCTGGCAAAGCAAAACGTATAGAGTTAATACCTTAATTTTCAGGCAGTACTTATCCTGTGACACTAACTAGCTGGAGAATTAACGGAAATAGCTAGTCCTTACTGAACACACACTATATACGCGGCATAGTCCAGGCATTTTTACCCCTATTTTGTATTTCTCACAACTTCATGTATCACCTCAATAATTAATAAGGGAAAAGGAGTAAAATGAAGGTTCTTTGAATTTGGGGAGTTAACCAGTCCCACAGTGTCAAAGAGGCAGGAGGACCCCTAGGAACCCCAGTGAGTGCATGGCTAAGAGCATGGGCTTTGGAGCCCGACAGGGTTGAGATCATGTCTGGAGCCAATAAGGTTGTGTGGAGGATTAACTGATAGGGTGAAAGTGCGTGACCTGAGACAGAGTGAGCACAGAAGTGGTCTTGTTAGTCCTGGAACTTAGTCCTGGAACAGCTAAAGAAATATGGTTACTGCAAAGTTGAGCCATGAATTCCATGCTGCAAGTTGGCCCCAACTTTCCCAGCAACTCAGGGGTGTTCTGGGCCATTCCCTGGTGCCTTGGCCTCAGTGGTCCCATCTGTACCAGGAGGGCACCAGACGTCATGGTCTGGAAAGTCCCTGCAACCTCTGAGGGGCAAACCCTAGCACCTATCTACTCCTCCATACTGGAGAGGCATGAGGAGGTGAGGAAAAGGCAGTCACCAGGCAGTGGAGAGTCACACCCAACTGGAACTTTACCTGCTAAACACGCGGTAGAGATGCCCAGATCCCACCAGCTAAATCACTGGCCACAATGTAACAACGCAGCAAAACTATTCTCCGCCTCAGGGTAGTAGGCCAAATCCAGCCCACCTGCCTGTTCGTGCAGCCTACAAACTAAGAGTGGTTTTTGCGTTTTTCAGTGGTTTAAAAGATCAAAAGAAGGTTATTTTGTGACATGGGAAAAATAATACAAAATGCAAAGGTCAGGGTCCGTGAAGTTTTGTAGGAATAGCCAAAACCCATGCATTTCTGTATGGTCTGTGGCTGTTTTTGCACTACCACACCGGAGATGAGTAGTTGCAACAGACACCACAGACCCTGCAAAGTCACAGTATCTACCACTTATCCCTTTCCAGAAAAAACTTTGCCAGCCTTCATTCTAGTAAACTGAGCCATGACAAGGATGAATATTAACAGGCTATGGTGTGGGACTTAAGAATGTGCTCCTCCCAAGCAGGGGATGAGTACTGGAGAGGACCTAGGAATCAGAACCAACAGAAAAGGATGATGCTTACCATGTGCCAAAAACCACCCATTCAAAAAGAAAAAGCCATTAATCAAAATACTGCAAGTGTCTGAGGTTAGTTACTATATCAGATAACTCTCCCTATTAAAATGACTCATTTGGGATCCAGTTTGTCTCTCAGTCTCTTATAAGTTAGGTTAGTGTGAGTCTCGGAGGGCTGATGGCACGGAGGCCCTGATCCTGCCAGGCTGAGGTCCCACCCAGAAGTTGGTAAGCCCCTCAGTCAGGTAACTGCTACTCCACTACATTGCAGTTGAACGTGGAGTTGATTTACATACAGGAAATTTGACGCTTAGAAACTGGGATTCTATGCACCACCATCCCGTGCCATATGTGCAGACATACAGACACTACCTGCTACCACTGCACGTGGGTGCTGGGACCAACTCCTGGCCAAGCCCACCTTGGATTCCACACCAGCCCCTTGACTCCACCTTCCTGCTACTCTTTGCACCTTCCTGAACTTCTCTCCTTAAAATTGTCACCAGCTGGAAAGCCATGTGGCCTGACAAGCTCCTCTCCCAAAATGCCCACCTTTCTTCAGCTCTCACCCAGACAGGAAAGTGGGGCCCAGACAAATGGCCAACAGGCTGGCCTGGGGGTACAGGAGAGGCATGGATGGGGCTGGGATGGCTGCCCCTGACCTGAGGTAGGCTTCTGAGGGCTAGCCTGTAGTTCCACCACTTCCCAACCTTCTGCCCCCCGCCCCACGGCACACCATATCCTTCAAGAGATGTGTTCTAACTTCCAAAACAGCTGTATGTCACTATCACAAACCCCTCCTTGCTGTTGAAGGTACTCATCTGGGACGCACCACTGTCCATGGCAGGAGTGTCATTTCCTGGTAAACCTCCCCCCGCCGCCACCACCACTGATTGTGGGGCACCAGAGTAGAGAGGGAGTTCACATGCCAGGAGGGTCATGGACAAAGTCTTTGCCCCAACTCAACCTCACCCTTTGGCCCCGGGTCCCAAGGCTGCTCAGCTATGCCCATGGCTTCAGAAGCCCTTCGGCAGCATCCTCTCTCCTCCCACAGCTTTGGGCTCTAATCCGTCAAATCAGACTGGTTTGTGGGGCCTGGTTCCATAGCAGGTGGGAGAGGGACACCACACTCTCCACTCCTACTCCCCACAGTGCAGGCAGGCTTGGAGACAAAGACTCCGTGCATAGCAATGGGAATGCAAGCAGCAAGCTGCAGGGAGGGGAGCACCCGGGGCTGCAACAGTTCCTCAGACAAGAGTCTTCACCGGTCCCAGGCAAAATAAGAAAAATGTGGTTGTTGTGGCAAGTTTCACCTCCCCGCCCCCCGCAAAAGTTAGAGTACTGACCTTTATTCTGAAATCATGGATTTTTGTGTGATATACAAAAGTCCTTTATTTCACGAAGAGATGGTAGTGTTTGGTTTAATGAGCTTACTTTGCAAAATAAAAAGTTGGCAACTGTATCTGTCCCTAAATTAAAAGAAGGGAGGAAGGGAGGAAGGAAGAAAGGAAGGGGAAAGGAAGGAAGGAAGGAAGGAAGGAAGGAAGGAAGGAAAAGAAAGAAAGGGAGGAAGGAAGGAAAGAAGGAAGAGAAAGAAAGAAAGAAAGAAGAAAAGAAAAAAAAGAAAGGAAAAGAAAAATCTACTTGCTAGTGAAATTCACAAGTCTGGGAACCACCAGCTATACCAGCAATATTCAGCCCACCCAGATCCCTGATAGGCAGGAAATTTTTGGAACACACTCCACATGTAAACAGAAAATGGATTCTCAAACAATGTTCCCTCACACTTTTTTGAGTTGTAAGCCAATTGCCCCTCAGTCTCCTCTACCTCTCCACAGTGTTCTTATTCTCTCCTCTGCTGGATTTTATAGTAAGGCCAGGTCAGACAGAGCCTTGAGTGCCATGCTAATAACAACGATTTGATCCTGAGAACAAAGGGAAGCCACTGAAGGGTTTTAAGCACGGCAGAGAGACAGGGAAAGTGGTCCACAGGAATGGCTGCTGGCCTTATCTAGAGGGAGCGGCTGGGAGCCATGCCCCTGAAGAGAAGAATTTGGATCCAGGGGATGCATGCTGGAGGTAGCAGTGGTTGTAGAAAGGAGGGGATGTGTGTGTAGGCCAGGCCCTGTTCTCAGGGCAAGGGAGAAAAGCAAGTCCAAGGGGCCCTGTGGGGAGGAGACAGATGACAAGAAATTATACCTTCATGTGACACAGGCAGTTACAGGCAAAGGGGAGCACCGAGAGACAGGGGCTCCTCCCAGCTGGACAGTGAAGGTTGAACTGACTTCAAGGAAGATAGTCCATGGTGCACATAGATAGCGGATGTGAGGGAGGGAGTGGGGAGTACCTGAGAGAAAGACCTGGAAACGAGTGAGGGCACAACGTTGGGAATTTGAGGTGGTTGGAATCAGGTCAGGCACAAAGCTGGTGAGATCGGACTCTATCCAGTCACAACTGGGAACCTGGAGTCTTTTTAATGGGGGCTGGGGTGAGGCTGCAAAGTGACAAGATCAGACTGGCATTTCATGGATCACTTTCTTCCAGGAGACTCAGGACTGCGTGACTTGTACAGAAGCCAGCATTGGCCTTAATAGTGAAAAGCCTGGGACTGATGGGGTGCGGAAGCAAGGAGAAGCGTTGCTCACCTGCAGAAGGGACCCTTTGATCAGAGCATTTTGTAATCCTATGCAACAAATTCCTCCATGAGATAGCAGTAATCTCATATCTCTCTGTTTGTTTGTTTGTTTTTTTATTCTTGTTATAATTCCCGTTTGGGGTTTGAGGAGTTTTCTTACCACACGAAGCACCAGACGGTGAGGATAGTGACAATGATGGTCACAATGAGAACAATATGGAAGGAAACGCAGACAGGTGCAAAATGCCAGTGGGTCACGACTTGGTTTCAAGTCTCATTATCATGAGAAGGAGTCCTCTTCTCTGGAAATCTAAATGCAGAACACCCAGCCGTCTTCTGGAAGCCTGCGTGCCAAGTCAAGCAGGGCAAAACCTTATACCTGCATGTTTTCCTAATGTGAGAAACTGTTCTGCAAATTTCTTTCTAGTGCTCAGTCAAGTTAATATGAAATTTGCATAAGCACTTGGCAAAAAATAATTTATGTGTCTGTAATATTTCCAAGGCAGCATTTTCTACTCTGAATCCTAACCTCTGCAGGAATAGGACTTAACATTTGCCCCTCAAATGCAAAGGAAGAGGACCTTATTTAACTTACCCAGTGAAGTCTTCCCATGAAGCGCTTCGGAGACTCAAGCCACAGAAACCAACACGTGGCCTCTTTAGGTCTTTTCATGTCATCAAAGCAGTCCAGAAGAAGTTACAGAACACAAATGTGGAAAATAGCACCCCTTTACTAGTAATATCATTGCATTAAAAAATAGCTCCTGTTGCTTTTCAACAGGCATTGCCTTCCCTTTAGGGCAACACACACACACACACACACACACACGCACATGTGTAGTGTGCTAATGTATGTGCAGTTGCATATGAACTCCTATGCAAACATCAAACCTGTTCGCAGACTTTTATCACCCACTATGGGTAAACTGAGGCAGCAGCGTGGATCTGCCTTTAACTGGTTAGATGAATTTCAACAAAAATCAATTAATGTATCAATTGAGTACCTGCCAATTCTACTTCAAGACTTCTCAGAGCACCCCCTTCTCTCCATCTCTAAGACACCCAACCCAAGTGACCTGCTGAGGACCTCTGAGAGAAAGAAGAGCGTCTTGAATCTGGCCCTCACTTCTTCCCCACTCTCCTGTGCACTCTTCACACTAGGGCAAGAAGAATCTTCTGCAAGTAGTAAGTTGGCGCTCACAACCTTCCCTTGCTCAAGCCCCCAGTCACCTCTTCCCATTTTTCCTGGGATCTGGTCTAAACTCGTGAGCTTGGCCTTCAAGCCCCTGCCGGACTTGGCCCCAGATGACCTCTCTGGACTTTCTCCGTCCCATCCACTCGAGGCCCCCGGGTGGATTCAAGCCTCACTGGGGCACCCCCAGCTCCCCACACCTCAGTGCTCCTTCCTGCCTCTGTGTGTCCACTCATGCTGTCCCATCTCTCTCTCTCTCTCTCTCTGGTATAAAAATATGTATTTATTTGACCAAATCAGTCAGTGGTTTTCCTCAAATTTTCTTATTGGTGGAACTATTTTATTTTAATTCCAGCATCGTTAGCGCACAATGTTGTATGAGTTCTACACATCACTCTGTGCTCACCAGAGCACGTGTACTCTCCATCCCCTTCACCATTTCACCCACCTCCACCCCCTTCCCCTCTCATAACCATCAGTTTGTTCTCTAGACTTAGAGTCTGTTCTCTGGTTTCTCTCTCTCTTGTTTTGTGCTCATTTGTTTTGTTTCTTAAATTCCACATAAGTAGAATCATATGGTCTTGGTCTTTGTCTGACTGATTTCTTTTACTCGGCATTCTACTCTCTAGATCCATCCACATTGTTGCGAATGGCAAGCTTTCATTCTTTTTTACGGCTGAGTAATATTCCATAATAGTTATCACATCATTTTTTAAGGTTTTATTTATTTATTTTTCAGAGAGAGAGAGCACAAGCAGGGGGAGTAGCAGGCAGAGAGGGAACCAGGCTTCCCGCTGAGCAGGGAGCCAGAAGTGGGGCTTGATCCCAGGACCCTGGGACCATGACCTGAGTGGAAGGCAGATGCTTAACAGACGGAGCCACCCAGGCGCCCCTGTTTCACATCTTCTTTACCCAGTCATCTATTGATGGGCACTGAGGCTGCTTCCATAATTTGGTTCTTGTAGACACCATTGCAATAAACATTGAGGTCGTGTTTTTGTACTCTTTGGATATATACCCAGTAGTGGAATTACTGGATCATATGGTCATTCTATCTTTAACTTTTTAAGGAACGTCTGTACTGTTTTCCACAGTGGCTGCACCAGTTTGCATTCCTATCAGCAAGGTGAGAGGGTTCCCCTTTCTCCACATGCTCGCTTGCTGTTTCGTGGGTTGCTGATTCTAGCCATTCCTACTGGTGTGAGGGGATATCTCATTGCGGTTTTGCTTTGCATTTCCCTCATGATGACTGATGCTGAGCATCTTTTCACATCTCAGTCCCTTCTGCCTTTATCCTTTGTCCCTGGGCCAGCTTATTCCCACTCACATGCAGATCACGCCAGCCTTTACCTTTCTAGCCCTGCTTCTCCTGGGAACGCAGACGTGTAATTTCAAATGCCTGCTCTGCGTTGTCTAATGCTTTTTCAGAGGCGTTGCGATGTCCTAATAAGAACTGCTCATCCTTGTCCCGAAAGCCACCCTGCCACTCCCCGACGTGGTCCCCATCTCCGTGAATGGCACCACCCACCTCCCAGTTGCTAGGGGCCCGAACCTGCCATCTAAATGGGTTTGGATATGTGCACCCACCTCGGCCCTGAATCACTGCACAGCTCCCTCTGGCCCATTCTCTACCCAGCAGCCAGGGGAGCCTCTTAAAAAGTAAATCCGATCATGTCCTCTAGCTTAAAACCCATCAGTCTGGCGGTCAAGGCCCTCATTCTCACTCAGAGCAAATGCAGATTCCTGTCCATGCACATGATCTGTCCTGGACCCCCTTCCTGCTTCATGCCTCTAGGTGTTCCCCTGTGTTTCCATTGTCTACAGCGACCTTCCTTCCCTTCTCCCCCTGGCTGGCTCCAGTTTATCCCTCGGGCCTTACTGGAACGTACGGCCCCCTGCCAGCCAGGGGGTGGGAGGGGCACACCTGCTCCCACAGCCTCTAGGCTGGACCCCAACTTAGCCCTGGGCTGGCTGCTTTGAAATCTGCTGCCTCCCACCGGTCCCAGTTCTCAGCCCTGGTGACACAAAAGAATCATCCGGGAAGGTTTTTTTTTTTTTCCCTGTTTAAATTGAGGCAAAATTCACAGAACATAAAATTCACCCTTCCAAAGTACAGTCGCGGTGTTGCACTGTTACTATTTACTTCCAGAATATTTCCGTCATCCCAGAAGGGAACTCCTTCCCTGTGCACAGTCCCTCCCTATTTCCCCTCTCCCAGCCCTTGGCAACCACTGATCTCCTTCTGTCTCTGCGGATTTGCCTCTTTGAGACATTTCATACAAATAAAATCCTACAATAGGTGGCCTTTTGTGTCTGGCTTCTTTCACTTAGCGCTATGTTTTCAAGGCTCCCCCATGGTTGTGGCATGGCTTAGACCCTCGTTCCTGTTTTGGCTGAATAGTATATGCCATTGTGTGGCTGAACCACACCTTGTGTCTCCATCCATCAATAGCTGGACGTTTGGGTTGTTTCCAGCTTGGGGCTCTCGTGACTAATGCTTCTGTGAACATGCATGGAAAAGTTTTTGTGTGACGTATGTTTTCAGTCTCTTCGGTTGGTACCTGAATTGCTGGATGTCAGGGAAGCTTTTAAAATTACCCCCTTCCAGGCCCTGCTCCCCAAGATTCCCATGTGCTTGGCCTGAGGTGGGGTTAGGAACTAGTGTTTTTCTAAGGGCTCCGCTGACAAGCCCTTGTGCACAACTAAGGCTGTGAACCACGGATGGAGACCATGGTTGGGCCAAGTCCCACCCTCCATCTGTCTTCATGTGGCTTGCCAGCTAAGAATGGCTGAGAAAAACTAAAAAGAGGATTTTGTGACACGTGAAATGATGTGACCTTCAGATCACACAGCCACCCCTGTTCATTTACGTATTATCTACAACTGCTTTGGTGCTACTGGGGCAGAGTTGAGTGGATAGTTGTGACAGAGACTGAGTGACCCACAAAACTCAAAATATTTACTGTCTGGCTGTTCACAGAAACACTCTGCTTGATCTGTCCGCAGCAGCAGGCATGGCGGACCCCTGTCTCCTGCCTGAAGTACTTTCTTCACTTGACTGCTTGAAACCCACTCCGTCCTGGAGCGGCTTCTGGGGAGCAGGGGGAAGCCCCTTTGGTGTAGGTCTGTGGTGCCCAGAATTCAAAACCTGTGGCGTGGCGTACTGTGGGGGAGGTATTAGGAGATCACTTGGAGTCTTGAGGCAGGTCACTGTCCTTTTCTGGGACGTCCCTTTCTCTTCTGTGAAGTAGGGGGGTTGGATAAGACCGTCTTGGGGGTCCCTTGCCGTTCTGAGTTCCCAGATGCACGGTTACCTGCGTCATCTTGTCAAGGCCTCTTGGCAACCCAAGGGAGCTGACTCCAAGAGTAGCAGCATTTTACAGACGACGCAACAAATCTTTAGGGAGGAAAAGTGGCATTAACCAGGTTACCTGGCCAGTTAGTGGCCTGCCCAGCATTCCCACTCAAGAGCGACCAACCCCATTCATTCCCTCTGGTGAGATGGACGTGCTGAGTGCTTGCTCTTTGAGTCCATGGGGTTACAGAGAACTTGGCGGCCTGGAGACCACACACTGCCAGGTGGTGGCTGGCTCTGTGTTATGTTGTGGATGTGGGCAGCTGTGAGTGGAGCCCAAGACGAGAAGGGGAATTTCTTTTTTTTTTTTTTTTAAGATTTTTATTTATTTATTTGACAGACAGAGATCACACGTAGGCAGAGAGGCAGGCAGAGAGAGGAAGGGAAGCAGACTCCCCGCCGAGCAGAGAGCCCGACACGGGGCTCGATCCCAGGACCCTGAGATCATGACCTGAGCTGAAGGCAGAGGCTTTAACCCACTGAGCCACCCAGGCGCCCCGAGAAGGAGAATTTCTTGAGAGGCCTTAGGCAGAGTGTCTGACACTGATATGCCCAGTGTGATATGAGTAGGATCGTATTTAATCTCAGTCTTCTGTGAGGGAAGGTATTAGCTCCCCGTGGCTGCTGTAATAAATCACCACAAACTTTGATAGCTTGAGAACAATACACATTGATTATCTCATGATTCTGGAGGTAAGAACTTCAAAATCAAGAGGTCACCAGGATTGTGTTACCTCCGAAGCCTCTAGGGGAGGCTCCTTCCTCACCTTTTCCAGCTTCTGGTTGCTGTCAGGCAATCCTCAGTGTTCCTTGGCTTAGAGGAGCTTGACTCCAGTCTCTGACTCTGTCTTGTCATGGCCTTCTTACAAAGACACTAGTCACTGGGTTTAGAGCCCTTGCTAAATCCGATGTGACCTCATCTGGAGATCTTTAACTTAATTACATTTGCCAAGATCAGATTTCCAAATGAGATCTCATTCCGCAGTTCCCGGTGGACATGAATTCGCCCACCACAGGAGGCAATATTATTATTGGTCTACAGATGAGAAAGTTGAAGCCTATTCTCATGTCACGAGACCAGTTACCCTCATAGCTAGTTTCTTAGTGACTTAGGAACCAATGCCCAATTCTGGATCATTTTAATACCTCTCATCTTATAGAGAGGAAAAAAGACATACAAAAACCCACATGACCCTTATCTTACACCATATACAGACACTACCTCAAAATGGATCAAAGACCTATATTCAAGAGCTAAAACAATAAAACCTTTCGAAGAAAACAGTGACCGAAATCTTCATGGCCTTGGATTTAGTCATATCGGTGGCTCTGATACCCAAAACAGAAACAATAAAAGAAATAGATAAATTGAGGTTTATCCCAAAACTTTTGCACATCAAAAGGCACTGTCCACAGTGAAAAAGCAACAACCTACAGAATGGGAGAAAATATTTGCAAATCATATATCTGACAAGAGATTACTATAAACTGTTACAACTCAACAACAACAATGACAACAACAACAAAACAAAGAACTCAATGTAAAAATGGGCAAAGGGCTGGAAGAGATGTTTCTCCAAAGAAGGTGTAGAAAGCCAGTAAGAACATGAAAGGCTGTTCAACACTTCTAGTGACTACCCAAACCGCAATGAGCTACTCCTTCACACCTACTAGGATGACGGTAATAAAAAAAAAATAGATCAACTCAAAATGACAAGGGCTGGCAAGGATACAGAGAAAGCAAAACTTTCGTACACTGCTGGTGGGAATGTAAAATGGTGCAGCCACTGTGGAAAATACTATGGTGATATGTTCAAGAAATTCAACACAGATTTTAGTCTGGTGTCTATGCCCTGAGGAGGGGAAGGCAGAGGTTTGAACAGATGCTTCTGCACCCATGATCACAGCAGCATTATTCACAACGGCCAAAACATGGAGACAACCCAGGCGTCCTTTGATTGGTGAAAGGATAAGCACGATGTGGCATGTACAGAAAATGGAATAGTATTCAGCCATAAAAAGGAACACAGTTTTGAGAGATGAGACAATGTGGACGGGCCTTGGAAACGTGCTTAGTGAGACCAACCAGATACACCAGAACAAATATTGCACAATTCCACATATAGGAAGCATGTAAGCTAGAACAGACACATTGGTAGAGACGGAGAGTAGAATAGAGGTAACCTTGAGTTGAGGGTGGGGAAAAGAGGAAGTCATGATTTAATGGGTAGCGTGTATGTTGGGGATGATGAAAAAGTTTTGCATACAGATCGTGGTGATGGTTATGCAACATTGTGAATGCAATTAATGCTGGTGAACTGTGCATTTACAGATGGTTAAAATGATAAATATTATGTATATTTTACCACAGTAAAAAAAAAAAAAAACTTTTGAAAAGAAAACAAACCCTGAGAGCTTGAAGGAAAGCACCTTAGAAGAGAACATGTGGGACAGTCAGCTGAGCACAGCTCCTCACTTTGCCTCCCATGAATGCCTCTGGAATGCCCTGGAATGACTACAGGGCCAGCATTCCTGGCAGGCATACTCACTGGCTGAAGCCTTTCTGCGCAGTGCTCCCTGAAGCTGATTCTATCCCCGGGGTTTTGCCCCTTGTTTTCTGCTTAGTCAGAGCCCTAAGAGAAAGAGATTTTCATGTACCCGTATCTCCTTTTCTTATTCTCGTCCTCTACACCCAGCCCATTTCTGATCACAGGTCCCAGCTTCCTATCAGTCTTTTCTGGCCCCTGTCCCAGTCTAAAAGAGCCCTGGGAGTGACATTTCTGTCTTGCTCCTCCATGTACCTAGCTGTGCTCTGATGGAGCCCCGGATTGCTTACCTTGTCTGTGCTCGGAAAGCAGGCTGACTTCCTCTGTTGACTTAGTGGTGGCTTGTCTTTGAGAGCTTCTGTCACCCTGACCATCTCCTCCCTTGGAACGTGGTGTTTTCCTGGCTTCCCATTGCCTACACCATCAGGCCGCAAGCCTTTGTCTGGTGTTCAATGCCCAGCCTGCCCTGCTTTGGTACCTCGGGTCCAACAGGTAACCTCACTGTCCCCTGAGAGGGCTCGGTGCCTCCCTGTCTCCTTGCCTTTTCAGCTGAGGTTTCTGATCCCCACTGTGCTTCCCTTAGACTCTCTCTCCTGGCATCCAAAGGCTAATGTCCCCTCAGCCCAAGGTCATCCTGCATCTCTTTCTGGAGGTCTTCGGAGGTCAAATCTTACCTATTTAGCAGGGAATCCTCTGTTACCACCTTAGGTGGGCATTGTTATTTTTCAAATATACCCCAAATGTTGATTTTATCTAGAGGGAAGGCTTCTAGAAGCCAGGAACACATCTTATTTTGTATTTCTGTACGCTGTGTGTGTAATTGGTATGAAATGAACATGGGCCAAGTTGGCTTGGTGAAGGGGAGGGGCACGTCTAGTTATCTGGTGCTCCTGGCGCTTGGGTCCCTCCTTCCCTCTGCCACCTTTGCTCTTTCCATCAGACTCTAGCGGAGGCGGTGGCCCTGGGCCCAGAGCACAGGGAGGTCAGGAGCTCTCCCTCCGTCATCTGTGGGAATTTTCCCTTAGAAACGTGGACTTTTGAATTCTTCCAAGATGATCTTTCTGTGGCAAAAACTTGTGAAAGAACCGAGTGAAGTAACCCACTCAGAGATCTGCTCCCTGTGTCCTCTAGGAGTGCTCCCTCCTCACTGCTGCCGCCGTCCCTTCCCTGGATCCAGCTGTCACATCACTGCACCTGCTGCTCCCTGGTCCCACTGCCTCCACTGCTGGCCCCATGAATCCACGCTCTGCACAACAGTCCTGAAATGGTCCCGATTTCTCTTCCGCCCCCCAGCTCACGAGTGGCAACTTGTCTCAGAGATAAAACCAAACTCCAGAGAGCAGTGTTCCAGGTAACCTGATCATCTGACCCTGGGTCTCAGGCTCTGTCATAACTCTGATGACTCTACTACTGCACTTAGAACACAATTTATTTCCAAAATGAAATGAGCATATCGATGCCTCTGGGGCTCAGTCCAGGCAATTCCTGGCTCCTGAAACTTTTGACCATTTGCAACAAATCCCAGCCTTCCTCCCACTTGGGACTTTGCCCCAGGATGAAACCAATAAATACTCAGCAAGAAAGGATGCCTGGGTGGCTCAGCAGATTATGTTTCTGTCTTTGGCTCAGGTCATGATCTCAGGGTCTTCAAATAGAGTCTACGTTGGGTTCCTCGCTCAGCGGGGAGCCTGCTTCTCCCTCTGCTGGCCATTCGCTCTCTATTTCTCTTTTTCTCACATACACACAAATAAATAAAACCTTTCATAAATAAATAAATATTCTCTAAAGAAAGAAATAGGACACGATGAGATCCCACTTCACAGCCACTAGGGAGGCTATAATCAGAAAGGCAGATAGTGTTAAGTGCTTGCTGGTGAGGGCATGGAGAAATTCAAGCCATCCTACGCTCATCACGCAACCAGGAACACGGTCTTAGTTGGTGTGGCTGCTATAACAGAATCCCATAGACTGGGTGGCTTATAGAAACAGACATTTATTTCTCACAGTTCGGGAGGCTAGAAGTCCAAGATCAAGGCACCAGCAGATTCGCGTTCTGGTGAGAGCCCTCTTTCTGGCTCATAGATGACTGTCTTCTCGCCATGTCATCACACAGCAGAAGGGATAAGGGAGCTCTCCAAGACTCTTTTATAAGCCCAGTAATCCCGTTCCTGGGGGCTCTCCCCCATGACCTAATCCCCTCCCAAAGACCCCATTTCCCAGTGTGATCACTTTTGGGATAGGACACAAACTTTCAGTCTGTAGCAAATATAAAATGTTTCCACTGCTACAGAAAGCTATTTGGGAGTTTCCCCATGGAGTTAAACATAGAGCCAGCAATTTCATTCCTAGGTATATACCAGGAGAAATGAAATCATATGTCCCTGCACAACTTGCACATGTGTGTTCATAGCAGCATTGTTCATAATAGCCAGAGTGGAAACAACTCAAATGTCCATCAACGGATGAATGGGTAAAGAAAACATAGTGTATCCATACCATGGAATACCACGAACCAATAAAAAGGAAAGAAGTACGGATCCATGATGCAACACGGAGCAGCCTTAAAAATATGATGCTGAGTGAAAGAAGCCAGACACCAAAAACCACATACTGTATGATTCCATATACATGAAGTGTCCAGAATAGGCAAACCCATAGACTCAGAAAAGAGATGAGCAGTGGCATAGGGCTGGGGCAGGGGAGGGGGAGGGGGAGGGGGAGGGAGGGTTGGGAAGTGTTGGCAAAGAGGGGCAGGGCTTCCTTTCCGGGGCATGAAAATGTTGTAGGATTAGATAGTGGTGATGGGCATAGACTAAAAACCACTGATTTGTACACTCGGAAGGTGAATTATGTAGCATGTGAACTGTATCTCAATAAAAAAAAAATTTTCAATTAATAAAAAAAGAACCAATAAGCAAACGTGTGTTAAGCAGTTACTCCGGACCCAAGACAGAGTAAGCATTTTGAAGGCATTAACTCTATAATTCTCATGAAAGACTGAATGTTTGTGTTCATGTGAAATTGACATATTGAAACCCTAACCCCCAATGCTTCTTTGAAGTAATTAGGTTTAGATGAGGTCATGAAGGTGGAACCTCCATGATGGGATTAGTGCCCTTAGAAGGAGAGACACCAGAATTCTCTTTCTCTTTTTTCCCTGTGAGAACACAGCTATAAGCCAGCTATCTGTAAGCCAGGAAGACAGCTCTCACCAGAAAGTGTACCCTGCCAGTACCTTGATCTTGGACCCTCTAGTCTCCAGCGCTGTGAGAAGTAAATATCTTGTTTAAGCTGCCCAGTCTGTGCTATTTTGCTTTAGCGGCCCAAGCTAAGACAGATAGGTACTATGCTTATATCCGTCTTAAGACTCAAGAATCTGAGGCAGAGAAAAGTAGCTTGCCCTGTGAGAGCACCAGGATGTGGACCCAGGCAGACTGGCTTGCCAAAACCCTGCACTTGACTTCCTCTCATGTACACAGCTGTGTGCTGCAGGTTTCGTGGTCAGTAAAGGGAGAATTGCTTTTTCGTTAGCACTCCAGAAGAGGGATTCCAAGGGTCCCCGACCCCTAGCAGTTGCTTGTCCCGGGGAGCCTGGCAGAATAGGGCTCTTGGATCCTATTTACAAAGGTTCGGTCCCATGTAGCTTCAGTCTTAAAATCTGGGCCAGTGGACCATGCCAACCCCGCAGGAGATCCACTCTGGAAGGCCAGGAGAGAGGGTGAATATCTCTGGCCTTCAGCTTTCCTGATGCCAGGGCCAGACCTCTGCCTCTGTACATGCTGGACCTTAAACATGGAGCAGAGGCATGGGGAAGCCCATACTGGGGCCCAGCGTTGCTTATTGCTAGTGGGAGACTAAAGGTATGGGCTCATTCAGTGGACAGAGGATGGCACTCATCTGCAGAGGTAAAGGCAGAGAGCAGGGACTCTGGAACATGCCAGCTATGGCTTTCAAATGTGGCTCTGCCACTTAGGAGCATTTACTGTATGACCTTGTTCAAGTCAACTTGCCTCTGTGGACCTCAGTGTCAGGATATGTAAAATAGAGAGTAGACATAGTAACATGCATGCAAAGTGCACAAAATGGCTCCCGGCACACAGCAAGCTCTCAACAGTAATAGCTTTTGATTTTGTCTTTTTTTGTTCAATTTCTTATGTTTATTTCTTATATTTTTAAAGATTTGTTTATTTGAGAGAGAGAGTGGGTGAGCAAGCAAATGAGAGAGAGAGACAGCACACACAAGCTGGGGAAGAGTCGGAGGGAGAAACAGGCTCTTTGCTGAGCAGGGAGCCTGACACAGGGTTTGATCCCAGGACCCTGGGATCGTGACCAGAGTCGAAGGCAGCACTCTGCCAACTGAGCCACCCTGGTGCCCTTGACTTCGTCTTAACTATGATTTTGGCTAAGCAGGTGGGAAAGGAACAAGGTAAACCAGGACAGGAATATTTTGACATCATTTTCCCTCCACCCTCTTCAAGGGCTTTGTTCAGATTTAGAAGGAGAGCGCTAAGAGTCCTACTGTTCCCTGGTCAGCCCACAGCTCCCTCAGAATTTTCATACAAGGAACAATCTTTGGCAGTGTTCATGAATGCAGAGAAAAAGATGACTTGAAGGCATTAAAGGGAGAAGGGTGATGAGGGAGAATGATCAATTTGATCTATTTTGTGTTTGCCTCAACTTGTGGAAATAAGGATAAAAGGTACAAACTGTGGGGTGATGGGTTCTGGAACTTTCTAAAAGGCAGAACAACCTTCGGGTGGAAGAGCTGGCTGGTGAGGATGTAGTCCCCCTTTCATATCCCTTCCAACCTGGAGACCACAAAACTGACTCACATCCCCAACCAGGTTTGGGGCAGGGCAATAGTGAAAGGCTCGCTTCCAGGACTGCTAGAGGAAAACAAAGAGAGGGTTTTATAGGTTCTTTGCAGTTAAAAAAAATTTTTTTTGCCTTATTTTAGTTTCTTAGTTCATTTTGACCGGTATTAATATACATATACATTTGTCGTCTGATTCTTGTTAGCATGATATAGCTTTATTCTTTAACATTTTTTGTGTGTGTGTGTTATGTTGGTCACCATACAGTACATCATTAGGGTTTGATGCAGTGTTCCATGACTCATTGTTTGCATATAACATCCCATGCTCCCTGCAATCTGTGCCCTCCTTAATACCCATCACTGGGCCAACACGTCCCCCCACCCCCCTCCCTTCTAAAACCCTCCATTTGTTTCCCAGAGTCCATAGTCTTCATGGTTTGTCTCCCACTCTGATTTCTCCCCTTTCATTTTCCCCTTCCTTTTCCTAACGTCCTCCATGCTCTTCCTTATGTTCCACAAATAAGAGAAACCATGTGATAACTGACTTTCTCTGTGGTCTAAGCTCAAATCTGAGACACAACTTTGAGACTCTGCCATGCCCTGCCTGTGGACAAGCTAAAGACAAATGTCGGTTTTTCGGCCCCTGTGACCCGGGGGAGAGAGTGGGACTGTGAGCTTCCTGGGATTCTGTCTACACCAGGGCCAGGGTCTAGCCGATGAACTTGTGCCCAGCCAATCCTTTCCAGAGAACGCAATTCTAAAGTGCATTTCCCAGTGTGCCCCTTTGTGTCTTGAAAATGAAATCCTGGCGTTTAAACGTGATCCATGCTCTCACAGAGTTCTTCACTCAGATGGGCATGGAAACGTATGTGGGAGGCTTTCCAAGCATAGCCCAGTGGTGCAGAAGGCTCCTTCCTTCAGTGTGGTCTGGTCCAACAGCCCCTGGTTTGTAGGTGAAGAGACTGAGGCCCAGAGAGGGGGAAGTGACTTGTCTTAAGGTCACAAAGCCAGGCATTGGGCAGGTAAACCAGGCCTCCTGCCTTTGTGTGGAGTTGCTGGTGGTGTGGCTTCCTGGCCTTTCTTTTGTATATTCTTTATTCTGCAGAAAGAAGCAGAATGGTTTCTAACTGGCAGTGGGATTTTCATTTATAGATAAACCACAGGTGGAACCAACTACTTACCCGACAGAGGGACAATTCGACACCCTCCAATGGAGCCCAGCATTTGCAGGGGTGATAATTGCTGATTTAATCGTTAGTGAGTTAGTTAATGCTTGTGATTTACAAGGGATGCGGCTTCTCTTAGCACCATTTCCTGCCGGCTGTTTGGAAGTGCAAACGATACTGCCCTTATCAGAGCATTTGTGCTTAGTTTGAGTCTGACTTGCCCATCTAGTCAGAGAGAAAGTTTAGAGCATGTGCCGAGTCTCTCATTCTGCTGTGCGCCACGATCAGCCCATCCTGTCCAAAGTTCCACTTGTGGCCCATGAAACAAGTGCTATTCATGGGCACGGAACAGAGCGAACCAACCGAACCATTTAACTTGCTTGACATTCTCTAAATCCCACTCCCCACTTTAAATGCAGAAGCTCAGGGCCTGTTTCAAAGAGCAAATATTGTAAAAAATGCGGAAATTGTCACAGGTTGTACTTGGAAAGAGTTCAGCTAGTGTTGAACTACCCTGACCTGTAGGTGGTTATGTCTTCAAAGAGATTCACTTGAATGGACTTAGGTTGAGGAACAATCAACAACAAAATAGTTCTTTGTGCATTAATGTGGACATGTTTTCAGCAGATAGGGGGACTATGGGACAGTGCTTTCACGGTTTGGTTTTACATTTCTGCCCAACAGTTCTGAAGGCAAAGGTTTTCTAGTCTAAAGGCATGGTTTAAAAGATAATAGGGGCGCCTGGGTGGCTCAGTGGGTTAAACCTCTGTCTTCAGCTCGGGTCATGATGTCAGGGTCCTGGGATCGAGCCCCACATCGGGCTCTCTGCTCAGCAGGGAGCCTGCTTCCTCCTCTCTCTCTGCCTGCCTCTCTGCCTACTTGTGATCTCTGTCAAATAAATAAATAAAATATTTAAAAAAATAAAAGATAATAAATAGGGGTGCCTGGGTGACTCAATTAAGAATCCAACTCCTGATTTTTGCTCAGGTCATGATCTCAGGGTCATGAGATCAAGCCCAGTGACACTGGGTATGAAGCCTGATTAAGATTCTCTCCCTCTGCCCGTCCCCACCCTCTCTCTCAGAAAAAAAAAAAAAAAGAAAAAAAATAACCAAAGTCAACCCCCTCCGCGCGCACACACACACACACACACACACACACACACACCTCCAATCTGGTTGGGGGAGAGGTCATCTCATTGCCAAGAAGGGGAGCCAAAACTCAAACTAATAGATTTTGTGACACAGTAATAGCTCCAGTAGCAGTCTGGGAAGGGGAAGAAAGGGAAATCATGAGTTCAAAAGGAGATCCTTTCAATGGTCTTTAGATTTCTGTTGTCTAGGCTGTCTATGTTCTCCATGAACACAGAGATCCAAAGTTGATGCACTGGATTCTACCACGAGGTGCATCTTGCTGAGCTTATAGTTACCATGTGACCCAGCACTTCCATTCCTAGGGATCTGCTTGTAGAAATGAAAGCATATGTTTGCACAAAGACTTGTACATGAATGTTCATAGCACCATTATGCATAACAGCCAAAGTGTCCGTCAATTGAAGAACAGGGGCACCTGGGCAACTCAGCTGGTTAAGCCTCCGGCTCCTGGTTTTGGCTCAGGTCATGATCTTCTGGATCTTGAGATAAAGCCATGAATAGGGCTCCACACTCAGCAGGGCGTCTGCTTGAAGATTCTCTCTCTCTGCCCCTCCCCCAACTTGAGCGTATCATCACACTCTCTCTCTCTCTCTCTCTCAAATTAGCAAATAAAGCTTTGAAAAAAATTGAAGAACAGATAAACCAAATGTGGTCTATACATACAATGGAATAATATTCGGCCACCAGATGGGTAATTTGTTACAGCAACCATAGCAAACACATTGAGCCAGAGTGTGAATGCAAGTATCGCAAGAAATGTAGAAATGATGGGAGGTGGCCCAGCCAAAACCTTGGTCTCCAAACTGTGAAAGAGATTCTGGACTTCTGATTTCCAGAAATGGAAGAGAATAAATGTGTGTTGCTTGAAGCAACCAAGCAGCCAAAAGTAATGAATACAACTCCCCAATGTGATATGCTTTGACAAGCTATGGTAATCACACAAGCTTAGGCTCAGGAGCAGGGCACTCCATGACCATCCGCACGTGGCTCAGAGCAGTCTACATCAGCCTGAATTTCTTTCTGTGCAGTGCCCTGGTTGCTCTGGAACTTGCTGGATTTGTCCATGGACTAACAAGAGGCATGGTGAAGGGCCTCTCACTTCAGTCCTGGCAGAACAGCTTTTCAGTGTGCAGAATCTTGCTCCCTTGGCATGCGTTTATGGGCAGAGCCTGTCTGCCCAACTCTGCCCAGGTATCCGACAATGCCATCTGCCCTACCTGCCAGGGCAGAATGTGGTCAAAAGGAGTATTTTTTAACCGTCTTAACATATCTACTCTACAGGGTATATGTCCAAGAGATGATTAGATCTCCTGGTCCAGGAGTGGCTTTCCCCCAGGAATCTCTTGGTTTGTGTAGCGATCAACAAGACTACATGAGTTTCTACTTTGTGCCCTCAACTGTACACGTCTTAAAATTTGAGCTATATTTGTTTATTTGTTCACTAGACATTCATCAAGGGCCATTCTTCCTCTGAAGGCCCTAAGAAAGAAGGTCTTGCTGTCCTCTTTGTTAGTTTCCAGTGGCTTCCAGAAATCGTTGCTGTTCCTTGGCTTGTAGATGGATCACTCTAATCTCCACCTCTGTCTTCTTGTGTGTCTCTGTGTCCCTGTATCTTTACATGGCTGTGATGATACCAGTCATTGGATTTAGGGCCTACCTTAATTAAGTATGAGCCCATCTTAACTTGATTACATCTGCAAATACCTTATTTCCAAATAAAGTTACATTCATAGGTGCCAAGGATTAGGACTTCAACATATCTTTGGGGGAGACACAATTTAACCTATAACACCTTCCCAGCAGTCTTGGCAATATCGTGCTCCTTTGAGGCAAAGATGCCTGTTCTTCTCATTTAGTGTCAACTGTGTGTCTCTTCCTTCAGCTGGCTAGAATACTAAGATGAGAAGCAGCCACCTCCATGGCCTGGCTATTCAAGACTGGCTAGCAGGTTCAATGGACCTTCCACTCTTGCTGAAAGTAGATGAGGAAATGTATATAGTACCAGACACCAGAGAATAGTCAGTCTCCTGGGAGGGGCTCTCCGTCATGGTGGGTATTCTTCTGGCCCAAGCTTGGATCAAGTGAAAACTGTATGCTAATGTTAATAGCGATATTATACATAATAGCCCAAAGGTAGAAACAATCCAAATGCCCATCAATCGATGAACGGAGAAGAAAACTGAGGCATATCCATACCATGGAATGTTATTTGGTTGAAGAGAGGAATGCAGTTCTGATAGACACTACTACAACACGGATAAATCTCTGAGAGTTACACCAACTGAAAGAAGCCAGACTCAAGAGATCACGTGCACATTATGGGATTGTATGCATATGAAACCTCCAAACAGGGAAATCTATAGAGATGCAAAGTAGATGAGTGGTTGCAGGAGGGCTGGTGTGGATGAGGGATGATAGCTAAAGGGTACTGGTGTTGAGAATGTTCCCAAAGTAACCATGGTGATGGCCGCACAACTGGGAATCTACCCAAATCCATTGAATTGGACGCTTTAGATGGGTGACCTATGTGGTGCATGAATTATATCATCATAAAGCTGTTTAAAAACATGCTACAAATTCATGCTGTCTGGGCACATAGCATATAGTCCGATTCAGCTATGCTCATACAGAGGTCTCACACTCAACTATCTTGTTGTTACATAGTTGTTTCATTTAATTAATTTGGCCTTACCCCACCCATATTTTAAACTTATCACTTGCATTCAGTTCATATGCAACAAGGAAATCTTTAAGATAATTGGTATTTACCTCTGCTCTCTTCTGTTCTATAATATTAAGGTTGACCTTTAGCTTAGTGAATGTTTTAGTCTCCCACTGATACTGTTACAAATTACCACAAACTTGGGTCACCTGCGTGGCTCAGTGGGTTAAGCCTCTGCCATTGGCTCAGGTCATGATCTCAGGGTCCTGGGATGGAGCCCCGCATCGGGCTCTCTGCACAGCGGGGAGCCTACTTCCCCCCTCTCTCTCTGCCTGCCTCTTTGCCTACTTGTGATCTCTCTCTCTCTGTCAAATAAATAAATAAAATCTTAAAAAAATATATTTAAAAAATTACCACAAACTCATTGTCTTTGAATGACACAAATTTTTTATCTTACAGCTTTTGATATCAGAAGTCTTACAAATCCAGGTGTCAGCAAGGCAGCATTCCTTCTGAAGACTTGAAGGAAGAGTCAGTTCCCCTGTCTTCTCCAACTTCCAGAGCCACTTGTGCTCCTTGGCTCACAGACCCTTCCTCCATCTTCAAAGCTGGAAGTGTAACATCCTCCAATCTGTCTCTCTCTCTCTGACTCTGACCCTCCTGCCTCCCTCTTGAAAGAACCCCAGTGATTACATTGGGCCCACCTGGATAACCCATATAATTCCTCGTTCCAAGATCCTTGACTTAATCATATCCTCAAAGTCCCTTTTGCCATGGAAGATAAGATAGTCATCGGTTCTGGGGCTGAGGAATGGATGTCTGGGAGGGTCAGCCATTATTCAGCCAGCAACACTGAAGCTCCCTTTTAGAGAGAGCATTTGATGCAGAGACTCTCAGAGGACCACCGTGAGAAAGGAAAGGAGGAGGCTTTGAGGCCTAGTCATTCTGTGGGTTCTGTGGCTGATTCTCCCATTTGAGGTAAATCTCTCTTGGTGCCTACAGGTCCGGGGTACTATTTTGCATATGGCAGGTGCTTGGTAACCACTGGTCCAAGGCTGACTGAGTCCCTGCCTTAGAAGAGGATGAAAGTCCATCTGAAGGGGTCCCAGTTGACAGGTTGTTTCAAGGTCATCACTAAAGAATCTTCTTAACAGCTTCATCCTAGAAGCCCTTCTTTGGACCTAACTTCAACCTCTCCTACCATGATGGAAGCTTGTTCAGTTCTTACAATAGCTTCTGAATGGAACATCTGTAGATTGGAAAGGCACCATTAATTTACTTATACCTTTGGAGCTGGTGGAATCTTTTCAACTCCTTTGTGCTTTCTCTGCAAGTCTGTCATTCTTACGAATTACCCACCCTGCAACAAACTTTACTCCGATTTTCCTAAAGATCCCCCCCCAAATTCTCCTGCCCCCAACCTCTCACAGCTAACAGATACCCACTGAGTGACCTGTTGCAAGCTCACCTTCTTTCCTGCTCCCCACTAGCCTTCGGTCCTTGGCCAATTCTAATTTGTTTTATTACAGTCAGGCGTCATGACAGAATAGAAAGAATAAGGGATTTGGAGTAAAAAACAAACAAATAAACAAACAAAAATGAATTGAAGTTCAGCTGTGAACCTGTTGGCCTTGTGACCTTCAGCCAGCAACCTCTCCTCCAGAGAGGAGTCTTTTCATATGCAAGGGGTCTGGGGCTGGAGGTGGAGGGGGTGTGTGTGTGAAAAATCCCTGGGCTCAGCCCCTCCCTCCAAAGAGGTGAAGATGGGGTGAGAGGCTCTTCCCGCCCTGCTGATGGAGTCTTACTTTTTTCACCAATCCTCTTGATCAACCTGTAGCAGAAAGAGCACTGGCTGAGCTTTGCCTTTGGAAGCTCAAAACGAAACAACAGCCTTAACAAATGAGACCTTGAGCCAGGCAGAACATAAAGCAAACCATTCATCTTTGCCATTAGCTCAAAATGTATCAAAGACTTAAATATAAGAGCTACAGCCATAAAAGTCTACAATTCTAGAAGGAAACATAGAGTTAAATTTTCAGGGCCATGGCAGTGGTTTCCTGGACATGACACCAAAGGCACAAGCTACCAAGGAAAAAAAATCAATAAATTGGACTTCATCAAAATTAAAAACATTTCTGTTTCAAAGGATACATCCTGGCAAGGATACAACCTGATGAAGATATATCCTTGCTATTATATTGTTTCAATAGCCCCAAATAAAAAATTGCACAGGCATGTTACTGGCATAAGAATGGACATGGAAATCAATGTAATAGAACTGAGAGTCCAGAAATAAACTCTCACATTATGGCCAATTGATTTTCTACAATTGTGCCACAACAATTCAATGGGGAAGGAGTAGTCTTTGCGACAAATGGTGCTGGGAAAACTGGATCGTGACATGCAAAAGAGTAGGTTTGGATGATCCCCCCTCCCCTTACATCTTACCATATGTGAAAATTAACTCAAAATGGACAGGAGACATAAATATAAGAACTAAAAGTATAAAAATCTTAGAAGAAAACATAGATGTCCATCTGCATGACCTTGGATTTGGCAATGGTTTCTTAGATATGCCACCCAAAGCACATGACCAAAAACCAAGTAGATAAATTGGAAGTCATCAAAATGTAAAACCCCTGTGCTTCAAAGGACACTGACAAATGAAAGACTGGAACCCTCCTGTGTTGCTGGTGGGAATATTAAGTGGTGCAGCGATGGTGGAAAATAGATTGGCAGTTCCTCAAACAAATTGAACATTGAACTAACATACGACCCAGCAATTCCCCATTAGGTATGGATCTAAAAGAATTGAAAACACGTGTTCAAACAAATGTGTTGTGTGCAAATGCTCATTACAGTACTATTCACAGTAACCAAAAGGTGAAAACAACTTAAATATCCACCAAAAGATGAATGGATGGAGCATCTGTCTGCTCAGTTGGTGGAGCATGCAACTTTTGATCTTGGGTTGTGGGTTTGAGCCCCGCGCTGGGTGTGGTGTTTACTTAAAAAAAAATGAATGGATAAACAAATTGTGGTATATGCATTCCGTGGCATATTATTCAACCATCAAAAGGAAAAAAGTACCGATCCATGCTACAACTTGGATGAACCATGAAAACACCATGCGGAGTGAAAGAAGCCAGTTACAAAAGGCCGCGTATTATAGGATTTCACTTATATGCTGTGTCCAGAATGGAAAAACCCATAAGAGACAGAAATTAGATTAGTGGTTGCCAGCAGCACCTGGGGGAGGGGGAAATGGGGAGTGACTGCTTAATGGGTACGAGAGTTCATTTGGGTGTGATGAAATGTTCTGGAATTACATAGTGGTGATCGTTGCACAACCCTGTGAACACACTAAAAACCATTGAATTGTCCACTTCAAAGGGTGAATGTCATGGTTTGTGAATTCTAGCTCAATAAAAATAAATTGCAAGAGCTGCACTGAGGCCATGTGGTGGGTGCGAAGGTCAAGAGCATGGGCTTTGGAGTCAGAGGGACCTGGATTTAAGACCCCAATCCTTCCCTTTCTACCCCAGCATCCTTGGATTGGTCACTACACCTCTGTGTGACTCCATTTTGTCAGATAACGTAGGCAGTGTTGCTGTGATTAAGGTGGTGGCATGGTTATTTTTCTCATCCTGAACAAGAGAAGACTCGAGTGGGAGCTGTTATCTGTCTTCATATCCCTTTAGGGCTCTTGAGGAGAGGAGTTTGACTTTCTCCCTGAGGCCTCAGCAGTAAAAATAGGAGCCATAGAAGGAAGTGGGGAGAATTTTCTATGGGGTTTCACCCAGAGGCAAGGGGCTGTCTCAGGAGCTAGTGAGGAGCAAGTCACTGGAGGTGTGCAAGCAGAGCCTGGACGGGCCCTTGGCAGGGTTCACACCACACACAGCGGTCTGGGCCAGACGCCTCTAAGGCTCCAACCTTGAGAAGCTCGGGTTTTATGGATCACAGGGAGTCAGGTGACGACTCCGTGGGAGGCTGCCAACCTAGTCCTCCGCGGTGCTCTTGTGAACTGGAGAAAGGCCAATTCGCGCCAGCAAGGAGGAGGAGGGGGGAGGCCAACAGTAAATTAACGCAGCAGGCGGCAGGCCCCCTTTCAGGGTTTCTGACTCTGGGAGTAGGTAGAGAGGTTGCACCAAGCGTGAGCCCGTGAGTGTGTGTGTGCCTCTCCGCCGGGGGCGACAGACAAAACAGGGTTCCCCCAGCCTCCTGAGAGTTAGACAGATAGCCCTGCTTCTCTTCTCGAGGCAGCTGCCCCATGGGAAGCCAAGCCTGGGGGACAGGGTGAAGGCACCAGGAGGGGTGAATACCGGTGGGGACCGAGTGAAGCCCAGGTCCCTTTCACATCCCGCCTCTGAATGCCCCTTCTGTGGCGGAGTCGGGGCTCTCCCTTTTCCAGCTCCCTCTTCTCAGTACTGAGGAACCTGCTCTTCAGTCCCTGGGTAATTTTCCTTTTGAAAAGCTGACCATTGAAGTCCCCGTACTCCATTTATAAGGAAGTCCAGACTAGGGAAATAACAGAGACAGAAAGCAGTGGTCTCCAGGGGCTGGCAGGACGGGGGCCAGACAGACAATCGCTAACGGGTGCAAGGTTGCTTTTGGGGGTGACAACAATGTTCTAAGATTGACTATGCTGATGATTGCACATATCCGTGAATAGACTTTAAATCATTGAACTGTATACCTTAAATGGGTACATTGTACGGTATGTGACCTATATCAATAAAGCTGTTATTTATTATTATTTTCTTTAAAGAAAGCCAGTCATTGGGTGGTCCTTCGTTAGCTGGCTAATCTCTTTAAATTTCCAAGAAACCCCAGGAGAACGCGTGCCATGGGTCTCTCCGTGCTTGGCCTGCGTCAGCGTCATTCTTGGGCCCGTCGTTGCTGGCACTCGGTCTCTCACCGTTGGACTAAGGCACCTCATCGTGACTGCAGATGGCTGGCCAAATGCACCATGTGTATGCAGCAATGAGAACTATCTGGAAGGCATTTAATATAGTGACTCACAGGGTCATGCTTGGAAAATTATTCAAATTGGCTTGGCATCGAGCCAAGGAAAACTGTCTGAAGAGGCTGTAAACAGAAAGTAATGGATTGAGCTGAAGGAGGGATAGAAAGAAGGCGGCAGGAGGAGGTCCAGCCGCACAGCCCCCAAGGCAGCCAGCTGGAGAGGGCTAATATCACGGCTGGCACTCACCGTATTTGGTCGGGGGCTGGGGACTGGGGACTGGGGCCCAGGTCCCAGGGACCTCTGTCTCTTGCCACTTCCTCTCCCCACTCTGGAGTCCCTGATACCTGGTTTACTCGCCCTGGCAATACTGTTCCCTGTCCCTCCAGGATGTGCCCGGCATTCCTGATACTTCTGTTTGCACCTTAGCTTCCTCTCTCTCTGCTGGGAGCTCCTTGAGGGCAGAAAGGAGAAAAGGGGTAGCCCTAGAGGAATGGTCTCAATCGCTTGTGCTGTCGCAATGTAGTACGTGCCCAGGGGAGGCCCTGATGAGCTGCCAATGGGCCCCATTGTTTTAAACCCACACCTCATGGAGGAACGATGTTAATGAAAGCCTTCCCTTCCAAGAGTGTACACTGACCAAAATGTAGGTTTCTTTATGGTTTTTCCAGAGAGATGTTATAATGCCTTTGGTTTTTTACAGATTTATTGAGGTTTAATGTAGATCATGTAAATTGTAGGTGTACAATTCAGCGATTTTTAGGAAATTTGTAGGGTTGTGCAGTCATCATTACAGTCAGTCTGGAACATTTCCATCCCTAAATATGCCTTTTTTAAAAAAAAAAAAAAGATTTTATTTATTTATTTGACAGAAATCACAAGTAGGCAGAGAGGCAGGCAGAGAGAGAGGGGGAGGCAGGCTCCCTGCTGAGCAGAGAGCCTGATGCGGGGCTCGATCCCAGAGGTTTTCTCCAGAGGTTCTGGCAGTCCTGTGAGTCTGTGAGGGGAAGGGGCCAGCAGGTAGGGGGACGGCTAAGACTGGAGGCAGAGACCAGTTAGGAGGCTGTGGTAGGAGGCCATGGAGGGCTATGGAAGGGGAACTAAGGCAGTGGAAGTGGCAAAAGAGGAGATGGGATTGGTGGGGGGGGTGGCCGACTTGCGGGGGGAGAACGGGAAACCCCTCCTTTCTGTGACTGGCTCATAGAGGCCAAACTGAATAGGGAGGCTGCTGGGAGATTGGGAGTGAAGGTGGAGGGAGGTGAAAGGGGACCTCAAAGGGAAGCCTCTGCGGAAGAGGCACTCTATAGGGGATATCTCATCAAGGCCATGAGAAGGGCTGAGCTTTTCAAGGAGCAGGGAGTGTGGGGCCCCAAGACCTCGGCCTGATTACTGGGGCAGTTGGGGTGGTGGGAACATGGGGCAAAGAAGATCTGGGCAAGGAAGGAGGGGAGGAGACAGGAGAGAGAACAGCCCTTCCTGAACCACAGCTAATCCTGGTTGAGCTGGATCCTCTGTCCGAGCCTTTACCTCCAACCCTCTAGGGAGGAGCCTGTCCCAATCCCCCTGGACCTCTGGAGTGGCCATGTCCTTACACTCCAGCGAACATTCCAGTCACCTGCGAGATCACGCAGTATGAAGATGCCTGCACTCTGCCGCCTGAAAACAGGCTCATCCCTATGATCTTTAAGCGCCTTCTCCTCCAGGCAGGGGACCATGATTTAAAGAGCAGACTAGTAGAAAGACACAAGCAGAGAACGGATGGCCTGGGAGCTGATGGGACAGTGTCTGCGGGAGCGTTAGGAGAGGTCCCGCCCCTGACCAGGGCTACCCAGTAGCTGTAGTCCCTGCAGGTCTGTACAGAGGGAGGCAGACACACAATGAAATGAGCTCCGTGGTTGGCAAACTGAAGGGTGCATCCGTTTCCCGCGGAAGGCTCGTTACAACACGGATTCCTGGGCCCTGGCCATGAGTTTCTGAGTCTGTAGGTCTGGCGTGGGGCCCAAGAACTTGCATTTCTTAAGCGTTCCCCAACAGTGCTTGCCGATCTGACAGGCCCTGGCATCAAAGGCTTTGATGAAGCAATGGGTTCAGCCAGGAGAGGCTCACGCTTACAGAAAAGCAACTATAATCATTTTCTACTGCTACTGGATCATGTCACCACAAATTTAGTGGCTTTAAACAACACAGATACATTACCTTCTAATTCCGGAGGCAGGAAGGATGACCAGGGTCCCACCGGGTCAAGATCAAGGTGTCCACAGAGGCATGTTCCTTCTGGAATCCATTCCCTACCTTTTCTAGCATCTAGAGGCCACCTGTGCTCTTTGGGTCATGCCATGTCACTCTAACCTCAGTGTCGTCACATCTCTCCCACCCTCCTGTCTTCCCCTTCCCTGTGTAAGACCCTCGTGATTCGATTAGACTCACCTGGATAATATAGGACAACATCCTCATTTCCAGATCCTTATTTTAATCACATCAGCAAAGTTCCTTTTACCTAGTAAGGTAGCATGTTCACAGGTTCTGGGGATTAGAACGTGGACAAGAGGGGGCCATTATTCAGCAACTAAGTAGTGCAGGTTAGGACCAAGGAGTAATGGCGGCTCAGCCGCTGCCCTAAGGGTTTCACATCCACCATCTGGAATTTTCACTGCAGCCCCCGTGTAGTAGATTCCAGAAGGACTCATTTTATGTCTGAGAAACCAAACTTAGAGAGGTGAAGTGCTTTGCCCAAGGTCATGCTGCTAGGAAGCAGGGAGCTGGGATTGGAGCCCAGGTCTCTCTGGGCCCACAGCCCATGTTCTTGACCGCTAGGCTGCACTCTACTGCCTGGGTAGTGCCATCCAGGCTGGTGAAAAAGCCACGTCTCCAAAGCCGAAGAAACCCTCCTGCCTCTTTCTTCTCCCTGCTTCCCCAGCTCGCCTTCACCAGGCCCCGCTTCCCACAAGGGGCGCTGGCTGCCTGCTCCTCTCTGCTTCCTTCCGGCTGGGTGATCGGCTAAAGCCTTTCGGTCCCTGTCAGCCGCTGGGGCCCAGAACTCTTCCTGTCTACCCCGCTTCTCGATGTCCCTGAGCAGAAGGAGATCAAGGCCTTCCGAGACCAGCAAGGGCTCTTGGAGGGCTGGTGCCTGTCCTTTGACCTCAGGGAAAGGGACAGAGAGAGCCTAGAAGACTGGGGTCTCTGGGGGACCCCAGTGCAGGTCGCCTCCGGTGACTGGAGATGTTTCACTCCTAACTCCCCTCTCAGCCCAAGCTGGTGATGTCTTGGAGCGGGGAGGGTAGTCCGTCAGCCCATGTGTCTGCCAGTTTTCTGGCTGGTACATTCGGCAAGGAGCAGGCAGCTTCCTGGCCCTGCCTAGTTGTGAGACCTTGGAGAAGGTATCTAACTTCTTTGTGTACCTTTGTGTAACTCTTTGTGTACCTAACCTCTGTGTGTACCTAACTTCTTTGTGTACCATAAAATGGGTATAAAAAGAGAAACTACCAAAGAAATGACACATGCAAACTGCTTAGAAAATGATAAAAAATGGGAAACTGAATCATTATTCAGATTACTGTTCTACCAGGAGCTTCTGCTGTGGCCACTGGGCTGCCTGGGGAGGAGGGGTTGCTGAGACTGTCCACAGAAGCTCCTGGCTATAGGGGCTTTGGGCCCTGCCTCAGCATGCTCCGTTGCCCAGGCAAGGAGCTGGCAAAGGGCCCAAGGCCCAACTTCTTCCTGCATCACCCGCAAGCTATCTGGCCTGTCACCTAGATTCTCCTCCTTCCCTTGCCCTAGCCCCAAACTGGCAGGCAGAAGTAGACCTAAAGGGAAGGGCCCATGGGGCACATGAGTGTGTGTGTGTGTGTGTGTGTGTGTGTGTGTGTGTGTAGGGGGAAAGGGTACTCAGGTTCCAGCCAATGGGGGCTGTTGGCCCAACCGGAGCCCAAACCTGGCCACTGGCCACTGGATCTTCTGGGCTCAACTCCACAAAGGGGCTCTGGGTCTAAATCTCCATGTGGCCACCCAATCTCTGATTACAGTCTCTGATTTCTATCCCACTCCTTCCCCAAAGGACTTAAAGTGGCTGCTAATAGACACTTGCCCATCATAGCCTCTAAGGGTGGAGGAAGAGAAATTCAAGGTGTAAAACCATAGCAAGACAGAAATAGAAGACAAAAATCTTCAATTGTCCTTGAATATCAAGTTCAGCTCTGAGTTTCCTGGTAGGCAATGCCCAGGAGGGAAGAAGTCTGGAGCATATGCATCTCATTGTCTCAATTCCACAGGGCCGCCGACATTTCCTTGGGGTGACCTAACAGAGACTTTGAACAACCCACAGACTCTCTCCCATGGGAGACATGGGCAGAAACTTCAGCAGTGAGCTCCAGGGAAGAAAGAGGTATCTGGCCAGTGGGGTGAGGAGAACACCAGGCTAATTCAGTTCAGTTCTGGGTTTCTTCTCTCCATGTGGAGCAAGACTGAACAACCTAGGAAGGACTAGAGGGGAAGGCGAGTCCCTACCTCATCGCCCTTGACTACAATCCACCTTAGCTGTGCTGATGATGACAGATGGGGACTTGGATTCCAACCATTAGGCTAAATTCTTTGAGAACTCAGCAGGTATCCCTAGGAAGAGTAATCCATGAAACCTCTGCATCCTTTAATACTCAGCTGTGATCTTGAAACCTGAGTGGGAGCTAGGGGGTGTGAGGGGAGGGCCAGGAAGCTGCTATAAGAAATCCAGATCTCAACCTGGGATCCAAGAAAGGGGAAATGGTAAGCTTGGGTTTATTATATGTTTAAGCCATATGGTGGTAGGGCCAGGAGGCAAGGCTGCCCAGCACTACAGGGATCCAACAACTGAACTGAGCTGTGTGCCATGTGTGTGTGCGAGTGCGTGTGTGCGTGCGTGCGTGCGTGCATATATGTGTGTGTGGCAAAATACACAAAACGTATGGGACATATGGCTGACTCAGTCAGTGGAGCATCAGAATCTTGATCTCAAGTTTGTGAGTTAAAGCCCCACGTTACGTGTAGAGATCACTTAAAAATAAAATCTTAGGGGCGCCTGGATGGCTCGGTCGGTAAAGCATCTGCCTTCGGCTCGGGTCATGATCCCAGGGTCCTGGGCTTGAGCCCGGCATCTGGCTCCCTGCTCAGTGGGGAACCTGCTTCTCCCTCTGCCTGCTACTCCCCTTGTTTTTGTCCTTTCTCTCTTTCTTTCATGCTCTGACAAATAAGTAAATAAAACATTAAAAAATAAAATCTTTAAAAAATTTTTAAAATACACAAAACATAAAATTAACCATTTTAAAGCATACAATTCAGGGACATTTAATACATTCACGGTGTTGTGCAACCAATAGCTCTATAAAATTCTAGTACCTTGTGTGCCCTGATGGCTCAGTTGTTTAAATGTCTGCCTTCGGCTCAGGTCATGATCTCAGGGTCCTGGGATCAAGCCCCACGTCAGGGTCTGTGCTCAGCGGGGAGTCTGCTTCTCCCTTTGCCTATCCCTCTGTGCTCTCTCTCTCTCTTTCTCAAAAATAAATAAAATCTTTAAGAAATTCTAGAACATTTTCATCCTGCCAAAAGGAAACCCTGCACCCAGTAAGCAGCCACTCCCATTCCCCTGTGCCTCAAGCTCCCGGCAAACACTAATCACCAGCTTTCTGTCCCTACAGACTTGCCTGTCTTGGACATTCCTCTCAGCGGAATTGTGCAGTAGATGGTCTTTTGTGTCTGCTTCTTCCACTGTGCAGTGTGGATCACCACTTAGTCGTTTGTACCGGAAATATGGCGTTATATGAGGAGACCACATTTTGCTTATCACTCATCAGTTGAATAGACACCTGGGTTGTTTTCCACTTGTTGGCTATTGTGGACATTCACAAATGATCTCTGAGTCCCTGTTTTCAGCTCTCTGGGGTCTACACCCAGGAGTGGAATTGCTGCATAGCGGCCAGGCCTCTTGACCTTCCCGCCCGCCAGTGAACAAAGGGTCCGATGTCTCCACACCCTCACCAACACCGGTTATTTGGATGTTGACTTGTAAGAGGCAGGCTAGGGAAGGGGAGTCTGAGAGAGCAAGAGGAGCAGCTAGGAAAGGTGTTCTCGGAAGGCTGCTGGCTGCAGGGGGCCCCTTAGCGAGCTATTTCAGGGCCCCAGGCTGGGCCTGGGGGTGGGTGTGGTCATGGCCCAAGATGAGAAAGTGGAGAATGTGTGTAGATTCACATGAGGGGGGAAGGTCACTCTGGGGCAGTAGGTAGGGGTGAGGGTGGGGGATGGGGTTCCAGTGCTGGTGAGCCTTGCATGATGTAATTTGAGCAGGCTGCCCTGCTGGCCGTGCCCCGTGCGGTCCCTTACTGCTGGGCTTTGGAGGCAGCCGCTGGGGAATCTGGCCCAAGAGCACTAGGGGAGCCGGGGAAGACCCGATGTGGGGAAAGTTGGGAAAACCTGGAGCGGTGCTGGAACTGTCCCCACCATTGAAATGACAGGTCCCTGTCTCCAGGGGGAGAATGCCCAGTTCAGTGCCTGGCTAACATGTTCGGGTGAATGGAGAGAGAGACAGAGTTCCTCATGGGTTCTCAGGAGTCCATTTGCACGAGATCCTGTGAGGTTCCTGGGGTGGCCAGCAAGGCTCAGAGGCAGTTGGTGGTGGCAGCTGCTGGGGCTGCAGGCAGCCGGGAGTCTCAGGAGACAAGAGAGAGTCAGGCCAAGTGGTTTAAGGGTGACTCCGGGCCTCGTCCTCCTGCTCTCTTTTCCTTGGCCTGATCCCCCCTCCCCCACTTGCTGTAAGGCCCGTGGTAAGGGTAAAGTCCTGCAACAGCCCTTGACTGTGGCTGAGCACCAAGTCCTGAGCCCAGCTGGCGGCCTATGCCTGACCTCACCAACAGGGCCTGGCACAGGCGGGTGCCCCGTATGCCTGGTGAGTGGTGACAGATTGAACTGGCATGGTGGGGGAAATCCCAGGTCACTGGGGTCTCCAAATGCCCTGCCACTTCCCCCAGCTGGCCTGACCTTTTTTAGGAACCTGGGAGAGGCTGGACTTCTAGATCTGAAAGGAGGAGGGAGAATGCAAGTTGGAGCAGGAAGCCAGGATGCGGAGGTGTGCTAGGGGCAAAGTGGGAGGTGGCAAAGGTGTCAGGATGATCCTGCTGTGCTGTTGCTTTTCCAAAAAGCATGTCACCTTTCCAAACCCTTTCTCACCTACCCCCAACACTGAGCCAGTCTCCACGTACCTGCCTCTCCTTGACAGGGACCCCTGGGGCCTGGCCCCTTCCTCCAGCTGCCTCCCTGCAGACATCCCAAGGGAGTCCAGCTGGGATAAGCAGGCCCTAGGCATTTCTTCTGCAGGGCTGTTCCCTTTGCCCTCCCCTCCCTCCTCTTCCTCCCCCTCCCTCCCCTCCTCCTCTTGAATTCTCCACCCCCCCACCTTCCTCTAGTTTCCTTTCCTTTCCTCCCCTGCCCCTACTTCTCTCCATCCCCATGCACTCTCCCTTGAGCCTTCAGCCTTTCTTGCTCCTTCCATTTTTGCTGCCAGCCCAGGGAACATGCCATCTCCCTCAATTGCCAGGTGGAAGAGGAGGACACTGGGCCTGAATCTCCTTGTCCTTAAGGGGACGGAGGACAGAGAATGGTGGGGAGGTACAGGCAGGGAGGAGCACCTGTCCAGGCCTCAGGAAGCCTGGTGGCCCCTGTGGGGTGGGAGAGGTGAAGCGGGGATGGAACTTCCCAGTGGGATCCTGTCTACACCCCTTGTCCACCCCCCCAATGATGCCCTCCTACACATACCTGGTGGTCCCAGTACTGTTCCTGAGTACCCAGGGAAGGAAGGAATGGGTGGTGGCAAGGCTGCTGTGTCCTGTGGGTATTTTCTAGGTACTTCTTGGCTTCTTCCTGTGGGACCACCTGTGATGGTGGTGTTGCTGGTGGGAAATGCTATGTGGTAGCGGCCAAGAGTCCCCTTGCCCATTTGTAAGCAAGTCCCCACATTGAGAAGGGGCACATGTATGTCCTAAGACAGTCCTTATGGTGTGTATGTGTGTGTGTGTGAACAAATGAAGAACACTGAGCAGGCAGTCGGGACTTGATGACCAGTGCGACTGTGGTCAAGTCACTGACCTCTTTGGGTGTCGTTTGTTTCCACTGTGAAATCTTTTGTCCTGGGTGGCCTCTGGGGTTCTTCTGAGTGCTGGCACTAAGCCAGTTATAACTTCCTATTGCTGGTGGGCTAACTGCAAGGTGGCGTGACCTCTAAACCCACATGTCAACCTTCCCTGTAGAGTGGCTCTCTAAGGGTGGTCCCTGGGTCACCAGTGGCACCTGGGAGCTTATCAGAAATACAAATCCTGGGGCGTCTGGGGGGCTCAGTCGGTGAAGCATCTGTCTGCCTTCAGCTCGGGTCATGATCCCGGGGTCCTGGGATAGAACTCTGTGTTGGGCTCCCAGCTCAGTGGGGAGTCTGCTTGCCCCTCCCTCTTCCCCCTGCTCGTGCTGTGAGTGCTCTCTCTCTCTCTCTCTCTCCCAAACAAGTAAAATCTTTTTAAAAATTTTTAAGTTAAAAAAAAAATAAAAGAAATACGATCCTCGGGCCCCATTCCAGACTCACCAATCAGAAACTCTAGGGATGGGCCAGAGAATCGGGGTTTTAACAAGTCCTCTCTACACCCTGAAGTCTGAGAAGTACTGTGCCAAACCATTTGTATAAGCAGAGGGAGGAGGAAAACAGCTCATCCCAGATGGAGGGAAGTGCCTGATCCCTGGGGGTTGATATTCTTTTTTTTCTAAAGATTTTATTTATTCATTTGTCAGAGAGAGAGAGAGAGAGCACACAAGCAGAGGGAATGGCAGGCAAAGGGAGAAGCAGGCTCCCCACTGAGCAAGGAGCCTGATATGGGACTTGATCCCAGGACCCTGGGATCACGACCTGAGCCGAAAGCAGACGCTTAACGGACTGAGCCACCCAGGCATCCCTAGGGTTGATATTCAGTCAGAGATGCATGCTCATGCGTGGCCCATGTTGCACACGTATATACATGTGCGTGCACGTGCATGCACGTGCGCGCGCACACACACAGACACGTATTCTGTTTGCACAACAGTCCTTGATCAGTCCACCCCTCTGTTGGCAGCCTTGCCTTAGATAGTTTTGATTGTAGCAAGATTAAGAATTTCTTTCCATGAAGGACACTACGACAGATGGGGAGAAGATATTTGCTGTCTAAAGCCAACAAGGGATTAATGGACAAAACGCACAAGAAAGTTCTGCAAACCAAGAAGAAAAAGACCCAACAGGAAAATGAGCAAAGCATATGAATAGGCAATTCCCAGAAGGAGAAACCCAAAAGGCTAGCAAGTAAGTATGCAAAGAGATGCTCAGATTTCGTTAGTAATCAGAGAAATGCAAATTACAACAATGAGATAGGATACACACATGTCAGATTGGCAAAAAGCAGCTATGTGATGCCAAGTGTTGGCTAGGATAAAGAGAAAGGGGAACCATTGTGTGCTAGTGGGTGGAGGCCAGCTACACTGATGCATGTAGCCAGATCAAGTGCACACGTTCACGTCAATGCAGCAGCCCCTCTTCCGGGCATACCCCCGATGGATTCTCCTGCGAATGCACAAAGGGACTATTAGTTTCTTGTGGATGTGCTGTAAGAAAGCATCACAAACTGGGTGGCTTTGCACAGCAGAAATTTGTTCTCTCATAGTTCTGGAGGCCAGAAGTCCAAGATCAGTGTTACCGGGCTGAAATCAAGCTGTCAGCAGGGCCCACTCCCTCCAAAGACTCTACAAGATGATCCTTCCTCACGTCTTCCAGCTTCCGATGGCTCCAGGTGTCCACCGCTATCTTCAAAGCCAACATCTTCACCTCTTGTTCCGTGGTGCCTTTGCGTTGCCTTCTCTGTGTGTGACATCTCCCTTGCCTCCCTTTTATAAGAGTATATGTGTACTGGCTGAATACTGTCTCCCCAAAATTCCTATCCTCCCAAAACCTCATAAAGGTCACTCATAAAGTGACCTTATTAGGAAATAGGGTCTTTGCAGATGGACTTAGTTAAGATGAGGTCCTATTGGAGGAGGAGAAACCCTTCATCTAAAGGCTGGTGTCCTTATAAAAAGAGGAAAAGATACGGGGAAGCCCAGGGAAGGCCACACGAGGACACAGAGACTGGATTCGTGTGGTCACAAGCCAAGGCAGCCTTGAGCCACCAGAAGCTGGAAGAGGCAAGGAAGGATTCTCTCCAAGAGCCTTTGGAAGGAGTGTGCCCTGCTGACGGCTTGATCTCGGACCTTTGGCCTCCAGAATCATAGAAAAGGAAATCTGCATTGTTCAAAGCCACCCAGTTTGTGGTACTTTGCTATGGCAGTCCCAGGAGACTCCTAGGACATGTGATGACATTTCAGGCCCACCCACATAATCTAAGATAATCACTTCATCTCAAGATCCTGAACTTCATCACATCTGCCAAGGCCTATTTTCCATGTTAGGTAACACACGCGGGTTCCAGGGAATAGGACCTGTGGTCGCCAGGGGCCGTTATTCAGCCCAAGGAGTCAGCGTGTCCAGCCAACTCAGGAATGCACGGCAGAGCGCAGACCTCGCGCACGCAAGGCTGAGTGGAAAAGCACCCGGGAAGAAACAGAGCAAGCTCTCCAGCACAATACCACTGGTGTTTATTGAAACACACACACGCACGCACACACATGCATGCACGTGTGCGTGCGCATACTACCCCTACACATTTGCCAGAACACACACTCTGAGGGGAGGGAACTGGAGCGCAAAATGGGCATCACCAGGAGTGGATGGATGGATAGGTTGACCCAGCCAGAGAGGAGCCTCACTCCCCAGGGATGGTAATGCTATGAGTTGAGGAATGTCATTACCTGAAAGCCAAAAGAAAGCAAGGAGGGGAAAAAGTCTCAGCCCCAGACAGGTGGTTTCCAGAGAAGGCTGTCCCAGTCTGGAAGTGCCTCGGCACACTCTGTGTAAAGATACACTGGTCCATGGAGCTACAGTGGTAGTGGGTGGTGGCCAGTGAGCTTCGTCCCTTCCTTCTGGGAAGGGAGGAACCATGGGGCCTCCAGAGGGGAAGGAGGACACCCTCCTTAGCAATACCAAGGAACAAAGAAGGCCACACGAATGCCATTTGCTGTCGCCTGACAGTTGTTTTCCATCTGTGCTGAGGGCTCCCTCCCAGCAGCCTTGAGAGGGCAGCTGACATTGTTGGCTTACCCGCCGGTCTTGGTTCAGACCACTTGTGGTTTGTTCATTCTTGAAATATGCCCTGCCTCCCTCTTTCCCAGATACAATACTTCTAATGCCACTTGACCCAGTAGCAGGAGTGCACAATAGAACGAGACCAGTGGCCCTGGAAACAGTCATATAAATCATCATGAATTCGGAACCAGATTGGAAAATGTCAGCCATTTTGACCCCTGGGGAAGGGGTTGGATCTTGTTTGCCTCTTTCCCTTTGGGTTTCTCTTGGGTCCTTGTAAAGTTCCCTTTGAAAATGCCATCCTTCTTGGCTATGTTTGGGAGGAAAGAGAACCTGACTTTTAATGTTTTGTCTATGAGTACCAAGGCCAGAGAGAAAAGGGGAGTAATATTTTATACTAACCTTTTCTTTATCCCCCACAAAGGCCTTTTAGCAGCCTGCTCAAGGTCTGCGCTTTTCAGGAACAAATATTTCATCAGAGCCTTGCCACACTTGTCGCGCCGCACTCCTTGTTCAAAACTGAAACTGTTGCAAAAACAAAGCCCAGCTAGAGACTCCAAGGCATTCTTAGTCATTTGCTTGGGAGATGGGGTTTGCTCCAACTGGGAGAGAGAAGATGAGAGAGCAGGCAGAGGCAGCCTGCTTTCTTTCCTGCTCAAATATTCCTTGTCTCCCACCAAAAGAGGCCTTCAGCCAAGCACTCAGTCCCCTAGAACCTCAATCTACTCATCTGTACAATGGAATTAGATGCAGGTTCTCATACTCTGTTGGTGGAAGCTTCTAGGAAGTGCTTTGGGAACCAGCATAGAGATAGGGGGAGTCTTAGTGGGCGGGCATCCTCCCCCTCTTGTTCAACCACTGCCCCTCTACTTTCATCTGTTCTCTTGATAGGCTGTGGCATATGATTTCATTGGGAAATCATTCATTTGGCTGCTGAAAATGTGTGGAAGCCATTGGGCTAGATGAACTCTAAGGGCCCCAAACCAAATGACCATGAACCAGGTGGCTTGAAACAACACCAATTTATTCCGTTCTGGCTCTGAGGGCCAGGAATCCAAACTCAGCCTCCCTGGCCTGAAATCAAGGCGCTCTGAGGGAGACTTTCTTCCTTGTCTCTTCCAGCCTCTGGCGGCTGCTGACATCCCTGGTCTTGTGGCTGAATCGTTGCTATCTTCAAAACCTTCATCCTTAAATCTCTCTCGTCTGTCTTCACACTGCCTTCTTTACTGAGTGTCTACCCTTCCTCTGCCCCTGTCTTACAAGGATACATGCGGCTGCATGAGGGCCTACCACGTGCCCTTTGAACATAAGATTCTGGACCAGCCCCCTTCACCCAGTTCCCACCCAAGTGGCTTTCCCTACATTCCCGTGTCATAAAGAATCCAAAAGTACAGCAATATTTTTTTTTCATTCAGCTCAGGAATAGGGAACCAAACTTCATTCCTTCACCCTGGAAGAGTCTATATTTGAGAGCCCCCCCTGAGTCCTGATGCCCCTACTTCTATAAAAGTCTAATGGGAATTATGAGATGGTTTCACTTTGGGGAGCCTTGGTGCCGCGAGAAGCAGTGTGCTGTGCATAGCTGCCGGACGATGCCAGGAATAGCACCAGGGCTGCTCCCGGGCACAGGTGGGGACCACCGTCCTGGATCCTGTCTGCCTGCTTAGGCTCTTCCTTTGCATGCAAAGCCTCACGGTAGCATCCTCCGGGATCTTTCTGAAATCTATTTTGTTGCAAAGATAGTCCCCGCTCCCATCAACTTATATTCTATTTTTTTTTCTGTTCATAAAAGTAATTTCTGATCAGTGTCAAAAAGTATAAAGACACAGGATAGAAGACCACCCATAATTCCACCCTTCAAGGACAATCGCATTTGTCGAGGGCTTTCTATGTACCTGGCCCTAGGCTATGTGTGCTTCAAACTTTGTACCCTCCAGTCCTCACAGCCTACCCTGTGAGGTGGGTGTTGGCAGACCCATTTTACCTACGAGGAAACTGAGGCGTGGAGAGGTTCAGCAGTCAGCCCAAGGGCCCTCAGCTACTCAAGTACTCTTGACTCCAAAGCCCATGCTCTTGACCTTTGCACCCACCACACCCCTTCCGTACAATTTTGTATCCAAGGCTGCCAAAAGAATATGACAACAAGATTGGATGCTCCTCAAAACGTCACTGTGCTAGGACACAGCCCCACCACGAGGCATTCTTGCAAGAATGTCCTTGCCAGGATTGACTTACACTCTGTCCCACTCAGTCTCATTCTGTAGGGCTGCTGTATGATTCAGAATTTCTGGAGGGGAAGTTCAGTTGGTGCGGTGCTTGTCTTGGCTTGGGGAAAGCAAGATTTCATTAACAGGGTCTGAGGAGTCTCTCTCCCCATCCCCAAACCTTTGGAGGGGGCACTGTGGGCATATTCCAAGGGCCAATGCATTCACCCAGGACAATAGGAATGGTGACTTTGCAGGAGTAAGCGATAGGTCCCATGCACTTCTGTCACTTCTACATCCATTTCCTTGTGCAGAGAATTATGTGCTTCCCCTTCCTTTGGTGCAGTAAAAATGTGACCCACTTCCATTTCCAAAGCTTTGGAAGCTTCCAATCCCCACTTTGGCAGTTTAGTGCAGTGGGCAGAGCTCACGGCAGTGAGCCGTGGGCCCTCGGTTCCAGGCCCAGGTCTGCCATTAACACCCATGTGACCTTGAGCCAGCTCCTGGCCCTCTCTGGGACTACGTATGTCCCCATCTAGAAAAGGCAAAATTCACATGAGATGCTAATGGCCCTTTCACCTGTAAAGTTCTATGATTTATAGAGTGTCAACACTGGCATGCTAAGAGGTGATTTGAAAATTCATCATAAATATTTAAATCAGCTAGCAACATATGCTGAGCTCATCACATAATCACGAGCCAGATCAGGGAGCAAGATCTAGGAGAGAGAGGGTGATGCATAATTTGACATTCACTTCTCTCTAGATCCCCCAATCAAGGGTTCCAGAAACTGGTTTTCTGTGTGATCCCTGGCTTGTCATCATCATTATCATCACCCAGCTCTGAGATGAAAGGCAGGAAGCGGCAGGGGACATTTCCCAGAGGCCACTGCGGCAGGCAGCGGCAGCAGCAGCAGCTTCTAGGTTGCTGAGCTTATTACCAAACAATGCTGGTCCTCATCTCTCAACACCACTTCAATTCAAGCCACTTCAATTCCGTTCAAATCTGACTCCCAGATCTGAGTTGGGACCAAACCCTTTGCAGGGCAGCAGCCCCTCTAGAGAGCTATGGGAGGCCGTTCTGACCCTGCGGGTGCTCCAGGCCTGGTGGCAGAGCCAGGCAGGTACAGAACCAGCTGGAACACTCAGGGCATTCTGACTCTTAGGGAAAGTGTGGCCATGCTGAGTGGGGAGGTCACAGGATCCCTGTGTGTGAGATGGGTTGGGGGTTGGGGTGGGGGGGCGCTAGTGACAGGAACCTGGCTGGAACTGGATCTCGAAGGGTGTTTGTGTGGTTTTATCTGAAGTTTATAGAGTCAGGGAAGGATTTTAAATGGAGCAGTGACAAGATGGAAATGCACATTTATAAAGGATTCCTCGGGTTGCTGGCCTGACGAGCAGATGATATGAGACGGGATCGTGGCTCAGTAGTCGTAGGTGGGCAGAACCGTCCACATTTGGAAGCTATTTAGGGGATCTGATTGATGGGATCTGATTGATGGGATCTGAGGACAGCAGGGATGTGGAAGATGAAGGAGAGAGGGGAGCCAGGCAGGATGCTGGCAGGATGGAGGTGCCACTCTCTGGGGATACATATGGGGGGAGAGGCCAAGGTTGGGGAGTGTGGTTTGGGAGCCAGTGGGGCAAGGTTCTGGAGGGTCACTCATCTGATGACTTCAGCAATTGGCCACAGGCCCTCCGACCCTCGGCTGCGCTTCTCTGCATAGCTGTAGGCAGGCAGAAGGATCCTGGATGGTCACTGACACAGGAAATGCCCTCCGTGGATTCACCCTCTCTTTATTGTTTGCCCACTGATAACAGCTGGGCAGTGAAGCCGCTGACAGACACTGGGAGGCAGGCGACATTGGTTTTGGTCCCAGTTTTACCTCTGATGGCCTGGTGTCCGCCTGGCAAAAACATTTGCTTTTTCTGGGCTTCAAGTTTTCCAAAATATGTCCAAATATCTCACGGGAGCTTTGTGGGGCACAGGTTAGATGATAGATATGCAAGCACCATGTAAACTGTTCAAGAGCACGAAGTAGCATTATTATCATCCGGTTCTCTGATCTGACTTGGGCCGTTTGTAGTTTCTGTCTACAGTCCTTTATCCTTATCATTGTATCTGATTGTACCCTTTCTCTGACAACCAGTGAGTCGTGCAGGCCAGGTACAAACATAACCCAAAGTAAGAGGAAAACCGAGATGATCATCTAGATAAATCATGTGGTGGGGGGGAGGCTTTTACTTGAAATATCTCAAGGCTCATCTGAGAGTTGCACCATATTTAGAAAGCTGTCCAGAAGAATCTGGAAAGATTGCCAAACGAAGGAGAGCGGTTCACAAAGACAAGCATACCTTTTCCACTTCACTGCAGGGGAAGACTGTAGAATCAAAGCGCTTTCATCCACTTTTTCTGCCGTTGTTCACTGGGGAACAGGGAAAGGGGGACCGCCACCCCGGGGGAGCTTATGCTCCTGAGGCCCAAGTATGATTAGATACTCGTGCAACTCCCTGACTGTACAGAAGGGGAAACTGAGGACCAGTAGGGCTCCAGGGATTTGTCCAAGGGTGTTCCAAGGTCCCTTGAGTTGTGAAAGCAGAGAACACAGATCCCCCCCCACCCCACACTCCTAGGCTGCTAGTCCCCTTTTGGTACGTCTGTTGGTTTGGATTTGGAAAGGCAAAGCTCTTTGGCTGATACTTCATGAAGCCATATTACACATCCATTCTACAGTGAGCGAAACCCTCACAGCAAACCCTGTGTCTGGCCTCACGCTGGGCCCCATGGACGTGGAAGCATCTCAAGATGAATGGGGCTCAGTCCTTGCTCCAGAGGAAGCACCCAGTCGATCACGACAATTTCAGTTCTAGGGCCTAAGCGCCCCCTCAGCGCTCCTAATCCAGGACCAGGTACATGACACCAGGACCCCACCAGGTGTTTCTGTGATGCAGGTTTATTGAGGGAGGGCCAGTGGGGATGTGGGTGCATGCACTCAGACGCATGGGTCCGACTGGCCTTGACTCAACAGCTCAGGTCACAGACAGCCCAGAGAGAGTTGGTTTGCTGGGGAAGATGGTGGGATTGTTCTCAAACTGCGGCTCTTCTGCGCTGTCTCAAGAACTAAGAGTGAAGTGAAAGGTAACCATTACGACAGCAAACCCTTCTCAGGCACTCATTTTGGGTCAGGCATTGCTCTAAGTGCTTCACGTGATGTGGGCACTGTTACTAGTCTCATTTTGCAAATGGGACAACCAATGTACAGAGAGCTGAGGTAGTTTGCCCAAGTCACACAGGGGCAAGTAGCAGAGCACGGACTCCAAGCCTGGCAGAGTGGCTCTGGCTCTCCCCCCAGTGCCCAGCTGAAAAGTGTTATGTGGACTATGGGGCTCCCTTTATAAGCCAAAGTCCCACTTCGTCCTGAAAATCAACCTAGCCTCCCACCAGTTCCCCAGAGCTGCCTGTGGCACCAGGCCCCAAAGGGGAGTGCCCTTGGCCTTCTCTAGAAGTGACGCAGATACAGAGGGACTCCCCTGCTTGGCTGGATTAAGCCCTCTGTGCAGTTGGCATTTGTTCTCGAGTTTTCTCATCATTCGCCCACAACCAGAGAGGAGGTGTGCCCCCTGCACTGGGCATCCAATAACACAGGCCTTCGGTTTCTCAGGAATTCATTCCTCCATCTAGCATTTCAGAGTGTTTCCTGGGCCCCAGGCCCTGGGCTAGCTGGGCAGAAACCCAGCTGAGACAGACATTTAACAAGCGATCACCCAAACAGTGGCCAAGTGATGGCTGGGAGAAGGGCCACAAAGGAGACCAGAGGGAGAAAGGAAAGTGTGGCTGGGGGACCTCAGGAGCCTCCGAGGTGGAGGGTGGTGGTGCGGGAAACCTGGCTGAGATATCCCGGGTGGGTAGGACTCCCTTGGGCCCCAGAAGTGGGACGGGGTCCAGGAAGCAGAACAGCAGGCGTGCATACATGTGCACTCCTGGCCCAGGGAGGAAACGGGCACTAAGGGTGAAGGGCAGGCAAGGGAGAAGAGGCTGCAGAAGCGTGTGTGTGTGTGTGAGTGTGTGTGAGTGTGTGTGTGTGTCTGTGTGCAGGGGCAGGGGAGGGAGTTCTGTCCTCACTGTAGTTGGAAGAGAGGCCACTGGCGGCCGACAAGGTCGGATGATTTACAGTATGAAGAAGGATCACACTTGCTATTGGCCAGACTTGGGATGGGAGGTGGGTGGGGCACAGACCCAGCTGCATTTCCCCACCCTCACTGCCAAGATCCCAAATCCAGGCCCCCAGCGGCTCTCTCCCTCTGGCCCCCTCAGGCCCGTCCTCCTCAGCGACAGGGGCTGCTTTCTCAGGCGGAGCTTTGACTGGGTTGCTGTGTGCTCAAACTCCTGCAGTGGCTCCCCATGGCCCAGTGCCTGTGAGAACCTACAGATGACAATGTCTGCCGGGACAGCCTCTTACCGCGGCTCTCCCTGACCACTCTAGCCTTCGGGTTCTCCCACCAGTTCACCACACACTTCCACATCTCTGTCCACGGGTTCTGCTTTCCCCACAGCCTGGGGTAATTTGCTCCTTCTCTGCCCATGGAAACCTCACTAACCCTTGGTGCCCAGCTCAAAGTGACCTCCTTACTCAGAAAGCCTTGCCGGGGCACCTGGGCAACTGACTCTTGATTTCAACTCAGGTCGTTATCTCAGGATTGTGGGAATCCATGCTCTGCAGGGAGTCGGCTTCAGGATTCCCTCTCCCTCTCCCTCTGTCCCTCCCCTGCACTAGCAGCGCGCTGTCTCTCAAATTAAATAAATAAATCTTTAAAAAAAAACCTTGCCAGACTTGCCTCCACCCACTATCAGAATAAAGCCTTCCTCTTTGCCTTTATTTCATCCTACACTCCATTCAGAGCTGTTGGTGTGTCTACTCTCCAGACTGCAAGTTGTCTGAGGACAGGGACTTCGCCTTGAGAATGTAAGGAGGTCCTTTTGCCCTGGGGCTTACCTAGCGCACCAAGGTCAATGCATTCATTGGTTAACAAATTTGAATGGCGTGGCTGCTCTGTAACCCATAGTGGGGAAACTGCACAGGATAGAACACAGGTCCCTGCCCTCATGTGGCCACTCTCTGGTGGGGAACCCATCAATTAGCAAGATAAATGTTATAGGTTTCGATTTTCAATCAAGTAGTCAGGGAAGGTGGCATTAGAGCAAAGACCTAAAAGGTGATGGCGAGAGGTTTATGGGAGAAGAGTGTCCCAGGCAGAGGGAAGAGCAAGTAGCAAGGTCCTGAGTGAAGTGGGGGCAGCGTGAGGAGAGAGTTGAGAGATGGGAGTCAGAGGTGTATGTGGTGGGCTTGTGTAAGCCCCTGATGGACACTGGGAAGAGTGAGGAGAGGAGGTGAAGCTGTGAGGTCCCGAGCAGAGGAGGGGCAAGGCCTGACGTGGCAGGACCCCTCCAGCTGCTACAGTGAGAAAAGACTGAAATTGAAAGTGTGGGGCCAAGTGTGGTCAGTCAATACAAGCGCCATCCTCGCCAGAATCAGGTTCTTTCATCATCCGGTGGGTCTGTTTCTAAAATTCTCTCACCTTGGTACTGCTGCACACAGAGGACCACCTTTCAGGTTTGTTTTGTTTTGTTTGGCCGAGGAGTAGGTAGTGAGTGAAGACAGGAAAAGTCATTCCCTTTGTGAAGCCTCGCCGGCAATCCCAAGAACGGTGATGCCCTAAGGGACCCCGGGGACCAGCTCACGATAGGAAACTGAGGCCCAGGAAGAGGGACTCGGGAGCATTTAAAAAATAGCTGCCCCGGTTCCCCCTCTCCCCACCGCAGGAATCCCTTCGGATCAGGTGCAGAGAAACAGCTCGTACCTTTCCTGCAAGAGAGGGTGCTGGCCCATTAGCTACTCAGTGAGTCAGAGCCGGCCCCTGCACCACTCGAGGGCCGAAGGGCCCTTCTGCAAGCGCGGCGCGCCGGGGGCGGGGGCGGGGAGGCGGGAGCAGCCGCGGGCGCCCTGCGGACAGCTACCCCGCGGCGCGGCCGAGTCCGGGGCGGCCACCCCGGAGCCCCCGGCCCTCGCCCCAGCCCCCCGGGGCCCCGAGCGCGCTGGAGGGCAGGAGCCCTCCGCCGCACGTCCGTCTGCCCCGCGGGCTGAGCCCGCTCGGCTGCTGGTGGCAAGGGCTGCGTTCCCACGACGCGCGGCCGGGCAGGGAGCGGTGGGCCACCGTGCGGATGCTGCCCCACTCCCCGCCTCCAGGGTCGCGGTCCCCGCGCTCGCTCCAGCCGCCGAGGCCAGAGCGACCCGGGCTCCGCGCTCTGCGGGGAAGGCGAGCCCCGGGCACACGCCGGCGCTGCGGCCCCGGAGGCCCGGGTGGCCCGACCTGCGTGTGGCCTCGCGACGGGAAAGCGCGCTCAGGCCGGCCCCACGCGCCCGGTTCCCCGCGAGTCTCTCGCGCGGCCTTTCCGAGCCCGGAGTCCCCAGTTCGCCAGTGGCCGGCACACCCCACTGTGGAGCTGAGCTATTAAGGGGGGCCCAGGCGTGACCCTAAGGGCCAGGCGCCAGGCCCTGGCTCAGCCACTGACTCCTGGGCCCACCCCGCCGCCTCAGTTGGAGCCCGGATTAGCGGTCCCTGAAGGTCCTTTCCAGCTGTGCACCTTTACAAACCTGTAAGAACCACAGACCCGACCCACCTCCGAGAACATTTTCCGCCCTATGTGGAAAAAGTCCCGTTGGAATGCAATTTCCACCGAAAAGCAGAGGCGGAGGGCAGCGGGGAGGCTCCAGGCCCTGAACCAGGTCAGGTGGGGGTGAGCAGGGTAGGGCAAGGGCCCCAGGCCGGGCCTAAAGACTCCCTGCTTGTGGAGATCTGAATTACAAAAGGCTCTTAGATCCCTGCTGAAAGGGTAAGCCTCACTGTAGGATCTTCGCGGCAGTTCCCTTAACAGAGTTTAAAGAATTCAAAAACTCGGCCCCACCCCAGATCCACTCTGGCAGCATTTCCAAGGGTTCTTAAAAGGAGGCGGCCCTGTTTGGGCCTCAGGGATCTCACCTTGAAGCCCCAGGCATCCCCACGAACTCCTGGGGGCCGGGTGGTGGGAGAGCGGAGGGGTAAAGAAGGTAGGAGAATAGGGTTTCACGTTTGTTGTTGAGTGATGAGGACTGCCTATAATCTTTTGGGGGTCTTGAACTGACAGGAACCGAAAACCTATTTGAACAGTGTTTGCCAAACTTCCCTATTTCCTATTTACTTTCAATGTTTTCCTAACCTCTCCAGGCAGTCAAGCCGCTTAAGGGATTCTGGTTTGAGGTTCCCCTCTGTGGGCGGGCTTGGCCTGGTACTGGGCCTCAGAGGTGATTGATGTGGTTAAAGTACTTTCCAGTGAGGGCCAGGGCAGAGGCCCAGAGTGCTGTCCATCACCTTGACCAGTTGGAGCTATCCCCAAGCCATGGGGCCCTGGGCTTTGCCGCAGTGGAGGCAGGCTGCCTTGGGGCCTCTGAGTTTAGGCCATGCCTAGGCACCCCTGACTTTCTGTCATTTTTTTCACCTTCCAGACCGGACTTTAGCTCTCCCTGGGTGGCCTTTTACTGGTGACAAGCAGACCACATTCAGAGGCATCTGACCAGCATCGCCTCCCTCACAAGCAGATTGCGCAGTGGCTGGGGTGGATAGGTGGGTCAAACTACCTTTGTTAGAGGACACTGAGGCTGGGAGAGGTGAGGTGACACAGCTGAGGGCACCCAAAGTCAGTGACAGAGCCCAAAGCCACAACCTCGCCGCTGCCTCCTAGCCCTACGGTCTTGTCACCTCACCCCCTTTCTGAACATGAAACTGAGTTATGAGTTTCTACTGAAGTAGGAGCCTGCTAGGCCACAGCCCGTGTTCAGGCTCGCTGCCACAGACAGACAGTACTGTGAGGAGCCTCCCAACCAAGGCTTGTGAGGGACAGATGGAGAAACTGGGGAGATTGGACTTGAAGAGGACACGGAGAGTTGGGGTGATATGGGCATTTGTTGGGGTGGGGGAAGGAACAGGGAACCATGGCAACCGTCTTCAGATCTCTGCCTCGCTCAGCCATGTCATAATCGTGTTCTGTGAGGTTCTGATAGCAGAGACCATAGGTTTCGGCTTCAGGACAAGCGCTTCAGCCTGATGGAAGGAGAGGCGTTCGCAGGAGCTGAGATGGAAAGCCTTCCTCTGAAGAATCCGCGCAAACCTTTCATCCTACGAAGTACGTCCGCAGCGATAGGAGGTCAACGGGCGGGGCTGTGGCGGGGGTGGGGGTGGATGGGCTGGGGGCATGGGGGTGAGGGTGGGCAAGGATGGGTCTTGAGGGAGGGCGGAGTCTGGACATCACTTACTATACAGTCTCTTCTAGATGGGGGATGATCTTCCTTCCCTGGTTTGGCCTTCAAGCTGCTATCTTTGGGAATGCCCTCGATGTGCCCGGGTGTGAGCGTGTATACATGCGCTGCTTGTGAATTGCCTGTGCTTGTAAATGTGTCCCTCACCATTCACTCAGGGTCCCCCCAAGTAGTGACTTCTGGGCTCTGAAGGTTGACAGTCTGGTCCACCCCCTTGGTGCCTGCCAACTGCTAAGTGCAGCTTCCCAGTGTGGCCAGGATGCCAGGCAGTAGATGGACCAGAAGGAGACCCCTGTCCCACCCGAGACCGCAACTCACATCTTGGGCCTAGAAAGGCCTGACAACATTGAGAGGATAGGGTACTCTGGCAGAGGGGAGATACAGGTCAGATCACATGTGGAGATCCTGTTCCCCTCTGGGAAGGGCAGAGACAGGGGAGAAGGGAACAGCCTGGGCAGGTCAGACCCTAAGAACCTCATTGTGGAGGAAGCTGGAGCTGTTTGCCTGGAGAAGAGACCTGGCCTGCCATGAATTCCTGAAGGGTAAGGAACTGTACTGTGTGCAGAGTGTGAACCCCAACGCTCAGAGATTACCTGGGATGGAAGAGACCACCCAAAAGGGAGGTCATAAGCTCCCTATAAGTGGAGGTATGTGAGCAGAAGGTAGGCAACCACTCAGCTAGCTCCAACAGGGCAGAGTATTGGACCAGGTGGCCTTAAGATGTTTGCATTCCCAAAAGTTTTAAAATTGGGGACATGGGGAAGTGACCCCATACTTGTCAGCTCTTGGCAAAAGCAGAACTACCTTGGCCTTCAGTCTCAGTTGGATCCCTGATGAGGGAAGCCTAGCAGTGCAAGCTGGAGGGGTTCAGGCCTTCCCAGGAGGCTCAGAGGAGTTGGCAAGAGCTGGGTGGGGTAGGGAGGAAGATGCCTTGTGAGGTGGGTTCTGTTGCACTCTTCAAACTTAGTTTGAAGTTTTTGGAAACTTCTGGAAGTTTTCTGGAAACAGCATTTGCAAAACTCATCTGGTGGGTCTCTTTTCTAAATATGGGAATTATAAGTAGCTGGATATCTTGGTCCTTAAAGTGCTTTAGAAAGGGAACTTCGTATAGAAAAAGTCATGATGCTTCTTCCATTATTTTCTCCAAATTTCAGTCTCTAAAATGTGCCCCCTTTTGTCATCCTTCCTTTTTCTTCCATTCTTTCCAGGAAGCTTGTGGTACCTCAAAGAGGAAAGGGCCCTCATATTTCCCAACAAGGCTGATACTAGCATTTGGAGTGGGAAATTACTTCCTTGTGTGTGACTGCCGTATGCAATGCAGAACATTTAGCATCCCCTTTCTTTATAAAATTCCAGCAAGGACTCCCAGACATGGGGCACTTCCAAACATCCCTTAGAGGAGACACTACCTCCCTCCACGTTTTGAAAACCACTGCCTTGAACCCCTGCCCCCCAGAAGTGACTTGCTCAAGGCCATATCACCAGCCAGTGGCAAAGCCAAGGCCAAGTCAAAACCCATTCATTAATAACAAGAACTTTTACTCTTCACCAGGGTGTGTGTCAGGAGAACAGAGTGCATGCGGACCTGAACTGAGGCAGTTAAGAGGGGGGACTTCCTGCCCACAAAACTACAATGTCTCACAATTTTTCTGCTTTTTGCCAAACTCCATTTTCCTTCTGTAACCCGCCTACCTTGCCGTTTCAGCAGATGCAAGCGCAAATTGAATTTCTGGCAATTAGTGCACAGAGTCTAGTGGAGCGCGATTCGCAGGAGCAGAGCCAGGTCCCCTTCGGGCGGGGCACCAGGGCTCTAGCGCCTAAACCCCGAGGTCTCGGCGAGCGAACCGCGGTCTTTCACCCGCAATGAGGAGCTAGCGAGCTGCGGCCGGGCCCCTGCCGCGGGGCTGCGCCGGAACTGGGTAGAGGTGGAGGACCTTGGACCCTCGGTGGTCGGTCCCTGGAGGTTTTTCCGGTTTGATGGGGTGCCTGGAGACCAGGGAGCAAGGGCCGTGGCCGGCGTCAGGGGCACCCAGGCGGTGCCGCGGCGGCAGCAGAGAGGTCAGCGCAGCTGGGCTCGACCTCGTCTTCCACGCCAGAGGCCGCGGCCGCCGGGAATGGCGGGGCCACCTCTCCAAAGTCCTTTGAGATCCTAGCTCGGTTCGGGGAGGGGGTGGGGGTGTGTGGGAAAGCGAGAATATTATTATCCCTCTGTTTTGCCTCGGCAGCCAGCGCCGGCGGGTTGTTCTGTTTGAATGAATGATCCCAGCGGCCGCGCCCAATAGGCGCCCGCGCCTGTTTAATATGCATGAGACCCGCGGCCAATGGCCGGGCGAGGAGGCTGTTTTAAACGGCGGAGCCCGCTGGCCAATCAGGCGGCTCTCGTGGAGGCAGCTAGCGCGAGGTTGGGGAGCGCTGAGCCGCGCGTCGTGCCCTGCGCTGCCCAGACTAGCGAACAATACAGGTACGTTTCGCACCGCCCGCTCCCGCCGCCGCCGTCGTCGCCGCCACCGCCGCCGCCGCCGCAGCGCCCGCACAACTTTCCGGCCCGCGCCGCCGCGAGCGCGCCCCGCTGCCGCCTCCCCCTGCCTGTCGTCCCTGCGCCCTTCCTGCCCCTTCTCCTTCCCTCTTGCTAGGTGGCCGGGAAGGAAGAAGCAATTCAGGTGTTGCAACTTTTCAATGCTTCATCCTCAGCTCCCCGCAGTCGGGGCTGAGCCCCCTTCGGGGAGCCGCCCTCGGCCGCCGCCCTGCCCCCGCCCCCCTAGGGCAGCGGCCGAGGGGCTGAGGCCCCCAGAGGCCAGATGTTGGGGTAGCTGCGGCGGCGGCGGCGGTGGCTGTGGCGGCGGCGGCGGCGGCGGCGGCGGCGCGAGCCCAGGGGCGGCTGCGGGCTGCGGGCTCCGGCGGCGCGCGTCCCGGCGTGGGGCGGCGGCGGCACTGGGAAGGGGGCCGGGTGCTTCCCGGCCCGGGACGGACTCTGCGAGGGGCGGGCGGCCGGTGCCCGCTGGGGGCTGCGGCGCGGGCAAACTTCGCTCCCGGGCTCGACCCGGCGCCGCGCGGGCCCGCGGGCTGCACTGCTGCTTCTGCATTAACATGGCCGTCGCGGGAGCGCCCGGCGGCCCGCGGGGGGGCAGTGGGTGCGCGGGCCGGCCGCCCCCCGCTCGTCTCCTGCCCACCAGCCGCCGCCGCTGCCGCCGCGACCGCTGCTACCATAGCTCGTGCGGTGCCGGGCTCCCGGCGAGGGCAGGACGGGCGGGCGGGGCGCCCGGGCGGGCTCCGGCCTCGGCCCCGGCGCCCGCGGCCCGGGACTGGCGGCGTGGAGGGCCGGGGGCGCCGCCGCGGGCCCCGGCGCGGCCGAGCGTCATGGCTGCACGGGCGCCTTTGTTATCCC